>NW_006408519.1:25712549-25756171 GCF_000296735.1 Chrysochloris asiatica
TTCATACTTCGTACATTCCATGTTCCAATTTTCAGTGGATGTTTACAGCTGTTTCTCCTCATTTTAAGTTGTTGCCCATCAGCAAATGCAGGTTCTGTGTGCTTTTCTCCCCTGAGCTTAACTGTATTCATGTCATTATGGCCAACCCTACTTTGAGTAGGCATTTTTTTCCACAATCGCTTTCATTTTAGGTAGCCAATGTCTAAGTTGCCCATCCCTATCTACCCTGCGTACAGAGGTTATAGCATTTTGATACTTGATGTGAAGACTCGTTCCCTCTCTGTTGGTATTTAGAGTTCCTACCTGTATAAGTATAGGTCAGGTTCATCAAATTGTAGCAATTTACCCTTATTTCCTTTATTAAAAAATTGTTTGTTTTGTTATCTTCCTCTAGTCGAGTTCTGATTATCGAGCCATCGAGGCTAGGTCAAATGGGTACAATTTGCAAGGTTGGGTGTTCTTGTGCCTCTCCCCTCACTTCATCTCAGCTGGATGCTTCACTCTCAGCTCTAACCATCTATGGCTATGTCCTTGTCCATAGGTTCAGCTATTCCCAGGTCTCACTGCACTTTGGACCAACCAGCCCTTCCTCTTATCTCTCTCATCTCCAGGTCAATGGGAGTCAAAAGACCATGGTTGAACTCAGCCCATTTCTTCATTGCTGCCATTCCCCGTCTTCCACTCACCAGTAGACCAGTGTGGTGACCAGCAAGCTTACATGCCTGCTCATGTGTTCCCTTTGAGTTTCAGTCTTAGAGGGGGGTTTGTCCTGAAAGAACTTGATTGCTTGCCTTGATGACTTCCCGGCGAATAGCTTGCTTATTCTTGTAGTAGGCTGTCATACTGACATTTTTGTTTTGGGATTTTCCTGATGATATTTCTTTGAAGATGCATCTTCTGACACTCTAGCTGTTCCAGGTTGGTCTGCTTGGCCTTTCTAGTGGGAATGTCCCACCTCAGAAGGTTCTGGATAGGACTCAGTATTCCATCTAAAGTCCTATACTCTACAAAGGCTCCACAAGAGGCCTGTTTCACTGGGCAAGTTCTAGAATCCCTTTTAGATTTTCCAATCAGTTATAGGCTAAAGATAGGCTTACAAGTTTTCTGTAATCATGTTTGCTGACATTCCTTTCTATCCCACTCAAGTGTCTATTTTACAGAAGTAGACAGGGAAAACAATATTCATAAGACAGTCAAGCATCTTAGTATTGTTTCCCCTCTTCAAACTATGCCTAGATCCCTGTATCCCAGAGCCCTGTTGTTCCAAGGTTGAGCATGCATCACTATTTATGTCTGTTCCACTTAGATCATGCAAACCTGTCTCTGTGTTCCCCTATCTGCCTTGTTCTTCCACCTCCTCATACTTATTGTATTGCCCTCCCCAACACCTGAAACATGATGTGTCTGCCCTTACCCTGTGCTCTATTGTCGTCTCCCTCTCCCTCCCCCAAAGTTTCCCACCCCAATCCCACCATTGTGGTTACCTTATGTTCCATTAACTTTTTCCTCCATTTAAGACAGTCTATTTGATCCTGTAATCTACCTGACCTACCCACCCCACCACCTAGATCTCTGTTTCTCTGTGTTTACCTTCTTTCACATTGTAATTGTTTTGATCATAGACTGACCTCCCAGATCCTCTGAATTTGTTCTTATAGTTTTATTCTGTTATCGACTCTTCCATTTGTCGACAGACTTCTGGGTGATGCTGCCACATATATCAGTCTCTGGTTGTTGTCTGGTTGGTTCTGTGTCCACAGAACTCCCTTTAGGATGTTTTTCATCACAGGATTGGCTTTGGCAAAATCCCTTAGCTTCTGTTTATCCTGGAATGTTTTGATTACACTATCATATTTGACTAACAGCTTTGCTAGGTAGAGGCTTCTTGGTTGGCACTTTTTTTTTTTTCTTTCAGGGATTTATATATGTCTCCCCATTGCCTTCTTACCTGCGTGGTTTCTGTTGAGAAATCCAAGCTTAATCTGATTTGCTTGCCTTTCTATGTTACACTTCTCTTTTCCCTAGCTGCCTTCAAGATTCTGTCCTTATCTTTGATTTTGGAGAGCTTGATTATTATATGTCTTGGTGATTTTCTTTTAGGGTCTATCTTCCTGTGGTTTGTTGAGCTTCTTGGATTCTTATCTTTTCTCTTTTCAGGATGCTAGGGGAATTTTCTTCTAGAAGTTTTTCAACTATCTCCTCTGTGGACTTGTGTGAGTCTTCCTGTTCTGGAATGCTGATAATTCTTAAGTTATTCCTCTTCATGTTGTCCAACGTGAATCTTAGAGCTTCCTCAGATTTTTTAATCCTGGTTTCTGCTTGTTCTTCTGTCTTAGTGGTATTGAGAGATTTATCTTCCTGCTCACTGGTTCTGGCTTCCATCTGTTCAATTCTTTTCCCTTGCCCTTTCAGTTTATTGTCCATTTCTGATATTCTATTATTAATCATTTGGACCTCTTTCTGTAGGTTTTGAATTGTTTCCAATGCAGCATTTATCTTATTTGATTGTTCCTGTAGCACTTTCCTGACTTTTTCCTTATTTTTCTCAACTCCATTGTAAAGTATTTTGATACATTTTATAATAATTTTTCTGAATTCCTTCTCAGGCATTTCCAAAGCCTGCCCTCCCTCCAGTATGGAGTATAGGTGAACCTCCAACTCATTTGTCTCAGTCACTTTATCTCGTTTCTGGACATGTGCTGATATGTTGTCTGTTTCTGTGTTTTGGGCATATTCAGTGGTTAGCTATGGCTTTAATACTTAGATGGGTGTGTATTTTGGTGTTTTTTATGCTTTCTTATTGCCTCCAGGTAGATGTGATCATGAAATGGGCTTCCCTTTTCACTCCTCTTCCTGAGAAATTTCAAGATCCCACTTTTGGTCGTTATGACATAACTCAGGCTTTTATTTTTGGCCTGTTTCCTTTTTAGTCTGCCTGTCCTGCTCCACAACCCCTGTTTAGGCCTTTTTCCTAGTGATAAGCCATTCAGGGCCAGCTGTGGCTGTTTTTCACTGCTGTGTGGTTTGAAGTGGAAACTGACCCTTAAAATTTTTAGGAAATCTGTCCACATGCATAATAGTGCGGTTCTGTCAGGCGTCTGTGGCTGCTCTGATCCTTCCCCAGTTCGGTCTTACCCAAGATGGTGGATCCGGGAGCAGCTGAGCACCTTGGATTAGAAAGCACAGGATTTCTTGCTTCTGCTATAAATTCCACTGGCTGTAAGCCTTCCAACTTTTTAAATACTCCTTTATATGTGGTACAGAGTTCTGGGAACATCCACTGAGCCTGCTTAGTCTGATATTAAGTGTTGTGGCTGATGGAGCTCATCCATCACTACACTTCTACCTCTCCACCATCTTGTTTGTTCTCCCACACAACAAAATTCTTGAACACAATTGCTCATATTTAAGTTCATGTTGAAGTTAAAGAAAATTAAAACAAGTCCACGAGAGCCAAAATTTGACCTTGACCATATCCCACCTAAATTTAGAGATCATCTTAATAACAGATTTGATGCATTAGACACTAGTTACTGAAGATCAGAAGAGTCATGGGATGACATCAAGAACATCATAAAGAAAGGAAGAGAAAGGTCATGAAGACAACAAGGAGGAAGGAAATCACCAAAAATGGATGTCAGAAGAGATTCTGAAACTTTTTCTTCAGTGTAGAGATACTAAAACAAATGGAAGAAATGAGGAGGTGCTGAACAGAACATTTCAGAGTGCAGCTCCAGAAGACAAAAGTCAAGTGTTAAAATAATATATGGAGTTAGAAAACCAAAAGGAGAGAACACGCTCAGCATTTCTCAAGCTGAAAGAACTGAAGAAAGAGTTCAAGCCTCAACTTACAATACTGAAGGAATCTAGGAGCAAAATATGGAATGTTACAGAAAGCACCAAAAGAAGATAGAAGGAATACACAAAGTTACTGTAACAAAAAGAAATGGTTGATGTCCAAGCATTTCAAGAGATAGAATATGATCAAAAGTCATTGATACTGATGGAACAAGTCCAAGGAGCACTGAAGTCATTGGCAAAGAATGAGGCTCCAAAATTGATGGAATACATATTGAAATCTTTGAACAAACTAATGCAGCATTGAAGGCACTCATTTATCTCTGCCAAGAAATTTAGAAGACAGCTACCTGGCCAACTGATTGGAATGTTGTTGTTGTTATGTGCCGTCGAGTCGGCTCCGACCCATAGCGACCCTATACAGGGTTTCCGAGGGTATAAATCTTTACGGGAGTAGAAAGCCTCATCTTTCTCCCGCAGAGCAGCTGGTAGTTTCGAACCACTGACCTTAAAGTTCGCAGCCCGATTCGTAACCACTACAACTGATTGAAATAGATCTAATTAAAACATGGCTGCAAGAGTACACTGACAGGGAATTATCAGAGGTTCAAGCCAGAAGCAGACATGGACGTGGAACATGGGATATCATTGCTGAAAGCAGAAAATACCAGCAAGATATTTACCTGTGATTTATTGACTAGTAAAGGCTTTCAACTGTGTGACTCATAACAGATGATGGATAAGAATGCAGAGAATGAACATTCCAGAACACTGAATTGCGCTCATGAGGAATCTGTACATAGATTGAGAGATAGTTGCTCAAGCAAAACAAGGGGACACTGAATGATTTAAAATCAGGAAAGGTATACACCAGGGTTGTATTCTTTCACCGTGTTTGTTAAATCTGTACGATGAGCAAATAATCCTAGAAGCTGGATTATATGAAAAAGAACATGGCATCAGGACTGGAGAAAGACTTATTAACAATCTGCAATATGCAGATGATACAACCTTGCTTTCTGAAAGCAAAGAGGACTTAAAATACTGATGAAGACCAAAGACTCCAGTCATCAGTATGAGTTGCACTTCAGTGTAAAAACAAAAATCCTCACCAATGAACTAATAAATGACATCATGATAAATGGAGAAAAGATTCAAGTTGTCAAATACTTCATTTTCCTTGGATCCACTACCAACACTCATGGAAGCAACAGTCGGGAAATCAAATTACATATTGCACTTGGCAAATCTGCTGCACAAGACCTCTTTAAAGTGTTGCAGAGCAAAGATGTCAGTTTAAGGACTAAGGTGCTCCTGACCCAAGTCTTTGTATTTGCAGTAGCTTCATAGGCATGTGAAAGTTGGACATTGAATAAGAAAGATCATAGAAAAATTGATGCATTTGGGTTATGGTGTTGGAGTTGAATATTAAAAGTATCATAGACTGTCATAAGAGCAAACAAATTCATGTTGGAGGAAGTACAGCCAGTATGCTCCTTAGAAGCCAGGATGGCGATTCTTCACCTCTCATACTTCAGGCGTATTATCAGGAAGGACCAGTCCCTAGGGAAGGATATCAGGCTTGGTAAAGTGGAGGGTTAGTGAAACCCAATGAGATGTATTATCATAGTAGCAGTAGCAATGGGCTCAACCTTAATAACAATTGTGAGGATAGTGCAGAACTGGGCAGTGTTTTGTTCTGTTGTGCATAAGATAACTATGAGTTGGGACCAACTCTATGACACCTAACAACAATAACAACAACAAAGTTGTTGTAAATTGGCAAAAAAGAATTTTTTCTCGGTTCTGCAATCATTTGATTGGACAGGCTTCTATCTTTCTAAGTAAGACTCAGCTCCCCTGAGTATTTTCTATCTTTCTTATCCCTCTGGCTCCTCCTGTCTCTGAAACATTATCTGCCTTGTTAAATTCTTAATACTTATTTTCTGTTATTTTCCAGGAAAGTCGTTAAGCAGACTTACCCTTCTGTTCACTTCTAGATCATTAAACAAGTGATAAAGTGAAAAGTTGGAGTGGCCCATGTATGCAGCGCAGGTTCTAGGATGAAGTTTCTAGGTGAACACAGGTCATAATGACAAGGCGAAGATACTTATGTAATCAGCAGTGTAGAGTTTCTCCCCAAACTCCTTCCCACTGTAGATGAAACAATTGAATAATTGTGGCAGAACTCCAGCCATACAAGAGCAAATGTGCAGTTGCACAATCCCGTGAGCACTCTGTCTGTAGGCTATCTTACATCTGCCAGGACTGGTGCAGCGAGGAGAATTAGAGGAAAGATAATTTAGTTGGTCTGGCTTCCTCTCAAGAGGAAGGTTGAAATTCAGCCCAGGCATTTTTCCCAACCTGATTACACCCTAAAATGTGCTGAGTCCTGCCTCCCTCTTCCTGTTAACTCTGACACCGAGTTTCAATCCAGTTCTTCCCAGTTTATGGCTAACAAAGCAAAACCAGAATTGGCCTGACTTTGTAAAATGTGGGTGTACAGCGGTAACAAAATGAGGGAAATTATGGCTCGATATCTTGCTAGAATCTTATCCTCCCTCCTAGAAAAGAAGGGTAGCATGTATGTTGCATAGCAACCAAGTCTCGGCAGAGTCAGAAGCTATGGTGCCTGGCTCAAAAAATGGTGGCCAGCTGCATCATTTTGGATGTGTGTTGCTCTCCACAGTCCTGGCAATAGTCCAGTCTCCCACATTAGCTCCTAAAAGGGCTCTCAACACCTTTTCTCAATCTCCCACTCCAGGGCTAAGACCCATAATTTTCCTTATTCTGGGCTATCGTTCCAGTAAACCCACATTTTACAAAGTCGGTGTATTTTGATTCTACTATACCACCCATGACTGAACCAGTTTGAGCTGGTTAGAATCCCTGCTCTGAGGAGACCAGTGTTGGTTCATAGGGACTTTGCTTCACTGCCCCTTGCTCAGAGACATCACGTACATCGCCTGAATATGACTTGTAAAGTTCTACTCTTCCTTTTTGTTGAGGAGAATGTCCTCCCTAGCCCTACATTAGAAAGTTAAGACCCTAGCTCCTTGTGGCAAATGAGTTACAGAGCAACAATATGAAATGATAGATTCCTTTTCTGAGGACTGAGGAAATGTTTCAAAACAGATCTGAAAAAGATCATTATAAGCACACTTGAATTCTTTTGACCACCTATGTGTGGCATCTAAGAAGTCCAGTGTACTCTCCCCATAAGAGGTAACATGTACCTAAGGTCATTCCTTCAGGGTAGTCACATGTTCTATTTGTGTCCTTATACTTTCCAGTATTGCAGCGAAATCATTTTCCTCCAGGTTGTGTGCTTCCTGTGGCTACTGGTAACCCTCACTGATTACAGAACATAATGTACAATAGATGCTAATTAAAAGTCCATTGTACCTGAATGCATGACATCGTTGGACTGGCCCTTTTTCTAGGTCATTTTGTGCATTTTTAGTAGCAGGACATTGGCACTGCTGGAGTCACAGCAGTTGTTAGGACCACTTAGGGAGAGATGACGTCTTTGCTAACAGCAGCTCTAAAAATACTGCCTTGAATATAACATGGTAGATGTTTGAAAGCTTTTTCTGTTTTTGGATTTTTTTTTGTGTATGTGTGCCTCATTCCAGAAGAAAAGATGAACTAAGTGTGTTAAGTTTGTATATTCTGAGGATTTTTAAAGTAAGCTACCCTCAACTCAGTTTCAAAAAAAAAGTAACTTTCTCAGGAAGTTGGAGAAGCCTAAATATCAACACCCTAAGATGTTTGGGTGAATGTCTCCTATTTAATTAACAATTAAAGCAAAGAGAAAAGGTTTGTTTTCCACTATCCTCTGCATCCCTCAGAACGTACATCTGCATATTGTACTTTATAAATGTGTATGTGGGACTGTGAGCTCACACAGGCTGGAATTCAAATTCCAGATGAACTTAACTCTGAGCAAATAATTTCACCTCTCTGAGATTCTGTTTATTCTTAAGAATTGTATCACAGACCATGAGTTGGCAGTGACAAAAACCAGCTCTAGCTAATAAAAGAAAATGAAAAAAAAAAAAAAAGACACTGATGAGAAGAATATCAAATAAGCATGCGAATATAAGGGAGAAGTAGCCAATCTGGCTTTCTAATAAAGAACAATGCTTTAGCTCTCTAGTGCTGCTATAACAGCAATTTCACAGATGGATGGTTTAACCAACAGAAATCTTCTCTCACAGGTTGGGAGGCTAGATTTCCATATTCCCAGGGCTGGCTCTAGGGGAAGGTTTTCTCTTTCACTGTTGACTTTGGGGAAAGGTCCTGGTTTCCTTGGACATTTCCATGTATCTTAGTACAAACTTCCCTTAGACCGAGGACTTCACTGTGCAGAAGCTCCAGGTCTCCTCCTGACTCTTCTTTTTTAATGGTAGTAGGTCTTTGTGATCTCTGCTTGCTTGTTTAAGCTCTTTTATATCTCAAAAGAAGGAGCTCTGGTAGCGTAGTGGTTACGAATAGGGCTGTGAACCGCAAGGTCAGCAGTTCGAAACTACCAGCTGTTTCATGGGAGAAAGATGAGGCTTTCTGCTCCTGTAAAGATTTACAGCCTCAGAAACCCTGCACAGGGTTGGTATGAATTGGAACCAACTCCACGGCACATAACAACAACAACATATCTCAAAAGACAGTGACTCTTTAGTTACATCTGGTCTCCTTAACATCATAGAAGGGAAACTTCACAGCACATGGCATTTATATCTGATCAGGGCTGATCACATCCTATTAGATCTGATCATGAAAGTCATTACTACATCCTAACTGCTAAGCCTTTGAGATTCCTGGTTCTGTCAACTTGACACAAAACCTAATCTATCACAACCAGGCCCCAGAGATGACCTGAGGATGTCAATACCAGAGCCGATGAGCACTTCTCTACTGAATTACTCAGCTCCAGAGTCAGTGGGCCAGGAGAGAGATTTCAATTGGCCAACCTCGAGTCATGAATCGTGGAGGGTAGGGTACCTTGACCGGATTCCCATCAATAATTGGCCATAGTAGAAGATAATATCAGAAGAAAATATTAAAGTTGCTTGTCGTATATTGGCCAATACTCAGTATCTATCACATCACATGGCCTTTACGCTGTACTCGCTGCTACAGACGGCCCTGCTCTGTGTCAGTGCCATGGCCGGGCTGCACGAGGAGCACTTCCTCAAGAACACTGACTGGGGAACAGACCAGGGAATTGGTAGGTTCAGAGAGGAGCCAGGAATTAAATCTCAGCTGACGAACCTTATTCAATATGTAAGAACCGTGATGAGAATGCCATTGATAATTGTAACCCCAGTTGTACTAGTGTCACTTTTATTGTTTGGGTGAAGACCACTGGGGGAAATGGAGACTCAGAAGAAGAGACGACAACAAGAGTTATTACTTCAGTCATTATTGGAAAATAAATCTCTTAGACGACCAGCCTGGTACTTGGCAAAACTGTAAAGGTGACAATAAAACAAGAGTTCTTCCATATCTCGGTTGTTAATGTTACACTGGTAGTTTCATTACAAAAAGATCAGATGAATATAGCGAAGACAGTAACTATCCAGGATTGAAATACATCTGATAGTTGATTGTTAATAATAGTTCATGCTGTGGTAAAGATTGTTTAAAGGGTACAAAACAGTCACATCTATGTTTGTAGAGATTTTTGTATCTCTCACTACTCAGGGATGAATTTTTTTCAAATTTTTAACATTCCTTCTGATTTAACTGTGATGTAAGAGGAATTCTCCCCTGAAATACAATTTAAAGGCATTTTTATAATCAATTACTCCATATAAAATGATAGACTCTTTGGATACTTTTATTTTGAACTTTTTGGTCAACTATTTTGACTGTTACTTCAGCTATGAAAAATTCAAATTTATAATAACTATTGAGGAGTGCTGGTGTGGTGCTGTGGGTTAATGCGCACAACTGCAAAGTCATTTGAAGTGCAAAGTTGCCAGTTCAAGCTCACCAGCTGCTTCTCAGAAGTCCTATACAGGGTCGCTATGGGTCGGAATTGAATCGATGGCACTTAACAACAACAACAACAAAAATAACAACACAGCTGTGAGAAGGGTTGTTTATAAAGTCTGTATGTAAAGTACCTTGATTGTTGCCAATAAAAGAAAAGGAGTTCACTAAGTAACAGACGTAAGACATTGCCTGCTGCTTTGAAAAGGATCTTTTCTAAGATATTCTAAACTGAATTCTAAGGAGCTCTGGTAGCATAGTGGTTACAAATTGGACTACTAACCTCAAGGTCAGCCATTCGAAACTACCAGCTGTAAAGATTTCCAGCCTCAGAAACCCAATTCAGGGTCACTATGAGGTGGAACTGAATCAGCGGCACACCACCTCCACCAACTGAATTACACGCTTCAGAAAGGCAGGAACTTCTGCTATTGAAGTATTGCATGGAAATCTTCCACATACTAGTTAGAACAGGATTTCTTAGTCTTTTCCCCCATAACACCTGTGATAGCAGGTCTCCATATGGCCTTTACGTCTCAGACAGAGTTAAGGATTGTGGCCTATAGTGATGACAGGCCTCAATCTTGTCTTCTGCTACTCTGGAGAGTGTGAAATTGCCATTGGGTCTAGGGTTGCCTAGAATTGACTTTGCTGCTGTTGTTAGGTATCGGTCAGTTGGTTCTCACTCTAGTGACCTTTACACAACAAAATGAAACACTGTCTGAGCCTGCACCAACCTCACAATCATTGTTCCACTTCAGTCCATTGCTGCTGCCACTGTCCTGCTCCATCTTTTGCGGGGGGGTGGGGGGTGTAGGAGGGGGTCTTCTTCTTTTTTACTGACTCTCCACTTTACCAAGTATAATGTCCTTCTCGAGGGACTTATCGCTCCTAATAATACGTCTGAAGTATGAAACACAAAGACTCGCTATCCTGGCTTCTAAGGAGCATTCTGGCTGTAATTCTTCAACATAGATTTGTTTGCTCTTCTGGCAGTCCTTGCTACTTTGAATATTCTCCTTCAATACCATAACTCAAATGCATCAATTTTTCCTGTCTTCCTTATTCATTGTCCTTATTCATTTCACGTGTATATGAAGAGATTGACAATACCATGACTTGGGTCCGGAACACCTTAAGCTTCAAACTGAAATCTTTGCCCTTGAACACTTTAAAGAGGTCTTGTGTGGCAGATTTGCCAAATGCAATACATCCTTTGATTTTTTGACTTCTGCTTCCATGAATGTTGATGGATGATTAGAGCAAAATGAAGTCTTTGACAATTACAATCTGGTCTCCATTTCTCGTGATATTATTTATTGTTCCAGTGGGGATGTTGTTTGTTTTCTTTACATTGAGGTGCAACCCATACTGAAGGCTGTGGTCTTGGATCTTCATCAGTAAAATTTTAAGCCCTCTTCGCTTTCAGCAAAATTGTATCATCTGCATATCACATGTTGCTAATGAGTCTTCCTCCAACTCTGAATCCATGTTCTTCCTCATATAACCTAGTATCTCAGAATATATGCTCAGCATACAGATTGAATAAGTATGGTGAAAGAACACAACCCTGGTGCACACCTTTCCTGATTTTAAACCAGTCAATGTCCCATTGTTCTGTTCAAACAACTGCTTTTTGACCTATATACAGGTTCCTCATGAGCACAATTAAGTGGTCCCGAATAATTCATTCTCCACTACATTGTCCATAGTGTGTCATAATGTACACAGTCGAAAGTCTTTGCATAGTCAATAAAGCACAGATAAACTTATTTCTGGTATTCTTTGCTTTCAGCCAAGGTCCATCTGAGGTCAGCAGTGATAGCCCTCATTTCATATCGTCTTCTGAATCTGCTTCAACCACTGGCAGTTCCTTGTCAGTATACTGTTACGATTGTTTCTGAATTATCCTCAGCAAAAGTTTACTTGTATAATATTAATGATATTATCTGGTGATTTCTACAGTTCACTTTATTGAGTCACCTCTCTTTGAAGTGGGCATAGATATGGATCTTTCCCAGTGAGCTGGCCTGATAGCTGTATTTCAAAATTCTTGGCATAGATGAGTGAATGCCTGAGTACCTCCAGAGCTGTATCAGTTTGTTAAAAGGTATCAATTTGTATCTATTAGTTCCTAGAGTCTTGTTCTTTGCTAATGTCTTCAATGCATCTTGGATTTCTTTGTTCATACTATTGGCTGTTGATCATGTACTACCTCTTGAAATGGTTGAACATCAGCCATCTCTTTCTGCTACAGTGACTCTGTGATTCCATCCATCTTCTTTTGATGCTTTCTTCATCATTCAATATTTTGTCCACAGAATCCTTCAGTATTGCAAGTTGAGGCTTGACTTCTTTCCTTCAGTCCTTTTCAGCTTGAGACACGCTGTGTTCCTCCCTTTTGGGTTTCTAATTCTAGATCTTTGCACATTTCAGTATAATATTTGACTTTGTTTTCTTGAGCTGCCCTTTGAAATTTCCTGTTCAGCGTTTTTTATCTACTCATTTCTTCCATTTGCTTTAGCATTATCTTTAGTAAGTTTCAGAGTCTCTTCTGACATCCATTTTGTTCTTTTACTTCATTCTTGTTTTCTTAATAACCTTTTGCTTTCTGCCTGTATGATATCATCATCAATGGCTTTAGTGTTTGGTTTCATAAATTTGAGTAATAGTGGTATTAACTGGTCTTTCTTGTAGGCACATGGGTATTATGAAAGACAACATTCTACTTCAAGATAGATCTTTAAATGTTCTTTTTGATGATGAATCTGACACCATTCCTTTTCATTTTTCACTCTCAACATAGAAAACCATATGATTGTCAGATTCAAAATGGCCACTACCAACCCATTATAGTTTACTAATTCCTAGATCAGTCTTTATGTGTTCCATTTCATTTTGGACAACTAATTTTCCTAGATTCAGACTTCCTACATTTCATGTTCTGATTATTAATGGATGTTTGCAGCTCTTTCTCCTCATTTTGAATTGTACCCCATCAACAAATGAAGGTCCTCCATTTGTATCATCACGGCCAACTCTACTTTGTGGAGGCAGCTCTTCCCCAGTTGTATTTTGAATGCCTTCCAACTTGAGGGGCTTATCTTCTGGCACTGTATCTGACAAGATGTTGGTGCTTTTCATCATATTTAAGTATTAAGTATTCTAGTGCTATCTGACAGTGTTGCATTGCTAGTCATAAGGTTTTAAGTTGCTACACATTCAGAAGTAGTCTGCCTCTTCCTAGTCTGTTGTAGTCTGGAAACTCAGCTGAAACCTGTTCACCATGGGTGACCCTGCTGGTATTTAATATACCATTATCATAACTTCCAGCCTCACAGCACCTACGAGTCACTACAGGACAGAAAACTGACAGAGATAGGTGAGTTTATACTATTAACTCCACCCTTGAATTTAGGTAGACCAGTAAAATGGATCTTAAACAGTGTTCATTTCTACTACTACTGGTATTTGCCTAGCTAGCCATGCTGGCTGCCCCTTTCCCCTGCCCCTGAACTCACTAGAATAGGTCCCGAGCAGAGGTCACTTAATGCCCATCTTCCCAAGAACATTACATTTATCATCCAAGATTCTGTATGTAGCTCCATGGTTCCTGCAGTCCAGAGGAAAACCAACCCCATTCTTTAAACCAAGCTTGCAAACTTCCTCTGCAGTCCACTGGAACCTCTCCATAGCTGGTATCAGAGTCCCTTCCCTTTAGTTCTTTTATTGTTTTAACAACAGTTTTATTATGTATAATTCATATGCCATCTAATCCACCCTTTAAAACTATAAAGTTCAGTGGTGTTTGTTGTTGTTGTTATGTGCCGTGGAGTTGGTTCCGACTCATAGCGACCCTGTGCAGGGTTTCTGAGGCTGTAAATCTTTCCAGGAGCAGAAAGCTTCATCTTTCTCCTATGGAACAGCTGGTAGTTACGAACTGCTGTCCCTGAGGTTCGCAGACCGATTTGTAACCACTAAACTACCAGAGTGGTGTTTAGCACGTTTATAAAGTTGCAAAACAATCACCCAATCAATTTGAGAACAATTTTATCACCTCTAAAAGACACCCAGGACCACTCTCACTCCCCTTCCAACCATCCACTAACGTGTCTTTATGGATTTGCCTGTTCTGGACCTTTCAAATCAATGGAACCATACAATGTGGAGTCTTCTGTGCCTGGCCCCTTTAATGTTTTCAGCATTCATCTATGTTGTAACATGCCTAAGTAATTTGTTTCTTCATCTTGCCAAATGATATTGCATCGTATGGACTTACTACATTTACTTATCCTTACGTCACTTGATGCATATTTGGGCTCCTTTAGTTCTTAAACCACCAAGCTCCACTCTCTTTAGCACTTTCCCCCTGGTGGCCTCTGGTCAGGGATCACAAACTCTTAATGCTTCTCAGCAAAGAAAACAGGAAGTAGCAAGAGCTGTAGTGAAAGAGAGAACATCTGCCCCTTCTAAAAAGGGCAGGCCCTACCGGGCCTCATCCTGCCACGGCCAGGTGACCATCCAGACTTGGTGATCTCAGATCCTCAGATTGTTCTAGAGATGCCATAATTTGGATGCTGACTTAATTTTAAGCTATGAGGGACAAAGCACAACTGTGGTTGAGGTGGCTAAGTGAGATTCCTGGGTGGGGGTCTCTGTGTCTGGGCAGCATGAGTAATCCTTGCCTAGAAAGGGTTAGCTTCATGGTGGGCTCATGTGGTAACTGCTGCCCTTTCATTTGTCAGCATCAAAGTGCTCCTTATTTCTCTGGGGGTAAGAAAAGCCCTGGGTGGGGGACATTCCTCTCCTGCTTTAGCTGAGGAATCTGATGCAACAAATCATTAAAGCACAGATGGATTATCTATATTATTCAGTGCCGAATTGTTTCACTGATTACTCATGACCTACTTCAGGACTGATTATGACCTATTAGCATGACCTCGATTATGATTTTGACCTCAACCATGGATGAGCACTGCTGATATTGCACAAGGCCAGATTTGATGCAGTGGGAAAGAAGACATACTGCTTGTATGCTCGCCTTGTGGAGAGGAAACTGTAGTAACATGGGTTGGGGAGTGGAGCACATGGAGACTGATTACCATCATGACTGGATACGGAGTCAGGAACTACTCTGTCTCTCTCCGCATTCCACTGATTTTTGCATGTGACTATAAGGAAGTGTTCTTTGTTTTTTAAAAAAAAAAACACACACACACATTTTGTTTTGTGTTTTCAGTTAAAGTTTGCACAGCAGATAACGTTTCCATTGAACAACTACTACACAAATGATTTAGAGACAGTGGTTACATTTTTCACAATGTAGTAAATTCTCATTAATGATCCATTGGCTTATAAAATAATGTTCTTTATTTTATGAACCAATCTATTATTTAGTGAAAAGAACCATAGTTATGCTTGAGCCCATTGCAGCTGCCACTGTGGCAATCCATCTCATTGGGGTCTTCCTCTTTTTCTTGGATCCTTCAATTTATCAGGCATGAAAATTCTTCTTCAGGGGCTAATTCCTCCTGACAATATGTCTGAAGTATGAGAGACAAAGTCTCACCATCCTGGCTTCTATGGAGCATTCTGACTGTACTTTTTATAACACAGAGTTGTTTGTTCTTCTGGCAATCCATGGTACTTTTGATATTCTCATCCAACACCATAACTTGAATGCATCCATTCTTCTGCAGTCTTTCTGGTATTCTCTGCTTTCAGCCAAGATCTAGCTGATGTCAGCAATGATAGCCCTCGTTTCACATTGTATTCTGAATCTGACTTGAAGTTCTGGCAGTTCCTTTTCGATGTACTGTTGCAGCTATTTTTTAATAATCTTTAGCAAAATTTTACTTGCATGTGGTAGTAATGATATTGTTGCATGATTTCCACATTCCACTGGGTCACCTCTCTTTCTAATGGACACAAATATAGATCTCATCCAATCAGTTGGTCAGTTGGCTGGCTTCCACATTTCTTCATATCGATAAGTGAGTGCTTCCAGTACTGCATCAGTTTATTGAAAGATCTCAATTTGTATTCCATCAATTCCCAGAGATTGTTCTTTGTCAATGCCTTAAATGCACCAAGGACTTCCTTCTTCAGTACCATTGGCTCTTGAACATATACTAGCTCTTGAAAGGGTTGAACAGGATCTGTTTTTGGTACAGTGACTCTGTGAATTCCTATCACCTTCTTTTGATGCATTCTCCATCCTTCTATATTTTCTCCACGATTATGTGCCGTGGAGTCATTTCCGACTAGTAGTGACCCTGTGTAGGGTTTCTAAGGCTATAAATGTTTATAGGAGAAAAAATCCTCATCTTTCTGCTGACCTTGCAGTTATCAGCCCAATTTGCAACACACAACGCTACCGGGGTTCCTTAGAATCCCTCAGTATTTCAGGTTGACGCTTGAATTTTTCTTCAGTTCTTTCAGCTTGAGAAATGTTGAGCATGTTCTTCTTCCCCTTCAGTTTTCTAAACTACAGTTCTTTACACATTTCATTATAATATTTAACTTTGTCTTCTCGAGCTACCCTTTGAATTTTTTTCTTTTCAGGTCTTTTACACTCTCATTTCTTCCGTTTGCTTTAGCATCTCTGTGCTGGAGAGCAAGTTTCAGAGTCTTCTGACATCCATTTTGTTCTTTTCCCTCATTCTTGTCTTCTTAATGACTTTTTGCTTTTTTCTTGTATGGTATTCTTGATGTCATGTCACAATTCTTCTGGTGTTCAGTCATTAGTGTCTAATGTATTAATTCTGTTCTTGAGACAATTCCTAAATTCAGGTTGGATGTGTTCAAGGTAATATTTTGGCTCCCATGGACTTGCTTAGTTTTCTTCATCTTAGTCTGAATTTGCATATGAACAATGGATGGTCTGTTCCACAGTCTGTCTCTGGCCTTGTTTTGGCTGATGATATGGAGCTTTTCCACCACCTCTTCCCACAGATGTAGTCAATTTGATTTCTGTATATTCTGTCTGGTGAGGTCCATATGTATAGTCATCTTGTATGTTGTTGAAAAATTATATATGCAATGAATAAGTCATTGGTTTTGTAACATCTGTAATGTGATTTCCAACTACTGATCCTTCCAACTTTTACATTCCAATCACCATTAATTATAGTACATCTTGAATGCAATTTCAGACTGAAGAAGTTTATAGAATTCTTCAATTTCATCAGCACTGGATGTAATGGTTGGTGGGTAAGTCTGAATGGTAGTGGTATTAACTGGTATTCCTTACGTTGTAGTTGTTGCTAAGTGCTCCCAAGTTGATTCCGACCCATAGTGACCCTGCGTAGGGTTTCTGAGGCTGTAAATTTTTACGGGAGCAGAAAGCCTCATCTTTCTCCCGCGGAACCACTGGTAGTTTCGAACTGCTGACCCTGAGATTAGCATCCTGATTCGTAACCACTATGCTACCAGAGCTCCTTGGTATTCCTTATAGGTATATGGATATTATTCCATTACTACAGATAGCATAGTACTACCAGATGGACCTTGAAATGTTCTTTTGATGATGAATGCAATGCCATTCCTCTTCAGTTTGTCTTTCTTGGCATATAAACCATATGCTTGTCAGATTCAAAATGGTCAATACCAGTCCATTTCTGCTTACTAATTGATATTGATCTTTATGTACTCCATTTCATTTTTAACAACTTTCAATTTTCCTAGATTCATACATTGTACATTGCCTGTGTTGATTATTAATGGAAGTTTTGCAGCTGTTCCTCTTTATTTTGAGTTGTGCCCCCATCAGCAAATGAAGTCCTGAAAGGCTACTCCATTTGCTTCATCACAGTTAACTCTACTTTGAGGAGAAAGCTCTTCCCCAGTTGCGTTTTGAGTGCCTTCCAACCTGAGGGGATCATCTTCCTACACAATATCTGATCATATTCTGGTGCTTTTCATCAGGTTCCCATATTCAGTATTCTGGTGCTATATGACATTGATCCATTGGTATTCGTAAGGTTTAAAGTGGCTAAGCAGAAGTATTTCACCTCATCTTGTTCTTCGTAAAGGGGAAGTGGATATTTTCACAGGGAACGAGGTTAGTGGAAGCCAACATTGGTGTAATGCTTTTAAATGCACTGTGGTATTTGAGCCTGTGGAGATAAGCATTTTTACTTAACCCTTCATGTTTCATCAATGTTTTGTTGACTCATAGAGCAAAAATGACTTGTTTAAGATCATCCAGCAAAGGGGCCTACAACTAAAATCTTATCTTTAGATTTCAAGCCTGTTGTCTGTTTCACAGAAACAAACCTGTCCTTCTAATGCTTTCTAATTTTGGTATCTGTTAATAATCGGGATGGATATATTTAGACAGCACAGTGTTTGAGTCATACTGTTACCCACTTGGAAGACAGTAAAAGCAAATGGTGGTTTTACTTCAGTGTTTTAGCATTTTCCCCATTCTTTCTCTGAGTGATCAACACTAAGTGAATATACTAATAAATAATCAGGAGCAGGTGCATACATTAATCAGGCATTATACTTAAAGTAGTTTGGCCTTGAGAACAGATTTGGGAGAGCCTTAATCAATCAGTTTCAACTAGTATATCTCCTTTTCTCCCACTCTCCCACTATCTCTCTCTTTTTCTTTTTCATTTTAACTCTTAATTGTGAATTGAGTGAAGGTTTACAGAACAGAGCATCGGTTTTACAGTCAACAAATCACATACTTTGTGTCATTACAATGATTGCAGTCCCCTCCATGTACCAACAGTTAACAGGGTTTACCTCTATTCACTTTAACTCTTACATTCCTCCCTGTGTCTCCTGCTACCTTCATCTTGTCTCTGCCAGCCTCCCTCTTGTTGTGTATTGCCTGTCCCATCACCCATGTTAATATGTGCCTACCTTCTACTCCCCTGTGACCATTGTAGAATGTTTCTGTTATCAAGAAAACCTTTTCTTAACATTTTAAAAAAGGGAACCCATAAAATATTTGTACTGTTGTGATTGACTAATCTCAAACAACATAATGCCCTCCAAGTTCATCGATGCTGTGAGGTGTTTTGTAGCTTCATTGTTATTCTTCAGCATTGTGTAGTATTCCACTGTGTGTATGGACCATAGTTTGTTTAACCGTTCTGTTGGACATTTAGGCTGTCTCCATCTTTTTGATGTGTCTCTTGTAGACTGCTTATTAAAGGATCCTGTTTCCTTATCCATTCTGCTTTCTCTGTTTCCTGACGGGTTTATTTAGTCTATTTGCACTTAGTTTAGTTATCAATAGGTGTGGATTGATTGCTGCCATTTTTCTTTTTGGGTTTGTGTGGTCCTACTGGTTTCTTTGTTCCACATAATTTTCTGCACTGTGTTCATTTTCTCTGTGGTTTTCATTTCATTTTCATTTCTGTTGTGTTCATGTTTACTAGGTCTTTCTGATTTTGTTTTTATTTTGATACGAAGGTGTCTTAATTTTCTTTGAGGTTATCTTGTAATTTATTAATTTTTCTCCTTTTAAACCGTTTTGTTTTATCTTGAAATAATCTTGCCATTTGGAAGTTCTGTATCTACACTGTTTCCTCCTTTTGCTTTGTAGTCAAAATCACTATAAATTGATGCCTGTGGTTCCCTATTTTCAGTCTCATAGGTTTGTTTTAATTTAAATACTTTTATATCTGGATTGAGTTGTGGGTGGTGTTGTCATGTATGTTAATCTCAGGTGTTGTCTGCTGTTGTTTGTTTTCAGTCCAAAGAACACTCTTCAATATTTTTTTTGTAAAGTTGGTCTGGTCACCAGAGGCTCATAGGAAAAAAATGGAATTGCATTGTTCTCATCCCCTGTGTTAATCTGCTCTACCAGGCCACCTTTGTTGCCAAAAACTGCTCACAAAAGTTCAAGATGGTCTCACCAATTCTTGCTGGCCATACACCAGTGAATCTACCTCTCTCTCTGTCCCTGTTCAGTTTTTCCTCCCAGCAAGTACTCAATCGACTTCTTTGATCTTTCCTCTGAAGTTCATCATTTCAGAATTTTCATTTGTGCCAGCAAGAGAAGGGATCATTTACAAGGAGCAAAGCTCCCTTCTGACTGAACCCTCACTGTGCTTACTTTGCTTATACATTTATTCATTAAATGTGTCGTAGGGGAGAACAGAACAGAAATTCAAATGTGTATTACAGTGATCCCTTGTCGAGGTCTTAAACAGGACCAAGACAAGACAAAGATTGAGGCAGAGCCTCTGGATGAGGGAGACCATCGACACGGGGCCATAATAGTGTCCAAAGCATATGCATCCACATGTCCAAAGTATAGGGCACAAAGAACAGAGGAAATCCACCACAGAACCATGGTTGGTGGCAGATCATCACAGGCTCTTTGGAAATGAAAAAGGGATTGTGATTGGGATGTATACACTACCCCGGAATAGCAGAGTTTACAGGATTGATGCTGAGGGACTCTGGCCACCTTGGTTGGGGTATCACTTATAACCATGCCTCCCTGACTCCCCTGTCTCCCAGACAAGTCCATGAGGGCAAGTCAGCCCCTCTCTGGACTGGCTAGAAAATCCACTTTCATACACCTTGCCTGAGGGCAAAACTGCCTCACCCTGCTTTCCCAGAATCTTCCTGGTCACACTAGCAGTTTAGCTATCAGCACTAGTGGAGTAGATTAAGCGTTGGGCTGCTAACTGCAAGGTCAGTAGTTCGAATCCACCACTGGCTCCGCAGAAGAACGATAAGGCTTTCTGCTCCTACCCAGGGTCATTATGAGTCAGAACCAATCAAAGGCACACCACCACCAGCACTGTGTCAAGTACTCGAGATGACATCTGAATTTATGTCAAGGCTTATGTTGGAGGTGGTCTCTGGCCACAGGCCACAGCCTTCTGCAGACCAAGTACCTATGAAGTCCAGGCTCTAACACAAATTCATTCACTAGGAAACTACTTGTTGAGCACTTTTTGGTTTCCTGTGACTGCTGTACAAAAATGCCACAAACTTGAGGTTTAAAACAACCCAAATGTTTTCTCTTTCCGTTCTAGAAGTCAGAAGTTTAAATCAAGCTGTCAGCAGGCTTACCTGGCTTTTTGAGGTCTCAGGGGAGATCTGGCCTTCCTTCAGCTCTGAGAGACTGCCTGTAGTTCTTGATACGTGGCCCTTTTCTCCCTTTACTCCAACCTCTTGTTTCTAGTGTCACACTCCTCCTTCTGTCTTTGACCTCCTCTCTCCTTTTGAGGACTCTGGTGATTATAATGGGCCCACCTGGACAATCCAGGCTAGTCTCCCTATTTTAAATTTTAGCTTCATATTTCTACTTTGCCATGTAAGCGAACATATTCACAATTCTAGATTAGACTATTAAGGCACCTTTGGGGGTGTGGGAAGGGTAGGCATTTTTCTGCCTACAAATGCCAGGCACTGTACATTCTTTGATCCTGCTTGGTTATATTTTGCCAATTAAATATATACCTGTTGCTGACAGGTAGTCATGTGTGTCCCCATGTTTCTACAAGTGCCATAAACGAATCCCTCACATCTAGTGTTCACATATTCAGATACACACGAACCTGGATCTGTTTTAGTGACACCAAAATGAAAAATACCCAGCATCTGCTACCACCCCAAATGTCAAGAGAAGGCCTTCCACTTAGGGCAGTAGCTGCGGGTCTCTCTCAGGCCTTCCATACCATAACTCATTATTTAATGATGCTGTTTATTGCCTTGTGATTATCTACCCTTTACCGCCTGTAACGATCTCTCCTTCTACAGTCCTGATGTTGCACTGTAGGATAAGCACTCGACCACATGGTTGTTTTTGAACTGCATGGTCGGTGGTTCAAATTCACTAGCCATTCCTTGGAAACCCTATATGGGGTCGCTATGAGTTAGGACTGACTCGGCAACAGCTTTCACCACCATTTAGTATAAAAGTTCACCTTTATTGGCCTCATCCATGAGGATAAGAAATACGGAAAGGTGTGGAATATATTGGGAGAATGACAGGAGATGCTGTTCATAATCAGGTAGAGTCACTAGATACAAGTGAGAACAGTCCTGAGAGCCTGGACCTTTACATGGTTGTTCTGAAGTGCCATCAGGTTGGTTCCAACTCATAGCGACCCTGTGTAGGACTTCCAAGGAGCAGCTGGTGGGTTCGAACCACCACCTTGCGACCCAGTGCATTATCCTGCAGTGCCACACCAGGACTCCTTTCCTGCCGTAGGGTATTCCTAGATGATGAGTTCATATGAGAAATAACAGCAGTGACTACTGGTTCCGAGAGTGAACTGAATACTCTGTTGGTTTGGAACAGCGTAGTAGCAGGTTTCTGTGCTTTTCCTCACTTAATGTTCACACCAGTCTTATAAGGCAGGCAGGTTATTACTATTGTGACTGTTCTAGAGTTGAAGGAAACAAAGCTCAGAAACTGAAATCACTGTCTTAAGCTAGTAAGTTGCTGAGGTTCAAGTTGAATCAGAACTATGAACGTCACTAAAATAGATGCTTTTTCTGTTGGATTATTTTGCCTTCCAGAACAGCGCTAATATTTTGGGAATGGCTGAATTGAAGAAGTTACCCTTTAAAGCTGTAGTATCTTTTTGTCAAAGAAGGTCTGTACTTTAATGAAAGACCTACATTAGTTATTAAACTGTTTTCACTGAATGAAATTAGAAAATTCTTAAGTTTATGGGGGGAGGGGGTGGTGAAAAGCAATTGTTTTGTGTTTGTTTTAGATGGAGCAGTAAAAGGGGCAGCTTGCACCTGAGTTGTATCGCCAGTCTTTGTACCTAGGACCCAAACAGTACATACACTATTTCTACTTATCTATGCTGTGTATTGATCACCGCATTCCTGCTTTTGCTATATATTTTTGTTGTTGCTAATTGCCATCACATCAGTTCTGACCCATAGCAACTCTGCATAAGGTTTGCTATACATTAGTGTATACTATTAGTGTATATGGTTGTTGTTGTTGTTGTTAAGTACCATGGACTCGGTTCTGACTCATAGTGACCCTGTACAGGGTTTCCGAGGCTATAAATCTTTATGGGAGCAGAAAGTCTCATCTTTCTCCCATGGAACGGCTGGTAGTTTCGAATTGCTGACCTTGAGGTTAGCAGCCCGATTAGTAACCACAAGGTCGGCAATTCAAGCCCACCAGCTGCTCTTCTGGAGAAATATTTACAGCCTTCAACACCTTATATGGGGCCTCTCGAATCTGAACCGACTCAACAAGGCACAGAGACTAACGCTGATAGTGTTCTTCTGTCTTTGTTTTAGGTTTGTCAGTTTGTCGTCTCTGTGAACGGGCTCAATGTGCTGCATGTAGACTACCGGAAGGTGAGCAATCTGATCCTGACAGGCCCACGGACAATTGTCATGGAGGTCATGGAGGAATTAGAATGCTGAGAAGCCGACCTTCTCCCAGCCCTTCTGTGCCTGTAGGCGGCCAAAGCCAGGGCAGGGCGAAGTCGTGCAGTGACAAGACTTTCCTGCGGTGGACGGCTGTGGACACATGAATCTTTTCTCCGTACATACACATCTTAATCTGAGTTTCACATACTGTTTGATTTGTGGAAGAACCGGGTAACCTGTCTTTAAAAATATATGTCAGTGTAGAAAATATTTGGGAAACAGAATTTTCCTACATGGTAGAATTGCCTTACTAGATTTCTTTTTGTACTTCTATTTCATTGTTGTTGTTGTTGTTTTTATCTTAGTTACTTTGCAAGAAGTTGCTGAAATGCTCTTCTAGCCAAGCCAGCAACATGTTAAAATACTCTTCATGGGAATTGGTAGAGTTGTTTTTTATCGACTCTTTCAAGTTGTACTCTCACCAAAATCAGCTTGGAATGGCTTAATAGAGGACCTAGATTTCACCTAGCTTCAAATTAAAGCAACAGCCAAAGGTTGTTAACTAGCATCATGAGGAAAGTTCAAGTGCTTAAAAGCCATCAAAAAAATGATTTTTTCTTAAATCATGTCTTTAGTAGCAACTTTTATCTTAACTTCAGTTATGGCATGCATTTAAACAACGAAGCACAGTAACAAAACTCTTATAATTGGGTGGAAGTGGGTAAGGGGATACTACTGAAAATTGTGTGGCCCTCATTCACCCTTTCTGAGCCTGTTGGTTTTTATAAATCAGCCACAGCAGTGTTCTAAAATTAATCCTGAATATGTTGAATGTCAACACAGAGAAGTGTGCATATATACATATAGTTCAAAAATCAAGCCTTCTGGCCAGATTTCACTAGACCTTGTCTCTTTCTTGAAGTTTTCTAGAACTTGACCCATATGTGATAAAATCTTGACCTGTAAATTGCCTTCTTGGCCTGAATCTACTAGCTTTCTAGTGTAACATGTTCTAACATAACATGACATGCTGCTTATTTGGGGGAATTCTCATACAAATCACCAGATTGTGTTACAGCTTTCCAGCTCACTTGTATATATGCATGTTCCCCCTATTTTTGATCTAGAAAAGAGTGAATTTGGGGGAATGGTATAGAGATGAAATTGCTCTAAGTGCCAAATTAGGGAGTCGGAATGCTAAAATTTTCTTAATTTCATATAATGAATTCTGAATGACCAGGTTACTTTCTTACCGCTCATTTACAAAATAAAATACGAATACTGTGCCTCAGTCATTTATTATCGTTAATGTAATCTATTGAAACTGGTGGGATAAACATACTATGCTGAAAATTTTATGATTTATACACATACACTGTAAGGCAACTTTTCTGATCTGTAGCTTTCGTCAGAGGACATGATTGTGAAGTAATGTAGAAAGGCTAACATTAATATTAATGATTTAAATTAGAGAAATAGTATCATCCTAATGGACATGGGCCAAGAAGTCTGCCAGGGCATCTATCTTCTGTTGTTTCCTTTAATGCTCATCACAACCTCTATTAGAGAGTGGAAGGTCGGGGTTCCTCCGCATCCCAACTCAAAGGTTCACTGCATCAGGCAGCCAAATGAACACTCGAGGTGTGCCAGGGAAATAGCTCATTCTTTTATTCAGCAAAACAGCGCTCAGCACAGGGGAAGGGGCCTCAGATAGTCTCTTGCCTGTCTCTGCATCTCTCTAGCTCTCAGCGCTTTCTCGGGCTTTCTTTCTTCTTCCGTTCTGTTCCATTCTCCGTGACTGCTTTCCTCTGTGTGTGTTGATTGTCTCTGCCTCTCACAAGGGAGAAGCTCCCTAAGTACTACTACAGAACAAAGAAGGCATCTTGCCAATTATACTCACAGGTTCTAGAACAGTGTGACGTCATTCTAATATGGCGGGCGCAGCGCAATGACTTAGCATTCCCTGGTTTCTGTCAGAACCACCAAGTCGCCCTTGGCTTGGAAGGAGAGGGTCCCTAACAAGCTATAGCCACTCCCTGGCTATCATCCGCTTCTGGCCTAACACAACCCTACAAGGTAAGTGCTATCACCCTCATTTTTCAGATGTGGAAACCAGGGCTGAGTGAAATGAAAAATGTCACAGTCAATATATATCCTTTATGTTATTGTTATTGTTGTTAAGTGCCGTCGAATCGGTTCCGACCCATAGCGACCCTGGATAGGGTTTCCGAGGAGCAGCTTATGAGCTTGAACCGTCAACCTTGCAGTTCAAACGGCTTTGCAGTCTGGTGCATTAACCCACAGCGCCACATGTTGTTATGCACCGTGGAGTCAGTTCTGACTCATAGTGACCCTGCACAGGGTTTCCCAGGCTGTAAATCTTTAAGAGAGCAGAACGCCTCATCTTTCTCCCGCAGAACAGCTGGTAGTTTCGAACTGCTGACCTTGTGGTTCATAGCCTGATTCGTAACCACTACGCTACCAAAGCTCCTTCATGAGGACTCCTTATATCATATAGATAGATAGATAGATAGATAGATAGATAGATAGATAGATAGATAGATAGAGATAGAGATATAGATATATATGTAGATATCTATATATATATGTTGTTAAGTACTGTGGAGTCGGTTCCGGCTCATAGTAACTCTGCACAGGGTTTCCGAGGCTGTAAATCTTTACGGGAGCAGAAAACCTCATCTTTCTCCCGCGAAACGGCTGGTAGTTTTGAACTGCATACCTTGAGGTTAGCAGCCAGATTCGTAACCACTACACTACCAGAATTATATGTGTGTGTGTGTGTGTGTGTGTGTGTGTGTGTGTGTGTGTGTCTACTGAATCCTAGAGCAGTTAGTCTTGTGCCCAAGGCCAGGCAGTTAGTAAGCAGGAGACTGCCCCACTCAACTTTACCACTGTCTATGACATCTTTAAATCATCAGTGTGAAATACTTTCTGTTCCCAGGTATATTCCTTAATTTACAAAAGAAGGAGACGTTCCTTTCAGGAAGTGGCATCTTCTTACCTGTCATTGCTACTTTGTTCTCATACCCTATAAGGAGCCCTGGTGTGGTGCTGTAGGATATGCACTGGACTACCACAAGGTCAGCAGTTTAAACCCACCAGCCACTTTTCCGAAACCCTATTCGTGGTTGCTATGAGTCCAAACCAACTCAACAGCACTTCATAGCAGCAACAGCTATATGTTTTAAGGATTCTTGGTGTGGCGCTGGAGGATGAGCACTGGACTGCCAACCACAAGGTGGCTGCTCAAGTCCACCACCTGCTCCCTGAAAATCCTGTACAGGGTCGCTATGAGTCAGAACAGATTCAACGGCACTAAACAACAACAACTACGTGTTTGAAGTAGTCCCTGAATGGTCCCGGCCAAGGTGCTCAGCTGCCACTCCTCAGAAACCCTGTACAGGTTTGCTTGACGGCACTGTCGTGGATAATAGCATAATGTCATTCCCTACAATCATCCTAAGTACCAGAAAAGCTGCAATCTGTCTGCTCCACTTAGTCTTCTGACTAAGTGAAACCTATGAGTTTTCTTTAAATCAGAGGGTTTTCTTGATATCCTTGGTCAAATTATTTATATCATTAAATGTCTTGGAGTTGGTGATGACTCATAGCAACCCTGTATAGATGTTCCAAGGAGTGACTGGTGAGTTTAAACCACATACCTTGTGGTTCAAACTGACCTTGCAGTCTAGTGCTTATCCTCTAGTGCCATAGCAGGAATCCAACACTCAAGTTCAATCTTTACTTCTTCCTTGGACTAACTCCATTCATATGGATATAGCCTTGGACCTCTGGCAGGTGGATTCTAGTAGGCCCTGGCCCCCTATAAGCCATCTAGTTCAACCAGCTTGATGTCTGCTTTAGGCAACTCCAGTCGGTACTGCTCCCCTCTGCTGAAGCATTTTATAGTCCCAGGGAGACTTCAGTAATCCAGGTGCAAATCACTGCCCAACCAATGGGTAAAACTATACTGCTAACTTATAAATAAAAATGTAAGTTGGTAAATGCTAAAATGGCAATGCCACATGGAGCCACAGAGCACACAGTTTAGGCTTTTCCTTTTACTGATAAGGACAATGAGATATGGACTGGTCAGGTGACTTACTAATGAGAACACTAAGATATGGAATGGTCAGGTGACTTGCCTAATCACATGAAGGTTGTTGAGGACAGAGCCTAACCAAACGCCAGTCTCCTGCTTCCTCCCAGCCTTTACAATAACCTTCTGCAGTTGAGACAGCACAGTGAAAATAGATCATGCTTTGTGATATTCATAAAATTGAAATAGTGTCATGTATCTATGAAGACAAGGTTAACCATTTTAGTTGACCCAGACCTTGTATTATTAAATTATATCACAAAAGTATTCTGTGTTATATTCTGACAGTTGACTTGCTTTAAAATGTAAGAACCTCATTCTTAATTGTAACACCAAGAGTTATCCACAGTTAACAATAAGCGATGTTTCTGGTGGGGCGCTGTGAGTTAATACACCGCTGAACTGCAGTGTCCGTTTGAACCGCAAGTTCAGTGGTTCAAGCTCACCAGCTGTTCCTTGGAAACCCTATACAGGGTCATTATGGATTCGAATGGATTCAATAGCACTTAATAACAACAGCGTTTCTAAGAGCTTTTATTTCATCTCTGCATGTATTATGTTTTCAATCTTCAAAGAGGCAATGTATTGTGTGTCAGGCTTCAGATACTGAGATCCTTACAGGAGCTTTCTTTACTGCCTTAAAAATACTTTTGATTGTTTATGTGTTTGTGATGGAGCTGGAAGTAGTTTTGTTTTAACATTAGCATAGTATGCACCATGAAAGCAAATTTGCAAGTCAGGTTTGTTAATTCTGCTGTAGAAAGACAAATGAAATTGTCTTTAAGTTTCATAGTGATGTCTGATACTTTATTATTGTTGTTGTTGTTGTTGTTAAGTGCCATTCAGTTCTGACCCATAGTGACCCTGTATGGAACTTTTCCACAGTGAATGTCAAAACTAAAGACGAGGCTATCCTCTACAAGCACAAGTATAAGTACTGTAGCAAGGTTTGGGGGACTGATAGCTCCTTGCAGATCCACTTGCGCCCCCATACTGGAGAGAGACCCTTCATATGCTCAGTCTGTGGCCATCAGTTCACCATCAAGGGCAACCTCAAGGTGCACTTTCATCGACACCCCCAGGTGAAGGTAAACCCCCAACTATTCGCTGAGTTCCAAGAAAAATGGCATCAGGCAATGGGATTCCCTATGCAGTTCCTCTGCATAGATGAATCCAATGACTCCCTAGACAGACAGCAACTTTATCCTTGTACCAGGGATCCCCTCTGCAGGGCTATCTCAAACTTTGTCTTCTGATAGTAACTCCAAGGACCTCATGGGCAGCCCATTGCCCATTGACTTACAGAAAGTGAGGGTGGAACCACACTATCTAGGGTAGGACCCAACCATAATTCCCCTAGGGTTGGTGGCTTCCCAGGGAGCGGGACTCCTGAGCCAGCGTCAGAAACCCTGAAATTGCAACAGTTGGTGGAGAATATCGACAAGGCCACCTCTGATCCCAACAAATGTCTCATTTGCCACCGTGTCTTAAGTTGCCAAAGTGCCTTCAAAATGTAGTATTGCACCCAAACTGGGGAGAGACCCTTCCAGTGTAAGATCTGTGGCTGAGCCTTCTCCACCAAAGGCAATGTGAAGACACACCTTGGGTTTCACCCAACCAACACAGCGATCAAGACACAGCATTCCTGTCCCATCTGCCATAAGGAGTTTACCAATGCCTCATGTTGCAGCAACAATGCACATGGGCCAGTCAGATTCCCAACACCCCCCACTCCCTCCTTCCCCCATCCCCAGACTCATGTGATTCTTCAGGTACATGCCAATGGTGGTCGGCGAAAATGGCAGCACCAGCGCCATTTTCATGGATGACATCGAAAGCATTGATGTAGATGAAGTCAGCTCTCAGGATGCTCCCAGTAGTTCATCCAAGTTCACTTTGTCTCTTCCCAAAATTCACTCATCATCACCAACACTAGGGTTCTCCATGATGGCGTCCCTAGATGCCCCAGGGAAAGTGGGTCATGGCCCACTTGGCCTGCAGCTGCAGAGCATCAGGGAGAACAGCTCAGTGGAGAGCGATGGCCTGACCAATGACTCCTCTTCAGTGATGGAAGACCAGGAATGCCAGAACCGAAGTCCTGAAGCCATAGAAACCGCATCCTTCCAAGCACTTTCTCTGGCCAACAGCCAAGCAGAAAGTCTCAAGTCCAGGTCTCCGGATGCTTCTAGCAAAGCCGAGAGTGCTGAAAACAGCCGCAGTGAGAGGGAAGGTCGGAGCAGTCTCCCACCAACGTTTATCCAGACCCAGCCAACCTATGTCAAAGTTGAAGTTCCTGGTGGGTATGTTGGACCCTCAACCCTGTCTCCGGGCGTGACATCCTTGTTAGCAGTCCAACCACGCCGGCAAGCCAAGCACCGTGGCTGCACACGCTGCAGCAAGAATTTCTCATCCACCAGCTAGTGCGCTTCAGATTCACGAGCAAATGCATACCGGGGAGAAGCCTTTCGTGTGCAACATATGTGGCCGTGCTTTTACCACCAAAGGCAACTTGAAGTTTCACTACATGACCCACGGAGCAAGCAACAAGTCTACCCGCTGTGGAAGGAAGCTAGATATCGAGAACACCATGGCTCTGTTGAGTGCCGACGGAAAGAGGGTCTCAGAAATGTTTCCCAAGGATATCCGGGCCGCTGCCATGAACCTGGATCCTATCGTGTGGCACTAGTACACTGCCATACTCAATGGTGGACTGGCCCTGAAAACCAATGAAATTTCAGTTATCCAGAGTGGTGATACCCCTCCCCTCCCCGTGTCCCTGGGACCAGCTCGGTTGGGAATAACTACCACTTCCAAGGTGAGTGGCGCCTTTTCCAGTATCAGTACCGATGTGGACAAATCAAGTGTTACCACTGACAGTGTCCCCAAGCCCCAGTTCCCACGTTTCTTAGAATAAAGGAAGATTGTGGTTAACTAGGATAGCTGAAGTTACACTGAAAAGAAACCATGCAGACAAAGGGACTCACTAGACTCTGTCCCCCTAATGAACCCATCTGACCTGTTGGTTTGTTTTCTTTTTCTCTTCCTGATGTGCAAATGATGTTTACTGCTATGACCCATTACCTTGGACTGTCCTATAATCACAATGTTCCTATGCTGCTTTGCAGAAAAGAAAAGCAAAACAAATCATACCAAAACCTATCCAGAGTAACATTTCTGGTTTGGTTTCTTTGGAAAGAAGTGGGACTTGCAAAGTAACTTTGTAACTTGCAACAAACTTTGTACACAGAACTTTTGTACAACCTAGAGTAACTATTTCCAAAGACTGCTGAAGTTTTCAAGGTGAAACACCTCCAACTCTTAAACCAGTGGAAAAGAAACCTAGTTGGTCCAGACTGGGGGCAGTGTGGGGGGGTGGGAGGCATTGTGGCCTTCCGTACCTGTTCATGCAGGTAAATGGACAAAATCTGTCAGCTTGTCTTAAAGACCGGTTTTATATATGCCTCCTAATCTGGAATCCATCTTGTTTATTTTTTAATGTACTATTTTCCCTTTAAAAATTGAGGTCGTAGAATGAGAAAATTCCTCCAACTTTAGAACCTTAGATGGACTGATCTAGGCCTGAGGGAATCTGTGTGTGTGTGTGTGGTTGCTTATTTAAATACGGTTCCTTTAGAGCCCAAAAGTGCCAATGTACTCCCCATGTAACCCGGGTGTCTCCCATCTTCCTGAATACCAGGACAGGTGGGGAGTCTGTGCAGGGGGTATCAAGTGACTTCATATAGCTCACCTACTCTGAAGAACCGGGTTTCCATTGTTGAAGAAGCTCTTCATTGGAAGGCTTCTTATCACAGGTTCACATAGTCTTTTTTTGCTGTTAATTTCCTTGGTAAATGATGCCCAATAATTATGAAGATTTCCCCCCTCACTCCTACCCCAAATATTGCATGAAGGCTGCCAAGTTAGAACAGGCAAGTCCTGGGTATGAAAGCTTTAATTTATCTACCTCATTTTTTGTTTTTGTAGCCATAGTCTTTATTTTCCTATTTTTATGACTACTTACTGTTCCCAGAGCCTGTCTTAAACAAGTGGACATGTTTGTTGTAACCATGGACATTGGATGTTGTTGTTGTTGTTGGTTTAAATCCCCTTTTGTCCGTGTTATAATATTAAATGAATGGTGAAATGTCACTCCCATGGTTTAGTGAGGAAGAAGGAAAAAGACAGAATTACCCCAAACTTCTGGGTAGAGAATTCTTGCCCTCTGTGTGGAAGGGTCCACAAATAGAAATGTGCATCAAGACTGTTAACAACTGTTTATCACTCTCAGTATTGTACCTGACTTTTTAGGATCCAAAAAAGTATTGCTTTTGTTTTTGCCAAGTTGTGCCTTTCTTTCTGGAATTGTAAAGTGACCTGTTTACACTGAAGGGGAGATTGTTACAAAGAACACACACTGTCAAGCTTACTAAAGCCTTGTGAATGAATATATGATCTTGGGAGAAACCCTGTAATTGTACCTACTGAGGCTGTCTGTCTGTCGGAGAATAAATCTGGATTTTTTATTTTTATTTTTTCAAAAAAAAAAAAGAAATGAATTAAGCCAGATGGTGTGATAGAGAGAGGGTGACAAGCTATGGTCAATGAGACAGAACTCCCGTGACACATGATTCAATGGAATACCATTCCTGGCGTGGCGCTGTGGGTTAATGTACTAGCTACAAGGTCAGGTTGAACTGCAAGGTTGGCAGTTCAAGCTCACCGGCTGCTCCTTGGAAACCCTATACAGGGTCACTATGGGTTGGAACCGACTCAACAGCACTTAACAACAACAACCATTGACATCACAATTTATGTAAACAGTGCCCCCTAAAGTTGTGTAGTGAAACAGCCCTGAGCAAAAACCTCTGCAAACCTGTTTGGGTTAACATCTAAAGGATCCAATGAGCAAGTTGTATAGAACAGTGGGACACAAACATTGCAGAGTGAGAAAGGAGCACGTCCAAAGATACTGAGACTAAAAAAGCCAGGATGGTTCTGACGTTTTATATCTTTCTTTTGATGGGCTCTGAAGACCTACAGAACCAGGTTCCAATTCTGGCTCCATCACCTGGGAGCAGAGTCAGATACTCAATCTCTCTAGGCAGGATCTGTACAATGGCATGAACAACAGCCATCTTATTTGGCTATTGTAAGGATAAAATGCAATCATGCTTACCAAATGCTTTTCCCTTTTACAGACAAAGCTGTATGTACCCTCAAAACGTAGGTTGAAGTCCTAACTTCTATGCCTGTGAATGTGACTGTCTTAGTTACCTACAGCAGAAATACAAGTGATGCCTTTGAGAGACATATATTTAATGTCTCACAGTTTAGGAGGCTGTAAGTGTGTATTCAGATCACCAGGCTCTGGGGGGAGACCTTCTCTTTCTTTGTCAGCTCTGGAAAAAGGTCCTTGTCTCTTTTTCAGAAAGAGACAAGATGGCCCTCCATCTTTGTGCTCCCGTGAAGATTTATAACCTTGGAAACCTTATCAGGGGTCACTATGAGCAGAACCGACTGCTGGCGCACTGCAGTAGCAGATGTTTGTACCATAATCAGAGGAGCAGAGACAGGATGTTTTCTCTTACCTTTGAACCTTAGAAACTCATGGGTCAGATGATGTGGGAGCTTTGTTGTTCTTGTCAAGTGCCATCTAGTCAGTTCCAACTCATAGGAACCCTATATAGGGCTTCTGAGGAGCAGATGGTGAATTTGAATTAAGGTCAGTTAAATATTAAGTGGGAGCCTCCCAAGTCTGGTATTTAACAGCAGGCAGGAGGGAGACAAGTACAGAGAGCTTTAAGGGAAATGGTAGACAGTACATCAGACCAACTAGTTTTCATTTGACAAACAGCCCGTGGTTTTGGGGGTTTTTTTGTTTGTTTATTTTTCTTTCTGTTTATCTGAGCTGAAAACTATGTCTGGTGCTTGCCACACTTGAAGTGAAATGAGAGGAAGTATATTGTTTTCCCGTTCTATGCAGGCAATTAACCCTGGCTCATCTCATCCCTACTTACCTGTCCACCTACCTTGTCTTGTCCACTGGTACTCAGCACGCTCCCAACTTGTTACATAGAGCTTTGTAAGAGAACTTAGAATTTTGCTCATTAACTCACTCATCTTACTGATGGAGAAACATTAACTTCTGTTGAAAAATTACTAATAATAGCTGATTTTTATTGAACTTCAAATCTATGTCCGAATGCTTGAGTGGTACAAATGGTTAACGAGCTCAGCTGCAAACAGAAAAGTTAAAGGTTCAAGACTACCCAATCGCACTGTCGAAGAAAGGCTTGGTGATCTACTTCTGAAAAAACCCAACTCTGACACACATAGGGTGTCATGAGTCAAAATTGATTCAACGGCAACTGTATTTTTATTGTTTTAATATATGGCACCTATTCTGCTAAATATGAGTCTTAGTGTGATGTTGTAGGTTAATGTACTGAACTGCAAGGTCAGTTTGAACCTCAAGGTCTACTGTTCAAGCTCACCAGTCCCTCCTCGGAAACCCTATACAGGGTTCCTATGAGTTGGTACTGACTCTATGGCACTTAACAACAACAACAATTCTACTAAATATTTCAACGGACTATCTCAATTACGTTTTTGTTAGGTACTGTCAGTTGGTTCTGACTCTTAGCAACCTTGGTTTCTGAGGATGTAAATTTTTACAGGAGCAGAAAGCCTCATCTTTCTCCCAGGGAGAGGCTGATGGGTTTGAACTGCTTGCTTTGTGGTCAGCAGTCCAGTTCTTATCCTACAGAGCCACCATCACTCCAATCTCAATGACAGGTTCTAGTAGAATCCCCATTGTATAGATGAGGGACCCAGGCTCTTAGGAAGGTTAAGTCGGTGGCCCAAGGACACATACCAGCCAAGTGGCGGGACCAAGATTAGAACCCAATCACTCTGACTCTTGAGGGCATCTCACCTCTTATGTTATCCAGTGTGCCCCAAGGCACAAGGTTACACGTGTACATGGTGTCAGAGAAGGATCCAGAGCAAGGACTTGCTCCTTGAGACCATCCACTTCATTGATGTTGCTGTTAGTGGACTCACCCTGCCTCTTGAGCATGATGCTAAGGAAAGTACATGACCCAAGTGTAATACTCTTCTCTGGTGGATCCCACAAGGGCTGGCCTGCATGTCTCAGACGTTGAAGATTTACACTTGCTTTATTCTTCTCAATATCACTACTTATTATTTGGTTCACGTACGGTTTCACTTGCTCCAAAGCTGGTACTATAGTGTTTATTTCTCAGGTCTCCTCTTTTGCTGCTATTCTGGCAGTAAACACTATTTCATGTGTGCATTTCATTTCATTCAACACGTAATAATGTTATTGGGTATTGTTCAGGCTGTTCCAACTCATAAAGAGCCTATGTGAGAGAGTAGAACTTCCTCACTGGGTTGTTTTGGCTGTAATTTTTGTGTACACATGATTTGGGTGAAAATTTACAGAGCAAATTGGTTTTCCATTTAACAACTCATAGGTATGTCCTTTGCTAATTGCTGATTGCAATCTACACAATGTAACAACACTCTTCCAATGTCTGCCCTGTTTTTATCATTTACATTTGTCTTTCTTTCATATCCTTATCAGCCTACGGAGCTTTGCTATTGTTGTTAGGTTCCATCGAGTCGGTACCAACTCATACTGACCCTATGCACAACAAAACACTCCCTGGTCCTGCACCAACCGCACAATTATTGCTATGTTTGATCCCATTACTGCTGCCACTGTGCCAATCCATCTCATTAGGGGTCTTCCTCTTTTTCTCTGACCCTCCACTTCACCAAAAATGAGATTCTTCTCCAGAGACTGGTCCCTCCTGATAATATGCCCAAAGCATAAGAGACAAAGTCTGACCATCATGGCTTCCAAAGAGCATTCTGGCTATACTAGCATTCTGGTTTGTTCTTCTGGCAGTCTGTGGTACTTTTAATATTCCCCTCCAACACCATAACTCAAATGCATAAATTCTTTATGGTTTTCACTGTCCAACTTTCACATGCATATGAGATTATTGAAAATACCATGGCTTGTGTCAAACGCATCTTAGTCCTCAAATTGGTATCTTTGTTCCTGGACACTGTAAAGAGGTCTGTGCCACAGCATTGCCTAATGCAATATATTATTTTGATTTCTTGACTACTGCTTCCATGAGTGTTGATGGCTGATTGGGGCAATATGAAGTCTTTGACAACTTCAATCTTTTCTCCATTTATATGGATGTTGATTATTGGTCTAGTGGTGAGAAATTTTGTTTTCTTTAAAATGAGGTGCAACTCACACCAAAAACTGTGGTCTTTGATTTTATCAGTAAGTATGTTAAACCCTCTTCACTTTCAGCATGCATGGTTGTATCATCTGCATATCACAGGTTGTTAATGAGTGAGTCTTCCTTCGATCCTGATGCCACCTTCTTTTTCACATAATCCAGCTTCTCGGATTATTTGCTCAGCATACAGATTGAATAAGCATGGTGAAAGAATACAACCCAGTTGCACATCTTTCCTAATTTTGAACCAATCAGTATTCCCTTGTTCTGTTCAAACAACTGCCCCTGGGTCTATGTACAAATAAATGTTCTGAAATACTCATTCTCTGCAATGTTGTCCATAGCTTGTCATGATCCATACAATCTAAATAAAGCCTTTATTTAGTCAATAAAGCACAAGTGAACATCTTTCTGCTAATCTCTGCTTTCAGCCAAGCTCCATCTGATGTCAACAATGATATCCCTTGTTCCACATCCTCTTCTGAATCTGGCTTGAATCTCTGGAAGTTCTCTGTCAGTGTAAAGCTGTAGCTGTTTTTGAATTATCTTTAGCACAATTTAACTTGCATGCAATATTAATGACATTTCCACATTCCGTTGAGTCACCTCTCTTTGGAATGGCACAAATAAAGACTTCTTCCTGTCAGTTGGCCAGCTACCTGTCTTCCAAATTTCTGGGCATAGATGAGTGAGTGCCTTCAGTGCTGAATTAGAATGTTGAATGATTTTAATTTGTATTCCCTCAGTTCCCAGTGCCTTGTTCTTTGCAGGTGCCTTCAATGCACCTTGGACTTATTCCTTTAGTATGGCTCTTGATCATACTATCTCTTGAAATGTTTGAATAGCAACCATATATTTTTGGTACAGTGACTCGGTGTATTCCTTCCATATTCTTTTAATGCTTTCTGCATCATTCAATATTTTACTCAGTTGTTGTTGTTAAGTACTGTTAAATTGGTTCTAACTCATAGCAACCCTGTATAGAGCTTCCAAGGAGTGACTGGTGAATTTGAACTGCCCACCTTGTGGTTCAAACGACCTTGTGGTCCAGTGCTTTACCCCACAGTGCCATACCAGGGATCCATTTTGCCCATAAAATCAACTCTACTTTGAGGAGACAGCTCCCCAATCATATTTTGAGTGTCTTCCAAACTGAGGGGCTCATCTTCTGGCATTATAGCTGACAATATTCTGGTGCTCATCAGCATGTTTCGATACACTTCTCTTTTCCCTGGCTGCTTTCAGGATTCTGTCCTTATCTTTGATTTTGGAGAGCTTGATTATTATATGTCTTGGTGATTTTCTTTTAGGGTCTTTGTTGAGCTTCTTAAATGCTTATCTTTTCACTTTTCAGGATGTTAGGGAAATTTTCTTCCAGCAGCTCTTCAACTATCTCCTCTGTGGATTTATGTGATTCTTACTGTTCTGGAATGCCAATAATTCTTAAGTTATTCCTCTTCATGTTGTCCAACATGAATCTTAGACCTTGCTCAGATCTTTTTATCCTTTTTTTCTCCTTGCTCTTCTATCTTAGTAGTACTGAGAGATTTGTCTTCCAACTCACTAGTTTTTGGCTTACATCTCTTCAATTCTATTTCTTTGCCCTTTCAGTGTATTGTCCATTTATGATATTCTATTATTAATTGTTTAGACCTCTTTCTGTAAGTTTTGAATTGTTTCCAGTGCTGTATCTATCTTAGTTGATTGTTCCTGTAGCACTTTCCTGACTTCTTCCTTATTCTTCTCAACTCCATTGTAAAGTGTTTTGATAAATTATATAATCATTTTTCTGAATTACTTCTCAGACATTTCCAAAGCCTGTCCTCCTTCCATTAAGGAGTGTAGGTCTACCTCCAGATCATTTGTCTCAGTCACTTGATCTCATTTCTGGACATGTGTTGATAGTGGTCGTCTGTTTATAGTTTGGAGGCATATTTACTAGTTAGCTGTGGCCTTAATACTTAGATGGGTGTATGTTTTGGTATTTTTTATGCTTTCTGATTGCCTCCAGTTAGATGTGATCAAGAGATGGGCTTCCCTTTTCACTCTTATTACTTGACTCAGAGTAACCTGTATGGCAGCTGGTATTGGTTCTTTCCTGGATTATGGGATTTTATAGGGTGTGATTGTAGCTTGACTATATGACAAAAATTATGATCTCTTCTTGGCTAATGTAGGGAGAGAAAGAGCCCCCTAAAGATAAAGAGGGGACCAAAACACAAAACAGCAACAGCAAAAGAAAGACAGATTGGATGCTGTAGTCTATAATCACAGGAAAGAGAGAAGAGAAAAACAAAATTCAGTAATCTAATATGAGTATGATTTTAAAGTCCTCTTTCAGCTTCTTGACTTTAAGGCTGCCTGAAAAATTTCAAGATGGCACTGTTGGTCGTTATGAGATAACTCAGGATTTAATTTTCAGCCTGTTTCCTTTTTAGTCTGTCTCTCCCACTCCACAACCCCATTCAGGCCTTTTTCCTAGTGATAAACAGTTCAGGGCCAGCTGAGGCCGTTTTGTGCTGCTGTTTGGTTTTAAGTTGAATCTGTCCCTCTAAATTTTGAGGACATCTGTGCACATGCATAATAGAACCATCCAGGGGTGGGGGTGGGGTGTCTAGTGCTCAGGCACCCCCTCTAGTCACCAAAATGGAGGTGCACAGACAGCGAGACCAGATACATATATATATGAAAAAAAGAACGTCCACACCTTTATCTCCAGGGTTCTGTCAGGTGTCTGTGGCTGTTCTGATCCTTCCCTTGCTCAGTCTTGCCCAAGATAGCCACTCAGGGAGCATCTGAGTACTTTGGATTAGAAAGCGCTGGATTTCTTGCTTCTGCTACAAATTCCACTGGCTATAATAAGCCTTCTAACTTTCTAAATATCCCTTTGTATGTGTTTTGGAGTTCTGCAACCATCCCCTGAGCCTACTTGGTCCGGTATTCTGTGTTGTTGCTGACAGAGCTCCTCATTGCACTTCTACCCAATCCGCCATCTTTTTGTTCTCCCAGCTTTCATTACTTTGAATCTATTCCTTTGCCCTTTCAATGTATTATCTATTCCTGAAATCTTGGCATTACTCTTCTGGATTTCTAATTGCAGGTTTGGTATTGTTTCAAAATTTGCATTTATTTTGTCTGTTTGTTCTTGTAGTATTTCCCTAAATTCTTCTAAAGTTTTTTCTGTGTTCTTGTTTTCTTCAAGTTTTTTGTCAATCTTTTGAAGGTACCTAAATCTCATTCTTTTCAATTATTTTTCAGTTAGTTCCATTACTTTTTATTCCTCAGAAATATTTTCTGGTGCTGCATCTTTGCCATTTGTTTGAGCTGTCCTCTCTTGCATCTTCATATGAGCTAAATTTTTCCCCCCAGGGCATTGTAGTGATGTTGTATTTGGATTTAATTGGTGATTGCATATTGATGTGCTCTTAGACTCTCACCAACTGTCTCCTGTGGGTATTGTTCATTCGTACTCCTCAGGTGAGGGTGGGTTTGGCTGGTGTTGGCTTCTGTCTATTGTTAATCAGGTGGTATAGGAGCTGGTTTGGGCCCTTGCCCAGTGGATGAAGCTGCAAAGGCTGTGGCTAGGCTCTCTGGGAATGGTTTCTGTCTTCTGTCAGGTGGGAAAAAAGGTGCTACACACACACACACACAAACACATACACTATAAAATAAAACAGGATAAACAAGCAAAGAACCAACAATGAAATAAGAAAATAATAATGAGAAGAAAGAAATAAAAACAGACACCAAACAGATATATATATATTCACTAAAAAGAGGAAAAAGAAAATGGAACTGTAGAAGAGAAATCAAGAGAAGTAAAAGGAAGAAAAGCAAAACAAAAAAAAACCTTAGAAAAACCAGAGAGAGGAACATGAAAAGAGAAAGAAAGTAGAGAGTAGTAAAGAAAGATCAAAAGGAATTTAAAAAAAAAGATGAGAAGAAAGTTTGCGCTGCAGTCCCGTGGATCTGTGTCTTGCTTCAACAGTGTTTGGACGGAACAGATCCAGGGACTCCCCCACCTCCTGCCTGGGACCACCTCTAACAATTTCTTTGGGCACAATCTCGTCTCCAGGACCATCTTCTTGAGCATTCCCTGTTACCGGGACCAGCTAAACACCATTTGTGTGTGTGTGTGTGTGTGTGTGTGTGTGTGTGTGTGTGTGTGGTTAGCTCCAAATCTTCGACCAACCATAAGCTCTCAGATCCATCGGAATTATTCCACTGAAGCAGAGGCCAGCGTCAACCATCTGGTTAATCTGCATCTGTGGCCTCTTACACCTACCTCTCTTTGGGCTTCTATTTCGATCACGATGATGTGGCTTTGGAAAGTGTGGTACACTTCTTCCGTGAGTTGGCAAAGGAGAAGTGTGAGGGTGCTGAGCGTCTCTTGAAACTGCAAAACCAGCGTGGTGGTCGCGCACTCTTCCAGGACGTGCAGAAGCCCTCCCAAGATGAATGGGGAAAAACCCTGGATGCCATGGAAGCCGCCCTGGCCATGGAGAAGAACCTGAACCAGTCTCTTTTGGATCTACATGCTATGGGTGCTACCCACACAGATCCCCACCTCTGTGACTTTCTGGAGAACCATTTCCTCAATGAGGAGGTGAAAATTATCAAGAAGATGGGCGACCACTTGACCAACCTCCATCAGATAGCTGGTCCCCAGCCAGGGCTGGGCGAATACCTCTTCGAGAGGCTCACTCTCAAGCACGACTAAGAGGAGCCTATGAAGCCCCGCACGCAACTTGTGAAGGGCCTTCAGCATTTCCCTGCTTTCTCGCATACCTTCTGCCTGAACCTTGCTCTCCAGACAGAGGCAGCATAGTCAACGCCTTGGAGCCCCTCTTCGCCCAGGTGGTGGACCAAATGAAAACAATAAAGCTTCCTTTTACAGCAAAAAAAAAAAAAAAAAAGATGAGAAGAAATAGGAAACAGAAGAAGGGTAAACAGAAGCGAAGATAGGATAAAATTCAAGGGAACAGCTTAGCCAGCCCCTGGTGTGGCACTGTGGGTTAATACACTGGACTGCAAAGTCATTTGAACTGCTAGGTTGGCGGTTCAAGCTCACTAAATGTCCCTCAGAAACCCTATACAGGGTCGCTATGAGTCAGAACCAACTCAACGGCCCTTAACTACAACAACAATCTCACATTGGTGTGGTTCACAACCACATGGCTCCAAATTTCTGGAGAGCAGAGTGTGCTGAGGGTGGATGAGGTTGCGAGTTGGCCACACCTCTGGTCACTGGGAGAGCATGGGGAAGAAAAAGGAATCGTTTCCTGTGTGAATCTTCTCTGCCAGGCCACCTTCTGTCATCAAAACTGCTCACAACAGTTCAAGATGATCGCGCTGTGTCTGGCCAGCTGCTCACCAGTGACAGTCTCTCACTTGCCATCCATGCTCAGCTTTCCCTCCTAGCAAGCATTCAATCCACTTCTCTAACCTTTCCTCTGAAGTTCTGGTTTCCCAGATTTACATTTGTGTCTGTTTGCTTTAGTCTCTCATATATTTGCTGTAGAGGGTCCATGTAGTAAGTCTGCCTACTCTGCCATCTTGCCAGATTCCTCTATTTCAAACATTTTCACTTCTACGATCCACTCACACCAACCACACTCCCCATGTTGCACAACCATCACCACTATCCATTTACAAATGCTTTTTTCTTTCTCATTTTTTCCTTTGTAGGAGACTGTGAACCTCAAGGTCTGAGGTTCAAACTCACCAACTGCTCTTTGGAGGGTTGCTCTATACAGTGTTGCTATGGGTCTGAACCGACTCAATGGCACTTAACAACAACAACAAGACACTAGAAAGACCAGACTGACTGGTGGAACAAAGAAGACCTTCATTCTGGTATCTGTCCTGAAGCTTAGAGAGAAGAAAGTAAATTTACAGAAGCAGTGGAAGAGGCAAACAGACCTTATTCTTTTGGATCATTCATTGAAGGTCACAGATCCACCAGAAAAGGAAGCAAGGCAAAGTCCCTAGGTTTCTCAGTGGTAACAGGGGTAGTAAATCCCATGATGTGCCATGCCCATGTTAAGTGTTTTGTATACATTATTAAGTGTTTTATTTACCCCATATACATTGCCTCGTGCATATAAGCACTTTCTAAAGTGCCCCATTATACCTCATCAACTACATCTTAATTTGGATTTTCTACCTCTCCCACAAATTCAGACATGCACAACAACTGAAACATGCAATCAGGCTCTTTGGTATAGCCCAGTCTAGCTTGCAAACGTGCAAGCATACTTATGCACTTGCCCACGTACACGCACACACATTTGAAGTGGCATGAGTGGAAAAGGGGGTACCTTCATTTTCCTATGGGCTGTGAGGGTTGATGCTGTCTTTTAATTCTTGAGTATTCCTTCATACTTGCCTTTGTTGTGCTTCTCTTACATGAATTAGAAGTCAAGAAGAGTGTGTTGGAATTTTCCTTTAGCAATGATAACCCACCATTTGGCTCTCAAAGGCTACTTCAATATCCTAGCTCAATTGCTCCTGGCAGAGATTTATCAGGAGGTTTAACAATCCAAGACTGATTAATCCCCAGAACAATAAAAAGCCAGCTGTCTGTGCATATTATGGTGTCTTAACACAGTGCACATATTTGTTACGAGCCTCCCCCGACCTCTGCCATCTCCTCACTGTTGATGGGGAAGCGGAATGTGCCCATCGCCCTTCAGCCCTGGTGGCCAACCACCATCTGAAGTGCCCTGTCTTTGCTCCTTCGGAATGGCTTCAGTTTGTATCAACTACATTTTGGATAACTTTGGATGATGTAAACCTCTTAAAATGAAAAAGAATAAGTTCAGAAACAAAGCAGGCATTGGTTTATTTGGCAAGTCTGGTGAGGTCAGACAATCAGAAGGTCTGTAAGGGCTGGGGCCACCCCTTCCATGAACAGACACTGTTCTCTTTTGCCAGCTGACATCTTCCCCCACTCCTAACCTCTGTCCCCAAAGGGAATTCTGCTGCAAAAAAATACAAACAATGCTTCTCATTCAATATGCTCCTTTCTGATGCGAAAGATTCTTTCTAGTTAGTGTCTAGATCCCAGACTAAGTGAAAGCACAGCTTCCCCTTTTAAATTCATGCTGACTGTGAGTTGGAATGCAAGATTGTTTCCTTTTGATCCTCAGCCTTTGTTCCCCTTGGCCACCAACAGACTTTGCCTCTGTCTTACCCTTCCTTCCCCATTTTAACATAAAATCTGTTATTTCTCCTTATCAGTTCCTAGAAGCTTCTTCCAGCACTAGTTGAAAGATGATACTTATCTCTGAGGCACTTTCTGAAAAGGGGGGATCATGAGTGTAGGTGCTAAACGATGCTGTGGAAGAAGTACCAGAGAATCCACATGGAAAGAGGTTTGATCTGCCCGTGGCTCCATGGAGAGAGACAAGCAGGAAATTTCAGTACATAGGTAACAAACAGAGAGATGAATCCAGAGGCAAGTCCAGATGCTAGAGTACGACTGGAAACAGAGATGGAGTCAAAGGTTAGAAGCTAGGCAAGACAAAATTCATGACGAGGTAAAACAAAACAGCCATGAGGAACCATAGAAACTTTAGTCCTGAGCAACCTTACTCAAAATTTCCTTTTATTTCTTAACAGCTGGAGATGTCTGTGAATCAACTCCAATTAAAGTTAACTCACGGAATCCAAACAGAAATATCTTTATCTCCTTACGATTATCTGGCTTATATTCTTCCCACTTATACAGTTGTTTTCCCTTATCATTGAGGACCTATATTTATTTAGAATATCTCAAAGATTCAGCAAGAAAATTATTGGAACTCATTGATAGATTTGACAAAGTGGCAGGGTACAAGATCAATATACAAAAATCAGTTGGATTTTTTTTACAGTAATAAAGGGAGCTCTGAAAGGAAAACAATACCATATACAATAGTCACTCCAAAGATAAAATACTTGGGAATACGTCTAACCAGAGAAACAAAAGATCTCTACAAGGATTGTACATGAAAGGAATTGCAATCATTGCAATGACGTGAAGTGTATGGTTTGTTAAATGTGGAACTAATGATCTGTTCTGTAAACCTTCACTCAATTCACAGTAAAACTTTTTTTTT
>NW_006408519.1:25761896-25767282 GCF_000296735.1 Chrysochloris asiatica
GGTGGAGTGTCCACTCATTCAGGCACCCCCTCTAGTGACCAGAATGGAGGTGCACAGACAGCATGGGACCAATAAACAGATACCAAAAACAAAAAAGAAAGAATGTCCACACCTTTATCTCCACAGTTCTGTCAGGCATCGGTGGCTACTCTGATACTTCCCCCACCTAAGATGGAGGTTCTGAGAGCAGCTGAGCATCTTGAATGAGAAAGCACTTGATTTCTTGCTTCTGCTACAAATTCCCCTAGTTGTAAGCCTTCCAACATTCTAAATATTCTTTTATATGTGGTTCAGAGTTCTGGCTCCATCCCCTGAGTCTGCTTGTTCCAGTATTCTGTGTTGTTGCTGACAGACCTCTTCACCGCACTTCCACCCAATCTGCCATCTTGTTTGTTCTCCCCAATAGTTATCTTCTTGTCTTTCATGATATTAGGGAAGTTTTCTTCTAGCTACTTTTTGACAATTTTCTCCATGCTTTCTATCACTCATAGTTATTCCTCTACATGATGTCCCACATAAACCTCAGGCTTTCTTCCAATTTTGGGTCTTTTTTTTTTTTTTCCTGATTATTATTCTAGTTTGCCAGTATTGAGAGCCTTAACTTCAAGGTCACTAATTCGGGCAAATCTACTGCTTTGCCCTTTCTGTTATTGTCCATTTCTGAAGTCTTAGTATTAATCTTCTGGATTTCTGTTTGCAAGTTTTGTGTTGTTTCAAATTTTGCATTTATTTTGTGTGTTTGTTCTTGTAGTGTTTTCCTCTTTTTTTTCTAAAAGTTTTTCTGTGTTTTCCTTGCTGCCTTTTGATCTTTCTGTCAATCTGTTGAAGGTATCTAAATATTATTCTTTTGAATTCTTTTTCAGTCAGTTCTATTACCTTTTCTTTCTCTGGCTCTGTGTCTTAGTTATTTGTTTGAGCCACCCTCTCATTTTGTCATTGAGCTAACATTGTCTGTTTTTTGCTCACTGTTCATGCAGCTCAGTTTACAGCGGGTTTATCTGCTATTGACTGATGTCTACCATTGATCCAGTTGTATAGGAGTTGATATTGGCTCTTGTACAGTGGGTGGAGCTGCAGAGGGTATAGTTATGACTGAGCTCTATGGACACGGTTGCTGTCTCCTGTTGCATGAGGCAAGAGGAGAAAACACACAAGGAAATGAAACAGAACAAACAACAGCAAAAACAGAATACAATAAAAGAGAAATAAACAAAGACAGTAACAAGAAAAAAAGAACACAATAACTGAAAAGAGGGGTGGGAAAATAGGACTTTTTTGTTGACCATATGAATCTTCACCATCTGTCTGTCTCTCCAAAGCTGTTCACAAAAGTTCACGATGGGTGTGCCGTGTCTGGCTGGCACTCTCTTCCAGTCTCTTTCTTTTGCCACTCCTGATCAGCAATCCTCCCAGTAAGTATTCAATCCACTTCTCTAACTTTTCCTCCAAAGCTAAGGGTTCCAAGATTGTCCTCTGTGTCTACTTCATTTAGTTTCCCATATTTATGTTGTAAAGGGTCTGTGTAAGTGTGTTTGTATAGTCTGCCATCTTGCTGGAAGTCTCTTCCAAATTTCGTGGCATAGAAGAGTGAGTACCTCCAGTATTGCATTAGTTTGTTGATACATTTCAATTTGTATTCTGTCAATTCTGGGAGCCTTGTTTTTCTCCAATGCTTTCAGGTAGCTTGAACATCTTCCTTCAATATCATCAGTTCTTGATCATATGTTGCTTCTTAAAATAGTTGAGAATCAACCAGTTCTTTTTGGTACAGTGACTCTGTATTATTCCTTCCATCTTCTTCTTTTTTTCTCAAACCAAAGGACTCACATATTTATTAGTGAGCCTTTAAATGTGGAAGCATAAAAACAAAGGAAGAAACCAGAAGTTTTGCAAAACAAGTTCAATTGATCAGATCTTGGCAAAATTGAACTTGTTATGGGATATTGCTAGGACCTGGGTAATATTATGTGCAGTGTCATCACATGTGCGACTCCTTAGAGACCCAGCTTGGTTCTTCTCCAGTGTCTTCTCTTGGAGTTGTATCTGATTTTTTTACCAGTTATCATTCGAATCCATTGGGGAATGGGACGATTCTGCTTTTGTTTTTTGTCCAGGAATCTCTTGAGCCTGAAAGTCTTATGAGAAGACAGAGTGAAGATGAAACATAGCAGCACTCACACGATGGCAAAGAAAGTAAGATCCCTTCTATCTTCTTTTGATGCTTCCTGCATCATTCAATATTTTACCCATTTTGTTGTTGTTGTTAAGTGTCATTGAACCGGTTCCAACTCATAGCAACACTGTATAGGGTTTTCACCAGCTGGTGAGTTTGAGTCACCAACCTTAGGGTTTAAACCAGCCTTGTGGTCTGGTACTTTATTCTGTTTTTCTGATAGAATCCTTCAATTTTGCAACCGAAGCCTTGAATTCTTTCTTCACTTCTTTCAGCTTGAGAAATGTTCTTTTTGTTTTCTAACTCCAGATCTTTGCACATTTCATTATACTTTACTTTGTCTTCTTGAACTGCCCTTTGAAATTTTCTGCTCAGCTCTTTTACTTCCTAATTTCTTTCAGTTACTTTAGTTTCTCTGTGCTCTAAGTCTCTTCTGATGTCCATTTTGGTCTTTTCTTTATTTCCTGTTTTAATAACCTTTTGCTTTCTTCCTGTATGTCATCTCACAACTCTTCTCGTGTTTGGTAATTCATGTCTAATGCATCAAATCTGCTCTTGAGATGGTCTCTAAATTTATGTGGGATATATTCAAGTTGTATTTTGGCATTCATGGATTTGTTTTAATTTTCTTCAGTTTCAGCCTGAACTTGTATATGAACAATTGATGGTCTTTTCCATAGTCTGACCATGGTCTTGTTTTGGCTGATGATATTGTGCTTCTCCATTGTCCCTTCCCACAGATGTAGTCCATTTGATTCCTGTGTATTCTGTCCATGTATATATAGTCACCTTTTATGTTCTTAAAGAAAGTATTTGTAATGAATAAGTCTTTGGTCTTGCAAAGTTCTATCATATGATCCCCAATATCATTTCTATCACCAAGTCATATTTTCCAACTATTGGTGCTTCCTCTTTGTTTTCAACTTTCATATTTTAATCAACAGCTATTATCCATGTGTTTTAATTACATTTTTGATCAATTTCAGACTGAAGAAATTATTAGAATTCTTCAATTTCATCATCACTGGCTTTTGTGTTTGGTGCGTACATTTGCATAATAATCATATTAGCAAGTCTTCCATGTAGGCATATGGATACTATAAGAGATAGTATTATATTTCAAGGTAGATCTTGAAATGTTCTTTTCAATGATAAATGTGATGTCATTCCTCTTCAATTTGTTGTTCCTGCCATAGTAAACTATATGTTGTCCAATTCAAAATGGCAAATACCAGACCATTTTAGCTCACTACTGCCTGCCTAGGATATTGATCTTTATGTATTCCATTTCATTTTTGATGACTTCCAACTTTTCTAGATGTATATTTCACACATTCAATCTTCTGATTATTAGTAGATGTTTGCAGTTGTTACTTCTCTTTTTGAGTTGTGTTAGTATGTTGTTGAGTCTGTACCTACTCATAGCAACCCTTTATATATATGCTTTCTGACGAGTGTCTGGTGGGTTTAAACCACTGACCTTTCAGTGCTTATCCTACATTTCCACACCAGGACCCCAGTATTAGTATATTGTTGCCATTGTTAAGTGTCTTTGAGTATTGATGATCCTAAGACACCATTTTCATTGCTGTCAAATTAATTCTGACACATACTTACCCCATAGGTCATAATAGAGCTTACTCATTGAGTTTCCCAGGATGTAATCGTTAAAGCAGGTAGTGGATTTGAACCAATAATTTCTTGGGTAGCAATAGAATGTTTAACATATGTGCCACAAGAGTTTTTTTTAGATGAGTTTATTTGACTAATTTTGTTGGCATCTGTGGGCTACACTGACCTTTGGTGAAATAGTAGAGGGAAACTCAAGACCAGGACAAGGTGACCAAGTAAGCATGGAAGAACCCAAGCTGTCAGCTCCACAAAGTTAATGAAGATCAACAACCAGTTATGGGATCAAGTATCTAACAAACAGTTTCAGACAATGGAGGCAAATCAGATTCAGGAGTGATTCCATGGACAGATTTCCTGAAGGATTTAGAAGAAAGTGGTACATCAGTCAGCATTTTTTGGTTGCAAGTGACAGAAAACCAGCTTGAAGTATCTTCTGAACAGAAACAGATTTTGTTACTTGATTTAATCACATCACAATAGGAACAATGATTATGTAATTTATCATTCTTCCCAGGCCACTTCTGAGAATAGGAGGTGGAGCTGTTGATGACTAAGCTAGGACAACACGTATAAATTGGAATGGCCTTAGGCAAACTGGGGTGACTGGTCATCCAAGTATTGGTGTTGTTGTTAAGTGCCTTCAAGTATTGCAAACTCATATCGACCCTGGATAGGGTGTCCAAGGAGCTGCTAGTGAGTTTGAGCTGCCAACCTAGTAGTTCAATCCAACCTTGTTGTCCAGTGCATTATCCAAGTATTAGGAGGTCAAACTGTATCTCTCTATCTCTGCCAAGAATCTCTGTCTCTGTATCCATTGTGTTTCAGTCCTTCTCTTGTGCAGGCTTTTCCCCCATAACCCTGCATAGCTGGAAACACAGCTGTCAGCAGCTCCAGGCTCTAATTCTTACAGTTTACCGAACAGAAAGTAAAGAATGCTTTTTCACATGCTCCAGGGTGAACTATCCTGGCCAATGATTCCAATTTATTCTGGTCTAGGTCACATGATCATCCCTTGACCAATTTTTATGGGTAAAATGATGGATTGTTACCATTGGTTCTCTTATGTCATATGTCTTTCCTGTGTCGAATGCATAGAAATAATATGAGTCAACAGCTCTAATAGTTTGAAGACGCATCTTACCAAACAGAAGGTCACACAAGATCCCAGTATGCTGCCAAGTCCACTGACAGTATGGATTACATAGCAAGCCTACAGCTGTACGTGCTACATAAAATACAATTGTGAGAATGCCAGAGCCACCTGAGAAAAGGGGTTAACCATCAGTCCTGCAATCCTGGGAATGCATTTGCAATCCACTGTAACCAAAAATCACAAGGCAGCTCTATCCTTTAATAGGCTTCTTTCTATATGGTCGTCTGTTAGACATAAATATTCCTGAGCCACTCTGTCTCCATGTTCAACTGAGCCAAAGATGACCAGTCCTGCAACATCTTTGCAATGGTTGCTGTTGTTGTTAAGTGCCGTCGAATCAGTTCCAACCCATAGTGTAGTGACCCTGTATAGGCAGAAAGCCTCATCTTTCTCCCACAGAACAGCTGGTAGTTTCAAACTGCTGACCT
>NW_006408519.1:25773121-25779997 GCF_000296735.1 Chrysochloris asiatica
AATTGTTGTAGATGCTGTGTTAATGTGTTAATTTTGGTTCTTTCTTCTTTTTGGATGTGTGCGTCTATTGCAATAAATTGTCCCCCACTCAGTAGCTCTTGTCCCCCACTCAGTAGCTCTTGACTAAGCCTCTCACCAGGCCATGCTGTCTGCTAAAGAGAACCACCTAGTTGAAGGCCAAGCCTCCCAGGGATGTCACAGCTTTAAAGAAAGACCTGAGTTACTGGACAGAAAATGAAAAAAGAATGCACCTGAAGAGACACTTCTTAAAATAGAACATGTGGTATAAAAACAAATAGAAATAGAAAATAGTAGATTTTCATTCTTCTAGTTAAAAATACAAAACTGGATGCCCCTCCTTCTCTGTTCTTTCAGGATTCATTTTCGATAACTCATCATTGTAAAATATTTCTGTCACACTGAAAAGCTTGTACATGAATGATTCTTCCTCATAAACCTGGGACACTTCTCTTTTGAAATGTCATCATCAAGGAAGATCACACCCCCTTCTCTCAGTATCCTGGAAGGAGGTTAGCACAGCTTCAGGTATCCAGCCATAAAGATATTTGAAAATCAGCATGTTTATCTGGGAAATATTACAAAAGGCTGTATTCACTGAGCTATATAAAAAGTCAGATTTCTTTCTGTGTTTGCAATCTCTTTCGTGAGTATACATGGTTTATCCCATTCTAGTCTCATGCTTACTCACTAAAGAAACTTTTCTTTCTCTTCTGTTTTTGTGGAGAGATTATCTGGATTTGGAGTAGTTTTTTGTTTGTTTTTTTTTTTTAAGTAATTTTTATTCAACAGTGATCAATATAGGAATGCAAAGGCCTGTCCCCTCACTCCAATTTGGAATGACTTGCATGGGTCCACCTAACTCCAGAGCTTCCTGTGGGATGGGCTGAGGCCTTTGTTGAGATGGCTTCTCTATCCATCTACTCTCTCTGCACAATCATGCCTTCTTTCTCTTAGATTCTTCTCTCAGGCTCCTGAGAGCAACCCACTCAATAAACTTCTTGCACTCAGATCTCCATCTCAGGATCTGCTTTCAGATAACCTGAACTCTGATAACAACATAAATGAAGAAAAGTGTACACTAATAATTGATCTATTTTTTTAAAATGAGCACATTTAATGAGCCCATTCAAATCAAATCAAGACTATCCCAAACACTTCCTAACCATGACTCTAACAGTTTAGATTCAATTTGCCTGTTTAATGTTATTGTTGTCATTGAATCTGTTCCGACAAATGGTGACCCTCTGCAGAACAGAATGAAACACTGCCCAGTCCTGCACCATCCTCACAAATGTTGCTATGTCTGGAAGCTCTGCTGAAACCTGGCCAGTATGGTGATCCTGCTTGTATTTAATATACCTGTGGCTTAGTTTTCAACTATCACAATAACACACAAGCCACCACAGTACAACAAGCTGGCAGGTGAGTGGTGGGTCTTTGTTAGCACTTTACATAAATAGTATCATAGAGGTTACTTGGAGTCCTTGTCCAGGATATTCCACTGTGGAGCAGGTGGAAAAGCATACTTTATTGTCTGATTGGTAAACTAAGAATCAGAACCTGGAGCTGCTGATAGTTAGCTTTGTTTCCTGATATTCAGGCTTATGGGAATAAAGCCCACATAAGAGAAGTAGACAAACACAATAGATACAGTAAAGAAGAGAGAAGTTGGGGACAGATGAAGAGAGCATTCAGGGAAGTATGTAGAAATGATAGACATGGGACCAAAGTTTCTGGAAAAGGGAAGAAGAACTGAGATTCATCAGCAACAGCAAAGTCACAGACTCATGTAGGAAAACGTAAATTGAAGTCAAGTCAAGGAAGCCATGGATGCAGATGGGGTCCAGCTATTGGACACAGGGAAGTCAAAGGGGTGGCTTTGGGTGGGAGTCAACAAGAAACATAAGGAACTGCTCAATATGTTAAACTCTGCAAACATGATCGATGTTACTCATGATTGCCAGAATAGTCAGAAAAGGCTTGTTTCCTGTGTAAAAATGAAAAAAAGAAGTGTCTTAGTTATCAAGTTCTGCTATCACAGAAATACCACAAGTTGGTGATTATAACAAACGTTTATTTTCTCATAGTTCAGACGTCTAGGAGTCTGAATTCAGAGCGCTGGCTCTGAGGGGAGGCTGGTTCCTTGGAGATCTCCATATTTCTTGGCCTCTGTCAGACTCATCTTTCCTCTGCCCACTGTTTAATCTCTTTTATATCTCAAAAGAAATTGACTCAAGGTACACCTTACACTAATCCTGCCTCATTCAAATAACAATGGTAATCCATCCCCAAATGAAGTAGTAACCACAGGCATAGAGGTTCAGATCCATAGCATGAGGATGGGGAGAAGCAGAATGGTTATTTTCACTCATGTTTATCCAGGCAAAGCTGCAAAGTTGTTAAATGGATAGCATGGCTTTAAAGCATAAGAGAGGATCTATGTCTCCTTCATCCTCACTGTTACACCACATGTAAGGAATAACAAGGACAGAGTGGCCTAGAAAACAAAAACATTATCTAGGGATTTCTGTTCCTGGGGAGCAATAGGAGGGGTCTTGAGCCAGTTCTCCAGTGACTGCAACCTCTTTTAGATGGACTCAGCACCTCCATGCCCCAGCTCCAAGCCAGACCTAGCCTCACCTGTCACAGGGGGTTTAGAAACTATTCTGTATTATGTTGTCCGCCAGTCTGACCTGGAAGACGTCCCTCATGCTGGCTTTTGGGTCTCCATTGTTGTTGTTGTAATGTGTTGTAATGAGTCGGTTCCAACTCATAGCGACCCTGTACAGGGTTTCTGAGGCTGTAAATATTTACGGGAGCAGAAAGCCTCATCTTTCTCCCGCGGAACAGGTGGTAGTTTCGAACTGCTGACCTTAAGGTCTGCAGCTCAATTCGTAACCACTACGCTAACAGAGCCATAGAACCCTAAAAATTAGGATCTTGTTTTGCCCTTTCTAGATTCTCTCTGAGGACCTGTGTTTTGAAGATCTTACTGTTTTATAGTAGTAAAAGGTTCTTTTGAGGGGATCTTTTTATTTTAGGGATGGGGAGAAGGTAGAGTCAGGAAGTACTTTTCAGGAACCTACTTTATCCTATGGATCCTGCAGGAACCTGGTAACTATTAGTTTAGTCAAAAGGGACTGCTGAAAAATATACTTCATGTGTTCATTCAGTGATGTGTTCTTTTCGTTGGACACCTGCTATGTGCTCAGTAATGAGCACCCTGGAGACACAGTAGAAAACAAGGTCAACACAGTACCTTCACCACGGAGCTCGTATTCCAGTAGGACATTAAGTAGGTGACTTCAGTGAAGTATAAGAACAGGGATGATTCTCTCAGAGAGGTTATCTCTGATTTGTTGTTGTTGTGAAGGAGAAAATAATTGAAAAATTCTAAACATAGGTTCTACACCCACGGTTCTCAACTGAGGAATATTATATCCAGGGGACATGTGGCAATCTCGGGAGGCATTTTTGATCATCCCAACTGTGGGCGTGGGGAGTGATACTGGCATCTAACAGGAAAAGTCCGGGAATGCTGCTACATGTCTTACAGTGTACAAAATAGCACCTGTCAGAGAGAAAAATTAGAAACAGACATTTTATTCTGATTTTAAAGTTTTCTTACGCGTAAAACCAAATATTCATTGTAAACAAATTCCTGACCAAAATGAATCCCTCCAGAGGCTTTTATTTCACCCCAAGTTGCTAATCTACTCTTTTCTGATAGATGCCAGGCTTACTAAATTTGAATTTGAAAAGACATTCCTGAGTGGAAGGCCAGAAACCATCTTGTGACTTGATATCTATCTATTTATCTCAGTGAAAGGGGAAGGCAGGTTTGACCAATCATGTTAAGATATGCCAATGGTTTCTCTTCTATATTTCTCCCTCTTCTCTCTATAAGTCTCATTGTATGTAGTTTCTTCAAGACATTTGATTTTTCTGAACTCAAAATGGTTGCTCTAAATAAATATAGAATAACCGCTCAGAAAAAACTGTTCCAATTTTGTTGACATTTTATGCTAAAGCACCACTATAGTATCCATTCTCCATGGGGGGAAAGAATGTCTGCTCCCATAGAGATTTACAGCCCCAGAAACCTTACCTAGGGTCACTATGAGTCAGAATTGAGTGGGTATAATAAGGAAAAACACAGTTAAAAATGTCAATAATGCCAAGGTTAAGAAAGCCTGATCTATAGAATGTATGGACAATGATTTACTATCTTTCTAAACACCCTACAGTGCACAGGACAAGCCCCCACAATAAAGAATGATCCCACCCAAATGCCAATCATGCTTCAGTAAAGAACCTCGTTCTATGCTACCTCCTGCTCTTTCTAAGTCTAGAGGTAGTTTTTTTTTGTTGTTGTTGTTTTTATAATAAATTCTTTGGTACACTATTTACATTTACTCCTGGTGTGGTACTGTAGGATCAGCGCTGGACTTGGAACCACAGGGTAAGCAGTTCAAATCCACCAGTTGCTCCTCGGAAATCCTATACAGGGTTGCTATGAGTTGGAACTGACTCGACCACATTTAACAACAACCACAACATATATATGGAGTCTTGGTGTGGTGCTGCAGGATAATGTACTGGACCACAAGTGCACTATATAGGGCACTATGAGTCAGAACCAACTGGACAGCACTTAACACCACAACAATAAAAACTTATTAGCCCTTATTATGGGTCAGGCATCATGTGGAAAGCTTTACATTAATTATCTCATTTAATCATCCAAAGCTTATTAGGTAACTAAGATTATCCTCATTTTCTAAACAAGGAAACCAACGTTCAAAGAAATTCATTTACCCCAAATCATACAGCTCGTACCTAGCTAGATTATGGATCCAATTTTGAAAACCACAGGATCCTAACCACTTCATGCCACACCTCTTGTCATAATATTATTACTTTGCATTCTTATGAGCTTTTGTAGTTTTGAAAACACTTTCATAAAACTCTTCTAAACATGGTTAAGGCCAAGCATTGGCTTAAAGGTCAAATGTGGGTTTGAATCCTAATCCTAGTTTGCCCTGTGACTTTAACCAAATGATGTGACTTCTCTCTGCTTCAGATCCTTACCTGTAATGAGAGCATTGATTGAACTAGATGGTGTCTCAGCTCCCTTCTTGTTCTGATTCTCCTATCTGATAAACTATAGAAGGTAACACTGGGGCCTACCCTACATCCTTGGCTATCAAATTACTTTCATCAAAACATACAGTAAGAGATTTACTTTTTCATCAGGATGTGCACATGTATATGAATATGTTTCATAAAACTTACTGAAGTAGTCAGATAACTGGGTTGTGTTGCAGTAACTAACACAAAATTGCAGGGGCTTAAAACAATAAAGATTTTGGTCTTGCATGTCATGGGCATCTGCGATAGCTAGTGTCTTAGTTACCTGTTGTTGTTGTTAAGTGCCATTGAGTCAGTTCCAACTCATAGAGACCCTGTATAGGATTTCTGAGGAGCAGCCAGTGAGGATGAACTCCTGACTGCAGTGGCTAGGACCTTCTTCTATAAGTGGCTGCATGGGTTCCAACCACCAAGCTTTATATTAGCAGCTAGCTGATCACAAACCCTTGTGCCACCCAGGCTCACTTGTGTAAAAATAAAACAAATGCTAAAATTCTCAAGGAATATAACAATTCAACTTTGAGGAACTAGACCTGACCTACAATATGCCTAAGTATTGTTGTTGTTGTTAAGTGTTGTCAAGTCGATGCTGACTCATAGCAACCCTGACCTTGCAGTTCAAATCAACCCTGCAGTTCAGTGCATTACCCCACAGCAATTAAAAATTGTGTCACCAAGAACTTTTGCTCTATCTGATATACATGGAAGCAAGAAGATAAATTCTAAAATCCAGAGGCCTCTCACAAAAGCCGAAGCTTCTCCCACCTAGACCTCAACGTTGGGTTTTCTCTGTGCTTACAGCTTGCCAGCACTCATCTGTCAGTTTGTTGTACTTTAGTGGTTTGTGTGTTACTGTGATGCCAGAAGTTATGCCACTGGTATTTTAAATACCAGTACGGGCACCCATACATGACAAATTTCAGGGGCAGATCTCTTCTGAAAGGCTGGTGGTGGTGGTTATGTGCTATGGAGTTCGTTACTGAAAACCTTATAAATAAATAAATGAGTAACAGTCAGGCTACATCTGGTAGAGTGCTGATAACACCTCAGGCTGATAAACACCTCAGGCTGGAAGACACTCAAAATACAACCAGGATGGATGGAGCTAAGCTTTCAGGACCTTCGTTTCCTGATGGGAATTCAAAATGAGAAGAAACAGTTGTAAAGATTCATTAATAATCAGAACTTTGCAATGTTTGAAGTACAAATCTAGGAAAATAAGAAGTCATCAAAAATTAAATGAAACACATAAGGATAAATATCCTAAGCATCAATGAGCTGAACAGAACTGATATTAGCCATTTTGAATCAGACAATCATATGGTTTACTATGCCAGAACAGCAAATTGAAGAGGAGTGGTGTCCCATTTCATCATCAATTAGAATATTTCATGATGTATCTTGAAGTGCAGTGCTATCTGTGATAGGATAATATCCATATACCTACAAGAAAAACCAATATCACTATTATTCAAATTTATGCTCCAATCTTGAAAGCCAATGTCTTCAGTCTGAAATTGATCCAACGTAAAATCAAGATATATTGATAATTCCTGGTGAATGAAATGAAAAAGTTGGAAACAAAGAGGAAGCACTAATAGTTGGAAAACAAAGCCTTGGTGATAAAAATGATGTTGGAGTTTGCATGACAGAATTTTGCAAGACCAATGATTTCTTCATTGCAAATACCTTTTTTCAACAACA
>NW_006408519.1:25780097-25783078 GCF_000296735.1 Chrysochloris asiatica
GTACCAACCTATAGCGACCTTATGCACAGCAGAACGAAACACTGCCTGATCCTGGGCCACCCTCACTACTGTTGCCACACTTGAGTCCATCAATGCTGCCACTTGGCCAATCTATCTTGTTGGGGGAGGGGGTCTTCCTTTTTTTCTCTGACCCTCCAACTTACCAAACATGATATCTATCCTCCTCCAGTGACTGGTCCCTCCTGACAATATGTCCAACTGAAGAAAGATGAGGCTTTCTGCTTCCATAAAGATTTACAGCCTCGGAAACCCTGTACAGGGTCCCTATGAGCCAGAACTGACTCCATGGCACATAACCAACCAGCCTATATATAGGTAGGCATGTTCAAATCCACTCTGGGAGCCACTGTGTATTTTGAGTGTCTTCCAGTTTAGGGGACTATCTTATAACACTATATTGGACAATGTTTGGCTGGGTTTTTTGGAAATACATTGCCAGGACTTTCTTACTATTTCCTCTTAGTATGGAAGCTCTACTAAAACCCATGCAGCTTGGGTGACCTTGCTGGTATTTGCAATACTATGGTGGCATACTTCCAGCTTCATAGCAGAATACAAGGCACCACAGGAAAATAAATGGATAGGCAAGCGATGGTGTGAGTCCCTGTTGTTGCTAGGTATTGTGGAGTTGGTTCCAACTCATAGTGACCCTGTACACAACAGAACAAAACACTGCAAGTCCTACACCATTCTCACAATTGTTATGTTGCAGCCCGCTGTTGCCGCCACAGTGTCAATCCATCTCTTTCAGAGTCTCCCTCTTTTTCCTTCTTTCCACTTTACCAAGCATGATGGCCTTCTTCAGGGACTGGTCTTTCCTAACAACATGTCCAAAGTACAAAAGGTGAAGTCTCACCATCGTTACTTCTCAGGAGCATTCTGGCTGTACTTCTAAGACAGATTTGTTTGTTCTTTGGCAATCCGTGGTGCTCCGTTACTCAAACACGCTGGTTCTTCTACAGTCTTCCTTATTCATTGTCCAACTTTCACATGCATATGAGGTGATTGAAAATACCACTCTGTTGTTGTTAAGTGCCTTCAAGTCAGCTCCAACTCACAGCAACCCTGTATAGGGTTTTCGAAGAATGGCTGGTGGATTTGAACTGCCAACCTTGAAGTTGCAGTCCAGTGCATTATCTTGCAGTCCAGTGCATTATCTTGCAGTGCCACACCAGGACTCCAAAAATACCACTAGCATCTCTGAGATGAAGTAACGGTGGAGGTGGTTGAGGGAAAGGATACATTGGAGTCCATGAGTTTCTTCTTGTCATCTTTGCTCTAAAAAGCCATTGGTAAACTGAAAGGGTTCTGGAAACCATTAGCTTTAAATGGGGAAATCAGGAACAGAGGATTCAGCACTGGACTCTGAACCACAAGATTGGTGGTTCAAACCCACCAGCTGCTCCTCGGAAACCCTATACAGGGTCGCTGAGTCGGAACAAACTTGATGGCACATAACAACAACAAGGGACAGAAATGAAAGTAAAATCTCCATAAACAAATGAGTTGAGAAAGAGGATTGCTAGAGGGCGACTTCCCTTTCATCCCACACTGGCCAAACTACCAGGTCGGGGTCCACTGACTCCTGTTTCAGCCCCATTGTTGGAAAGCACAACCATTTATGATGAAACTAGGAACAGAAACAGAAACTACTTTCTGCTGATCCAGTACAATCCTCTCCACTTTGCAGGGGATCTCTTGGTGCCTAAAACTTACCAGGTTTCTGCTTTCCCTAGCGCTACCTTTCCCTGGGAAAAAAGGAAGCCGTTAAATGTGTGGAGAGCTTAGTGACTGTGGATACCTTCCCAAAGAAACAACTCAGCCCAGCAGGAAGGAGGAGCACAAGGTGCGGTTATATGTGAGTCCACAAGAGGCCCTTGTCACTACAAGGAATACAGTGTTTACCAGAGACAGCTCTTCAACCTCAAAGTCACCTGTGCCTTCCAGAATGTTGTAGCTTTAACTCTAATCACTTACTAACTGGCTCAGCTCAACTCATTGGAGCAGACAGGTCTATCCTTGACACAGTGCTGAACAGCAGGAATATTGCTAAACAGTCAACAGTATTGAAAATGCTCCAAGCTATAACCAGTCTTTGGAGCTTAACTTTATATACTAGTGATTCTATGAGGGATTATTAACAGGTGGATTCTGACTTTCCTGGCTGTAGATATCTGTGTAATAGTCCCAGGAAATTCTTTTTGCATCAGGCAGCATGTGACTAACCAAAGATGCACTAACATCTGATGGTTCATTCAGTATCCCCTTGTTCTGTTTGAACCACTAACTCTTGGTCATGAGCACAATCAAGTGTTCTCAAATTCCCATTCTTTGCAATGTTATCTATAGTTGGTTATGATCCACACAGTAAAAAGCCTTTGTGTAGTCAATAAACACAAGTAAATATCTTTCTGGTACTCTTTGTTTTCAGCCAAGATCTATCTGATGCCAGAAATGCTATCCCTTGTCACACATCCTCTTCTATCTCAGGCTTGAATAACTGGAAGCTCCCTGAGGATGTACTGCGGCAAATTATTGGTAGTTGATAGAATCATGTCAGTGTTGTTATGTGGTCTGGGTATAAAAGAATTTGGTCTGGGTGTAAAAGAAGGGCTTCAAAAAATTCAATGGAAAATAGAATTAAAAGATAAAGGGATTTTTCATGAACTTTTTGAAACCTCATCATATTCCCTGTCCTGTTTTGCTCATTTATTCTCTCAAATATTTTTTCATCCTTTAAGATATATCTTCCTTTTATAACTTTTTATTTAAATATATAGTAGTTGTTGGGATCTTCTTCCAGACTGAGGCACCCACTCAGTAGCTCTTGCAGTATTTCTCTTTTTGTGACTGACTAATTTCACTCAACATAATGCCCTCAAGGTTCATCCATGTTATGTGGTGGTTTGAAGCTTCTTTGTTGTTCTTCAAGGTAGCACAGTATTCCATTGTGTGTATGT
>NW_006408519.1:25784105-25784630 GCF_000296735.1 Chrysochloris asiatica
ACAGGATTTGTTGAATGTAAAACTGACGGTCTGCTCTGTAAACCTACACTCAATTTGCAATAAAAAGTTGAAAATAAGAAATAAAAATAAAAAGAACCAATTGGATGCATTAGCCCAGGGGTGGAGAATCTTTTTCTGCTAAGGGCCATTTGAGTATGTATGTTGTTGTTGTTAGGTGCCATCGAGTTGGTACTGACTCATAGCGACCATATGCACAGCAGAACGAAACACTGGGCCTACCTCACTATTGTTGCCACGCTTGAATCCATTGATACTGCCACTTGGCCAATCCATCTCAGTGGGGTCTTCCTCTTTTTCTCTGACCCTCCACCTAACCAAACATGATGTCCTTCTCCAGTGACTGGTCCCTCCTAACAATATCTCCGAAGTATAAGAGATGAAGTTTGGCCATCTTGGACTCCAAGGAACACTCTGGCCATGGCACTTTCAATATTCTCCTCCAACACCATAACTCAAAAGCATCAATTCTTCTATGGTCTTCCTTATTCACTGTCCAGCTTTTGC
>NW_006408519.1:25786915-25788772 GCF_000296735.1 Chrysochloris asiatica
TCCTTCAGTATCATTGACACATCAGAAGAAGATTGAAGGAATACATAAAGTCACTATACCAAAAGTAAATGGTTGATGTTCAATATTTCAAGAGGTAGGTTATCATCAAGAACTAATGGTAGTGAAGGAAGAAGTCCAAGCTGCTCTGAAGGTGTTGGTTGAAAACAAGTCACCATGGAATACCAATTGAAATGTTTCAACAGACTGAGACAGCACGAAGGCCCTCACTCAACTATGCCAAGCTCAGCTGATTGGAAGAGATCCATATTTGTGCCCATTCCAAAGAAAGGTGATACAACATAATGTGGAAACCATTAAGCAATATCATTAACATCACATGCAAGTAAATTTTTGCTGAAGATAATTCAAAACTGGTTGCAGCAATACATCTATAGGAAGCTGCCAGAAATTCAAACCAGATTCAGAACAGGATGTGGAATGAGAGATATCATTGCTGACATCAAATGGTTCTTGGCTGAAAGTAGAGAATATCAGAAAGATATTTACTTGTGTTTTATTGATCATAACAAACTATGGATAACATTGTGAAGAATGAGGAACCTGTACCTAGGCCAAGTGACAACTGCTCAGACAAATCAAAGGGATGTTGTTGCTAGTTGCCATCAAGTCAGTTCCAACTCATAGTGACCCTGTGTAGGATTTCCAAGGATTGGCTGGTGAGTTTGAGTCCCCAACCTTGTGGTTCAACCTTGCGATAGAGTGCTTATTCTATAGAGTCATAGCAGGACTATGGTCAAAGGGATAGAGTGGCTTCAAATCAGGAAAGATGTGCATCAGGGTTGTATCCTTTCACCATACTTATTCAATCTGTATGCTGAGCAAATATCCGAGGAGCTGGATTATATGAAGAAGAACATGGCATCAGGATTGGAAGAAGACTCATGAACAACCTCTGATGTGCAGGTGACACAACCTTGCTTGGTGGAAGTGAAGAGGACCTGAAGTACTTACTGATGAAAATCATTTCTTATCAGGATAAGATCCATTACAGAAATTAAGATAGGTCCTGGTCCATAGAAACATTTTGGATTTTGAAAGGTTGGTCAACCTCAAAGTCTTAAGGGCAGGTAGATAATGGAATTGACTTAAAAACCAAACCAGTTTCATGAACAAGCAGGTAATAGTGAGTGTTGGGGCCTGCGGTTAGCTGTGGAATGCATGCTTCTCCTAAAGCTTTCAAATCCACAGTTAAGCAAGACAGAGCAGTTAATGAGACAACACACATCTGCAGGCCCAGTGCTTCCCTCAAGGAACATCTCAGATGCTGTAAAAGCTGTGACTCTGTATCTTCTGAAAGTCACAGTCTGCCCATCCTGTCCTTTCACTTGCCAAGCATTCACAAGTACAGACTTGCTCAGGCAATCTGCCGGAGAACATTGTGATCATCCTTTCTTCATGGAGTCAGGAATAGAATTGTCATTTTTGATAGCTGCTCTCAAGTCCATTCTGATTCACAGTGACCCTGTGCACAACAGAACAAAACACTACCCAGTCCTGCACCATCTTCACAATGGTTGTTACTACTGAGCCCATTGCTGCTGTCACTGTGCCAGTCCCATCTTGTTGGGCATGTTCCTCTTTTCTCTGACCCTCCACTTTACTAAGTATGATGTGTTTCTCCAGGGACTGGTCCCTCCTGATAATATGTCCAAAGTATGAGAGATAAAGCCTCACCATCCTGACTTCTAAAGAACATTCTGGCTGTACTTCTTCCACATAGATTTATTTGTTATTCTGGCAGTCCATGGTGTTTTTGTTTTTAATGTTTTATTGTGCATTATGTGATCGTTTACCTGGGAGAACATTAGCTTTACATTCGTCCTATCCTATATCGTT
>NW_006408519.1:25789510-25790640 GCF_000296735.1 Chrysochloris asiatica
TTGCCACACTGCTGGCTGACTAGGTCTCCACCCAGGTTCACAGGAGTCTATTGAATGTTGTAGGACTTAACTCACAGCTTCATTGCTGTTTTTCCCTCACTTTCCCTTATCGGTGATAAGTAGTGATACGTGGTCACCAACCAAAGCGTGTATTCCCATTGAGTCTTAGTCTTGGAAGAGGGTCCCCCTGAGGGGACCCAACCACTTGGCTTGATGTCTCCTGGGTGAGTAACTTGCTTGTTCTTGTAGTAATCAGTCAGACTCCTATATTGTTTGGTAGTTTTCCTGTTGGTCTTTCTTTCAAGACGTATCTTCTGTTATTCTAGCTGCTCCAGGCTGGTCTGCTTGTCTTTTCAAGTGGAAATGTCCCATCTCAAAAGATTTTTGATGTGGTTCAGGGTTCCACCTATGGTCTTATGTAATGCAGAGGCTCCGCAGGAAGCCTCCTTCACTGGGCATGTTGTAGCCCCATTTTAGGTATTCCAACCAGTTATAGGCAGAAGATGGACTTACAAGCTTTCTATGGTGATATTTCTCGCAATTCCTTTCTCTCCCCCTCAAGTGTCTATTTTATTATGGTATGCCAGGGAAACCAAGGTTCAAAATACAGCCAAGCATCTTAGCATTATTTCCCCTTTTTTCCCCATTCCAACCATGTCTCAATCCCTGTATCCCTGAGTCCTGTTGTTCCAAGGTTGTGCATACATCATTATTATTTACCTCTGTCCCACTTAGCCCATGTAAACCTGCCTAGTTGTTTTCCCATCCGATTTGGTCTTTCATTCCCCTCCCCTTTCTTGTGTATTGCCCCCATCCCTAGCACCCAAACTATCTTGTGTCTGTTCCCTACCCTGTGATCCACCTTCCCCTCCCTCACCCCACTCCCCCACATCACAGTAACCAGGAAAGAATCCTCTCCCCACTTTAATATGGGTTCTTTTCCTTAGTCTTTTACAGTAGTGGTCCTATGCAGGATTTCGCTTTTTGTGACTGACTAATTTCACTCAACATAATGTCCTCAAGGTTCATCCATGTTATTTGGTGGCTTGCAGCTTCCTTGTTATTCTTCAAGGTAGCATAATATTCCATTGTGTGTATGTACCACAGTTTGTTTAGCCATTCTTCTGTTG
>NW_006408519.1:25791020-25801820 GCF_000296735.1 Chrysochloris asiatica
GGCTCAAGCTCACCAGCTACTCCTTGGAACCCCTGTACAGGGTCGCTATGGGTCGGAATCGACTTGATGGCACTTGACAACAATAATGGCTAGTGATCATGAACATTTCTTCATTTGTTTGTTGGCTGCCTGGATCAACGTCTTTCCATGGTGCTTTTAATATTCTTCTCCAACGCCATAACTCAGATGCATCAGTTCTTTGATCTTCCTATTCATTGTCTAACTTTCACATGCATATGAGGCTACTGAAAATACTATGACAGGTGCACTTAAGTCCTCAAGCTGACATCTCCGCTCTTGAACACTTTAAGCGATCTTGTGCAGCAGATTTGCCTAATGCAATACATCATTGGATTTCTTGGCTGTTACTTCCATGAGTGTTGATAGTGGTTCCAAGCAAAATGCAGTCTTTGACAACTTCAATCTTTTCTTCATTTATCATGATATTATTTATTGGTCTAGTGGTGAGGGTTTTTGTTTCTTTACATTGAGGTCCAATTTATACTGAAGGCTATGGTCTTTGATCTTCTTCAGTAAACATTTAAAGTCCACGTCACTTTCAGCAAGCAAGTTGTGTCATCTGCATATCGCAGATTGTTGCAATGAGTCGTCTTCTAATCCTGATGCACAATCTTCTTCATATAATCCAGCTTCTCATATTATTTGCTCAGCATACAGATTAAATAGGTTTGGTGAAACAATACAAATCTGTCACACTCCTTTCCTGATTTTAAACTACTCAGTTCTGGTTGAACAGTTACCTTTTGGTCTGTGTACATGTTTCTCATTAGTACAATTAAGTGTTCCGGAATACCCATTCTCTACAATGTTGTTCATAGCTTGTCATGATACACATAATCGAAAGTCTTTGTGTAGTCAATAAAGCACAGGTAAACATCTCTGATATTCTCTGTTTTCAGTGATAACCCTTGTTCCACAGCCTCTTCTGAAATCAGCTTGCACTCTGACAGTTCCCTGTCAATGTACTGTTGCAGTCATTTTTAAATTAGCAGCATTTTACTTGCATGTGATGTTAATGATATTGTCTGATGATTTCCTCATTCCTTTGGGTCCCCTCTCTTTGGAATGGACACAAATATGGATGTCTTCCAATCAGTTAGTCAGGTAGTTGTCTTACAAATAGCACCACCAGTGTTCCTTTAAACATACAACAGTAAGTATAAATTACAGATGACTTTGTAGTGATCAGTATTATCTGGGTCTGAAAATGTGTTGATTTGTAGTTATTTAAACTTGGTCTTTATATGTAAACTCCAGCTTTTAAACAATAATAGTAATATGAGAAAATTGTAGCATTTATTTACTGTATTTCCCACGTGCCAGTAGCATATCTTTATGTGGATGATCTCATTGTATTTCATTTACTTCTTACAACAATCCTCTAAGCAAGTTATCATTATCCTCAATTAACAACTTGTTCAAAAACACAAAGCACCCAATTGGGATCAGCAGGGTGGAGGCTCCTATTGTGGTGGCAGGACCCAGGGCTTCCCTCTGAATGCCTAGGCCACATGGCAGATAGGACAGCCTCTCTTTCAGGGGACTGAAAATGTGGGGTGCAGACGTTTCAGACAGCAGCTGGGATGTAACAAGAAACAGAAACAAATGTACTTCAGTGTCATTCAAGTTGTGTTCTGCCTCAGTACCTCAGGGGCTTGGTATCAAGTCTCTGGGGCGACAGGAACTGTGAGTGCATCCAGTACAAATGGAGAGCTAACCTAATATGAACCATTAGGAAAACCAGGAAGCAAAGCTATCCTGCTTGTGATTTAATAAAGGAGTATGGTACAAGTGGAAGGACATTTTGATATCTTTTGCCTTTCACAAGACTGTAGCTGTTTAATGTTCTTTCTCTTTGCCTGGCTTGGTTTCCTGGTTTCCTGTTTGGTTATCTTATTCTCACTTTGGCTCTTCCTGGTCCTACAGTAGGTCACCTAAGTCTCTGCTTTTTCGTCTTCTACTTCCCTGACTCTGTCCATCCTCCTCAGGCTCTGCCTTGGGGGGAAGTGACTTCATCTTCTGTCACAGAAGACTTGTGGCAGTTTAGAGACGGGCTGCTCTGGGCCTTCTAAGATCTCCTGGAGCGTCAGGAACTCCTGGGCCCTTCTACAGATAACTGTCTAAGCAAACTAAATGTCAAGACCCCCTCTACCACATGGACCACCAGGTTTACTTTGACACAGCCACAGCCAAGGAGGGTAGCCTGAGATGAGGCGACAGCTTTCCCAAGTTCTAGTTGAGGACACCAAAGCCAAACCAGTTGCAGTCAAGTGAATTCCAACTCATAGTGACCTCGTGTGTTGCATGTACTTCACAGGATTTTCAAGGTTTTCACCTTTTGGAAGCAGTTTTCTGGATCTTTCTTCTGAGGTGTTTTTGAACAGGTTTGAACTGCCAACCTTTTGGTTAGTCCTCCAACATTTAGCCATTTGCACCTCCCAGGGACCACCCTAATTTGAGAAGGAAGGCAGAAATCTTTCTTTCCACTGATTCTCTTCTCCCAGCTTTTTACGTTTGTCTGAAGAAGGAAAATCAGGACACGTGCAGCTGACCCCTCCTTTTCTCTATCATCTTTTGCTGCCACGATCCCCTCACTTAGAAGAGATGAGCTTTTCTCTTCCTCAACATAGTAGCCACCTTTGTAAAACGAGGAGCAAGGCCTCTGACTGCCAGCCCTGCCAGAAGAAGGTAGTTTCTCTGCACCACAAAGAACTCGGCAAATTAGTCTGCCAGGTCTAAACGGGATGAATGATATTTGTTATATGGGCTATATAGCTAATCAGATACAGTAAATCTTCACTTTTCTCTCCTCATAAAGCCTGACTTTATTGCCTTTCTAAAGAGAGCTAGTACACTCTACCTACCTCCCTGAGGCTTACATTGAAGACTTGTATTTCAGAGGTGAGGGAATGTAATCAATTATGTTTCAAGGGCAAAATTAAAATGCACAGCTTTAATACTTGCAAAACACAGTTTTTAAATGTTCACTTAACCACACCCTTCAAGCTTCCTTTATGGTCAGGATTTACACACAGTTAAATCGGGCGCATGTTTGTTGATTCCTGTTTTAGTCATGTTGTGCTTCTAATGGTAACATGGTATTGTGCAACTTTCTCTCCTCTGTGTCCACAGAAAGTGGAAACTGCATCCACAGTTCTCTGAATCATGCAGCTGGCCCTTAATCTTAATCCAGGAAGGCCACTCAAAACAATGGATGGAAGCATCCCCAATAGACAGTTGGGACACATGAGCTCTAGTCTGAATTAAGCTACTTTTGAGCACTGTGATGTAAGGTAACATAAGGTGACTTACTTCATAGCCTCTCTAGACTTTAATTTCCTTAAGAGATCAATGGTCTCTAATGTTCATTCCAAATCTAGAGATCTTTACTTAACCAAAGTCCATTAGGCATTCCTCATTTATAATCTTATGAAATACTGCCCCCTTGTGTTTTCGTACGGCCCATTTATCTAGTTTTGTTTATTTTCTCAAATGGAAGGGCTCACATATTAATCGTTAAAAGAACCCACTAATGTAGGGTAATAGCATTTTAAAACAACAATAACAACAACAAAAATCAAAGAAAGAAGACAGAATCTTCCCAATGCAGCATGTCTTATTCTCCAGATAGTGGTTATAGTTTCAGCTTGATATGATAAGATTCTATTGAACATGACAGGCATAAATATAAAAGTAAATAACAAAGTTATGCTACAAAATAACAGTAACAGTTATTAAAATAAAGTATCAAGATGTGATGCTACTGTTTCTCAGCATATCCTCTATCTAAGTCTATACACTTTTTTTCTTTTTTTAACTTTTAAATATATATTTTAGATTATTTACTGTTTAAGTCCACATCTTGCTAGAATATTAAAATTAAAACCTTTGAAATTAGGTTATATTCGTAACTGTCCTATGGTGATTAAGATTCAGTTCTGTGTCAACTTGGAAAGGTCATGATTCTCAGTGGTTTAGTAAATATTATATAATCATCTTCCACTTAAAACAAGTTTTATTGTAAATTATGTGCTAGTTTACATGGGATAGCATTAGCTTTACATTCATCCTATCATATATCATCTCATTGCTGTGGTTACAATCCATCCCTTCCATGCATCATCAACCAACCAACGCCTGCCCCTGGTTGTCAGTTCACAGCCCCTCTCCCTCTCTGGGTCTAGAGTTCCCGAGGTCTATACACTCTTGAAGGCAGTGGTTCCATTTCTCTATCCCTTCCTTGAAGAATACTTTGCTCTTCAATTGATACCATGTCAAATACTTTGCTCTTCAATTGATACCATGTCAAATAGGAGTTTTGTCATCATTGAGGGACTCAAATTGTGGTCCTTTTCAATGTTCTTTGAGTTTGGGAAACAAAGAGAAGTCTGAAAGTGGCAAGATCAGAGCTGTAGGGTGAATGGGGTGCCATTTAAAAAAAAAAAAAAAAAGCTTCCTACTACAGCCCTTGCTACCCTCAAAGCAGGTGAATTGTGATGGAAGAAAATTCCGTAGTGCAACTTTGCTGGCCTTTCTTTCACCAATTCAGCTTCCAATTTCCTTAAAACTTCTTCCTAATAAGCCCCTGTGATCACCCTGTGTCCTTTGAGAAAATCTGTCAAGACTACCCCTTTAGATTCCAAAATAGTTTGAGGTTCTCAAAATAACAGTTGCTATAATCTTCTGAACTGATCTCTTTGCTCTGAATTTAAATGGCCTAGCAGATTCCCCTGGAAGCCACTGTTTTGATCGGACTTTACTCAATGGGTCATATTGGGAAATCCAAGACATAAATCCACCCTCATTAGCTTTGGTTTTGCTTAAAAAAATGCAACTATTGAGTGACTACTGAGTGAAAGATCATCTCTTCGAGCCAGCTGATCTTTGTGCAAAAGCTTCTGGCACCCTTCAAGCCGAAAGCTTGCTGAGGCCAAAACGTTAGCTTAGAATTTAAAATGCCAAACATGTGAAATCCCAACTTCCATAACTATCCCATCAATTGTAATTCTATGGTCTTTCATCAGTTTCTAGACATGAGCACCAGTTTCTTCATTTGTTGAGGTAGACAGTCTGCTCTCTTGGCTCATCTCTGAGGTCACCCCAACCTTCCTTAAAATGCTTGAGCCATCTAAGCAACTGTTGTTTTATGTGGGACAGAAGTCCCATTGCTTGTTGCAAAATTTCAATGATTTGGAAAGATGTCCGCTTAAGTTTTAAAATTTTGACATTAGCCCTGACTTCAAAATCATTTTTTTCCCATGGCACAAGAAGTATCCTTCTTTGAAGGCACCCTAAAAAGACTAAGGCAGGTCTATTACTGAGAGAACTTGTCTGTAGCCATCCACTGATCCCAGAGAAAAGTTTAAACATGTGCAACCTATGCAAGTATAAACTGGAACCTTGGTAGCAAAACTTTTTGACTGACCCTCATATGTGTCTCATCATGTATAGGACTCCTTATAGACCCAGCTTGTTTCCTCATCAATATCCCCTCCTGGGGTTGTAATTGATTGTACAACATTTTCATTCGAATCCCTTGAGATAATGGGGCGATTGTGCTTTTGTTTCCTGGCCAAGAATCTATTGATCCTGAAAGTGTTGTAAGAAAACAGGGAAGGAGGAAAGTAAGCCAAAAAACCACAGTGGTGGAGAAAAGGTAAGAGTTCGTTTTGTTTTCAATTTTAAATAAATTCTTAATTTAACATCTGGATGTTGTTGTTTGTAAGTGTTGTTGAGTCGGGTCCAACTCACAGAGACACTGTATAGGTTTCCAAGGAGCGCCTGATGAGTTTGAACTGCCATCCCTATGGTTTAACAGACCTGCGGTCCAGTACTTTTTCCTACAGTGCCACACCAGGACTCAATTTAACATCTATTGACCTATTAAAATTGTTTTAAATGTTTTTTGTCTCTTATATTTTCTCAGTAGCTAACATCAAGCAATCCTACAGATCATATCTTCCACTGCACCCAATTGTTAAAATCTACTTTACAATATCCCTAGAAGGGATGCAAATGCAACTGTTTTCACTTAATGATGAAGAAAATGAAAAATTGCTGTTTGTTCTGAGAGATGCATCCTGTAGCACTACTTATCTCTCAAGGGACTAAACAAGCAAAAAAAATAATTTAAAAATCCCCCTCTAAATACAAATCTCATTTCATCAAAGTCATCTTTTTTTTTTTTTTTTTTTTAGGCACTTAAATCACTAACACCACTCAGATGAACTAGGCTGGTATAAAGCCTATGCATCACATAGGGGCACCTTGTCCCTTGGAGAATTATGGAGAATTTGTCCTAAACACAAATCTAGTGTTTAGAATTTATTCTCTTTTTTTAAAAAAAGTCAACAAAATATTTCTTTTTTACTGTTCTTAACTTTTCATTGGGATATGGGTGAAGGTTTACAAAGCAAACCAGTTTTCCATTCAGAACTTCATACACAATTTGTTTCATATCATTGACTGCAATCCCCAGACATTCTTTGCTGACTACTTCTTATCATATATGCCTTCCCCTTCACCCAAGTTAAAGTGTCTACTCTCTGGTTAATTACGAAATTGAAGAATTCAACCAACTTCTTCAGTCTGAAATTGATCAAACATGTAATCAAGATGTATTACTGGTGATTGGAATGTGAAGTTTAGAAACAAAGAGAAAGGATCAGTAAGACCCTGGTGATAGAAATGATGCCAGAGATCGCATGATAGAATTTCGTAAGACCAATGACTTATTCATTGCAAATACCTTTTTAAACAACATAAAAGACAACTGTACACATGCATCTCACCAAATGGAATACATAGAAATCAAATTGACTACAATTGTGGGAAAAGATAGTGGAAAAGCTCAATATTATTAACCAAAACAAGACCAGAGGCAGACTGTGGAACAGACCATCAATTGTTCATATGAAAGTTTAGGCTGCAGATGAAGAAAATTAAATAAGTCCTTGAGAGCCAAATATGACCTTGAATATTCTGCACCTGAATTTAGAGACCATCTCAAGAACATATTTTATGCATTAGGCACTAATGACTGTGGGATGACATCAAAAATATAAAAAATGAAGAAAGTAAAAGGCATTAAAAAGACAGGAAAGAAAGAAAAAACCAAAATGGATGTCAGAAACTCTCTGAAATTTGTTCTACAGCAATTTCCAGTAGATATGTTAAAGTATGTGGGAGAAATGAGGAAGTCAAAGAACTAAACAGAAAACTTCAATGGTGCTGAAGGGAGAATTACAAGGTGCACTGAAGGCATTGGCAAAGAACAAGGCTCCATAAAGTGACGGAATACTAATAGAAATCTTTTTAGCAAATTGATGAAACACTGGAAGTGCTCACTCATCTATGCCAACAAATTTGGAAGACATTATCTGGCCAACCAATTGGAAAAGATTCATATTTGTGCTCATTCCAAAGAGAAGTGACCCAGCAGAATGTGGAAATCATTGAACAATATCATTAATATAACATGCAAGTAAATTTTTGTTGAAGATAACTCAAAAATGGCTGCAACAGTACATCAACAGAGAACTGCCAGAAATTCAAGTCAGATTCAGAATAAGACGTGGAACTCGGAATATCACTGATTACATCACATAGATCTTGGCTGAAAGCAGAGAATACCAGAAAGATGCTTATTTGTGCTTTATTGACTATGCAAAGGCTTTTGACTGTGTGGATCATGACAAGCTATGGATATGATTGTGAAGAATGGATATTCCAGAGCACTTGATTGTGCTCATGAAGAACATGTACATAGACCAAAAATCAGTTGTGTGGATGGAACAAGGGGCTATTGAATGGTTTAAAATAAGGAAAAGTGTGTGCCAGGGCTGTATTCTTCAACCATACTTAGTCAATCTGCATGCTGAGTAAATAATATGAGAAGCAAGATTATAGGAAAAAGAATGTGGCATCAAGATTGGAGGATGAATCATGAACAACCTGTGATATGCAGATGATACAAACTTGTTTGCTGAAAGCCAAGAGGACTTAAAATACTGATGAAGATCAAGGACTATATCCCTCAGTATGGATTGGACCTCACTGTAAAGAGAACAAAAATCCTCATAACTGAACTAATAAATAACTAATAAATAAAGGATAAAAGATTGAAGTTGTTAGACTTCATGTTATTTGGATCTACAATCAACACTCATGGAAGCAGAAGTCAAGAAATTAAACAATGTACTTCATTTGGCAAATCTGCTGCACAAGACCTCTTTAAAATGTTCAAAAGCAAACACATCAATTTGAGGACTAAGGTGCACCTGACCCAAGACATGGTATTTTCATAGTCTCATATGTATACGAAAATTGGGCAATGAATATGGAAGACCATAGAAGAAGCCATGCACTTGAATTCTAGCATTGGGGAAGAATGTTAAAAATACTATGGACTGCCAGAAGAATAAACAAATCTATGTTGGAAGAAGTACAGCCAGAATGCTCCTTAGATGCCAGGATGTCGAGGCTTCATCTCCCATACTTTGAATATGCTATCAGTAGGGACCAGTCCTTGGAGAAAAACATCATACTGGTAAAGTGGAGGGTAAGTGAAAAACAGGAAGACCTCCAATGAGGTGTACTGGCCAGTGGCAGCAGCAACGGGCTCAAGCTTAACAACAATTGTGAGGCTGGTGCAAGACCAGGCAGTGTTTCATTCTGTTGGATGTAGGGTTGCCTTGTGTTGGAATCGACTCATTGGCACCTAACAGAAACAACATTCTCTAGTTAGTACTGTGTTTTCCCTTCCTCTACACCCCTGGTAACCATCAAAGGATGTTTCTTTTAGTGTGAAATCCTTTTCTTGAAATTTTATCATCACTATCTCATACAATATTTGTCCTTATGTGATTATTTCATTCAACATAATGTCCTCTACTTTGATCCATGTTATGAGGTCTTTAACAGATTCATGGTTATTCTGTAGTGTTGTGTAGTGTTTGATAAATAAATGTTTTAATAGAAGTACCACATACATGACCTACAAGGTTGATGGTTCAAGCCCACCAGACACTCCTTGGAAACCCTTTTCAGGGTCACTCTGATTTGGAACCGATTCAATGGCACTTAACTACAGCAACAATCACAAACACACAGAAAAATGAGCCAACCTTAGAGGGCGTCTCAGAACCCAACTCTGTAAACAATATCTGGAGAAGGAAAAGAATATAAGGGGCTCTCAGAAGTTCCCGCGACCCCCTCCAATTCACTACGCCGTTCTCCCTTCCCAAGGCAGCCATTATCTTGACTTCTAATACCAGAGATTAGTTTCTCCTGGGAGTCTCTGAGAGCGGCAAACTGTATTCAGCTTCCAATAGAAAAGTTGGCTGTTTGAACCCACCCAATGGCATGGCAGAAGAAAGGACTGGCAACCTTCTTCTATATTATCACAGCCATTGAAAACCTTATGGAGTACAGGGCTCCTCTGAAACACCTCAGGTGGGGTAAGTTAGGGAGAATAGTGTATATACTTGGAGTTTGTTATCTGTATTCTAGTTCTCAGCTTGGTAACTGGTTCACAGATAACCATTTTACCTTATTGTGTCTATTAAGAAAAATGAAAGACACTCATGGAAAGAAGCTAGTACTGTGTCATGAGCTAAGGGTTAAGATGAATCTAACTGAGATCACTTAAGGAGCTCTAGTAGCATAGTGGTTACGAATCGGGCTGCTAACCCCAAGGTCGGCAGTTCGAAACTACCAGCTATTCCACGGGAGAAAGATGAGGCTTTCTGCTCCTATAAAGATTTACAGCCTCAGAAACCCTGTGCAGGGTCACTGTGAGTCAGAACTGACTCCATGGTACTTAACAACAACAACAATGAGATTTATTGAGCTCCAGGCTTGCCCCGTTTCTTAGTAACTATCTTCAATGTCTCTGTTCTTTCTCTCTTATTGGTACTCCTCCTGAGCCAGGTTGCTCTTCCATGTTAAGACTGGGACGAAACATCACAAAATGGGGCACAGTGTCTGGCTTTCTGAGCAGCTGCTGAGAGGCTGGTTATTACAGCTAAGAAGTGCAGAGAAGTTAGCGTCTTCCAGGAAACAAATGATTGCTAGAACAAGAGTGCTAGGAGAGCAAGGGAAATGGATTCCCACAGTATTATCTCTTCTCTGATCTACTCCAAGGCAGGCTTTTTCCTTGCAGTCTGCCTGTAGAAGTACTGCATGCAAAGCAAATCTGTTAGGTTGCATTTCAATGTGTAATGAAGTAAGTTACTGTGTCTTTCTTTGCCTCGCTTCCCCTTTTTCTTTACTGCCCTGGGTTTCCACTTCCCAAAATAGGCTATATATGCTTGCTTCAGGCTCTGCTTTCTAGAGAATCTAGTTTAACATGTGAAATCCATTTAAAATAATAATACTAATAACTCGTGCCTCAAAACATACTTACGTTGTGCCAGCCATGGAGCCAATCCTTTACCTGGATTATTTTATACAAATCTCCTCAAACTCTATGAAACAGAATGATTTTGCAATGAGGAAAACGTGACTCACAGGGATTAGGTGACTTCCTTAAGATTACACAGTAAGTGGGATGTCTTATTTTAAGGACACATTCTTATATCTGACTCATTAATATTATACATAATTTCTTAGAGAGTTTGCTCTACCCTGACTCCACAAAATTATTGATTTCGCCACACAATGTCCATAACACCCATGCAATAGGGATTCTACACACATAGTTAAAAATGAAATATTTAATCACAATAGGTAGAGGTTTCTCCTGAATGGCTGTTTTTGGTTGGTTGGTTGGTTGGTTAT
>NW_006408519.1:25812167-25813583 GCF_000296735.1 Chrysochloris asiatica
ATACAAAGTATAAAATTCAAGGGACTGGGAAGAGAAGGAGAAGCAAGAATAAACAATGAAACAACAAAAGGACACCCTCACTACCCACCCCTGGAAAAACAAAACAAAAAACCTAGTGCACCTCTTGCACCTGGAGAGGAGAAAATTCTGGGGAACTCCTGCTAGCCGAGGAGCTTATGACGGGTGTGGGATGGATGGGACAGCTGAGTTCCTGGCCCTAGATAGAGTTCCTATGTTCCGACTAGATGTTATCTGTGTTTAGGGCACTCAATCCACAGGCAGTTAATGAGACCATTGATGGAACTGGTTTCAGAGTCTATTAAGACACAGGGTAGCTAGGGACAAGACAATTGCTTACAAGGGTTTCTACTAGAATAACGGTGGTTTGGTGGCTTTGCAGGTTCTTTGTGTTAGCTAAAATTGTTTGTTGTCTCCCACACATTGTGGTGCTGTTGTATTTTTATTTAATTGATCATTGTATGTTGAGGTATTCTTAGGTTCTCTGTGTGTGTAGTTAGAGAATAAACGTGTGTGAATTCAGGCTTCAAACCAGCACAGCCATCTCCACCTCATACTGGTGTGCCTCACAACCATGCAACTCAGAACTCCCAGAGAGCAAGGTCTATGTTAGAGGTTAAGGAGGGTGGGAAGTGGCCACACCTCTGTCACCAGGGAATCATGGGAAAAAAAGAAGAAACCACACCATTCCTATCACATGTGTGAATCTGTTCTGCCAGACCACTTTCTGTTGCCAAAGTTGCTCACAAAAGTTCAATATGGTAGCACTGAGTCTGGCCAGCTGTCCACCAATCAGTCTCCCTCTCTTGCTGTCACTGCTCAGCTTCTTCTCTCAGCAAGTACTCAGTCCACTTCTCAGACCTTTCCTTTGAACGTCAGCGCTCCAGGATTTTCACCTGCATCTCTTTCGTTTGCTCTTGTATCTTTGTTGTAGAGTCTGCATAGTAGGTCTACCTTGCCTGCTATCTTGTCAGAAGTTGAATATGCATGTTTTAAAACAAAAAAATATATATATATGTTTTTTGGGTTAGGGATATCTAGTTTCAAATACTAGCCCAACCATAATTTTTCTAACAATCTAATCAGATAATTTTGGAGTACAGGTGTGGTGCTGTGGGTTAATGCACCAGACTGCAAAGCCATTTGAACTGCAAGGATGACAGTTCAAACTCCCCAGCTGTTCCTTGGAAACCCGATACAGGGTTGCTATGGGTCGGAACTGACTCAACAGCACTTAACAACAACAATCAGATAATTTATGTGAAAAATCAAATGGAGAGTCGGGTCTAGTTGGTGTCTATCAATGACTGTTACTTCTGTGTTTTAATCTAAAGGTGGAGAGAAGCATTAGGAAGTGAGTGGATTCCACTTGCTCCTTGGTCTTCTCCAACAGGAGAG
>NW_006408519.1:25814553-25851343 GCF_000296735.1 Chrysochloris asiatica
GACCCAAAGAGATATTTATTTATTTTTTAAATTTTTATTGTGAATTATGTGATAGTTTACATGGGAGAACATTAGCTTTACATTCATCCCATCATATATTGTTTCATTGCCATGATTACAATCCCCTCCATGCATCAACTAACAACCAAAGGGTATACCCCACAAGCATGCCCCTAGGTCGTCAGCACACAGCCCCTCTCCTTCTCTGGGTCTAGAGTCCCCAGCTGCTCTATCTTTCCACGTCATCGTCTCTGCCTCCATCGCTGGCTTCACTGTTTCTCTAGGTAGGGTCCCACACTCCGCCCTTCTCCCTTGATAGACCTAGGAACCTCCGCCCCTGGACTTCAAAGTCAACCACACCCCTTCCTTAGGTACAAAACATCTACCTTTACATTTCCAACCCTCACAGTCAGTCCTGATAGTAATTATTCACTATTGTATCATAAGAGTCCTATCCCCATCTCCTTTCATCAGCTCCACCCAGCCAGGTTGGACACTACTCAGTGAAGATTCTACCTTCCTCCATGCCCTCTGGATCTCAGCTCCCTCTTGAAAGCTTGTAAGCCAGTCGCTTCTTGCCTTTGTAGCCCCCGCCCCATTTTGGGTAGCCAATGTCCAAATTGCCCATCTCTGTCTATCAGGTGTAGCCAGGGGGTGGGAATGATCTTCGCTGTAAAGATTTGTTCCCTCTTTTGAGCTACTGCATCTATAGGTGTAGGTCAAGTTCATAAAATTATATCAGATTTTTCTTTTTTTCCTCTTCTTTCTTCTTCTAGTTTAGTTCTGATCATCCAGCCATTGAAGCCAGGTCAAGTGGATTTTACCTGCAAGTGTCGGTGTTCTTGTGCATATCCTCTGGATGCTTCACTCTCCACTCTAGTCCTCTGTGGCTATGTCACTGTCTCTGGGCCCAGAAGGCCCAGGTCTTGCCATACTTCTGGCCAACCAGGTCTCTACCCGGGTTCACAAGAGTCTATTAAATGTGGTCAGACTTAGCTCACAGCATCATTGCTGTTTTTCCCTCACTTCCCCTAATTGGTGACCAACATGGTCATCTGTCAGATCACATGCCTGTTCGTGTATGCCCCTTGAGTCTTAGTCTTAGAAGGGGGTTTGCCCTGAGGGGACCAGACCACTTGCCTTGATGTCTCCTGGGCAAGCAACTTGCTTGTTCTTGTAGTAGTCAGTCAGATTGCCATTATTGTTTTTTATTTTTCCTGTGGTCTTTCTTTCAAGAAGTATATTCTGGCCCTGATGAATGGATGATCAGAACTCAACCAGGAGAAGAAAGAAGAGGGAAAAAAAAAGAGTGATCTGACACAATTTGATGAACTTGACCTACACCTATGGATGCAGCAACCCAAAAGAGGGAACAAACCCTTACAACAAGAGACATTCCCACCCCACCCCACCCCCACACACAGAGTAGACAGAGGTGGGCAACTTGGACATTGGATACCCAAATGGGGGGAGGGGGGGACTACAAAGGCAAGAAGTAACTGGCTTACAAGCTTTCAAGAGGGAACCTAGAGCTAGGGGGCATGGAGGAAGGCAGAATCTCCAGTGAGTACTATCCAATCTGTCTAGGCGGAGCTGATGAAATGAAATGCAGAAGGGTCACTTGTGATACAATAGTGAATGATTGTTATCAGGACTGATTGTGAGGGTTGGAAATGTAAAGGTAGACGTTTTGTAGCAAGGAAGGGAGTGATTAACTCTCCAGTCTAGGAGCGGAGGTCTCTGGGACCATCAATGGAGAAGAGCCGAGAGCGGGACCCTACCCAGAGAAGCAGCGAGGCCCGAGATGGAGGCAGAGACGATGACGTGGAGTGATAAAGCGGCTGGGAACTTTGAATCCAGAGAGGGAGAGGGACTGTGTGCTGAAGAATGGGGGGGGGGGTGGGGGTGTAAGGGGCAGGTTTATAGGATATACCCTTTGGTCAGATGATGATGCATGGAGGGCATTGGAACCATGACAATGAAGCGATATATGGTGTAATGAATGTAAAACCAAAGTTCTCTCATGTAAAATATCATATCATTCACAATAAAACATGAAAAAAAACAAACAAACAAAACAAAACACTCCTAATCAAAAAAATAAAAAAGAAGTATCTTCTGTTCTTCTAGCTGCTCCAGGCTGGTCTGCTTGTCCTTTCAAGTGGAAATTTCCCACCTCAGGAGATTCTGGATGCAGTTCAGGATTCCACCTATGGTCTTATATAAATAATGCAGAGACTCTGCAAGAAGCCTCCTTCACTAGGCACGTTGTAGTCCCGTTTTAGGTATTCCAATCAGTTATAGGCAGAAGATGGACTTACAAGCTTACTATGGTGTTATTTCTGGCTATTCTTTTCTCTCCCCCTCAATGAAATTGTACAAGGGAAACCAAGATTCCAAAGACAGCCAAGTATCTTAACATTATTTCCCCACTTTTACACCCGTTCAAACCATGCCTCAATCGCTATATCCCAGAGCCCTATTGTTCCAAGGTTGTGCATACATCATTAATTACCTTTGCCCCACTTAGCCCATTCCAACCTGCCAAACTGTCCTCCTATCTGCCTTGTCCGTCCATTCCCCTCCCCCTTCTTGTGTATTGGCCCCCTCCCCAGCACCCAAACTATCCTGTGTCAATCCCAAACTATCCTGTGTCTATTCCCTACCCTGTGCTCCACCTTCCCTCCGCCCACCCTACCCCCAACACGGATATTTATTTTTTATTCAATGAATTCTAATCCCTTACTATCAGCATTTATTTAATGCTGAAATCATCTCAGATTTGGCTGATGAAATCATTCCAACTGTCTCCTATGACATGGTAATATAACCTCTTTCTGAGTTGTTATTGTTGTTGTTAGGTGCCTTCTAGTCGATTCTAACTCATAGCAACCATATGCACAACAGAACAAAACACTGCCTGGTCCTATGCCATCCTCACAATTGAGTCCACTGCTGCTGCCACTGTGCCAACCCATCTTGTTGGGGATCTTCCTCTTATTCGCTGACCCTCTGCTTTACTAAGCATGACGTCCTTCTCCAGGCACTGGTCCAAACATGTCTAAAGTATGAGAGATGAAGTCTCGCCATCCTGGCATCTAAGGAGCACTCTGTATCTCATTCAACATAGACCTGTTGGTTCTTCTAGCAGTCCATGGTACCTTCAATATTCTTCTCCAACACCATAACTCAAAAGCAACAATTCTTCTACGGCCTTCCTTATTCATTGCCCAACTTTCACATGCGCATGAGGCTATTGAAAATACCAAGGCTTTAGTCAGACACACTTTAGTCCTCAAATTGACATGTTTGCTCTTGAACACTTTGAAGAAGTCCTGTGCAGCATATTTCCTGATGTAGTACATCATCTGATTTCTTGATTGTTGCTTCCTTGATTGTTGATTATGGATCCAAAATGAAGTCTTTGATAACTTGAATATTTTTTCAATTTATTGTGATGTTATTTATTGGTCCAGTTGTGAGGACCTTTTTTTTTTTTTTTTTTTTACATTGAGGTGAAACCCATTCTGGTATATTCCTCAGTAAGCATTTTATGTCCTCTTCACTTTCAGAAAGCAAGGTTGTATCATCTTCATATCATAGGTTGTTAATGAATCTTCCTGCAATACTGATGCTATGTTTTTTGTCTTCATATAATCCAGTTTCTCAGATTATTTGTTCAGCGTACAGATTGAATAAGTATGGTGAAAGAATACAACCTTGGCACACAACTTTCCTGATTTTACTGATTTTAAACTATTCTGTCTTAACAGCTGCCTGTTGACCTATGTACAGGTTCCTCATGAGCACAATTCAGTGTTCTGAATATCCATTCTTATCAATGTTACCCGTAGCTTGTCATGATCCATGCTGTTGAAAGAATTTGCATAGTCAAGAAAGCACAAGTAAACATCTCTCTATTATTCTCTGCTTCTAGTCAAGATCCATTTGATGTCAGCAATGATATTCCTATTTCCACATAATCTACTGAATCTGACTTGAGTTTCTGGCAGTTCTCTATTGATATACTGTTGCAGTCAGTTTTGAATTGCCTCCATACTTGCATGTGACTAATAATATTCTTCAATTATATTGTATTCCATTGGATCACCTTTCTTTGGAATGGGCATAAATATGGATCTCTTCCAGTGCGTTGGCCAGGTAGCTGTCTTCCAAATGTCTTGGCATAGAAGCTTGAGTGCTGCAGTGGTTTGTTGAAAAATTTCAATTTACATTCCATCAATTCCTGGAGCCTTGTTTTTCTCCAATGCCTTCAGTGCAGAGTGGACTTCTTCCTTCAGTACCATCAGTTCTTGATCATCTGTTACCTCTTGAAATGGTTGGACATTGACCATTTCTTTTTGGTACAGTAACTGTGTATACCTTCTATCTTGTTTTGATGCTTTCGGCATCATTCAATATTTTGTCCATGTTACTGTTGTTGTTAAGTATTGTTGAGTTAGTTCTAACTCATAGTGACCCTGTATAGGATTTCCAAGGAGAGGCTGGTGGGTTTGAATTACTGACCTTTTAGTTAGCAGTTCTGTGCTTACCATAGAACGCCACACCACGACTTCATTTTGCCCATAGAACCCTTCAGGATTGCAATTTGAGGGCTGAATTTTCTCTTCAGTTCTTCCAGTTTGAGGAATGCTGAGTGTGTTTTTTCCTTTTGGTTTTCTAGCTATTGGCCTTTGCACATTTCATGATAACACTGTACTTTGTCTTCTAGAGCTACCCTTTGAGAATTTCTGTTCAGCTCTTTGACTTCCTGATTTCTTCCATTCACTTTAGCATTTATATGTTAGAGAACACATTTCAGAGTCTCTCTGACATCTATTTTGGTATTTTCTTTCTTTCCTGTCTTTTAAATTACCATTTGCTTTCTTCCTGTCTGATGTTCTTGATGTCATCCCACAGCTCTGCTGGTCTTTGGTTAGTAGTATCTAATACATCAAATCTGTTCTTGAGACAGTGTCTAAATTCAGGTGGGATATGGTTAAGGTCATATTTTGGTTTTCATGAACTTGTTTTCATTTTCTTCATCTTTAGTCTGAACTCATATATAAGCAATTGGCCTGTTCCACAGTGCCTTTGGCCTTGTTTTGGCTGAGGATATTGGACTTTTCACCATCTCTTCCCACAGATGTGGTAAATTTAATTCCTGTGCATTCCACATGGTAAGCTTCTTGTGCATTTTATGTTGTTTAAAAAGGTATTTACAATAGATAAGTCATTGGTCTTGCAGAATTCAATCATGTGATCTCCAGCACCCTTTCTATCACTAAGGCCATATTTTCCAACTACTGATCCTTCCTTTTTGTTTCCAACTTTTTCATTCCAATCACCACTATTTATCAATATATCTTATTTTCACGCTGGATTAATTTTGCACTGAAGAAGTTGGTAGAATTGCTCAATTTCATCATTACTGGTTTTAGTGGTTGGTGTATATATTTGAATAATAGTGATATTAACTGGTCTTCCCTATAGGATAATATATGGATATTATCCTCTCATAGACAGCACTGTACTTCAAGATAGATCTTGAAATGTTATTTTTGACAATGAATGTGGTGTCATTCCTCTTCAATTTGTCATTCCTGGTATATTAAATCATATGATTGTCTGATCCAAAATAGCCAAACCCAGTCCATTTCAGCTCACTAATGCCTAACATATTGATTTTTATGCATCCCATTTCATTTTTGGCAACTTCCAATTTTACTAGATTCATACTTTTTTCATTTGACATTCTTATTATTAGTGGGCGTTTCCACTATTATTCTCATTTTGAGTTGTACCCCATCAGCAAATGAAGGCCCTGAACATTTTATTCCATTTGAATCATCACGGTCAGCTCTACTTTGATGAGGCATCATACTTTGATGAGCCAGTCATATTTTGAGTGACTTCCAACCTGAGGGGCTCATCTTCCAGCACTGTATCTGACCATGTTCCACTGCTAATCATAAGGTTTTCAGTAGCTAAACATTCAGAAGTTGTCTGTTTCTCCTTCTTCCTAGTCTGTCTTAGTCTGGAAGCTCAGCTAAAACCTGTCCACCATGGGTGACCCTGCTGGTATTTAAAATACTGGTGGCATAGCTTCCAGAATCACAGCAACACTTAAGACAACACAATATGACAAGGTGACAGACAAGTTGTGGGTTTTTTGTTTTTGTTTTTTTTTTAAGTAGTTCCTCACTTTCTGGAACACAATGTCTCAGGCTTCTCTAGTATTTTTCTTGCCTTAGTGTTGAAATCAGCTATTTCTCTAAAATTATTCTTTTTAGTGTGGAAGGGTAGCTATAAAGCAAGTTCTGGACACTACAAGGAAGGCGTTGCTTGCTTCCAGAATCTTTTCAATTCAGTACCACAGGGTTATGTATACAGGCTTCCTCCATTCTGTATTTCCATGCCTTCTTCAGTGAGAGATATGATTCCTCAGAAACAGGTGTTTCCTCATTTGCTCAGTCATACAATACATACAAAATAATTTCAGATTTGCCACACCCATACCACTACCAATACCAAAGCTACTAAGAAGACTTCAAGATTTCTTAGTACTGATTTTATCTTCAAGGTGACTGGGGTTATGCACATAATTTATGCTCAACTAGTGCTCCTTGGAGGCCAGGATGGCCAGACTTTGTCTCTCATGCTTTGGACATATTGTCAGGAGGGAGCAGCTACTGGAGAAGATATCATGTTTGGTAAGGTGGAGGGTCAGAGAAAAAGAGGAAGACCCCCAACGAGATGGATTGGCAAAGTGGCAGCATCAATGGGCTCAAGTGGGGCAATAATTGTGAGGTTGGCCCAGGATTGGGCAGTGTTTTGTTCTGTTGTGCGTAGGGTCACTATGACTCGGTACCGACTCGATGGCACCTAACAACAACAACAATTAATCTAAAGGGAGGTGGTTCAAACCCACCCAGTGGGACTGTGGAAGAAAGTCCTGGCAATCTGCTGCCATAAAGTTTACAGCCAAGAAAGTATCATTAGGTCAAAGGATAACCGCACTTTGAGTTTTGTTAGATTTTGCCCAGTTCCCATCCAGTGATTGTCCCATGTTGAGTATATAAGTGTCTTATACACACCAACAGCTTAGCTACTAGAACATATGGTCACCCATTAATTTCTGTCATCTGGCAGGTTAAGTAATAGTATTTCTCCTTTCAGTTTGAGTTTAATTACCTGAGAGGCTAAAGATTTTTTCTGAAATATAAGGGGCGTTTAAATATCTTTTTAAGGGGAATTGTCAATTTCATAATCTTAAATGTCTTCTGCCCACTTATTAGTTCAGTTTTGACCATATTTTAATATGGGTTTTAGAGTTACATACGAGTATTAGGAATATTAGAGAGCTAGTGGCACTGGATGAATCAACTCGACAGCACTTAACAACAACAACAGTGGCACTGGATAAGCATTGGACTGCTAACCACAAGATCAGCAATTCAAACCCACCAGCCACTCCATGGGAGAAAGATGAGACTTTCTACTCCCGTAAAAATTAGAAGTCCTATGTTGTTGTTGTTAAGTGCCTACTTAACAGCATTTCTGACTCATAGTGATCCTGTACAGGGTTTCCAAGGAGCAGCTGGTGGGTTTGAATCACTAATCTAATGGTTAGCAGTCCAATGTCTATCCTACAGAGCCACACCAGGACACCTATATATGGTGGCTAACAGTCAGAACCAACTAGACAACACCTAACAAAAACAACACTAGGGATATTAACTCTTTTTCAAAAAGAATAATCTATTTTATATTGTTGTTGAAAATACAGCAAGGTACACCAATTCAATTTTTATATGTACAATTCAGGGACATTGATGACATTCTTCCAGTTATGAAACCATTCTCAACCTCCTTTTTGGAATTATTCCTCCACTGTTAACATACACTCACTAGGTATATTAATTCTTTATCTACAACAGTTAAATATTTAAATGATTAAAATATTTTCTCCCAGTTTGTCTTTTGTCTTATGACTTTGTTTATATAGTTTTGGACCATGCAAAAACTTCATTTAGGAAAAAATACTTCTATGAACTTTTATTGCATCTGAATTTACAGACACATTTAGAAAGTCTTTTCTCACCAAGTTTCAAAAGAATTTACCTATGCTTTCTTGTAGTATTTGTATGACTTCATTTTTATAATTAGTTTTCTGATCCACTTTGGTTTTTCCTTCCGTATGGTGTGTAGTAGGGATAAACTAAGTCTTCTTCAATCTGTTCTCATCATCCTTTGTGTGGTTTCTCATGGTTAGGGCTCATGGTCCTTGTTTGTGCATTTTGTGATTTGGGAACCATGAGTTCATATACTTTGTAACTTTATCTGAGACCTATGTATAAAGTGAGTTCTTCTGAAGAGTTTGCTTCTTTCTGTTAGGTGTTTAGGGCTGATAGCAACCTGGTGTTAATTTAACCAATTCTTAACCCTGAGGCTTTTCAATTCAGACAGTGTGAATTCAGGTTGAAGTCTGTGTTACAGTTTACCAGTTACATGTTCTCAGAAGAAATCTTGTCCCACCCATTTGTCCAGTTAAATAACTAAAAAAAAAAAACACACCCCAGTCTACTGTTGTTCGTTAGAGTGGGTTTATTCCTAGATCCACTTTTCATTGATGGGTAGACATTTACATAGCAATCTTTATTCTGAGGTGTCCTAGAGTAATTTTCCCATTGGAGGGGGGTCTCCTCTTGAGTTCAAGAGGCCATCCAAACAGAAGATCAGACACCAGGGTCTGGCAGGTATCCCAGGACAAAAGCACGCTTGACTGCTTGCTCACCTTTCAAGATTCCTGTCCTCTTCTTTCTTCTCTTCCTCCTCTCCGCCTGCTTCTTGTTTTTCTTTTCTTGCTGGAGGGAGGGAGGGCTTCTAAAGATTTCTTATATTCTTACAGATTTAACAATGATTGTTTCAAGGAAGTTGAATTATGGTGGCGATTTTTATCTGTTTTTTCCTTTTATATTTTTTTTCCAGAATGAACATAAATTGCCTAAGAGCCATGAAATGTTTTTAAGCATTGTTGTTGTTGTCAAGTGCCATCGAGTGGATTCTAACCCATAGCAACCCTGCATAAGGTTTCCAAGGAGCAGCTGGTGAGCTTGAACCGCCAACCTTGCAGTTCAAACGACTTTGCAGTCTGGCGCATTAACCCACAGTGCCACGCCAGGACTAATTACATACGTGTAAATAGGGAATGAAGCATTTCAATACATAAGCAGAACTGGAGTTATCTTTGGTTTTCAGGGTTGTTGTTTTTAAGTGCAATTTGAGTATCTTTTACGACTCATCAGCTTTGATTTAAAGTCTTTTTTTATGGCCTGTGGGCAAAATAAAATCATCTCTGGTAATGCAGTGGTTAAAGCACACGGCTGCTAACAAAAGGGTTGGCAGTTTGAACTCACTACCTGCTTTGTGGAAGATGTCCCAGTCTGCTGCCATCATGAGTTATAGCCTTGGAAACCCTCTGAGCCTGTTCCTACTCTGTCTTAAAGGATTTTGTGAGTTGCAATCAACTCAGTAGCAGTGGGTTTGGTTTGTGGCACAATAGATTCGGTTTAGGCATCTGTCTCTGCACAGCTATTTGGCTTCTAGTAACCAAAGCTTTTCCCAATATCAGCCAGTCAGTGGAGTGTTGGTTATACGACTCAAAACGACCCTGCATAGGTTTTCTGAGGCTGTAAATCTTTACGGGAACAAAAAGCCTCATCTTTCTCCTGTGGAATCACTGGTAGTTTTGAACTGCTGACCGCAAGATTAGCAGCTCAACTTGTAACCATTATTCTACCAGAGCTCCTAGTTAGTGGAGTGGAGGAATGTATTCTCTTTCATTGAACTCTTCTAAAAATTTGAGGCTACATTGATGAGTTGAAATGTCTTGGATGATGTCTTGCCTGGAATCAGAAAATAAAGATAATCTCCTGAATGCTTTCCAGCTGATGATTCTGTTCTTTTGTGGGAGTGTCCATTGGCTGGGATGATAGCTCATTTTTTCCCCATTACCTCATTATAGAAAACTTAACTAGCTCCAGATGAAGTATCTGACAGTTTTCAACTCGTTCAGAGTCTATCATGTTAATGGCCCTTTCTAGCATCGCCCAGTGGAGTATCCAGACCACAATCTAGTATGGAAACCCCTGGACCATGACCTCTGAGGCCAATGGAACAAAACCTTTTCTGGATAAGTATGCAAGAAAATGCTACTCCAACAAGACCACCATGTGTTGCAGCAACTGCTTAGTAGAAACAGAAAAATTTGGAAAGACAGACACAATACACTTGAGAATTGAGAAAAATTCCACTTCCATGTTGTTGTCGTATGCTGTCATGTCAATTCTGACTCACAGTAATTGTGCAGGCCAGAGTAGAGCTGCCTCATAGGGTTTCCTAAACTGTACCCTTTACACGAGCAGATCACCAGGTCTGTTCTCCCACAGAGCTGCTGGTAGGTTTGAACTGCCAACCTTATGGTCAGCAGTCAAGTGCTTAACCATTGTGCCACCAGCACTCCTTTCCACTTGACTGTAGCATAAAATTGTAATGAAGGAAAGAAAGACCATGTAAGGCCATCCAAGTCAATGGCTTTGTTGCAGAGAGCCCCACATACTCGATGTCACTAACAGTCATTGTAACTGTGAGGTTTAATTACACAAATAAGTAAACTATCATTATAGAAACTGCTTTATGAAACATACTTCAGGTTATTCAGAATGTCAGACTCTTGCCATCAGAACAGTTTGTGGTTGGGTTTATGTTGGTGCAAAGCAACTAGGGTCTTAAACGCTTATGAGGAGTCATCTAAGGTGCAAACATTGGTCTCCACCTGTCCAGAGGAAAGAAAATTGAAGACACATGGAAAAATTAGACAAGAGGACTTATGGACCCAAATATCAATCTCTACCACCCTGCGATCAGTAGAGTTAGATGGTGCCTGGCGATCACACCAACTTTTCTGAAAGGAATCACATTAGAAGGTCCTGGGTAGAGTGGGAAAAATTATTTCATTATCACAAGTACTGGCAGATCAGATTTGGTGAATCCACTACACAAGAGGTTTTGAATAAGCTGAAGATTTGCCAGCATCTCTCTCACAATTTAGGGTTGGGGCCCTGTTCAGGATACTTTTGTTGTTGTTGTTAATTACCATTGAGTCAGTTCTGACACATCGCGACCCTGTATAGGGTTTCCAAAGCTGATGAGTTTGATCTTGTGGTTAGCAGCCCAGTGTTTATCCTACAGTGCCACCCCAGGACTCCAGGATACTTTTGTTGTTGTTGTGCCTTCGAGTTGATTCTAACCCATAGTGACCCAGTATAGAGTTTTAAAGGAGCAGCTGGTGAGCTTGAACCACTGACTTGCAGTTCAAATGACTTTGCAGTTCAAATGACACATTGGAAAGGACTAAATCTAACCCTAATATTCCTGGGGCTTCCTTTGAATTTCTAAAGGGAAGTGCTGAATGGTTTTGAGAAAAATCAGTGAGAGGAGAATCCGAGATTCTCATGTTATTGAGAAGAAGTAACGGCAGCTATAGGTATAAGGGGGCTTCAGAAAATTTGTGAATATATGGAACTAAAAGATACTGGAATTGTTCCATGTCAAATTTGAGGCTTTTGGTAGCCCACTCCTCATATTTACTAAAAGCTCTCCAATGAGTCTAACATGCAGTTAAAGTTAAAAACCAATCCACTGCTATCCACTGCTGCAATAGCAAACCTGGTTTCCTCACATCCCTCCCCTTCTCTGTGTCTTCCACTGTGTCACATAATGTGGGGAAAGCAATTATCCAGGTCTGTCGAACTTCAGAATTCTCACCTAAATCCACACTCTGTAGCTGCCCTAAGAAGCTGAGTGAGCATAGGAAAGTTCATTGAGGCAGACACGGAGGGCCTTGATTACTAAGGTAACTTCTTTACACTTTATCCCTCACACCATTGGAGGCTCCCCTCTGGCCAAAATAAAACCAAAGTACTTACCTTAGCATACAAGGCTCCCCTCTTTGGATTTAACTTGCACTTGTGTTGTTGTTAGGTGCCATTGAGTTGGTACCGACCCATAGCGACCTTATGCACAACAGAACAAAACACTGCCCGATCCTGGGCCAACCTCACTATTGTTGCCACACTTGAGCCCACTGGTGCTGCCACTTGGCCAATCCATCTCGCTGGGGGTCTTCCTCTTTTTCTCTGACCCTACACCTTACCAAACATGATATCCTTCTCCAGCGACTGCTCCCTCCTGACAATGTGTCCAAAATATGAGAGATGATGTTTGGCCATCCTGGCCTCCAAGGAGCACTCTGGCTACACTTCTTCCAACACAGATCTGTTGGTTCTTTTGGCAGCCCATGGCACTTTCAATATTCTCCTCCAACACCATAACTCAAAAGCATCAATTCTTCTGTGGTCTTCCTTATTCACTGTCCAGTTTTCGCATGCATATGAGGTTATTGAAAATACCATGGTTTGGGTCAGGCACACCTTAGTCCTCAAGCTGACATCTTTGCTCTTCAACACCCCCAAAAAGGTCTTGTGCAGCAGATTTGCTTAATGCAATATGTCATTTGATTTCTTGACTGCTGCTTCCATGAGTGTTGATAGTTGATCCAAGAAGAATGTGAGGACTTCAATCTTTTCTCCATTGATAAGAATGTTGTTTATTGGTCCAGTGGTGAGGATTTTTGTTTTCTTTACATTGAGATGCAATCCATAAGGAAGGCTGTGTTCTTTGATCTTTATCAGTAAATATTTTAAGTCCTCTTCACTTTCAGCAAGCAAGGTTGTATTATCTGCATATCGCAGGTTGTTAATCAGTCTTCCTCCAATCCTGATGCCACATTTTTGTTCGTATAACCCAGTTTCTTGGATGATTTGCTCAGCATACAGTTTGAATAAGTATGGTGAAAGAATACAACCCTGTCTCACACCTTTCTTAATTTTAAACCATTCAGTGTTCCCATGTTCTGTTTGAACAACTGCCTCTTGGTCCAGGTGCAGATTCCTCATGAGCACAATTAAGTGTTCTGGAATACTCATACTTCATTATGTTGTCCATAGCTTGTCATGATCCACACAATTGAAAGCCTTTGCGTAGTCAATAAAGCACAGGTAAATATCTTTCTGATATTCTTTGCTTTCAGCCAAGATACATCGGACATCAGCAATAATATCCCTCGTTCCATGGCCTCTTCTGAATCTTGCTTGAACCTCTGGAAGTTCTCTGTCAATGTATGCTTGCAGCTGTTTCTTTATTATTTGAGTAAAATTTTACTCATATGGGATATCAAACAGATTGTCCGGAGCTTTCCTTATTCGGTTGGGTCACCTGTCTTTGGAATGGGCACAAATATGGATTTACTTATCTCATATATGTTTCTAATCTCACTGAACGAACTCTTCTCATCCAATTTGGGTCTGTGCTGTTCCTTCCCTATACCTTTATACAACCTGTTGCCTTTCCTCAAAATATATTTGCTGCCCTGTCAATTCATGGCGGCCTCTCTCTTTCATTACCCTAACTACCATCACTGTAATTGTTGTTGTTGTCAAGTGCCATTGAATTGGTTCCGCCTCATATCAGCACTGTGTAGAATTTCTGAGATTTTTTTTTTGGGGGGGTGGGGAAGAAAGCCTCATCGTTCTCCTGTGAAGCAGGTGGTGGGCTCAAACTGCCAACCTTGTCTGACCTGGTGATTTCACGTCCATTGCTTATCATACAGAGTCACTATGCTCCATCTTGTTAATTACATACATATTTCTTTATCATTCTCTTGAAACAATGGCCTTACCTCTGCCCTTACCCCCACCTTGTTACTTTCAGAATTATTTCATGGTTTGCTAATTTTTGTTTGTAGAGCCAGACTATAAACTCCCCAAGCCACCATTACCCATTCAGAGCCTAGGACTCACTGAAGATCTGAGCCTACGTGAAAAAGTACTGCTAGAAAATCATAGAGACCTTTGTTAACTAAAAAGATAAAAATGTGAAGAATACTGTCTCTCACCATCTCCTTCATCTACGTCTATACACTTCCTAAGACTGTGTTTCCACCTCTTTATCCCTTCACTGAAGAATTCTTCACTCTTCAATTTCTACCACATCAAAATGGCAGCTTGGGCACCCTTTTGGGACTGAAATCATATTCCTTTTCAATGTTCATTGGGTTCTGGAAATGAAAAGAACTCTGAAGGGGCAAGATCAGGCTGGAGGGTGGCTGGGGTAAGGTTTCCCCACAAAAGTCTCGTAGGACATCAGCCCTTGCTACTCTCACTGAGCAGCAGCACTGTCTGTCTGCATGGACAACAGTCCTGGACACAACTCTTGGTCTTTCTTTCTCACCAATGCGGTTTTCAATTTTCTTAACATTTCTTCATGATAAACCCCATGTTTCTCTCATGTCCTCCAAGAAAATCTATGACTATTACTCCTTTGGAGTCCCCCAGACATTGCTGTAACCTTCTGAACAGATCTGTCTCAAATGTAACTGACCCAGCAGCTCCCAGCAGAATCCATTGTTTTAATTGAACTCTTCTTTTGGAGAAGGCATCCTCAGAAGACGAAATTACTAAGAGAATTTGCCTGCAACCATCCACTGATTGCAGAGCCCTGTTCCAACACATTATGTTTGGAATGGACCCAGGCATGTATGAATTGGAATCCCGGTGTAGCGATGGAGGATAAGCACTAGACCATAAGGTCGGTGACTCAAACTCGCCAGCTGCTCCTCAGAAACCCTACACAGGGTCACTGCACTTAACAACAACATGCTGTATGAACTAGAGTCATAACAGCAAAAAAGCTTTACTTACCCTTGAGTTAGGTGAATGAATGAATGAAATGGCAACTTAATACCATCCAACTCCTGGCTGACACAGAAATATGTTAAGAGATGAACACAGACTCTAAATCACCATGGTGCTCTGCTGGAATGATAATTTGCTCAATCATTCATTCTTTTGTTCACTGATTCAGTGAGCTTGTCAATACCTGCCAAACCCTTTTCAAGATGAAAGTAACAGAAACAAAATAGTCATTGAACTTGAGAAGAACGTAATGTGGACATTTTTCAAGAAACCCTGCCATGGAGGACCCCGACACTGGCTTCAGGTCTGAGCTTGATCATATGGAAGCGCTGAGGAGGCTACAGCTAGTGAAATTCTCTGCTTGGTGGGCCCTGGTGCATTGGGCACCTGTTTCTTTGTTTGTAAAGTGAAAGGGTTGGCATATATATATATATATATATGCCATTGAGCCAGGTGTAGCACTGTGGGCTAATGTGCTGAACTTTAAAGTCATTTGAACCACAAGGTTGGTGGTTCAAACTCACCAACCGCTCCTTGGAGATCCTATACAGGGTTGCCATGGATCAAAAATGACTCGACAGCACTTAACAACAACAACTCATAGCAATCCTGTATACCAGTTTCCAAGGAGTGGCTGTTGAGCTTGAACCACCAACCTTGTGGTTCAAACTGACCCTGCAATCCAGCACACTAATCCGCAGTGCCACACCAGGATTCCATGTGTGTATATATGTGTATATATATTGTTGTTATGTGCCTTGGAGTGAGTAGTGACTCCTACTGACTCTTAGCGACTCCGTACAGGGTTTCCAGGCTGTATATCTTTACGGGAGCAGAAAGCCTCGTCTTTCTCCCGTGGAACAGCTGGTAGTTTCAAACTGCTGACTGTGAGGTCAGCAGCCCAATTCATAACTACTACGCTACCAGAGCTCCTTGTGTATATATATGTTGTTGTTGTTAAGTACTGTGGAGTTGGTTCTGACTCATAGTGACCCTGCACAGGGTTTCCAAGGCTATAAATCATTACGGGAGCAGAACTCATCTTTCTCCCATGGAACCGCTGGTAGTTTCGAACTGCTGACCCTGAGTTTGGCAGACCGACTCATAACCACTACACTACCAGAGCTCCTTTGTGTATATATATATATATATATATATATATATATACACACACATATAATTTCTTAGACCCGCACCAGGCCTCTTATGCTATGAATAGAACCTTTTATGCAAGAAGCACACTGACAAGGTGCTGTCACACATGAAGAACCTGGAGGCCTTTAATATCATGACTTTGTGCTGGGCCACGGAACCAAGAAAATGAGGAATGTCTTAATCACAGATTCAATGCATGAAAGGCTATTGTGATGAGAAGGGGGAAAACAGTACCACGAAAGACAGAATGCAATGTAATGCTCATCTCTGAAATGATTCTTGCCTTGCAGAGCTCATCTATTAAAACAGGATGGTTTGCTTGAATATACTTTATGAAGAGGAAATTTTATGTGGTAGTGCATTGTAGAGTCGGTTCCGACTCATAGTGACCTTGTATAGGGTTTCTGAGGCTGTAAATCTTTATGATAGAAGAAAGGCTTATCTTTTCTCTAAAGAGCGACTGGTGGATTCTAACTACTGACCTTGTAGTTGGTAGCCCAACGTGTACCCCACTCTATTGCCAGGATTCCTTAATGTGCATGATAGATATTTCTAATATTGATTGGAAAGGAGTCAAAACACTATAGAGGGAACTCTGGCCTGGGAGTTAAGACATTTGTTCTGGTGTTGACTTTGCTATTATTCCTGGGAAAGCTTGGATAAGCTCTCTCATGTATTTTGTTCCAGTTTCAGGTGTAGTAGAATGAAGGCTAAAGCGCCACACTTGGAATCCTTTTCAGTTTGTAGAGTAGGAAATCACAGAACTGAGAAGAAAGCCGAATAACCTGGCTTCAGGAAGGATAGGAGCCAGAGTTTCCAAGGGACAACTGGTAGATGATGTTCTGGAGATCTGGGCAGAGTTGGCAGTCAAAAGCTGGTACAACCAGGATGGCACAAGCACAGACCAATCACAATGGGTGCTAATTGGCAGGACCCCTAGGTACCCAGTTGATCCAGTGTTTAACTGTTTAACTGTTGATTCAAAAGAAGACCAGGGGGAATAGCTCCAGGAAAGAGGGATGGTGGAGAAGACATTTAAGTTACATAGGGCAATGGTTATTTATGATCCAAAATGGAAGTATTTCAATATTTTAACAATGGGCACAACTGTATTGGTACATTCCTGCTGGGTGTTAAGAGTTGGGTTTTGATATATGGAGCAGCTGTTCCTTCAGGCTTTATTGTTAGAATGAATTGAGATGGAAATTCTTCAAACACTTTCTATGTGTCTGACCACTTAATATTCACATTTAAGGGAGAGAGTGCCTTGCTGGTCTATCTTTCAGCTGATGGCCATCATGGATGACAGGCTGATGGACAATTCCACCACAACTATGTCCAGTGGCATGGCAGGGCCATCAGTCCAATAGAACGTACAGTGACCCTTGGCTGTGGAGTAGTCTTGAAAAGTCACTGTTATGTTGGGTATTTGCTCCCTGTTAGCAGCTGTACTATTACTTACCATCATGGCAAATGCTAGGAGTCTCAGAAGCAGGGATGGGGGTGTGCAACATGGGGGCAGGGACCCAGGCTATGATTCCGGCCAATCAATAGTCAGTTGATTATCATTATCAACTAAGCATGCTGATTAGCTGAGCATGGACCTCCTGCTTCCCAAAGAAGGGAGAATGGAATCTGGACTGGGCAAAATCACATGTGGCCATCACAGAGGGGTTGGAATAAAACTGTAAATGAGTCATTGAGTTGGCAATTGAGGTTTGCTGCAGAGTGCATTAGGAAATGGGATGGCTAGTTTGGGTTTTCACAGTGACTCGAGGAAAGGGTGGGTGCTATTTGAATTTGGTCAGTGTGCTGCAGACTGCAGGTACTGGGATGTGAGGACCGGTGTCTTGGACGAAAATCCAGCATGTGGCTGCACTCAGACTTGCTGGCCAGAGACCCTGAGGGTTCAAGGAAGTAACCTCCGGACGTTCCGGGTTCATTGGCTTTTACGAACTCACTGTTGGGCTAGCTCTGTATAATTCTCTTTAGTCCTATAAATTCATGCTATGCTTCGAACTCCTTTAGCTGTAGCCTCTGAGAAAATGGTTTCTTATGTGCCCTTCTTAATGTCTCCACTGTGTTGGCAGTGCTTAAAGTGTTCTGGGAACAAATCTCTCTGAGGAACAAACTCTGGCCACTGGGCAAGCTCGTCCAAACTGTTCTTTATCAAATTATTCAGTTATGTTTGCTATTAACTTAATACATGAGCCCTTGATACCCATGGACAAATATTAAAGTGCTCCTAAAGCCGAGACTGTAAAAAGCTCCAAAAACAAGTTTGCTGGGAAGCTCTGGAGACAAGTTTCCCCCAAGGAATTAACTCAGTAGACTGGCGTATTAGGGGCTTTATCTAAGAACAATAGCGTCAGCCTTGCCGCCCTCAGGTGCAAACCACTAAGCTAGGCGTCTTGCTTCCTCCGGCAAGTCTCAGCCAGACAGCCGACACAGCGGGACTCCTTTCAATCCTTTTCACCTTTCGAGATTAGGTGCTATAGGTATGTTAATTAGCCTGGAGAAACCGAGTTGCTCACCTGGGATTCGAACCTGAAAAGTACCATATAATAATTTGCTTGAATTTCTGGAAAATTAAGGATGTTAGATTATCAAGACAATTTGTGATGTATGTTCTAGAATTTGATTCCTGTAAATCATTGTGTTCTGTGTTGAATGATTAATCACATTTCACTTCTGTACCCCGTCTTAATAAACGCCGCCTTCCTTTGTGTAAAGCTCCTTCCCGAAATAAAGCGGAGGTGCAGACCGAAGCCCGCATGCATTACGGCTGGCATGCGAGGTGTTACAGCTGGCAAGGCATGCGTTAAGGTTTGCAGGGCGGTGCTTTACTGCCTGCAGGGGCCACAATGCCCATAGTCCAGGATCTGCCTGCCAGTGTCGCATCCACTCTGGTCTCGGGGTGTCTTCTTGTCTCTCTCTTTGCGTCTTTGTGTGTACTTTTTCTCTATCTCTGTCGCTGCCAGATCTCCCTCCTTCGTGAACCGAACCCCCTTGTCGAGGCTGGTTCTCGACATCAGTGGAGTCAGGTATGCAATATATTCTACAGGGTTTAGGGCATCTACCATGAGGAACTGTCTCACCCAAAATGCCAGTAACAGTTCTACTGAGAAATGTTGAGAGGAGAATTTTCTGGAATTGATGGTTAAAGAGAGTACAGCTATACACAGTGGGCAGAAGGGGGTAGTTTCAGTTTGGGTAACACTATGATTTTTAAAGTTTGAGTAACACTAAGATTTTTAAAGTTTTCCACACTACATCACAGCATCTGAACTTGGAATAAGGGATAATTAATATTGTTGTTAAGTGCTGCTAAATCAGGTTCACTTATCATGGTGGTGGTGGTGGTTATGTGTCGTGGAGTCAGTTTCGACTCACAGCGACTCTGTACAGGGTTTTCGAGGCTGTAAATCTTTACGGGAGCAGAAAGCCTCATCTTTCTCCCATGGAACAGCTAGTAGTTTCGAACTGCTGACCTTGAGGTTAGCAGTCTGACCACTATGCTATCAGAGCTCCTTGGTTTCATTTGTAGCAACCCTATATACAACAGAATGAAACCCTGCCCAGTCCTGCACCTGCTCACAATCATTCCTGTGTTTGAGCCCATTGTTACAGGCACCATATCAATCATCTTATTGGGGGTCTGCCTATTTTTTGATGGCCATCTACTTTACCAAGCACAATGTCCTTTTTCAAGGATTTATCTGTCCTGATAACATGTCCAAAGTACGTGAGATGAAGTTTTGCCATCCTGGCTTCTAAGGCACATTCTGGCTCTATTTCTTTCAACACCGATTTGCTCATTTTGGCAGCCCATGACATATTTAATCTTCTTTGCCAACACCATAATTCAAAGGAATCAATTCTTCTTTGATCAATCGTATTCATTGTCCAGCTTTGGCTTAGGTCAGGTGCACCTTAGCTTTCATCTTTGCTTTTTTTTTTTTTTTTTAAATGTTTTATTGTGAATTATGTCATAGTTTACATGGGAAAACATTAGCTTTACATTAATCCTATTGTATATCGTTACATTGCCATGGTTACAATAACCTCCGTGCATCATCAACCAACCAAAAGGGTACACCCCGAAAGCCTGCCCCCTGACCGTCAACACACAGCCCCTCTCCCTCTCTGGGTCCAGATTTCCCAGCTGCTCCATCTCGCCACGTCATCTTCTCTGCCTCCATCTCTGGTGTCACTGTTTCTCTGGGTAGGGTCCTACACTCTGCTCTTCTCCCTTGATGGTCCCAGGGGCCTCCGCTCCTGGACTGCAAAGTCAGCCACTCTCCTCCTTGTTACAAAACATCTACCTTTACATTTCCAACCCTCACAAGCAGACCTGATAACAGTTATTCACTATTGTATCACAAGACACCCATCTGCATTTCATTTCATCAGCCCCGCCTAGACAGATTGTATACTACTCGGTGGAGATTCTACCTTCCTTCACACTCTCTGGATCTAGGCTCCCTCCTGAAAGCTTGTAAGCCAGTTACTTCTTGCCTTTGTAGCTCCCCACCCCCCACCCCATTTTGGGTAGCCAATGTCCAAGTTGCCCATCCCCGTCTACCCTGTGTATCCAGGGGGTGGGAATGATCCTCGCTGTAAAGATTTGTTCCCTCTTTTGAGCTACTGCATCCACAGGTGTAGGTGGAGTTCATCAAATTGTATCAGATTACTCTTTTTTTCCTCTTCTTTCTTCTTCTAGTTGATCTCTGTCATCTTTGCTTTTTAACACTTTAAAAAGATTTTTTATAGCAGATTTGCCCAATGCAATAGTCATTTGATTTCCTGACTGTTATTTCCATGGATGTAGATTGTGGATCCAAGTTAAGTGAAAGCCTTGACAACTTCTTAGTTATTTACTGTAGGTCACGACGATAAATACAGCCTCTTAGGAGTCCTGGTGTGGCCATGTGGGATAAAGCACTGAACCACAAAGTCGGTTTGAACCACAAGGTTGGCAGTTCAAGCTCACCTATAAAAGGTCGCTATGGGTCGGAACCGACTCGATGGAACTTAACAACAACAACAATGAGTTGGAATTGACTCTATGGTACTTAACACAACAACATTTAATCTATGGAGTCCTGGTGTGGTGCTGTAGGATAAGCACTAGACTACTAACTGCAAAGTTCAAACCTACCAGTTGTCCCCTGGAAACCCTATAATGGTTGGAACCTACTCAATGGCACTTAACAATAACAATGTTGAATCTACATGATAACCTCTTTTGATATAACTAACCCTTTCTTACAGGTGAGGAGTTAGTTACAGAGGTAAAATAACTTTCCCAAGGTGACATGAACAGAGGTAGAGGCAGGGCTTCAACGCAGGTGTGTCTTTTTCCAAAGTCTTCCTCCAAGGTTTCAGATGACTGAAGTAGAGAAGGTGTCAGGAGTGGGTGTGGAGTCCCTGGAGAGAAATGTTTCAGACTATACTTTAGTCATGTCACAAACTCAGGATGAGGCTCAAGGGGAGAGTTGAGTCTTGGAATCAAATACCTAGGGAAGCTAGAATGTTTGCCTATCTCTGAAAAGGCCCCAGTTCTTCAGAAGGTTATATGTAGTTTTCCTTAGATTGTGGGAGGAGGTCTTTGGTGGGATGTTCTGGTCTCGTTTCTGTGGATTCCCAGCTCTTACCAAGCTTCAAGGCTGACCTTAAGATCAATGTTGAATAAACACTGCCCTGAAAGGGCTGGAAATTCACACACAACTGCAACTAATTGGAACACTGAGTGAAACCAGCCATTTTGATTTGATTCCATTTTAACTAGTTTATCTACATTTAAAGGAAAATGCAAGCAGTAAATAGCTAAAGTATGGGAGAGTCCGCATTAAAAAAATTAACATTTATTTTATATGATTAGAGAAATAATGCACGTATATGATTTTTATTGAACAAATGTGTCTGCTTGCTATATGTGGATTTTCACACACACATTTCACATTTGGAAAGCATCAAAGGACCCCAATTTTCTAGAATCCCACCATAGTGATTTTTTTCTACTTTTGCGTAAATTTTATGTTAATATATAAAAAACCTTTCCAGACAGAAATACAAGAAAAGTTTACACTAGTCATAGGAATCTTGGTAAACATGAAACTCATACAGACAAACGTTATTAGTGAAATGTTATTAGTTAAATTGGTGAAAAGCAATCTAATTAATTGATAAATGGTAGTTGTCTCCAGGAATCATTCTTGCATTTCAGGAATTCTGTTCTGAAGTAATCTAGGGCAACACCACCAGGTGGCGCTCGCACCCTTCGCAGTACAGTCTTTGGCGTCTTGGATGCGGAGCGAGACTCGTAAAAAGCTTAGCTGGCCTTAGACCCAAAGAACTGCTCTCAGGGAAGCGCGCAAGCAAACCGGCGCCTGGCTCCGGCCCATTCTGGGGCCAAGCTGAGGCCATTGGGAAAGACACCAGTGGACGTAGGGTGGTGGTTAGGCTGGAGTGGACCCTGAAGCGGAAGCTTAGAGCAAGGGCCAAGGGGACACAAAAGCTCATGTAAATTCGGGGAAATTGCAGGTGAAGCTAATAGCAGCTCTGGTGGCTGCAATGTGGGAAAGACTCCCTTGAATATATTTTTTAACGTCACAGATCCTCTCTCAGCATTCTCAGTTGGGCATGCTGGATTCAGGCTCGGGAGCCTTCTAAGATTACCAGTTGCCTTCTCCTCACCACCACCCTTTGTTGGTGACCAAATGCTCCCTTTTTATTTTCGTAAGGGTAGACAATAGGGTCTTACTAAATTTTGTGTTTCTATAGCTTCCTCTCTGGTTAAGCACTTCATTACTCACAATAAGTCGGATTCGACTCACGGTGCACAGCAGCACTCTTAGGAAAACCCACCCACAGTCACCTCAGAAGACAGGCCTAGGGATCCCTGCACACATGGGGTCCTTATAAATCAGAATCGACCCCAGGAACTACCATTTGTGAGCACACAAAAGCTTAGTTGAAAAGAGCTGCCCTCTGGGCTCTCTTCCAGTAGGGGGCGGTAACAAGATGAAGACTCTCAGCGCCCTGTGCTCTAACCTCACAGTTCCAGGATCATAGGATTGGTTGGTTGGTATTGGTTGTTGAGTGCCACTGAGTCAGCCCGACCCATAGCGACCCTGTCTCTATAGGGTTTCCCAGGAACTGCTGGTGGGTCTGAACCGCCTACCTTGTGGTTAGCAGTCCATTGCTTATACAACCTACAGCGCCACACCAGGCTTCTGATTAAAGATGTTGTTATGTGCCATGGAGTCGGTTTCCACTCATAGCGACCCTGTACAGGGTTTCCGAGGCTGTAAATCTTTACGGAGCAGAAAGCCTCATCTTTCTCCCGCAGAGCGGCTGGTAATTTCGAACTGCCGACCTTGAGGTTAGCAGCCCCATTCGTTGGGTGGATTCTGACTCACAGTGACCCTATGTAACAGAAGAGAGAGCTACCTCATAGAGTTTCCAGGCTGTAGTTAGTCCTGGTGTGTCGCTGTAAGATAAGCGCAGCACCGAAAGTTAGGTTCGAAACACAAGGTCAGAGGTTCAAGCTCAACAGCCGCCCCTCACAGGAAACCCTCTACTGAGTCGCTATGAGTCAGAACCTACTCGATGGCACTTAACAACAACATTCTTTACAAGGAATCCTGGTGTGGCACTGTAGGATAAGCACTGGGCAGCTAACTGCAAAGTTAGCAGTTCAAGCCCACCAGTCACTCCTCGAAAACCCTATACAGGGTGGCCATGAATCCGAGCGACTGAAGACAGATGGCACTTAACAACATTCTTTACAAGGGATCCTTGTGTTGCTCTTTAATGTAACACGGACTGCTAAACACAAGGTCTGCGGTTTAAACCCAGTGCGCCTCAGAAACCCTATCCAGGATCACTAGGAGTCCGAACCAACTCCATGACACTCAATAACAAAAGCAATTTTTACAAGCGTCGGTGACTTGTTCTTTCTCTGTCAGAACCACTAAGTGGATTTGAACCGCCAACCATTTAGTTGGCAGCCAAGCGCTTAATGGTTGTGGCACCAGGACTTCCTTTGATTCTCATAATTACAGCTGTTTGACCTTTTGTTGTTGTTTTTTAGTAGCGTTGAGTCGGTTCTGACCGATAGCAACCCAGGAGGGGCGGGTGAGCTTGAACCACCAACCTTGCGGTTCAAAGGACTTTGCTGTCCAGCGCATTAACCCACAGCGCCACACCAAGACGCCTTGATCCTTTGTAACTTCGGAAAAAAAGTTAAACCCCTCCCCCATTCTCCTGCCCCTTAAGACTTGAGCCCTGGAACATGGGTTTGGAAAAGGTTTGAAGCTGATCCCTTTCCCACGCTCTTGACGCGCAGGGTACTCCGTGAGGGACTGCTCTTTAGAAATGGGGGCGTGGGCACGGAACACCTGCGAACTGGAGAGCTCTAGATCTCCCCGAAGATATTGTGGGGCCAGGTTTAGAAGCGTCCCACTGGTCTGGGTTCGAGTCAATGGAATGATAGAGGTCCTCCCCGCTGCGCGCGCCTCCTGCAGCCGCGCTCACCTGGGGTGGCAGCCAGACCTGGGAGGGCGCGTGGGCGGCGCTGGGCGGGCACCCCAGCATCTCTCCGGGGCGGGAATGGGGGGAGCAAAAAGGGGGCACTTCTTAGGCCTGCCTCCCACCTCCCCACCCCCGCCCTGCGGCCACCTTCCGCTGTATAATTGGCCGCCCGCGGGTTTTCCTTTCCTCTTATCAGATTCCTGGCGGCAGTCTGGAGCTAGGCGCGGGTGTGGAGGAGTCAGCTCCGCGGCGGCTGAGGGCTGGAGAGGTAGAGGGGGAGAGGCGAATTAAAACGGGCCCCCGGAGGGAGGCGAGTGAGAGCAGAGCGCAGCCAAGAGCCAACTCACCACGCGGAGCTAGTGGGATCTTCCCACGGCGCGGAGAGATCCCCAACCTGCCTGGACACTTGCCCTGCACAGGTCAGTTCATCTCTCTGAGCTTCTATTCCTGAGGGACGAATTGTAGAGGGCGAGTCACCTGCAGACGTCATGTAATCTCACAGATGTTTGCACGCGCTCAGGATTGTCCAGGGACCTTTGGGTGGGATATGATGGTGTACCCGGATGCGTTTCTGCCGGGGTCCATGGGTAGGATGGATGGAGGTGCTGTGTAATGAGAATGCAGATGGAGTGGAGATGCCTGGTGTTGCTCCCCAGCTCCAGAGACCTTGCCTTTTCGTGGTTGCTTGGGCACAGTGGGTGTGCAGCGGGAAGGATGGATGGATGGAGTTTGGCTTCAGGACAGCTGCTACTCCAACATGTTCTTGTGGAAGGGACTTAGTAAAGACGATATTCTGGTGAAAAGGGGGCTTATTTAACTTGGAAGGCTGTATATGCATAGAAAGTGCATTGCTTTAATTTAGATTTTATTTGGCCTGGCTTGAGAACTTGATGCAGGTCATGGGGAACAAAACTCACCCAGCCATCCTCACCATGGTAGTGGTGTGCTGTCAAGATGGTTCTACTCACAGGGACGCTGTATAGGATTTCTGAGACTATCAAATTTTAAGGGAACAAAAAGCCCCAACTTTCTCCTACTGAACGTCTGGTAGACTCAAATTGCTGACCTTGTGGTTAACAGCCCAATTCATAACCCACTATGCTACCAGAGCGCCTTCATCCCTTGGTTCTAGAACCAGTTTGAGTTGTTGGGTACCAGGCACTAGGCAAAGAGCTCTGGAATGATGTTGGCCACTGTGGCTCTTCTGTTTGCCAAGAAAGTGGGATGCTTCCCAGTTTTACTTTGGTTCCTGGCACCAGAAACGAAGTTGCAGTTTTGAGATGCTCTACCAGGCTGTGTAGATGGCAGGTCCTCTCAGCCCTGGCTTTCCACCCCTGCACATTATCTCTCTGGGTCCCTCACTGTTTCAAGCGTCCTAGTGCACAGTGCTGGAGGGTGGAGGTGGGTGGGGAGTTGGGTGTGTGTGTAGGGAGGCTGGAGTGAGGGATGCATCTCTAGGAGCTGGGCTCTGGCACACAGAGCACAATGACAGAGCACAATGACTGGGAAATGGCCCAGCCCAGAGGAGTAATGAGGCCACTGGAATGATCCCCAGTCCCAGTTCAGGGCTGCTGGGAAGTGTGCAGTCCCAGGCACCAGGATCTTGGAGCTGTTCTCTTTTAAAAATGTTTATTTTGTTGTTTTTAAGAATATACATAGCAAAATAGACATTGATTCACGAGTTCTTCTGTGTAGAATTTAGTGACTCTGATACCATTCGTGGAGTTCTGCAGCCATTCTCACTAGCTTTCCTGAGTTGTCCCTCCTGAGTCACATCAACTCACTGCTCCCTTGTTATTGTTGTTAGGTGCTGTCCAGTCAGTTCCGACTCATAGCGACCCTCTGTAGGTTTGCAAGGAGCGGTCCAGCTTTATCATTTGCTGATTTATTGTGGTTTTGAGTCCTGGTGTGAGGGTGGATTGATGTGCTGGACTGCAAAGTTGGTTTGAATTGCAAGGTTGCTATGAGTCAAAACCGACTTATGACACTTAACGGTTGTGGTTTGGCAGAAACTGTACAGAAAGGTTTGTTTTATAGTCAACAGTTTCTACACTTTTTGTTTTGTGATAGTAGTTACATTCACCTTCATGGAATAGTACTCTTCCATGGTCTCTCTGGGGTCCCCATTTGTCCTTCTTTCCTGTTCCTTGCTGCTTCCTGAGCTGGTTTTGGGGCAAATGCTACCCTTTTGGTCTTATGGTTGATTGTTCTGTGGATTGCATTCCTCAAGATGTTATTGTACACTTTGTTGTTCTTGCTGCTGCTGTTAAGTTTCACTGAGGCGGTTCCAACCCAGAGTGACCCTGTATAGGGTTTCCGAGGAGTGGCTGGTGAGCTTGAACCACTGACCTTGTCATTCAAACTGACTTTGCAGTCCAGCGCATTAACCCAACGCGCCACACCAGGACTCCTTTCTAGGTTTATTGCTTGGCTGGTAGGTCATCCCTGTAGGTTGGGTCAGTTCCAGAAGTGTTTGAAGGGTGACTAAAAGCCATTGTCTTAGGGGTTACCCCAGTCTCTGTCAGATCTGTAAGTCTGGTCTTTTTATTATTGTGAATTTTGTTCTACATTTGTCTCCCACTCTGTCCTGTACCTTTTGGTGTGCTCTAGATACTAGAGCACTATCTAGTTCTTCTGGTCTCAGGGTAGTAGAGGTTTGTGTGGTCAATTAGTATTTTGAATATTTTTTTTCTTTAGTCTTTCATTTTATTTCTTCTGCTCTGGATGAGGATGACCTTATCCAACCTCATGAGTCACTGTTATAATTTTGATCCCACATTGTTGTTATGTGCTATCGAGTCGATTCCGCTCATAGCAACCCTGTATAGGGTTTCCAAGGAGCATCTGGTGAGCTTGAACCACTGATCTTGCAGTTCAAATGACTTTGCAGTCTGATGCATTAGACCACAGTGCCACACCAGGACTCCTTTGATCCCACATAGATGGCGCTTACAAGAGCAGAATGCTCAAAGCAGACAGTATTTACTAGTTAAGCTAAACTGTTGTTTAGGTTTGAGAAGATTTCAGGGGATATTTCTGGTTTAAGATTTATAAATTATTTCAAGGCAGTAGGATCCATAACTCCAGAAAAATCTGGATTCCATGAGAAATTGACATTCTGTTCTACATTCCCCCCCTTTTGATCAGGATTGGCTCCAAATCTTTGATCAAATGTTTAGTAATGATAGCAGGTCACCAGCCAAGTCTTCTGTCTCAAGACAGAGGAGACAGTTATTTCTGGAGGCAATTGGCTACATGTTCCTCCTTCTGTCCCTGACTCTGCTGTGCCCTCTGGTGTTCCAGGTGACTAGACACTTGGTGCTGTTCTTAGGTCCACTGTGGGAAGTGTTCACTGTGATGTGTGAGCTCAAGTTCGGGGTCACCCTAACTGTTTAGGGCTTTATGGGCTTTGAATCTGCCCTTAAGTGGAGTCTCCCACACACACACCCATGGAATGTGTGTGCCATACTCACAGTGGCCTGAGTGTTCCTGAACATTGTTTCTGGAGCTGCTAGTGAGCGTCAGTGTCCTGAGAGGCCCAATTCCTCAGGAAACTAGGCAACCCACTGCTAGCAGCCGCTGAAAGGGATGAAAAGGGGAAGGATATAGAGAATTATGGGTGTAAGACTTTGGTGGCTTTGTGGGGAGCAGAAATACAAAAGAAATTTCCTGAAACCCTACCTTTAAAGTCCCTAGGACCTTTCCCCTACAGAGGGACACAGAGGACACTTTTGGTTGAACATGTTATCACATGAGACTCTTGAAACCAGCAAACAGGATTTCTCCAGTGAGGATACTTGCTGTCTTGTTTCTGACAATGTGGCCCAGTTTTAGACACGGATAGTCCACTGGTAAATGTAGATTGAGTAAGTGAGTGAATGATTGAATGAACTGGATTCTTAGCTGTTCAGAAGAGAAACTTGGATGGATTTTCCCTGAGTCTGGACTTCAGGATTCTGCTTTTTGGTTTTGTTTTGGTTTTTTTAAACAGCTTTATTGAGGTATAATTCACAGACCATACAACTCACACATTTAAGTGTACAATTCAGTGTTTTGGTTTGGTTTGGGATTATCTGCAGGGTAACGCTACCATCACCGCAATCACGTCTAGAACAATTTCACTACCTCAAAATATTCCACACGATGACCAGTCACTTCTCATTCGTCCTTTTCCCCAACCCTGGGCACTACCAGTCAGTCAGCTTTGGATTTGCCTGTTCTGGGCATTTCATATAATGTGGACCTCTCTGACTGGCTTCCTTCCTTAGCCTATTTTCAAGGTTCATCCGTGTTGTACAAAAAAAAATGTTTTTTACCCTCTCCTGGTCTGGTCCTATAGGATAAGAGCTGAACTGTGAACCACAAGGCCAGCAGTTTTAACCTTCAGAAACCCTGCACAGGGTCCTATGAATCCTAACTGATGAAAAGGCACTTAACAACAACAGCTTGCAAAAGCTTGGCCACCTCCTCCTTTCTGCCTGGGGAACCCTGAAGCAGGAAAAAACCTGAACCTCCACATCAGCCATGGCCTCCTGGGGGTCCCTTTGAAAGGCCAGGAGCCATACTTGTAGTGAGGCCTCTCAGATTCCCTGGCAGGATGCATTCAAATTCATCAGAATTCCTGGAGCAGTTTTGGATGCATCCCAGGCTTCAGGACTAATGGGAGGAGCCCTTTGGCCCTATTCCTGCTGCTAACGGTCCAGCTGAGGATTTCAGAGCACTCAGAGCTTCCAGCATGCCTTGCTTTTTAGAATCACCCAGGGCTGACCTGAAGAATAGCTTAAGCAAACTAGTGTGATTTCAGGGCCACTGGGGCAAGCTCCCCACCCACCAAAAAGACCCTTTGAGATATGCTTCTTTTAGATCTTAAATATTCTTAGGGCCACCTAGTAAAATACAAGCATTTTTGCCTGTTTTCTGCAGCATCTCTGTAGTTACACCACTGTGGAGCCACATTTACAGTCACCTTTTCCAAGCTCAGCCAAATGACAGCTGCTTTCCTGGCCTATGACGTTGCATGAATAATTTGTTCTAGAAAGATCAGCACAAAGCTGGTCCCTCTGAGTTGGAGGTTAAAGATATCCCAACTGCTTGATTTTTCTGACATGCTCTACCCCTCCTTGATATCAGTCACCACTCCTCCCATCCCTCAAGTCCCAGAATCAAGTCTGCAACACGATGCAGTGTCTCACAAAACTCATAGTTGTCCAAAGAAATGGCTCACACGATTGTTGAGGATGGTAAGTCTCAAATCTGCAGTTCAGAGATCAATTTGGAAAAATCGTTCTTACCCATGTAGTCCTGAGGCCTGAGGAACTTCAATCTGCAGGTCAGACAACACGAGGCTGTGGGAGCTGGAGGTCAGACAAAATAAGCCAGATGCAAGCTCCAGGGCAAGAGAGCAAGCTTTTCCCAAGCAGACCATCCATGCCCCAAGAGAAACTAAAGGTGGTGACTTGAGTCATACCCTCTACTAAGGTGTACTTAGTTCCACTGTACTCTTTACTCCTTGGTGCTGTGGAGTCAGTTCCAACTCATAGTGACCCTATGTAAGGTTTCTAATGCTGTCAATTTTGACAGGAGCAGAAAAACCTTATCTGTCTCCCAGAGAGTACCCGGTAAATTCAAACTGTTCACCTTGAGATTAACAGTGAAATTTATAACCAACTAGGTTACCAGAGCTCCTTCTCCTGGTCGTTAGGTGTCATCAACTCAACACTGACTCATAACAACCCTATGCACAACAGAAGGACTTGTGTCTTCTTTACATTGAGGTGCCACCCATACAGAAGGCTGTAGTCTTTGGTCTTCATCAGTAAGTATTTTAAGTCCTTTTTGCTTTCAGCAAGCAAGGTTGTATCATCTGCATATTGCCGCTTGTTAATGAGTCTTCTGCCAATCCTAATGCCTCCTTTTTCTTATTATAATCCAGTTTCTTGGATTATTTGCTCAGCATATATGTTGCTAGGATTGTATCTCAATGTAAAGAAAACAAAAATCCTCACCACTGGACCAATAAACAACATTCTTATCAATGGAGAAAAGATTGAAGTTGTCAAGGACTTCATTCTTCTTGGATCAACCATCAACACTCATGGAAGCAGTAGTCAAGAAATCAATGTATTGCATTAGGCAAATCTGCTGCACAAGAACTTTTTCAAGTGTTCAAGAGCTAAAATGTCAGGTTGAGGACTAAGGTGCGCCTGACCCAAGCCACGGTATTTTCAATAACCTCATATGCATGCGAAAGCTGGACAGTGAATAAGGAACCCCATAGAAGAATTGATGCATTTGAATTATGGTGTTGGAGGAGAATATTGAAAATACCATGGGCTGCCAAAAGAACAAACCGATCTGTGTTTGAAGAAGTGCAGCCAGAGTGCTCCTTGGAGGCCAGGATGGCCAGACTTCATCTCTCATACTTCAGATATATTGTCAGGAGAGACCAGTCACTGGAGAAGGATATCATGTTTGGTAAGGTGGAGGGTCAGAGAAAAAGAGGAAGACACCCAGTGAGATTGATTGGCAAAGTGGCAGCATCAATGGTCCCAAGTGTGACAACAATTGTGAGGTTGGCTCAGGACCGGGCAGTGTTTCCTTCTGTTGTGCATACTCTATGAGCTGGCACCGACTTGATGGCACCTAACAACAACATACATGTTGAATAAGTATGGTGAAATAATACAACCCTGGCACACATCTTTCCATGTTCCCTTGTTCTGTTCGAACAACTGCCTCTTGGTCTATGTATAGGTTCCTCATGAGCACAATTAAGTGTTCCGGAATACTCATTTACATCAGTGTTGCCCATATTTTGTCATTTCACACAGTTGAAAGCCTTTGTATAGTTAATAAAGCATAGGTAATTGCCTTTGTGGTATTCTCTGCTTCTAGCCAAGATCCATCTGATGTCAGGAATGATATCCCTTATTCCATATCCTCTTCTGAATCTGGCTTGAACCCCCTAGAAATTTTCTGTCAATGTATGGTTGTAGTAGTTTTTGAATTATCTAAAGTATAGTTTTACTTGCTTGCAATATTAATGATATTGTCTAATGAGTTCCACATTTCGTTGGGTCATCTCTCTTTGGAATGGCCACAAAGTATGGATCTCTTCCAGTCAGTTGGTCAGATAGCTTTCTTCCAGATTTCTTGGCATAGATGAAAGATTTCAATTTCCTTTCCATCAATTCCCAGAGCCTTGTTCTTTGCCAATGCCTTCAGTGCACCTTGGACTTCTTCCTTCATCCCTAGTTTAATCATCACTCCTTAGCAACTCAGTTCAAAATGGGTCTATAATCACAGGCAAAGAGGCTAGGATTTACAATATATCACAGAATGGAGAAATTTGGCTAGAAGGGTCATAATAAATCATTAACTGCCCTAAACGGACTCCTGGTGAGGCACGGTAGGATAAGCAATGGATCTTGAATTACAGTGTTGGCAGTTCAAACTCACAGCTGCTCCTCAGAAACCCTGTACGGGGTCATTTCAACTTGACGGTATTAACAACAACATCAAGGAGTGGGACCTATGATTTGATTCTTTTAAAGGACAAGGGATCTTCCTGAATTACTCTTTGAGAACTGCTGAGCTAACATTGTCTGAGAGTATGATCATTTTTTGAGAATAACGTTATTGCTAAAGGAGATTTTACCTATGGTTTCAGGATGAATAGAGGGGCCAGTGGGGATGAGTGGGTAGGGGAAGAAGAAACTTCAAAGGAAAATGACAAAAACAAACTTCCTTCTTGGCTGGTTTGCCCCCTGGGTAGTGTTAGATGTCAGAAAAACAATGGTATTCCTCTTACTCTTATAAACAAAAAATGGCAACTTGCCAGTTACTCTTCAGTATTCACTAAGCTTTGATTATGTACTAAACTGCATGCTTTTTTGGTGGGGTGAGAGTTGTGGGGTGTATGTGGCAGGAGTGCTGGCATACTTTCGAGGACTTATTGAGTACCTGCCCTTTAACCTTTGAGAATCCTATTTAAGTCTCTGAATTCCTTGGGTGAAGTCAGTATTTATTCCTTTCACAGAGATAAGATCAGAGCTGTACCAGCAAGTGGCAGATGCATGATTAAGAAGTGTCTTCAGTAATATTTGAACCCACATTCCATTGGACACTTGCACAGTCTGCCGCTTTGATGTGCCCATGGGGATACGTGACTGACTAGGATGATAGAAACTGAGGCTTTATAATCTAGTAGCTGAAACATGATTGCAAGTAGACAGATGTGTGCTCCCTTCGTGCCCCTGGGCATGTTCCTTAACTTCTCTGAGTCTCAGTTTTGTCATCTGGTAGAGAATGGGAATAACAATACCCACCTTGTTGTTGTTGTTAACTGTTGTCAAGTCAGTTCCAACTCATTGTGACTCTGTATAAGGTTTTCAAGAAGCAGCTGGTGGGGTTGAACTGCCAACCTTTTGGTTCTCAATCCAGTGCTGATCCTATAGCTCCACACTGGAAGTCCATACCCACCTTTGTTGTTGTTGTTATGTCCCGTTGAGTCGGTTCTGACTCATAGAGACCCTGTATAGGGTTTCCAAGAAGTGACTGATGAGCTTGAACCACCAACCTTGCAGCTCAAACCAATCTTGCAGTCCAGTGCATTAACCCACAGTGCCACATACCCACCTCAGGACTGACTAAAGGTCTAAGATGATTTAAGGTCTAGATCAGGGGCGGGGAGCCTTTTTTTTCTTTGCCAAAATTTATAACATCATTCATGGGCCACACAAAATTGTCAACTTAAAACTGAGCCTGCTGTATTTGGTCAAACATTTCATTAACTCACTCCTAATGTGATGGCTGGAATACAATGCTTCAGCAGGGCCAGACCAAATGAGTCTGTGGGCCCTTGTATGGCACATGGCCAATATTAACCCTTGCTGGTCTAGATGATTCTTTCTGTTGTTTTTGTGTGCCTCCAAGTCAGTTCTGAGTCATAGTGACTCTGTGTAGGTTTCTAAGAGTGGCTGGTGGGTTTGAACTGCTGACTTGTGGCTAGCAGTCCGATGCTTATCCTACAGAGCCACACCATGCTCTCTAAATGATTGTTGTTATTGTTAAGTGTAGTCAAGTTGGTTCCAAATCATAGTGACCTTGTATAAGGTTTCCAAGGTTGTAAATCTTTACAGGAGCAGAAAGCCTCATCATTCTCTTGCTGAGCACCTGGTGGACTAAAACTGCTGACTTTGAGGTTAGCAGTCCAATGTGTAATCCAATACACTATCAGGACTTCTCTGTAGATGAGGAGCTGTAAGGAAATAAAGGATCTTGCCCAGGTCCACAAAACCAGCAAGTGGCAGATGCTGTTATTGGTGGTGTTGAGTGTCATCAAGTCAGTTCCAACTCACAGCAACCCTGTATAGGGTTTCCAAGGAGTGGCTGGTGAGCTTGAACCACCAGCCTTGCATTTCAAAGTGACTTTGCAGTCCAGTTCATTAACCCGCACTGCCAAACCAAGATGGATGAGTCTGGCACTAATTAATTTTCCCCTACTTTTTTCTTCTTAACATTTTTTTTTTTCCTTCATCGCGCTCTTACCTCTCTATTTCTTTCTTTGATCCATTTTTGAGACTTTGATTTGGGCTGGAAAGTAAAACCTAAAAAGTTCTGGGAACTCAGTTCACATTTGAATGCGGGCTGACTGACCTCTTAGACTCCTTGTTCAAGGTAATTAAAAAAATAAAATAAAAAATCAATGGTCCAGTTATGTTTTTCTGCCAATAGGTGGCGCTGCCCTTCAGATGTCCCTGACTGAATTTTAGGGAGCAGTGTTTGGTCTGTTTCCTCCCCAATATTACCTGGGCTGTTTATGAAAATGAGTCCAGCGGGAGGGTGGGCATTGTGAAGTTTGAGACAATGTAACTAAGAAGGCCACCCACGGGACCCTTTATTGACTAAAGGTTGGCTCTAAGGTGACTTTCTGTCTCTACTTTTACAAAGTGTCGCAAACTAAAGAGATACCTGTCTAAAAGATTATTTTCTGCTGCAGGTGTGTTGCATTCTTTTTCCCTCTACTTCCCAAGCCTGCCCTCTGCCATGTTCTTCAGTATGGGGAACAGTCAGAGCATAGTTGTTAACAATAGGTAGGAATGCAAACCGCCAATTACTCTACAGTATAAAGTACCACAGATTGGACAGTACTGCGGAAGGAGGACCGGGCCACCCAGACTGAGCCCATCATGAAAAGCTTCCAGAGGAAGGAATGGATGTCTAAGTTGAGATGTGCACCTCCACTTTATACGTCTAATAAACAGATATTTTAGTTGACTGTTTCCTTGACTGGCTAGTTCTGTGTCAGTCCTTAAAAACAAAAGGAAAAAAAAAAAAACACCAAAAAAACAAGCCTGAGACAGGAGCTGTCACCAACACAAATTGGGTTACATTCATGTAGTAACCTAAGATTGGCAGTTCGAACCTACCCAGTAGTCCTGAGGAATAAAGGCCTGGTGAAGTGCTTCTGTGAAGATAATACACAACAAAACTCCACAGAGCAGGTGGTGTTACAGGTCTGTAACTCAGGAGGTGACTGTGAGTCAAGGACATTAGGTTTGGTTTGGCGTTTGAGGCCGACTCTGTCCTCTAGGACACAGAATTTGCAGCATCTCATTTAAGACTGACCTGCTGCATTTCTGAGGCAAGTTTCTGGTTGGATCCCTTGCATGTGAATCTTGGTCAGAGCTGTTGCTAACCTACACAGGGTCTTTCTGTGAATTAGAAAAAGCAGGCACAGAGTTTGGAGAGTGGGCCATGCCATCAAAAGAAAGTAGCATCTCTTCCTTTGGATTACACAGCTTTGGGGGACAATCAGGTTAGAGAGCAGAGTGTCTGCTAATTCTAAGCCCCCCTCACACCCTCTGCCAAATGCAAATTGCTCAGTTCATAAACTGTACAGCAATATAGTAGCCCTGATCAGTCAGTCATCAGTATTGAATTAGTACTTGTTTATTGATTGCCAATTTATTGATTATTGGGTCTTGATTATTGGTTAAACTGCCCGATTGTTGTTGTTAAGTATGATCAAGTTGTTCTGGCTCATAGTGACACTGTATAGGATTTTCCAGGAGCAGCTAGTGAGTTTGAACTGCCGACCTTATGGTTCAAACCAACCTTGTGGTCCAGTGCTTATCCTATAGTGCCACACCAGGACTCCAAACTGCCCAGTGAAACATCTTACACTATCCAAGCAAGATCCAGGAGACATAAATAGTTACTGAATCCATGGAGTTAGCTAAAGATTCGCAGTGGAATGAGATACCAAGGCCTGTGTCATTTTTATGAACTAGGAAATAGGCATACATACAAACACACACATACACACATAAGGGGTCTTCAAACAGTTCATGGGAAATGTGTATTATTTATTTAAAAAAAAAAACTAAAAAACAAAAACCAAAAAAACAACTATGCGTGGGTTTCAAACAATTTTTACACCAAAATAAACGAATACTAATTTGTTATAGAATGTGTGAACAGGATGTCATTTAAGGCATTAACAAGGATAAGGTATTTGTTTAAAAAAAAACCTTATCAGAACAATGAATTCTACTAAAAATGAAGCAAGAACAAATATCAGGCTTATGGTGACGCTTAGGTGGAAGAATGATGAAAAAATCACTGATGCTTTATAAAAATGTCATGGGGGACAATGTCCCCAAAGAAATCAGAAGTTTACAAGTGGAGAACCCGTTTTCTGAAGGGATGAGATGGTGTCGAAGATGAATCCTACAGTGACAGACCATCCATATCAACTTGCAAAGAAAAAATTAATCTCGTTTGTGCCCTAATTTAAGAGGACTGACAATTAACATCAGAACCGTAGTCAATTTCATGGATATTTCAGTTGATTCTGTTTCCACAATTCTGACTGAAAAATTAAAGTTGAGCAAACTTTTGGTTCGATGGTGTCAAAACTGTTGTAGCCAGATGCAGACAAAAACAGAGCTTTCAATAGAAATTTTAAACAAGTGGCATCAAGATCTTGAACTATTTCTTGAAAGAATTGTAGCAGAACATGAAACATGGTTTTATTAGTGCAGTCCTGAAGACAGAGCACAAAGCAATGACTAGTCAGAGGTGGAAGTGATCCAGTCAAAGCAAAAGCAGATTGGTGAAGATCAAAGTCATGACAAGATATTGTATTTGTTGACTTTCTGGAGGGCCAAAGAACAATAGCATCTGCTTATCATTGGAGTGTTTTGAGAAAGTTTGTCAAAACTTTAGCAGAAAAGTGCCCAGGAGAGCTTCACCAGAGAATCCCTTTCCATCACGAT
>NW_006408519.1:25851828-25854225 GCF_000296735.1 Chrysochloris asiatica
GGCTGGTAGTTTTGAACCGCTGTCCTTAAGGTTTGCAGCCCGATTCGTAACCACTATGCTACCAGAGCGCCTTAATGCTCAATAAAGACCAATTTGGTGATGGAGTTGCTCACAGCTTTTGTAGCCTTTCAGGTATCTTGGGTAGTAGTTTCATCATTCCCAAAGGGGAGTATTCAAATTTCCCGTTCTGATTATGTATGGATTGAACTATTTCTTTCTTTCGTTCTGGCAGTTTTTGCTTCATATGTCTTAAAGCTCTATTATATGAAAACATACACTTTTGTGATTGTTAGATTTCCTTGATTAATTGAGCCTCTCAGTATTCTGAATTGTCTAGGATTTAAGGGGAGGTTTGGGGGCTCCCACACAATGTGACTCATTCTTCTAGAGATTTTCCTTTTCAGTTTCGAGTCTGTCTGACATCCCTGAACTCTGTCCTCTGACACTTACTCTCAGAAGACTGCAGCTTTTGTCTGATTTCTGGTCACAATGTCATGCGTAGTGGGGAATTTCCTAGGGATGGGAGAGGCTGTGTATACAGGGCTGGCACTCAACGAGTGTGGCTCCCTTCATCGAAGCATCAAATCTTCTCTAGTTTATACCTACTTTGGTGTCATGGCATAAATGTTTGCAACCCCTGATAACCTAAAGGTTGACAGTTCAAACCCATCCCACGGTACCTTGGAAGAAAGGCCTGGTGATCTCTTTCCATAAAGTTTGCTGTCAAGAAAATCCCAGGGAACAGTTTTACTATTGAACACATGGGGTCGCTGTGAGTCAGAATTGACTTGATAGCAATGTGGGGTTTTCATTTGGTTCTTCAGTCCTGTCAAAAAAGGTTTTATTCATATCATGCCCGGAGTTTATTATCTTTGGGAAGCTTTACTAGCTACTCTATCATTACTGAAATTCCAAAATTGAATACATTCATTTAAAGAAAATTGAGAACCAGAGTGTTGCTGACTTTCCAAATATCACCAAGCTTGCAGTAGTATCGGATATTAGTAGTATAACAAGACTAAAAACAAAGCAGGACAAACTCACTGCCATCAAGTTGATTCTGATTCATAGTGATCCTATGTAGGCTTTCTGAAGAGCAGAAAGCTGAGACTGATGGGTTTGACCCACTGACCTTGTGGTTAGCAGTCTAGTGCTTATCCTATAGTGCCATAAGGGATTGTTGTTGTTGTTGTTAAGTGCTGTCAAGTCGATTCCAATCCCTAGCGACCTTGTATAGGGTTTCCAAGGCTGTACATCTTTACGGGAGCAGAAAGCCTCATCTTTCTCCCATGGAACAGTTCGTAGTTTCAAACTGCTGACCTTGAGGTTTGCAGCCCGATTTGTAACCACTATGCTACCAGAGCTCTTGCCATCAGGGATTAGGTTTTATTTATTCCTAATTTAGAGTTGTTTTTTCTGCTCTGCCGTGGTACTAATTGATGAGTAGTTAATGAACACCAACTTCCTCCAGCAGGAAAAAAAGATGAGGCTTTCTGCTCCCACAAAGATTTACAACCTTGGAAATCCTATACAGGGTCACTAGGAGTGAAACCGAATCCGTGGCGCTTAACAATAACAACTTCCTCCAGGGCTAATGTTTAATTAGTTAATACTGAAAACTCTCTTGATGATTCTCGATTTGAGATGGATAGTATTTTCATTAGAAGAACTAAGGATTGCCAAACAGCGCCAGCCCACTGAGCTGCTACAGTAAGCCTAGTTTTAGTCCTGGCTCTATGGTCTACAAAGCAGAATGCCCTTCATCATCAATTGCCTGTAAACTCCTCCATCTATAAAGCAGAGACTACAATATTAAAATTGTAGTGTGGAAGGCAATCAAAAAGGTTCCGTTTTCCTGGCCCCATATTCAAGAATTCCTTTGATACCTTTTCTCCTGGGTAAATCATAGTCAGCCTCTGCCACAGAACTTGTAGTAAATGAGAAGAAGTACTTCTAAGTAATGAGAATTCTTAATATCCAGATATATACCCCTTTACTTTATCCAACTGCGTGTCATCTACTTTCAGAAGTTATGCAAAATCGTCCTGTTTTCTCTTCCATGGTGAAATATTCGAGTATTTGGAGACCTCTGCTATGCGCTTGTACTCCCTTAGTTTTTTCCTAGGCTGAAAAGATGCATAAACATCCCCATTTCTGTCAAACCTTCTTTGCATGAACATGTCAAATAGAAGAGCGAAGTCTTTTCCTGTTAGTTGTTGTTAAGCGTGGGCAGAGATGTGTGGACGTGCATTGTTATGCAAGATCACCATGCCCTTGGATAGCAGTTCTCTGGATTTAACCTGAAGTTTAGGCTTCAGATCTTCATTGAGCATCTTACTGTGATGAGCATGGCTGACTGGTGAACTTTTTCCTGAAAGTGTTCTAATACTGGCCCTT
>NW_006408519.1:25854335-25855694 GCF_000296735.1 Chrysochloris asiatica
CATTACCAGTAATGATTTTTTAAAAAGAAACTCTCACCTTCCTTCGAGTATTGTTCCAAATTTTGTTTGCAGATGGCCAAATGCCTCTGTCTACGCTCTTTTGTGAGTTGTTTCGGTACTCGTCTCACACAAACTTTTTAAAACCCAAGTCTGTCTTGGATGATTTCATAGGCAGAGCCGTGGCTGATTGGCAAATGATTTGCCACCTAATCCACTGTCCCTCATTTATTCAACAGAATCATTTCATGGGCACACTCAATGTTGCCATCAGCCATGGACATGAACAAGTGTTTTAATATACCTGGAGTACAGATAACCTTTCGACTCACCTTCACATATTATTTCCATTGTTGTTGTTATTGAGAATGTACACAGTAATACACGTGCCAATTAAACAGTTTCCATAACTCAATGGCATTGATTACATTCTTCAGAGTATACAGCCGTTTTCACCTTCCGTCCCTGAGTTCTTCCCCAGCAACATAAATTCACTGCCACCTAAGGTTGCTATCTAATCTCTTGAGTTGCTATTGTCAGTTTGACACCATGTAAATAGATTTTTACAAAGTAAAATGCTCAAGGCAGACATTCTTTACTAGTTAAGTTAAACTATTGTTTGGTTTTAAGAAAGATCAGGGACTCTTTTTGGTTTCATGTTTAAAAATTAAACCAAGCAATAGTTTCAAGAGTTCGTCCAGCATCAACGGCTCCAGAACTCTGGATTCCGTGAGAATTTGAACTTCTGTTTGGCATTCCCCCCCACCGCCCCACCCCCACCCCTTTTGACCAGGATTCTTCTATGGAATCTTTAATCCAAGTACCCATAATGGTAGCTTGGATAGCACTTCTTGTTTTATGGTGAAGGGGGTAGTTGTTCATGCAGGTCATTAGCCACCTGTCCATTTCCATATCTTATTCCTAACTTTCAGGGAGCTCTTGCGGTGCTGTAGGGTTAGCTGGACTGCAAACCGCAAGGTACTCAGTTCAAACCCACCAGACACGCTGTGGAAGAAAGATGAGACTACCTGCTCCCTAAAGATCTACAGCTTCAGATGTGTAAGAGTCCTGGTGTGGCACTGTAGGATAAGCACTGTACTACTAATCATAAGATTGGCAGTTCAAACCCACCAGCTGCTCCTTGGAAACTAAATAGATAGATAGATAGATAGATAGATAGATAGATAGATAGATAGAGAGTCCCAATGAGTTGTAACTGACTCCATGGCACTTAGCAACAACAACAATGAGTAGGAATGGATTTGATGGCAAGAGATTTGGTTTTAGCTTATTCCTGACTCTCTTTCTTCACCTGGCAAGTAGAGACCAATTGTTGTGCCTTGAATGGCCACTGTTGTTGTT
>NW_006408519.1:25856404-25862818 GCF_000296735.1 Chrysochloris asiatica
ATTCTTAAACATAGAGAAGCTGAAATAAGTGAAAGCAATGAGAAAGTAAAAGAAAATTTCAAAGGGTAGCTCGAGAAGACAAAGTAAATATTACAATGAAATGTGCTGAGACTTGGAGTTTGAAAACCCAAAGGGAAAAAGATCACTCAGTGTTTCTCAAGTTGAAAGAACTGAAGAAATGATTCAAGCCTCGGGTTAGAATATTAAAGGATTCTGTGGGGAAGATATTGAATGATGCAGGAAGCATCAAAACAAAACAAACAAACATGAAGGAAAACACAGAATCGCTGTACCAAAAATAATGGGTCAGTGTCCAACCATTTCAGTAGGTAGCATATGATCAAGAATCATTGATATTCAAGGAAGAATTCCAAGCTGCATTGAAGGAAACGATGGCAAGGCTTTCTCAAATTTTGGACATGTTATCAGAAAGGACCAGTCTCTGGAGAAGGACATCAAGCTTGGTCAGGGAAAAAGACCTTTGATGAGATGCATTGGCACAGGGGCAGCAATAATGGGCTCAAGCATAACAAAAAGATAAGAATGGTGCAGAACTGGGCACTGTTTCCTTCTGTTGTGCAGAGGATCACGATGTGTCCGAAATTACTCAATGGCACCTAACAACAGTTTTGTTCTGTGGAGAACATTTCTGCTGTGAATACTGTGAAAGTTGTTGGGACCATGAGCGTTGATAGAACGACTAGATCCTTGGCTGTGGATGCCTGATTTGAACATGCATTAAGTGCTACATTTAGTGAGAAAGGTATGAGACAAATATATTCAGTCTCTAAAATATTAGTTCATCCCTATTCCTCCTTCTTTCCTAAAGCTTCTGAACTTTGCCCTTGGGTAAAGTCTGCTTTTTTTTTTTTTTAAACCAAATGGCTGGTTATTCTAAAGCGTGTGTACCTTCCTAGTGTCATTGTCTCCTTATAGACCTGTGTTTGTTGTTTGGCTGAAACTTGAGCCTTGGGGTTGAGTTTGTTTTAAGATCTGAAGGGTGACTAAGGTTCATAATCTCTGGGGTTCTACCGACCTCTATCCAGTAGCCCAGACTTTTTATGTCTAGTTCTATGTGTTTACCCACTCTATCCAGGACCGTCTAATTTGATCCCATTCAGAGTGGTTGGTAGTTGTAGCTGGGCATCATCTAAATCTTCTGGTCTCAGAGTCATGGAGAGTGATGTTTGGGTGGTCCATTCGTCCATTGTCCATTGTATTATTCCCATGTATCTTCTGTTTTCCTCACCCTTCTTTCCTCTGGACAGGGAGAGACCAATAGTCACATCTTAGATGGCCACTTGCTAGCTTTTACCACCCCAGTTGCCACTCACCAAAGTAGGATGTAGAACTTTGTCTTTGTAGACTACATTATGCCAGCTGACCTTGGTATCCCCCAAAATCCTGGTCCTGAGTTGAGTCCTCAGTTCCAGTGACTCATGCTTATGGGTTTTATTTTTTTGGAAGTCTTCACGGACTAAATCAAATGTTTTTCAAGGTTTGGGTATGTTTACATGTACAAGTCTTTGTGAGTATGTGTCTATATGTATGTGTGTTTGTATGAGTGGCTTATTAAAAACAATACTTTTCTAAAATAAATAAAAACTTTAGAATAAATAAATGGCTTTTAAAAAGCACTAGAGTAAATATTTCAAGGACTTTTTATAACACTGGGAGTATATGAGACCGGGAGTTCTCTGGTATCTCAATGCTGTCTAGTGTTTGCACTCCAAACACTTTTGCTCCTTGCTAAGTTGAGCTGTACAAATAAGATTAAATAAAGCAAACAAGAAGTAAAGTAAGGGCCAATTAGCACTAATGAGGCTAGTTTTAAATTACTGATTATAAAATCAAGACAGTGTTTTGAGAAAACTTGTACTCAAACATCATCATCATCTCCACATTTGGTTTTATCGTCTGAATTTTTGGGTAAGGAGTCATTTCTGACATGATAGTTTTAAACCAAAAACTCAGAGGCAGTTTAATTTGTTTTATACAGGCTTTTTGGCAAAGTTTCAACAAATTAGGCTTCGACATTTTGCTAAATGTTAAACTACTTCATGGCACATGAATAGGAATAGGTGGTGTTGTTTTGGCCTTTATTTTACTGTACAAACATTTAGGGACTTGGCAGAAAACCTTGGGAAAAAACCAAAAAGATCCACTTCTTCCAATTTGGTATTAGTCATCCCAAGTTAAAATAAACACAAGAAAGAAGAATTTAAAGATAGTCTATGACTACACACGGAATTCTGGTGTGGCGTTGTAGGATAATCATTGGACTGGTAACCTCAAGGTCAACAGTTCAAACCCACCAGCCGCTCCTTGGAAACTCTCTACAGGGTTGCTATAAGTCACAAGCAACGAGGCTACACATTTATTTATTTTTGTATAAGTAAGACTCTGTTTTCAAAAGGAGTTGTCAAGATGAGTGTAGTCTGGATGGAGTGATTGAGTGGTTTAAGTTAAAGCACATAGAAAGCAGATTAACACTCAGTGTTGAATGTTATTGTTATTTCTTCAAAATACCTGGCAGAGGAATTCTAGTACGTTGATGTGAACAGAGAAGGGCTGCGGGGGTCAGCTGTGGCCTGGAAAAGGGCTCCTTTCTCCTTTGTTAAAATAGTATCTATGTGATAGCTGATCAAAAGTCTCTTGATCTTAAAGTTCATGTGGAAAAGACCAATGTGACTGTTTCCTTGGCTCTTCTTCTCCTTGTCTGGTCAGAACATCTGCCTATCGTGGTAGAAGAAGGAAACCTTAGAAGATGCCATTTGAGTTGATTGAGTGACTCGGCTGCTGCATTTTGCTTGTAGCTCTTTCTTTACTGATATCCAAATAGGTGGAAAAGGCAACCTTGGAAGACTTCTAGAGTCATATTTTAGGGGGAAAAAAGAGCTGCAAGAAAAGGTTAAAATAACTGGAAATATTCAAAACAATGAAGAGAAAGCTGAGTTGCTGTTATTAAGTAATGTTGAGTTGGTTCTGACTCATAGAAACCCTGTGTAAGGTCTCCTAGGAGTGACTGGTGGGTTTGAACCACCGATTTTGTAGTTAGCAGCCCAGCGCTTGTCCTACAATGCCATACAAGGACTCTGATTTAATATTAACACAAAGTGGTTTTCAAATGGATCACTAGAAGAGAATTTCTCTCTAGATCTGAATTTAGGAGGCACTAGGAAGCAATGGCAGAACGTTGAACTTTGTGATGAATCTGAGAGAAGCACCTTAGACCATTTGCTGTCTAGTTGATTCCAGCTAATGGTAACCCCCTGTGTGCAGAGCAGAGCTGCGCTCCCCAGGGTTCTCAACGCTGCAGTCTTTGGGAGCAGATCACTAGGTCTTTTCTTCTGAGGAGCCTCTGGGTGGCTTCAAGTGTTTAACCTGTTGTGTCACTCAGCACCCCAAGAGCATATTGTTGTTGCTAAGTGCTGTTGAGTTGGTTCCAACTTATAGGGACCCTATATGGAGTCCTATAAGGAGCTCTGGTAGCGTAGTGGTTATGAATCGGGCTGCAAACTGCAAGGTCAGCAGTTTGAAACTACCAGCTGTTCCTGGGAGCAAGATGAGACTTTCTGCTCCCATAAAGTTTAATGCCTTGGAAACCCTGTGCAGGGTCGCTATGAGTCAGAACCAACTCCACAGTACTTAACAACAACAACAAGTGGAGTTTCTGAGGAACAACTGGTGGGTTTGAACCACTGACCTTGCAGTTAGCAGTCCAGTGCTTATCTGTAGTTCCATACCAGGACTTACACTTTACTAGTAAGAAAATTGTCATTGAGTATCATGTCGATTCCAAATGCACATTACACTTCTAGAATTTTCTTATTTGGGAAAATCACTGTATAACTACAATTTATGGTCTTACAAAGGTATCAGAAGGTACCTTCTGAACTTCCCTCCCAAATATTTCCCAAATCATTCTCATCATTTACAGCATCCCTTCAAATACCTTTCTTGTATCAGTCTGTATTTTAGAGTGAAATATACAATGGTGTCCTGGTGCTACAAGATCAATATTAGACTGCTAACTGCAAGGTCTGTGATTCAAACCCACCAGCTGCTTGCGCCTCAGAAATCCTATATAGGGTCCATAACAACAGTAAACAATGTTTTAGAGAATTACTCCCCAGCAGGACTCCTGCACACATATGCTGGCTTATTGTCCTGCTGTAGATGACTTCTTAGGAAGCGCAGTAGCTGAAACGGTCTACTAACCAAATGGTCCTGGTGTGGCGCTGTGGGATAAGCACTCGGCCACAAGGTCGGTTTGGACTGAAAGGTAGGCAGTCCAAACCTACTAATCGCTCCTCTGAAATCCTATACAGGGTTGCTATGGGTTGGAATTGACTTTACAACAACACAACCAAGTGGTCAGTGCTTCGGAGCCCACTGCCACTCAGGGAGAGAAAGATGAGGCCCTGGAAACCATGTGGAGAGGAGTTCTACTCTCCCTACAGCATCACTAAGAGTCAGAATTGACTCGTTGGCAGAGGGTTGGGTTTTGATTTTAGAAGATTCCATAGACTGTATTTTCAGCCTTCTAAAAATGTCCTGTGCTTTGTGTTTTTAGGTTTGCTGCTATATCACTTATAAAAATCAGGGCATCCAATGAAGATGATTCCGTGCAAGATGTGGTACGGGCTGCTTCCAAGTTTTTTGGCAGTTGCCTATTTCTGCACCATCGTTCAGGGTCAAGGTAATTGAAAGCTTTACTATCAGGGTCTGGGACTCTAGCCGACGTGTTAATCCTAATCACAGCTCTTATATTATTTATCAAATAGTGCTTTAATGGTAAGCTGCATTTCTGAGTAGGGTCACATATTGGATTGTACTCAGAGTTACCCACTGTTTGTTTGTAGGGTTGAAATTTGTCCCACTTTTGATGTGGGTTATGACTTCACCAGTGACCCAGCACAGTAGTAATTTTGTGGCAACTGATTAAACAGCTCTTTCTTAACGTACTTCTGAAAAGATTGTGTAACTTTAGTCAGAGAAAATTGTATTTGGATGCTGCAAGTTTAGTGACATTGATAAAGAGCTCCAGTGTGTGTATGCCTCTGTTTATGTATCTGAATTCTTTATGCCTATTTCTTAATCTAGTGTAAATACTTCATGTAGTGGTAAGTACCCCTACCACTTCCTTCCTGATGGCCATCAAGCTAATTTGGACTCCTAGTGACCCTATAGAATAGGGAAGAACTGCCCCACCTAGTTTCCAGGGCTGTAAATATTAACAAAAGCAGGTATCTTTCTCCCATGGAACAACTGGGTGGGTTCCAGTCATCGACCTTTTGGTTAGCCACCAAGCACGTAATCCACTGCACCCTTTACCACTTTCTACCTGGTCCTTGGAGTCCTGGGGTGGTGCTGTAGGATAATGCATTGAACTGCAAGGTTGGTGCTTTAAACTCACCAGCCACTCCTCAAAAACCCTATACATTGTCACCATGAATTGGAACCAACTAGACAGCACTTGACAACAACATTGCATCTTAACTGTTAAACCACCGAGAATCCTGGCCCAGCCAAGTTAACACAAAACCTTAACTGTCACAGTGTTTTTAGTGGCCTTTGCTCTAGATGAGTAAAGACCAATATTTGTATCTTAGGTGGCTCCTGGCTAGCTTTCAGGACTCAAATGCTACTCATTAAACAAGGGTATACAACATTATCTTAGTATGTTCTACACCCTACTTCAGTGAGTATTATCTAGTCAACAGGCCTAAGATGAAGTATGCTATGCTAATTGAAGCCATGTCTAGGAAGTCTCCGTAACTATGAATCTATGTGCTGTATTACATATGTGTATACGGATATATGAGAAGATTTCAAAAGGTTCATGGAAAAAATGGAATGAAAAGATAATAGATTTTTTTCCATGAACGTTTTGAGTCCCTCTCATCTATATAGTGGGAGTACAGGGGCTCCATACGATAAGAACTGGACTGCAAACTAACAAAGTTGGCTGTTCGAAGCCACCAGCTGCTCTGTAGGAGAAAGATGAGGCTTTCTGCTCCTGCAAAGATTTACAGCCTTGGAAACCCTGAACAGAGTCACTATGAGTCAGAATCAACTCAATGGCACTTAACAACAACAATGTATATGTAGCACACACACAAACGTATATATACATACATGTACAGATACACTTGGAGTCCTGATATGGTGCTATAGGATAAGCACTGGAATGCTAACTGCAAAGTCAGTGGTTCATATCATAATCAAGCTCTCCAAAATCAAAGATAAGGAGACACTCCTGAAAGCAGCTAAGGAAAACAGAAGTGTTACATACAAAGGCAATCAAGTCAGATTAAGCTCGGATCTCTCAGCAGAAACCATGTAAGCAAGAAGACTATGGGGAGACATATATAAAACCCTGAAAGAAAAAGACTGCAAACCAAGAATCCT
>NW_006408519.1:25871155-25905465 GCF_000296735.1 Chrysochloris asiatica
GACTCTGTGTATTCCTTCCTTCTTCTTTTGATACTTTCTGCATCATTCGATAATTTTCCCAGAGAATTCTTCAGTACTCCAAATTGAATTTTTTTCTTCAGATCCCTTAGTCTGAAAAATGCTGAGTGAGTTCTTCCCTTTTGTTTTTTAGTTCCAGGTTTTTGCACATTTCATTATAATATAATAATAGGCATATTATAATATGCTTCCATGTGGTGCTGCAGGATAATGCAGTGGACTTGAAAGTCTGTTTGAACTGTGAGGTTGGCGGTTTAAGCTCACTAGCAGCTACTAGGAAACCCTATACATGGCTGCTATGAGTTGGAACTGACTTGATGACAGTTACCACCACCAACAACAATGAAGCTGTTGTAATATTTTGTATTAGTGACCTCATTTTGATTTTTTCATGTAAAATATGAACAATAATAATACCTGCTAATCATCATTGATTTACTTGATTGCTTTTAAGGAAATATTTACTTTAGTTGATTGTCTTGTTTTCTATTGTTAAAACAAAGAGAATAGTGAGTTCCTGTGGGTTGACCTGTTTTGACACTAACTTGCAAAGTCATATCTGAAAATGTTTAGAGGTAAGACAGTGCTTTGCTCCTGGCAGGCGTGTTGACTTCTAGCTGACACTAATCACTCTCAAACCTTATATTCTAATGGACATCTTTGTTGTTGTTAAGTGCCGTCAAGTCTGTTCTGACTCATAGTGACCCTGTATGTGGTTTCCAAGGAACAGCTGGTGAGCTTGAACCACTGACCTTGCGGTTCAAACTGACCTTGTAGTCCAGAGCATTAACCCACAGCACCACAACGTGGGCATCCTTAGCATCATGTTTATGAACAAAGTGAAGAATGAAAGATCGGTGTGGAGGCAGAATAATGGCCTCTAGCTGTTCATGTCCTGGTCTTTGTCACTGGTGAGGATTTCAGGTTATGTGGCAGAGAGATAAGGAAGCAAGTAGAACTAGGTTTGCTCATCACCTGGTCTTAAGAAAGTGACCCTGGATTATCCAGGTGGGCCCAATATAATCCAAAGGTCTTTCTTATGGACAATGGAAGCCAAAGTATCCCTGTCAGAATGATATGATATGAGAAGGATTAGACTGCTCACTGCTGACTGTAAAGATGTAAGGACAACATGAGCCAAGGATGTGGGCAGATCCTAGAATCTAGAGAAGGCACGATAATAGCCTTTTGTCAGCCTTCAGGTCTGAAACTGAACTCACTCTGGTGGCCAAGCGATAGATAGGTTTATAGGGGCACAACAACACTAGTGAGGTACATACACTATAGAACTGCCAACCATTTGAGATAGAAAGGGCAGCATTTACCCAAAGACAAAATTCAGAAAGGCTAGGAAAGAAGGATGTATGGAAACAGGAAACACAGGAAGGAAATGTAAGAAACAATGTTAGACTGAGGAAATTGTAATCATTGAGGTGAAATGAAGTGTATGCTTTACTGAAAGTAAAATCAGTGATCTGCTCTGTAAATGTTCACTCAATTCACATTAAACTTAAAAGGGGGAAAAAAATGGTAAGAAGACAGATTTTCCCCCTAGCGTCTTCTGAAAGGAATACAACTTGATTTTAGCCTATTGAGACCCCTTTCAGACTTCTGACCTCCAGAATTCTAAGGTAATACATCTGTCTCATTTTCAACCACTATATTTGTAGTAATTTTGGTATAACAGCAAGGAAGCTTGCTGATGAAGATCAAAATATTACTGATGAAGATCAAAAACTACACCCTCCAGTACAGGTTGCATGCCAATGTAAAGAAAACAGAAACTTTCACAACTGAACCATAAATAACATCACGATAAATGAAGAAGAGATTGAAGTTGTCACAGACTACAGTTTGGTTAGATCCACAGTCAACACTGACGGAAGCAGCAGTCAAGAAATCAGACGATGTATTGCATAAGGCAAATCTGCTGCACAAGACCTCTTTAAAGTGTTGAAGAGCAAAGCTGTCCATTTGAAGACTAAGGTGCACCTGACCCAAGCCGTGGTATTTTCAATAACCTCACATGCATGTGAAAGTTGGACAGTGAATAAAGAAGACCATAGAAGAATCGATGCATTTATATTATGGTGTTGGAGGAGAATATTGAAAGTACCATGGACTGCCAAATTAAACGAGCAAATCTGTGTTGGAAGAAGTGCAGCCAGAGTGCTCCTTAAAAACCTGGATGGTGAGACTTCATTTGTCATACTTCAGACATGTTATCAGGAGGACCAGTCCCTGGAGAAGAACATTATACTTGGTAAAGTGGAGAGTCAGCAAAATAGAGAAAGACCCCTAACGAGATGGGTTGACACAGTAGCAGCAGCAATGGGCTCAAACATGACAACAATTGTGAGGATGGCACAAAACCAAGAAGTGTTTTGTTCTGTTGTGCATAGGGTTGCTATGAGTTGGAACTAAACAACAAGCAAAAAAACTAATAGTATTAAAAACTCATACAGTCATTAGCTTTTCTCTGGTAGCATAGTGGTTACAAGTCGGGCAGCTAACCTCAAGGTCAGCAGTTTGAAACTACCAGCGGTTCTGCGGGAGAAAGATGAGGCTTCCCGTAAAGATTTACAGCCTTGGAAACCCTGTACTATGGTTGCTATGGGTCGGAACCAACTCGACGGCACTTAACAACAACAACAACTCTTAACACTGTTATCCTATAGAATACATTTTACCACTTAGTCTCTATGTGTCCATACTTTGTGTAAAACTTACCCTTTCCAGAGACTGTGACCCTGAGTAATTTTGAACCCAGGTAATTGACTTAAATGAATGTCTGTGACTAGATTATTCTAGCATCTTTTTTTCAAGACAAGTTTTGAAGTGAACTGGAACTCAGAAAAAGTAATTTTGTGTTGACTGTAAGGATAAAAGGTGTATAGTAATGACAGGATGATGGCACCAACATTTTCTCAGAATTTCACAGTAAATATGTATTTGGTTCTAGCAATGTTTGCTTTGGATGCGTATAAAGAGCCACTGAGGGTAAAGCAACTGTCATTAAAAAACCTCAAAGTATATAAAGTTGGAAACTTCTTCACATGAAGTCTAAGATTTAACTTTATAAAGACTTCTGTGTTAATCCATTGAAACATTTTTTTAACTGTTATTACTAGTCCAACATATTTGGAAATAGAGACTATTTCCTTACTGCTGTTCTCAGCATCTTTGTAATGAATCATGAAATAATAGCATAATAGGTTCTAAGTGAGATAAAAAAAACAACTCTCTTACCCCTACGGCTCAACTTTCAGCCAAACAATAGACCGGCCTATAAGGTGAACAGCTATTGTAAGGATGGCCCAGAACCAGGCAGTGTTTCGTTTTGTGTGCATAGAGTGGCTATGAGTTGGTACCAACTCAATGGCACCTAACATCAACAACAATAAGGTAAACAGTAACACCAGGGAGGGATGCACGCCTTAGAAAAATCAAGCCTATGAGAACAAAAGGGTACATTTTCCCAGGGCTAAACCTCAGAAAGTGGGTAAGGACCTGAAAGAAGGATGAATGGAACCAGAAATCACAGGGGAAGAGTGTTATTACGTTGTAAGGATTGAGATCAGTCTCACAAAACATAATGTGTAGGAATTGTTGAGTGGAAAACCAATTTGTTCTGTAAACTTTCATCCAAATCATAATAAAATTAAAAAAAGAAGAAGATAAAAAAGAACTCTTTAGCATACCCTGTAGTAAATGTCTCTTGCAATTTAACGGGTCCTGTTTATAGCCCATTTGGGCCATGCATTTAACAGAAAAATAGCTGAGCTAAAAGCTGAAGTTTTTAAAGGCATTTGGGAACTAGGCCAAGCACTTTACTGCTGCTTAAGGGTGTTTTATTTGGTGACTGTGATAGGGTTTTCCATCAACATGGCACTCTGAACTCTGTTTTCAAGGAAAAACCTTCTCAGTGTTGCCCATACTGCTGTATCGTTGCCAGAGATTTCTGATTGCAAATAAGAGAAACTTCTCTTACCAAATTCAGCACACACACACAATTACTGGAAGGTAATACAAAAGTAACTCTGTAGTCAAAGTAAAAATTCAATAATCAAGCCTTGAAAAGCATAGGAATCCGAGTTACCGTTTGTAGGGCCTAATGACCATTTTTAAGGAGCCCAGATGGCGTAATGGATTGCGAGCTGGTCGGCTAACTGCAAGATTAGCAGTTCAAATCTGCCAGTCACTCCACAGGAGAAAGAGGAGGCTTTCTGCTCCTGTAAAGATGTACAACCTCGGAAACCCTATACAGGGTGGCTATGCATCGGACCCGACTTATTGACACACAACCATTGCCACCATTTTTATTGACTAAGCAAAGGCTTTTGACTGTGGATCATGACAACTATGAATAACTTTGTGAAGAATGGGTATTCCAGAACACTTAATTGTGCTCATGAGGAACCTGTGCATAGATCAGGATGCAGTCATTTGAACAGAACAAGTTGATACTGAATTGTTTGAAATCAGAAAAGGTGTACACCAGGGTTGTATCCTTTTACCATACTTATTCAGTCTGCAAAAATAATTTGAAAAGCTGGGTTATAGGAAGAAGGATATGACATCAGGATTGAAGGAAGACTCCTTAGCAATCTTCAATTGACAGGTGATACAACCTTGCTTGCTGGAAGTGAAGAGGACTTGCAGTACTTACTGATGAAAATCAGTTTGGATTGCCCCTCAATGTAAAGAAAACTAAAGTCCTCATAACTGGAGTAATAAATAATGTCATGATAAATGGAGAAAAGTTTGAAAACTTCATTTGCTTGGATCCACAGTCAACACTTATGAAAGCAGCAGTAAAGAAAGGAAATGATGTATTTATTGCATTGAGCAAATCTGCTACAAAATACCTCTTTAAAATGTTGAAGAGCAAAGACATCAGTTTGAGAACCAAGGTGCACCTGACCCAAGCCATGGTATTCGATAGCACTTAACAACAACAATATATGCATATGGACGTTGGACAGTTAATAAGGAAGATCATAGAAGAATCAATGCATTTAAATTTTGGTGTTGGATAAAAATATTAGATCCGCCATGAACTGCCAGAAGAGCAAACAAATCTTTCTTGGAAGAAGTACAACCAGAGTGATCCATGGAAGCTAGGCTGGTGATACTTCATCTCTCTTGCTTCAGATATGTTTTCATAAGAGACCAGTCCCTAGAGAGAGATACCATGCTTGGCAGAGTGGAAAGTCATTGAAAAAGAGGGAGAACCCCACCGAAATGAAATGACACTTTGGCAGCAGCAGTGGACTCAAACCTAACAGTTGTGAGGATGGGACAGGACTGGGCAGTATTTCATTCTGTTGGACTTAGAGTTACTATGAGTTTGAACCAACTTGACGGCACCTAACAATAATAACAATAAGGATCATTTTCTTTGGAGCGAACATTGGAATGGAACTGCTAAACTATTTTTCATCCTTCCATCTCTGGACTGATTCAGATTAATTGGAGAGTCTGCCTGTCCTGGTTTGAATCATTTGATCACCCCTTAGTCAGGAAAGGAGCCCTGATAGTTCAGTGGTTAAAACACATGGCTGCTAGTTGAAAGAATGGCAGTCCCAAATCTCCAGCTGCTCTGAGGGAGAAAGATATGAAAGTCGGCTTCTGTAAGGACTAAACTCTACAGGGCAGTGCTACTCTGTTTTGTGGTGTCTCTATGAATTGGAATCAACTTGATGGCAGCGGGGTTACTTTTTGGAGTTTGGTCAGGAAAGGATGGCTGATTAATCGTACAGCCAAGCCATGCATTGGGGGAAGGGAAGTTGTTCTATGGAAAAAACCAGAGTGCTATTACAGAAGGAGGTGAGGAGGTGGTAGGGAACAAATGTTCATTGTGGTGTTTCTGTATAAAAACCATTTAAGTGTTTTAATAGAAGGAAATCTCTTCAAAGGTTGTCAGTTGTCATAAAGGAAGAGAGTAAGGAAGAGTAATTTGCTCTTGAGCAAGAGATCCAATTCCTAAAACAGAATTTCCTAAATGAGACTTTAATGGATTGACATAAAAATTCCTCTCCTAAGGAGTCTTCACATCAAGTGTCAATGCTATTCCCTCTGTATACAGGGTAGATAGGGATGGGCAACTTAGACATTGGCTACCTAAAATGAGGGGACAATAGAGGCATGAAGTGACTGGCTTACAAGTTTTCAAGAGGGAGTTTAATTTATGAGTGTGCAGGGGAAGGTAGAGTCCCCACTGAATAGTTTTCATCTTGTCTAGACAGGTCTGGTGAAAAGAGATGGGGATAAGATTCTTAGGATTCTATAGTAATTGTTATCATGACTAATTGTGACTGTCACAACTGTAAAGGTAGACGTTTTGTAACAAAAAGGGGGGAGTAGTTAATCTTACATTCCAGAAACAGAGGACCCTTTACCACCATCAAGAGAGAAGAGCACAAGCAGAGTGCAGGACCCTATCCAGAGAAGCTGCGACACCAGAGATGGAGTCAGATATGAAGACATGGAGAGAGGGAGCAGCTGAGGACTCTGGACTCATGGAAAGAGAGAGACTGGGTGCTGGTGGCCAGGATGCAGGCTTGCAGAATGTGCCCTTTGCTTGTTTAAATTATTATACATTCCTGAATGTTTCTGTGTACATCCCCTCCACCCCACCCCCCCAAAAAAAAAACCCCGAGGGAATGAAAGCAAATACTGTTGAATGATGGTGCACGGAAGAGATTGTAATCATTGCAATGAAACAATGGTGTAAAGCCGATGTTCTCCCATGTAAACTATCACTCAGTTCACAGTCATAGGATGGGAAAATATATCCAGCATATCACCAAAAAAAAAAAAAAAATCTCTCCTACTTAGTTGTTTCTGTGGAAATGATTGCAGTAAACATTTTTGAGTTTCGACAAAATCTTTTCTCTCCAAACAAAACAATAACACAAACACACAACAAAACCTCTGTACTTTCAAATCAAGTGTCACCCTGCAGTTGAGAAAATGGACCCTCCTCAGTCCTCCTCCTCAAGCCCCCTTTGGGTTGAAGTTCTTATGAGTATGTTCACAAATGTTTTCTTTGACCCATATCCCATTTCACCATGCTGAGGATGAGAATGTTGGGCTCTTCTTGGAGTGTGCCAGAAATCAGACTGCACTTGCCTTTTGTTTTTCTGTAAAGATTAGCATTTGAGCAGACACCAAGTTGGTAGAAAGCACATGCAAACATTTATAACTTTTACTAGAAGTTAAGTGCACGCATAAAAACATTTCCTTTGTTCTTGCAAAAAGGAAACTCCTAGGTTTGGTGTTAAATGTACTTTTCCTTTCCTAACCAGCATTTTTCTTTGTCAAATGTTTTTCTGCTACAGTCAAAAACCTAAATGAAATAGAACTTTGTGCCTAACCAAGATTTCCTTTTAATGATTCTGAGTATATTTATGCTGATATAGGCAACTGATGTCGTCTGTTGATAAAAGGAAACAGTGACATTACTTTTTCCAGCAGTTATAATGGGACGGTAGTCATATGACTTATTTGAGAATTATTGAAAGAGTTGACTGTTGGCGGATTTTGTTGTTGTTTCCTTTACACTTTATTTTCTTGCATATTTTCATGGAATGAAAACAAATGCCACTCTGGTTCCAGAGCACAGCCAATGTTAGCTGAGCATTAGGGCTAAATTTTTAGCACTGATTTCTGCCAGATGTTTAGAAGGTTAGCTCTTGACCACAGAAAGATGTTGAGGGTTGGAAACTCAGATGACATTTACAGAATAAAAGCGTGGGGTAGAGAATGCTTTTCAAGATTTCTACTCTTGAGTTGATTCAGATTTTATGAGTTTCAGAGTAGAATTGTGCTCTCTGGGGGTCTCGATGACTGCTAATTTGAAAGCAGATGACTAAGTCTTTCTTCTGAGTTGCTTCTGGGTAGACTCAAACTTTTAGATTAGCAGTAACACAGTGTTTGCATCACTCAGGGGCTCTGCAGTCTAATCAGAGTGTTTTTAAGTCTTTGTTCTTCATGAGATGGCTGCACACCTGGGACACTAGCTGAATCACTTGAAGCCCCATCCTGCCTGTTGTCCATTTCTACTGGATGGGTCACAGGTATGCCCACTTCCTTTCACCACGTTCATACAAAATTCTACAAAAAGTTTGACCAATGATGTCTAGCAACCCACTTATTTGGCTAAAAAAAAAAAAAAAAGTTGGACTTGTTTAAAAATATTTTAGTTATTATGTTGAATTATCTAAGTTGCCAATAAAGCAAAATCTGGTAGCATAAGGGTTACGAATCGGGCTGCGAACCGCAAGGTCAGCAGTTTGAAACTACCAGCTGTTCCGTGGAAGAAAGATGAGGCTTTCTGCTCCTGTAAAGATTTACAGCCTCGGAAACCCTATACAGGGTCGCTATGGGTCGGAACCGACTCCACGGCACATAACAACCACCACCACCACAACTACCTTAGTTTCTCATGTCCATCCACATGTTAGTTTTACCCATCTTACTCTTCTTTTTTGAAAATAGCTTTTTTACTGAAAACCTTATATTTGACCGTTAACCAGAGCAATGTAAATTCATTCATCTACGCATGTCAAATTGAGAAGGGAAAGCCAATGTTTTTGTTTGGCACAACTAGAGTTCTTTGCTGAGAGGTAGTCATGGACAACTAGAACAGAAAACACTGTTCTTAAGATTGCATCCACAGTGTTTACTGATCTCAGGTGAGTAGACAGTTTGTGACGGAAGAAAAGTCTTCATTCTTTCATTTCCTGGAAGGGTGATGCTTAATATGATCTCCTCTCAAGGAAGCAGAGCCTTTCCCCTAGGGTCAGAGAGTTTAAATCTCTGTTACCACTAAGGAGCTCTGGTAGTGTTGTGCTTATGAGTCAGGCTGCTAATCTCAAAATCTGCAGTTCAAAACTACCAGCTGTTCCGTGGGAGAAAGATGAGGCTTTCTGCTCCGTAAAGATTTACAGCGTCAGAAACCCTGTACAGGGTCACTATGAGTCGGAACCGACTCTACGGCTCATAACCACCACCATCTCTTACCAGGAACTGACTTTGGGCAAGTCCCTTGGCTCCTCCTTGGTCCCCTTATCTAAATTTAAGATGTGAATGCATCTTTCAAGGATTGAATAAGCCTTTGGAATTACCATTAGCTGAAGTCAGGAGACAGGGGAGCAGACAGTTTTAATGGCTGCCTTTCTAATGCGTTATATCTGTCATCGTTTTTAAAGTTGTCATCCATCCTGTTAGCTTTTCGGCAAAAATCAAGAAACTGAGGCCTTGGGGAAAACCATAACTTGCTCAGGATGCTTAGGTACAAAGTAGCAGAACCAGAATCGGACTCATGTCCACAGCCCTTTATGCTCCGAGAGCGATGCTTATTTCTTCTCTCTTGCTGTTTCCTAAACTGAGGAAGAAGGACTGGGCGTAAGAGTGAATAATACGTGCTGAGTGTTCTGTGTTAATGTGACTTCTTTGGCAAATGAATTGAGATATTATCTGATGCACATTTTCTAAATGTATTTCTATGGAAATGTTAGAGCATTTATATAGGGTTGCAAAATGTGTTTTGAAGTTTGAATGACTTACAGAAAAGATTATATGGAACTACCTGTATTGTGAATGATCAGCAGAGATGAAATATTCTGGGCTTGATTCATGACCAGGTGCTATGTATCTTTGTTTCCAGGTATAAATGATCTAGAGTGGAAGAATGGATCAAAGCTTATGAAGCATAATTATCTTTTATTTGGTCCTGAATGCCTTGACAGTCTCTTTCTTAAACGTTTTACAATGAAGATCAAATTACCATACTAATGTTAATAATAGCCTTCTCAAGTTATCATGTCATCAAAAGATGTTAGATCAACAAAATGAAAACCTAAAGGTATAAAGCAGGTCCCAGTAGTGCAGATTATAAAAGCTCCTGTGTTCCAATTAAAAAAAAAAAAAAAAAAAATTCATCCTTGTAACATGATGTAGGCATTTTACAAGATTGGCTTCCATTATCAAATTAGACCAGAGTACTGAATTCGAACACTACACCGTAGTTCTTTGTCATAGGGCAGTTCTGTTTAACAAATGGATATCTACTACAGAAGAAACCAATGCTCTTAGGTTTGTGTTATTTTGTAAACCTATCAGCTTACTTACTGGACTCCTGGTATGGTGCTGTAGGATTAGCTCTGGACTGCAAACTACAAGGTCAGCAGTTCAAACCCACCAGCTGCTCCTCGAAAACCCTGATAGGGTCGCTATGAGTCAGAGCTGACTCAACAGCACTTAACAACAACATCAGCAATCAGTTTATAAATGGGATTATGTTGTTGTTGTTAAGTGCCATCAAGTTGGTTCTGACCCATAGTGACCCTGTACAGCGTTTCCAAGGAGCTGCTGGTGAGTTTGAACTACCGACCTTGCGGTTCAACCTGACTTTGCAGTCCAGCACATTAACCCTCACCCCCACACCAACACCAATTTATTAATGGGGTTATAGCAACGTATTTTGAGATTGTTGAGGTTTTGTGTATTTTGTTTAGTTTGACTTTTCAGTTTAACAAATGGAAAGGTAAATGTCTCAACCTTTAAACATTTCTTTTTCTTTCTCAGTGGCTCCCCCCACCAGATTAAGATACAATGTGCTATCTCATGACAGCATACAGATATCATGGAAGGCTCCAAAAGGGAAATTTGGTGGATACAGGCTTCTTGTGACTCCAGCTTCAGGTAAAAACAATTCATTGTGTTTTCTAAACCATTAACAACTTTTCACACTATGGTAATTACACATATACAAGGGGTCTTTTTTTCTTTTAAATTGTGAACTGAGTGATAGTTTACATGAGAAAACATCAGCTTTCCACCATCCTTTTATTGCAATGATTACAATCTCCTCCATGCATCATCATTCAACAGTATTTGCTTCCATTGTCTCTGTTTTTGTTTTTGTTTTCTCAGTTTTTTGAGGGGGAGGAGTGGGGAAAATGTACACAAAAACACTCAGGAATATATAATAATTTAAACAACCAAAGGGCACATTCTGCAAGCCTGCCCCTGGCCGCCAACACTCAGTCTCTCTCTTCCCATGAACATTCCATTCTCTTTTAATTCTATTCTTCCATTAACTTTTTGAAGCCCCCCTTGTATTATACCAAGTATTTAAGCAATTATTAGATTTTTGTTGTTGTTTTACTTACTCTAATCTTTTCATCTTAAAATCTTACCCTGTAATCAAGGAAATAGAGTCCTGGTGTGGCGCTGTAAGATAAGCTAACTGCAATGTTAATGATTCAAACCCACCAGATGCTCCTCATAAACCCTATACAGGGTCACTGGGACTTGGAACTGACTTGATGGCATGTAACAACAATAACAACAATCATGGAAATACCCATTTGCCATCTAGTTGATTCCAACTCCTAGTGAACCTGCAGGGCAGGATAGAACAGCTCTTTCAGGTTTCTGAGGCTCAAACCACTATATGAGTAGACAGCCTTTTCCTTCTCCTGCCAGTGTTGTGGTTTGCAGTCCATCGTTTAACCCAGTGCACCACTAGCATGCTGGTGGCGGTGTAGGATAAGCACTGAACTGCGAACAGCTGCTCCATGGGACAAAGATGAGTCTGTCTCTACTCCTGTAAAGACTTATAGCTTCAGAAACCCCGTACACAGCCACTTTGGGTTAGAGCTGCCTTGAAGGCAGTGGATTTGGTTTTATGTTTGGAATCTAGGAAATCATATTTCCCAAAGTGTCAAGAATGGCCCTTGGAATCATAATTCTCCTTAAGTCAGATTTCTAGGCTAACAAAAATTCTTACCACTTCTGTTTTGACATAGAATGCATATTGACGCTTCAAAATGCAATACTCTTGGATGGCCAATAGTTGTAAATGGTTGAGTAAATTGCAATGAATGAACTTGATAGGCCCTTCTTCAGTCATTTACATTAAAATGATAAAAGTTAATGTTGTTGTTAAGTGTCTTCCAGTTGGCTCCACTCAGAGCGACCCAGTATAGTGTTTCCAAAGAGCAGCTGGTGGGTTTGAACCACCCACCTTGCTGTTCAAACTGACCTTACCACCCATTATGTTTATCCTGAAGCGCCACATTCTGAAATTTAGTCAGACATTTTAAGGGCAGGAAAATCAAAAGTTGAGCATATTTATTAATTGTGAAGATAATTACTTATGTAAAGTTGTTGTTGTTGTTGTTAAGTGCCGTTGAGTCGGTTCCGACCCATAGCGACCCTGTACATAAAATGTTTTAAAATTTAAATTGGGGTTGAATTTTTCTTTCCTGTATACTTTTTAAGAACATAATAAAGTAAACCAATACAGAGTATGTATGTAACAGGGGAATCAAACCTGCTACATTGGTGTCTTGGAGACAAAGATGTGCTCTACAGTTGGGCTGGTAGAATTCAAAACCTGATCTCTCCCTTACAACTAGTGTGACTTAGGCAAGTTGTTTAACCTCTTCCAACCTTAGCTTCCTCTTGTGTAAAATGAAGAAGCTATAGTACTTTATGGAGTCCATGTGTGGCACTGTAGGGTAAGCAATGGACTGCTAACCACAAAGTGGATGGTTCAAACCCACCAGCCACTTCTTGGAAATCCTATACAGGGTCTCCATGAGTCACAGAAGACTCAGAGGTATTGAACAACAAGAATATCATGGAGGAGTTGGGAGAAATGCCCTCAAAGTGTGGTGTGTGGATCGGCAGTAGCACCATCACCTGGGAGCTGGTTTGACTCGCAGGAGTTTTCCTCCCGTGACCTACCAAATTGTGGAATCCTACATACATTACGTTTGAGGAGCGCTGGTGGTAATGTCGAATGAATTCAAACTTGTAAAACATTTAGAACACTAGCACATAGTAAATGTTCAGTCTTAACCTACACCTGTTAGAAAGGCAAACCAGAAAAAAGAGCACACAAAAGAGCCCACGTGAAAATTGTGCACAGAAAAACCTACTGTCATAAATGTGCACAAGAAATCTGGGTACAGAAAAATGCCCACACAAAAACTGCTAACATCAACAAAACAAAATGCCCAGATGGTAAATATGCACATAGAAAAATTGTGAATTTGGGCATTTTGCTATTTATGCTTATTTTTTTGTGGGGGCATTTTCCATGTGCACATTTTTCTTGTGCATATTATGTAAGTAGAGATTTTTTTTCTGTGCACAGTTTTCAAGTGGGCTTTTTCTTGTACTTTTTTTTTCTTTCCATAGAGCTTTCCATAGAAAGGTTCTCTAGCATCTCTCTCAGGTTTCAATTCTTCTTCAAGGACCCATTTCATATAGTACACAGTGAATATTTAGGAATAGTATGTATACAGGCAGTATGGTGCTATAGGGTCAGCACTGGACGGTGAACCACAAGTTCAGCAGTTCAAACCCACAGCTGCTCCTTGGAAATCCTATATAGAGTCACTATGAGTCAGAAACAAAGGGTAAGCAGAGTACTGGTGTAGCACTGTAGGATAAAGTACTGGACCACAAGGGTGGTTAGAACCATGCAGTCAGTGGTTCAAACTCAGTAGTTACTACTTGGAAACCCTATACAGGGTCGCTGTGAGTCAGAACTGACTCAATGGCACTTAACAACAACAACAAAGGGCAAGTAGGAGTTGTCTAGAAATATTTGTATATTGTTGTTGTTAAGTACCGTGGAGTCGGTTCTGAGTCATAGTGACCTTGCACAGGGTTTCCGAGGCTGTAAATCTTTACGGGAGCAGAACACCTCATCTTTCTCCCATGGAACCACTGGTAGTTTCGAACTGCTGACCTTGAGGTTGGCAGCCCGACTCGTAACTATTACGCTACCAGAGCTCTTTTATAGATGTAATTATATAAATACAGTTTTTTCTCTCTTTGGTGATGATGAAGGAAGATGGTTCTATAGAGCTGAGTTTTTTTTTCTTGGAGAACTTTTCCCAACTCATTGAAGGAAGCAGATATTTGCTCTATTGTTCCTAACCATGGCCACCTTACCCAGCCCTGGACTTCAAATCTCAAACCTGGCTTCTTGCTCAATTACTCAAAAGGAATATTCCCCTTTCTTTTATTACAAATATTACAAATCTAGGTTCATTCAAATGACTTGGGTTAAGCAGTACCCGATACCAGTTTCTCTGGTGTGTTGGCCTACAGAAATGACTCACTTCTGGAAAACCCATATGTTATTCTCAAGTCTGTTCCAGATTTGTCCTTTTGGAGGATGACCCATTGAAATAACTTCGACTTTTTAAGATCCAGTTGCTTATATAATAAGTCATCATGGGAAATTTATATTTAAGAGCTTTTTGAATATCAGTATAAGTGTGAAGGTCAAAATGCCAGTTGCTGATTTGTGGTAACTCTGGGAGTTACTCATGTTTGAGCTTGTAGGGTAATATTTTTCCTGCATGTAGTTTGATATTTTCTGACTAATTGCTGATTGCACCAAACTCTTAAATTTCCCAAGCGGGTGTCATTGCAAAATCATAGGATTTAGAAGTGACTTGGGGAGCAATTGAGCCGTCTTCAACCTGGTCCTTGAGTCCCCTTTACAACAGCTTGTTTTAAAAGGAGATTTTCAGCTCTTGCTTAAACACAAAAATGTAAACTGGGGTTAAAAGCAAATGCTTTCCTTCTTTTCTTTTTATTGTTGAAATATAGAAACAACAAAACGTCTTCCATGTCAACCATTTTTACATCTACAGTCACCCACACCCCTCCACTCCCCATGCTGCATCATCACCATCGCCACGATCTATTTACAAATCATTTTATTCTCTCTCCATTTTTTTCTTTCCCCTTCCTTCTTTCCTTTCTCTGTTTCCATTTGTGGGACAGTTCCCCATGCTTTGTCCTAATGAGAAAATAAATAGACATTGTTTCCCTTCTAGGACCTGCATTTCCCATTTCCCAAGTTAGCACCTGTCTATGCTCTAACCAGTGAATAATTTGTCTTCCCTCCCACGCCTGGGCAAATACTTTCTTGATGAATTATTTTGTTTTGTTTTTCATTTCAAGTCCATCAGACATTCTTGGCTCCCTTGTTTCTATCTGTTCCATCATAGTAAATAAAAAGAGTAATACATGTAACCACACATTATTTATGGACATTCTAGTGCTATGGCTTGAATGCTGTTTAATGCCAGCCCTTCCTGAAGTGTATGCCATGATTTTCTGCAGGATGCTAATAGCTATTGTGCAACCAAATGGTTTAATGGCCAAATAAATTAGAGTAAGGCTGATTTGCACAGACTTTAAAGCTTTTTTAATAATAAATAATATGCCCTATGCTTCGCCACAAGATGTTCTAATAACAGCTGATATTTTCCAAGGATCTTTTTATTTCCTTAGTGAAACACATTTCTGGAAATACCAGATTGTGAAAGACTTATTTGGTACTTTATAGTAGGTTAGCTTTAAATGATAGACGATAATGAAACCAGATTTAATATCTTGGGCACAAATGCACTTCCAGGAGAGGGTCTTGTTGAGAGAGAGGCTCGGTTTTACCTAATAGCACTAGCAGCACGGATGATAACAGCATCACATTTTCCACTGAAGTCATCAGTTTATCCAAGTCTGATGAAAATCTATTCTGATCTTTGTGATCCGCTTGATTAATTCAACAAAGATCCTGCTGCTTTTACTGGTGCTACCAGAGGGACCGAAGGTTTTAATGAATTTCCCTTTTCTCAAACACAGGAATAGGTGCCACAAAGTTAAGAGAAGATAAGTATATTTGGGATTTTGCATAAAAGTTGAGTGTTTAATCAGGAGATTTTAAGAATGCCTTAGTTAGTAGCCTAAGTTGGTGTAGACATGATGGGGTTTGAAACCCGTTCATCAGCTTAAGGAAACCAGGCAGTGATTCTGAGCCAGTGGTGGTCAGCTTTAAAGTGTTTAAATTGATCACAATTCAAGGGTACTCTGACTCTCTTCAGAGAGACCTTAGGAAAAATCCCAACGTGGATAATTACATGCAGTCTTTCTATATATCTGCGACTCCTTCATGTTTAAGTGGAATTCTTTCCATGTCTCTGATATTGGGAGCTTGCTGCCTTCCTGTTCTGTACTCTATTGTGGGGTTACCTAGTGTATAAAGCAGGAATGGGTTAGGATGAAGGATTCTCACAAATGTGCTTTATCTAATTGAGACATTACATTGTCTTAATAAAAAGAATATAACTGATAATGAGAATGAAAGCCTTAGTGAATTTAAGTATTATGCATACGTGTGTCCTTAGATGTATTTTTAAGTATTATGCATGCGTGTATCATTAGATGTATTTTTAAACGTTTTCATCTTTTAGAATTTGGACTGAGGCTTAAAATTTTTCCTCGTTATACACAGTTAACCTCATTTCTAAGAATTTATTTCTCTTTCTGTTTCATTATAGGTGGAAAAACCAGCCAACTGAATCTCCAGAACACTGCATCTAAAGCAATTATTCAAGGTCTTATGCCAGATCAGAATTACACAGTTCAACTTATTGCATACACTAAAGACAAAGAAAGCAAGCCAGCTCAAGGCCAATTCAGAAGTATGTCTTTCAAGTCTTAAAGGGACACTATAAAATTCTCTCTCTGCATGAAGTTTGATTCTCTGGTCTGTAGTTTAAAGGGTTTTTAAGTTGTAGGTTCTTTTAATTGGAAGAGATCTCAGTAGGCATGGGGTACAGGAGACAGGACAGAAGAACTCAGAACCCTGTCCCTGTGACCTTCCTTCTAGTGATCACAAGGACAACAGAAACTCCCTTTCCCTCCAATGTGTGGAGGCCAGAATTTCGTGTATTATACATATACAAAGAAAAGGCCTGTCCTGCTTTGCTTTCTGTGCTACCTCATTGTTTCGTTAGACTCATTAAAAAACAAACCAATTTATTATTATCGACAATATTAAATATGATATAAATATAAACAGACCTAGCTTCGATGGCTTGATGATCAGAGCTCAACTAGAGGAAGATAAAGAAATTTGATACAGGAAGCCAGTGTAAATTGCTACAATTTGATGAACTTGACCTATACTTATGGATGTAGTAGCTCAAAATATCAACAGAGAGGGAAGGAGTCTTCACATTAAGGATCAAGCCTATCCTCTCTGTACACAGGGCTGATAGGGGCAGGCAACATAAACATTGGCTACCTAAAATGGGAGGGCTAAAAAGGCATGAAGTGGCTGGCTTACAAGTTTTCAAGAAGGAGGGTGCTGGGGAAGGTAGAATCCCCACTGAATGGTTTTCATTTTGTCTAAACAGGTCTGGTGAAAGGAGGTGGGGATAAGATTCTTGTGATTCAATACTGAATAATTGTTATCATGACTAATTGTGACTGTCACAACTGCAAAGGTAGAAGTTTTGTAACAAAAACAGGGAAGTAGTTAATCTTACAGTCCAGGAACGAAGGGCCCGAGGACCATCAAGGGAGAAAAGCACAGGCAGAATGTGGGACCCTATCCAGAGAAGCAGCGACACCAGAGGTGGAGTCAGAGATGAGGACATGAGAGATAGAGCAGCTGTGGACTCTAGACTCATGGAAAGAGAAAGGCTATGTGCTGGTGGCCAGAAGGCATGCTTGCAAAATGTGCCTTTGGGTTGTTTAAATAATTACATGTTCTGTTTTCTGAGTGTGTTCTTTTGTGTGAGGAGGACATTATGGTGGGGTTCTCCAGCTTAGCTAAGATCTTTTTACAAAAGGGGACATACTCATTGGCTTAGTCCTTGAAATGTGAAGATATAGCTTGAATCTTGTGCCAACTCTAACTGGTTTTGTGAAATAGTTTTGAAGTCTCCTGGTCTTAGTTCCCTCATGAAGTGGGAACAATCATGCAATTTGCAGCCATCATGAAGAATTAAATCTTACATAATGCATCTGCCTGTAGTGTGTATTCAACTGAAGCAACTCAGGACATGCTCTCTGTGCCTCCCTCTTCAAGGTTGAAAACCAAACCAAATCAAACAAAACAACATAGTAGCTTTAATCGTTGGAAAGGATGCTTTGTGATATAGCACGTTTCTGTTTAATACCTCAGGACTTGTAAGGATTTTGCTAAAACTTTTTTTGTTGTTTTTTAAAAGATTTTAACATAATATGTTGCTGTATTTCAATTTCTCTTCCAGTTAAAGATTTAGAAAAAAGAAAGGATTCAAAGCCCAGAGTCAAGGTTGTGGACAAAGGAAATGGGACTACACCATCCTCACCAGAAGGTCAGATACTGTTTTGATTTGCTTAGTTAAGGCTTGTACTATTTTAATGACACAAGCAATACATGCAAACACAGACAAATTCAGATCTGATGTGAAAATGCCTTCAGCCTTTCTCCCTCATATATAATGACTGTCAACACTTCTGTGTGAGACCTTTCAGTCACTTTTCTATGAATACACAAGCATTCGTGTACAGCCTGTGAATTCTGTTTCTTGTTCTGTGCATTGGTTTTTTTCACCTTGAGATTTTTCCATGCCACAACATATAGAAGGCAGGATAGCCTTATGGTAAATTGTGTTCAGTTGTCCCTTGGCCTGCTAGAATTTAAAGACTTAATCACTTTTAAACCTGGGTGACCTTATACTGGTTATCAAATTTCTATGCCTTTATTTCTTCATCTGTAAACTATGGGTAGTAAGATTCACGTCATAGAGTTCTTTGGGATTAAATGTGTTGATCTGTATAAAATACCTACAATTCTGTTTAGCATTTAATAATACTAGCTAGTATTGTTAATGTACTTTATTCCTTTCAGTGGCCAGATAGTAACCCATGTCATAGACTATCATGGTTAATTAACTATTTCCCTGTTGGCCATATAGGTGTTTTCAGATTTTCACAGCAAACATATTGCTAAATGTAGTTGCAAGGTTAAAAAATACAAAAAATATATAATTTAGTTGTTGTTATTTTCCATTGAGTCATTTCTGACTCATAGTGACCCTGCATAGGGTTTTTGAGGCTGTACATCTTTGTAGGAGCAGAAAGCCTCATCTTTCTCCCATGGAGCTCGAAGCGCTCACCTTGGGGTTCGCAGTATATTTGAATAACTTAATACTTTTACTTACCATGTATGACAGTGCTATTCTCATATGTTCTTTACAACATTTAAAGTACTCAATTTCACAAAAATTTTCCAATGTCATCTCATTACTTTAGTTTGCATTTCTCTCTTTTGTCTGTTTCTGTTTTGTATTTTCTGTCTTTTTCTTATTAATATGTGTATGTGTAAACTCTAGATATTTTTGATATTAAATATTTTTCTGTTATATTGTTTTAAATATCTTCTGCTTTGCCATTTGTCTTATACTTTATTTCTACTTTTTTGAAAATTTCAATATTCATAGTTTTTTAAATTAATAACAAATATTTCACTCTTTTAGTTATATGTTTTATGTAAAAGTAAAGTATCATACTTGTACAACATACTTGTTGTTGTTAAGTGCCATCAAGTAGGTTCCGACCCATAGAGAGCCTATAGGGTTTCCAAGGAGTGGCTGATGAACTTGAACTGCCGACCTTGTAGTTCAAACCAACTTTGCAGTCCAGCGCATTAACCCACAGTGCCACCTTAGAACTCTTATTCGTGCAGATTTTGATATTTAGTTTTTCACCATGCAGTGCATACTATTTTCTAATTTCCATTAGAAGTTCCTCTCTGATCCATGAATCACAAGCAGTCCCCAGATTATGAATGAGTTCTATTCTTAAGATTGTCTTTACGTCAAATTTGTATGCAAGTTGAAACAGGTATCATTCTTACCTAATGCCAGTTAACCAAATGTTTGTCTTAATATAGAGTGTACCCAGATTTTCATTAGCTAATTGTACAAATAGATCATCCAGCTTTTCTTCATAGTCTGGGAACCCCATAGAAATTTGCCCACCATGGGTGACCTTGATGGCATTCGAAATACTGATGGTAGTTTCTAACATCATGACTGCACACAATGCAACAAGCTGTTGTGGATAGATGCTTTGGGTGGTAGAGTCCTCACAGATAGGAATAGTTAGATAGAGGAAAGAGGCATTCATGCTAGCAGGACTGAGCTAGGACTAGTGGGTGGAATAACAATACTAAGCAAGACTATGACAATTAGCGAGAGAAAAAGAGAGTGTATCTTTTAATGAAAAATTTAGGAAACAAATCTAGATACGCTAAAACATCTTTAACATCATAACATAGTAGTGATCGTGACAATGTTTTGATGCATGTTGCAAAGTATCGACCATTTATTATTATTAGCCATTCATTGTATGTGACTCTATATGGTAGCCTTTATGGGAGTTGGTTTGAAACGACACGTTGTACTTAAGTCGGACGTTTGTAACCTGGGGACTGCTGGTACTTCCAAATGTGCTACTTATCATCTAAACATATAAGAAGTTTTAAAAAGAAATTTACTTGTGATTGGTATCTACATTAATTGCATTGTGGTTAAAAAAAAAAAAAAAGCAGATACACAAATCAGAAAAAAGCCCGTGGTATATAAGAATAGGCTTTGAAATTTGCTGAGATTCACTTTAATACTTAAATGTAGTCAGCTTTGTAAAACTATTTCATGTGTCTTTGAGAACAATGTGTTTTTTAAGTATCTCTGATGTGTCATTTTTTTCGTTTTTCTTTGTAACCCTGGTAAATTTTTGCTTTAACTAATTTATAGACTAGGTACATACAAAACAAAAGTTATTGTCTTTTTCTACTGAATATCTTTTATTATTTGGCCATGATTTTGTTTATTCTTTGTAATTCAGTATTCGCCTCATAGAATACGTGGGTAACTCAAAAACCATTGCTAGGAAATAGTAGAACGCTTTACTGAACAAAAATATCAAAATGTGAAGCTCTTGTTTCTGGATATAGTCTCCCTATAGGTCTATACAATGAAGGAGGCTGTGTATAGACCTACATGTTGTTGTTAAGTGCCACTGACATTCCCACTCACAGTGACCCTCGGCACAACAGACTGAAACTGCCCTGTCCTGCACCATCCTCACAATCATTTATAAGCTTGAGTCCATTGTTGCTGCCAATGTGCCAACCCATCTCGTTGGGGTCTTCCTCTTTTTTTGCTGACCCTCCACTTTACCTAACATGATGTTCCTTTCTGAGGATTTGCTCCCCCTGATAATATGTCTAAAGTATGAGAGACGAAGTTTGGCCATCCTGGCTTCCAAGGACCATCTGGCTGTACTTCCTCCAAACACAGATTTACTTCTTCTTCTAGCAGTCCATAGTACTTCCGATACTCTTCTTAGTGTCCTAACGCAAATACATCAATTCTTCTATTGTCTAACTTAGTCACTGTCCAGCTTTCACATCCCTATGAAGCTATTGAAAATACCATGGCTTGAGTCACGTGCACCTTAGTCCTCAAACTGGTATTTTTGCTTTTGAACACTTTAAAGAGGTTTTATGCAGCAGATTTGCCCAATGCAGTATGTCATTTGATTTCTTGACCAATGCTGCCTTGTCATCCATTATCCATGAGTGATAATTGTGGATCCAAGCAAAATGCAATCTTGTTAACTTCAATCTTTTCCCCATTTATCGTGATGCTACTCATTGGTCCAGTGGTGAGGATTTTGTTTTGTTTTGTTTTCTTCACATTGAGGCATAGCCCATATTGAAGGTTGTTGTGTTTCATCTTTATCAGTAAATATTTTAAGTCTTCTTTGCTTTCAGCAAGCAAGATGAACAAGTTGTATCGTCTGCATTACACATGTAGTTAATGAGTCTCCCTCCAATCCTGATGCCATGTTCTTCTTCATATAATCTAGCTTCTCAGATTATTGGCTCAGCATACAGCCACTCCCTGGTAACCCTATAGAAGGTTGCTGTGGGTCAGAACTTACTTGACGGCACTGAACAACAATAACAACAACAACAGTGTGATGACTGAAACTGCAGTTGCCTTGGCAGTGCCAGACCAAATGATTTTGCGGGCCTTATGTGGCCCATGGGCTGAAAGCTCACCACCCCTGATGTTTCCAAGGAGCAACTGGTGTGTTTGAACCACTGACCTTGCAGTTCAAACCGTCCTTACAGTTCAGTGCTTATCCTACAGCACCACACCAATATAGAGGTTAGAATTAAAAATGCATACTTTTGTGGGGCACACTTCAATCAATAAAATATTGTTCACCAATTCCAGAACATTCTCAGCCTTTAACTCTTCAAATAGTCTTTATCTCAATTATCTAGTCTCTCTTTCTCTTCAAATTAGATATATGATAATCTCCATAGATGATCTAAATCTCTCAATTCCCATATAGTTTAGTCTCTGATTTTATAAATGACATTTCAAGTAATTTCTTTTTATCTTCCTGTACACTCATGATTCATTTTCATATTCTAACCTGATCTTTAGCTTCTTCTTTTAATTTTCCGTTTCAATGACTAAATCTCTTATTTCTAGAAATTATATCTGCTTCCTTGACTCTGTCTTCCAGAAAGATGTCCTTTAACTGCTGCCTGTTGTTGTTAAGTGCCATCGAGTCAATTCTGACTCATAACGACCCTGTATAGGGTTTCCAAGGAGCGGCTGGTAAGTTTGAACCACTGACCTTGCGTTTCAAACCAACCCAGCGGTTGAGTGCATATCCTACAGCATCACACCAGGACTCCATGTTAAGATAATATTTTGTCTGAAAGCACTGTAGGCCTGCCTTTCCTTAAAAAAATCGTAGGAGAGACAACTCCCCCTTACCACATAATACTTATTCCAATAAAATTTCCTTGTCATTTCCTCGTTAGAGAGAATATATTGTTTTTTTGGTTCAATATTTCACTAAGGATACAGATTTTTGAGAGTACTTCTTATCAATTCCGACTCTGATTATGTGGGAGGATTGTCTTAAAAAATAAATTATAAACAATGATGAACACCAGGTTAGAGTCAGGGGTGCTAGGAGATTGGGTGAGGATGTCAGTGGGGCCCACTATACATGGAACTCGGCTATGGTTGGTCCGCTGAAGACAAAAAGGCCTTTCCACACAGTTTTAAATACAGCTCTTGCTCTAAACCCGTGTCTCATGATGTGTGCCGCTCTTTGTTTTCCCTGTCAGTTACAATTTTTTTGTACAAGAGTCTACATTGATGGTTGTGCTGATACAATCAGACATTTTTCACATACTTAAAAATTTTAGTTGAAATGCAAAGAGCTAAGATTCTTAACAGAGTGGCTGTGTAGTGAAATAATCAGTTGTTCTCAATCTACTATACATGTTTCTTCAATAATCCAAAACAAGCTCTTAAACAAAAGTGGTATTTGCCCTTGAGCATACTATTGGCACATTTGCATCTCTGACTCTTGCTCTTTGGTTATCTCAACAGCTTTCTGCAGTTTATTATCTTTTTTTTTTCTTAGTGTTTTGCACAAGAATGCACAGTCTGAATGAAAAACATTATGAAGCAGATAAGAGAAAGTAGATTTGAGTTTGCTATTTTCTCTTCATGATTTTTTCAGTTAAGGCCAATGACCCTTATATATGTGGAATTTTAAAAAATTTCCTGAAGTGAGAAGATGAGGGGGACGGCAGTGGTGGGGGAGGTCCTAATGCTGTCGTTCTATAGAGTTAAAAATGAGATGAGCTTAAGTTATTCTTTCCAGGGGTCAGCAAACTCTGGCCCATTTTTAAAATACGGTTTTGTTGGAACATGGCCACACTCATTCCTTTATGTGTTGTCTATGGCTGGTTTCCCACAATGTCAGAGTTGAGTGGTTGCACCAGAGAGCATGAGACCCACACTGTCTTGTCCTTTTTCAAAAAAGAGCGTGTCCACTAAGATTCCCATGTAATTTTCCAAGCTGCTGCTATCACTTGGATCTGATATACATTGTTCTTACAAGTGCATAATGCTCAAGGCTTGCATTTTTAGTAGTTAAGCTAAGCAATTATTTGGTTTTAAGAAGACTGCAGGGGGTATTTGTGACTATAGGTTTAAAGATTATCTCGGGTAATAATTTCAAGGACTCAGTCAGCATCTGTTGCTCCAGAAAGTCTTGATTCCATGAGAATTTGAAATTCCTTTCTGGCTCTTTCCCTTTTTTGACCAGGATTCTTCAGTCGATCTTTGATCAAAATGTTCAGTGGTCGGGCACTATCTAGTTCTTCTGGTTTCCTGGCAAGGGAGGTGGTTGTCCGTGGAGACAATTATGCACACATTCCATTTTATCTTTCTAGTTCAGATTCTTTTTCTCCCTTTGTTGCCCCAGGTGAAGAAAGACCAATGATCATGCCTTGGATGGCCACTTAAATCTCTGGGCACTATGCAGTGAACTAGGAGCAATAAAGCTACGCTAGTTAGCTGGGATGTCCCATGAGAAAGGATTTGATACAGCATTTGTGCTCTCCCCTCATTGTTGCATTTGGAGCACCGCATCACCCTCTCTAGAAACCCCGAACAACAGCAAGAATCGTCTCTCAAACTCAAGTCATGATACACATTTGAGTGCCTCTTGAGTCTGAGTAACGCTTCCCCAATTAGAAACCTGAAAAAAAATCATGACTGGCTTTTCAACCTGGGCTTTAAAGTAATTCACAGTAAGATTTTTATGAGAATTTTTTTTCTTTCAATAACTGAGTTTTGTTTCTCATTGTCCTTGTTCATTATTGGTGTCAGTAAGTAGGACAGTATAGAGTACACAGGCTTTGTGGTCAGAATCCCTAGGAGTAATGTCCTTTGGAAGTGAGAATATTGTAGTGTGTTCAAGAATCAAAAAGTAAATCTCTTCTTCACTCCATTACCCAAACGTCTTCTTAGTGCAATTTGTTGCCCATCATCTTTTCAATGATATGTCTAATTTCTTGCCTATTGAACAGGAACTTCTTTTTATACAAGCTTGCCTTTAACTAAAATCGAGTTTTCATGGTTGACTTCTTTTATATATATTAAATCATGACTATTATCCATAAGGAGCTCTGATAGTGTAGTGGTTACGAATCGGTCTGCGAACCTCAGGGTCAGCAGTTCGAAAGTACCAGCTGTTTCACGGGAGAAAAATGAGGCTTTCTGCTCCCGTAAAGATTTACAGCCTCGGAAACCCTATACAAGGGTCGCTATGAGTCGGAACCGACTCCATGGCACATAACAATAACAACAACAACAATTATCCATAAATGGTATTTCATCCCAGAAGCACACTCTGTATTACACTTGATGAAACTAATAAAATAAAAAACTGAAAAAAAAAAAATCCTTAGGACTAAGTGCTTCCTAACTAGCTTAGTCCTGGTGTGATGCTGAAGGACAAGCACTGGACCATAAAGTCAATTTGAACCACAAAGTCAGCAGTTGAGTCTCCGCAGAAACCCTAAACAAGGTCACTATGAATTAGAACCAAATCAATGGCACTGAACAACAACAACAACTTAGCATACTAACCAAGCTTCAATTTCCTCATTTGTAGGATGAAGATGATGATCCTAACGACTGTGGGAAGGGAATGTTATAACAGTAGTATACAAGGCTGGTGCTTAAGAAATATCAGTTTCAACACCTTCGTTCCTTTTGTTTTTAATGTCTTCTTAGAGAAAATATTAATGCCCAGAACCCTGAAGAATGCCTTCTGTTTTGATCCTCTAATAGTCACGACTGTTGAACATTTGGCTTTGGCTTCTTTGAGACTTGTTGTTTTTGTTGGGTACTGTGGAGCTGATTTTGACTCCTAGCTATTCCATGTCACAAAGCAGAACTGCCCCACAGGGTCATCTAGGCTGTGATCTTTAAGGAATTTATTGCCGGCTTCTCTTCCCTCGGGGCTGCTGTTGAGTTTGAACCGCTGATCTTTCAATTAGCAGCAGAGGGCTTAGCTGTTGTGCTCCCAGGGCTTCTTTCAGACCCAAGTAGGGATGTTTACAATCCTTTGGAGATGGTTAAGAAAGAGTATTCTTATTTAAAAAGAGCCCTATGGCACTGTAGAATAAGCACTGGACTGATAACTGCAATGCCAGCGGTTCAAACCCACCAGCAGCTCCATAGGAGAAAGATGAGACTTGCTTTTCCCATAACAATTTACAGCATGGAAAACCCTTTACAGAGTTGCTAAGGTCAGAATTGACTCTATGGAAGTAGGTTTGGTCCTTATTAAAATAATTTTCATTGAGAAAATAGCAGAAAGCAAAAGTTTGTGTTTTCTCTTGGTTTCAGGTGTTAAAATTTTTATTTTCAGGAATGAAAACACCAAAGACAAAAAGTAATGATTCAGAAACAAATCATTGAACACATGCCCATTACCTGTGCATCCAGTGCTCAGGCTTCCCCAAGGGCAAGGGGCTGCTCTTCCCTCCCACTAACCCACTAGTTCTGTCTTTGTCTTTTCTCACTGGACTTGCTAAGACATTTTGAAAGGGTTTTGACACCTTTTCTTGTAGCCTCGAGCAAATTATGCCATTCTCAATCTGGGAATTTTACACTGATAAGAAATCTTAATTCTTTCTGAAATAAGTTCCACATGTCCTTATTTTTAAAAGAACTTGTGACATCATTCTTTAAAGCCAGCTACTTTATGATGATCGTTGTAGAATTTGCCAATCTTCTTTCCCTGGGACTGCTCAGGCTTGTCTGTTTTGTACCTTCCTGCGTGTTTAAGAATTTTCTACTGAGTATCTAGTTTCTGTACCTGCAAGGTTAACTGATGGTGTCAAATTGATCTGGCATTTCTACCACACAATTTAAAAATGTCAGGATCTGTTATTATGAATTTGAGTAACAGGGAGACTAACGTTGATGCGTTTTGCAGAAAATAACCTTGAATACCCAAAGTATACATCGAGTCAGTGCATGTGGTACCATGTAGAAATGTAAATTAAAGCAATGTGAATACGATACACTGTGTGGAATCTGAAGTTGAGCAAATTTTACTTTAAATAGAGATTTTTGCTGTTGTTAGGTACTGTTGAATTGGTTCCAACTCATAGTGATAACAACACAATGAAACACCGCCTGGTCCTTGCACCATCCTCACAATTGTTGTTATATTTGAGTCCATTGCTGCTGCTACTGTGCCACCCCATCTCATTGGGGGCCTTCCTTTTTTCTTTTTTCACTGACCCTCCATTTTACCAAGCTTAAATAAAGGTGGTCCCAATTAACTTATGAAAAATCAGGAAACAGCTAGGTAATTGTACAAATAAATGCTTTAAGCAAATCATATATAAAAATATTTAAGAGGGACCACTTATATTTTCATTAAGCAAATCTGCTGCACAAGACCTTTTTTAAGTGTTGAAAAGCAAAGATGTCAGCTTGAGGACTAAGGTGTGCCTGACCCAAGCATGGTGTTTTCAATAACCTCATATGCATGCAAAAGCTGGGCAGTGAATAGGGAAGACCATGGAAGAATTGATGCCTTTGAGTTATGGTGTTGGAGGAGAATATTGAAAGTGTCATGGGCTGCTAAAAGAACCAATAGATCCGTTTTGGAAGAAGTGCATCCAGAGTGATCCTTAGAGGTCAAGATGGGCAAACTTCGTCTCTCATACTTTGGACATATTGTCAGGAGGGAGCAATCGCTGGAGAAGGATATCATGTTTGGTAACGTGGAGGGTCAGAGAAAAAGAGGAAGACCCCCATCGAGATGGATTGTCCAAGTGGCAGCATCGATGGACTCAAGTGTGGCAATAATAGTGAGGTTGGCCCAGGATCGGGCAGTGTTTCGTTCTGCTGTGCCTAAGGTGGGTATGGGTCGGTACCAACTCGATGGCAGCTAACAGCAACAACTTACATTTTCAAAGAAAGTAAAACCTATTTTACAAGTTACTGGTTACCATTAAGTCAGTTCCAACTCACAGTGACTCTGTGCATTTGAGTAGAAAGGCATGCACTCTATAGTATTTTCATGGACTGATTTTTTAGAATTAGACAACCAGGGTTTTCGTCTGAAGTACTTCTGGGTAGATTCTGACTGCAAACCTTTCAGTTAGAGCCAAGCATGTTAACTATTTGCACCACCCAGGATGTTGTGAACCATGGTGCAAAGCTTGGTAAGGGTGATAGAAGATGGTTGCATGCCTAGACAGCAGCTGGCAGTCTCAGAGATAGAAATATGATTGAGGAAGGAAGAGTAATTGGTTTGTAGTAAGAAGAAGTGAGGAATAAACATGGATAGGTCAATACAGTTGAATTATGGAGGACTTTGAAAAAAGCACAATGAATAGTTTCGGTGGCTTAACTTGTAGGTGAAGGTGGGAAGAAAGAATTTTAGAATTTAGAGTTGGAAGTCATTTTGAGGACCATGGAATTGAACCAGGTGAGAGAGTGGTTGAGTCTGTCAGCCATCCCCTCAAGGACTGGCCAGCATCTGCTTTCATTGACAGAGGTCTAACTGTTTCCCAAGGCATTGGTCTTTGTGTAATCTGGTAGTTAGAAAGTTCCTTGTTGAATTGAGCTGAAATCTGTGTCTTGTACACTCCTTCCCACAGCTCATTCGTGTGAGCATATGTTGTTGTAAATTGCCATCGAGTCGTGTCTGATTCTAACAACCCTATATAGGGTTTCCAAGGAGCGACTGGTAGATTTGAACTGCCAAGTTAGTGGTTCACAGTCCAGTGCTGACCCTACAGTGCCACACCAGGAGTGGGCATATAGAACACTCCATCCCCCTTTCTGTATAACAGCATTTTAAATCTGTGAAGATAGCTCCCATGTCTTCCCCCAGGTCCTGACAGTTCTGAGCAGAGAGGACATGAGTGTAGTTTTCACAGACTCGTCAGTTACCGTTGAGATTCAGGGCTCACAGTGACAGCGGAAATGTTCTTTTGACTGTTGTGCTAGGGACTAGGCTTTGCATGCCTGAAGGTTATCGTGTTTATACTCATTTGGGGTAGATTATAGGACAAGTGAGTATAATTTTGATTCCATGCTGTCTTTAATTGCAAGACATGGCAAGCCTTTCTCCCCTCCCTAAATTTTCCCTTCTTTTGACCTTCCTTTTTTTTTCCTTTACTGGAGTTAAATAGCGTAGTAACTACCTTTGGAGTCAGTCCTGGATCTGAAGTCCAGTTTTAGCATTTGCTCAGTGTTTGATGCCAGACAAGTCATTTAAGCTATTTACTTAATCGTTTTCTTTTCTGTTAAGTAGGAAGAGTACTTACCTTATAGGATTAGTATCAGGTTCAACTGGAAAAAAAATGTATTCAAAGTATCAGGGTACAGCAGTTCTCCAGGCAGGAATGCCTCTTGTCTGCTGAACTGTAGACACATTTCACTCATGTCTCTGGTTTCTCAGCCATGAGGCCCCATGGCCTCTGCTGTGCTCCAGCAAGTGTTACAAAGCTCTTTTAGCCAGTCTGTGAATTTAAAAATAGGCAGAGAATATAAACAGACACTTCACCGAAGAAGATATTCAGGAGGCCAAAGACATATAAATCATTAGTCATTAGAGAGATGCAAAGTAAAACAAACATGATATATCATCTCACCCCAGCATTAGTAGAAAAGTTAGAAAAATAAACAATATAACAAATGCTGGTCAGTGTGGAGAGACTGGGACCCTTCTCCATTGCTGATGGGACTATAAAATGGTGCAACCTCTGTGGAAAACAATATGGCACTTCCTCAAATAGATGGAAAAAACAATACTGTATGACTCCGCAATCTCTGTAGTTAGTATTTGTTTGCTGTTGGTAAGTTCCATTAAGTCAGTTCCAACTCGTAGTGACCCTATATAGGGTTTCCAAGGAGCAGCTGGTGGATTTGAACCTTGCCATTAAAACCTGCCTTGCAGTCCAGTGCATTATCCTGCAGCACCACACCAGGACTCCTGCATTTAATATATATCCACTATCGCCCCCGCCCCCCCACACACACACAAAGAGTCAGGACACAAGTAGATATATGCACACTCATGTCCACTCCAGCAGTATTCACAATAGCCACACACACACACACACACACAATGGAGACAGCCTAAAGAAAGAATGGATAAACAAATTTTGGTATATACACACAATGTAATACTGTGCAATATTGAAGAACCACAATGAATCTACGTAACACCTCATAACATGGTTGAACCTGGAGGACATTATACTGAGTGAAATTCATCACAAAAGTGCAAATATGGTATGACACAGTATTGTAAAAACTCAAGAAAAGATTTTAGTGCTAAAAGAAATATATTTTGGTGCTTACCAGGGTTGGGAGGGAAGGGAGAATGATTTACTGGCTTAAATGAAGACACGTGTTAACTCGGATAATGGGGAAGGCAGTATACAGCAAGAGGAAGGTTGGCAGAAGAATGATGAAGACACAGGGAGGAATGAAGGGTTAAAGGAGAGAGGGGTAAATACTGTTACATACACACCCTCCCTGGCAGTGTTCCATGGGTAGATATGTAGACAGACACACAGGCTAAACGGATATGCGATAGAGAGTGGGAGGACACCCACAAATATAAAAGAGTTTGACAGAGGATATTTGTATATGTTGCAAACACATCATTGTTATCGTTGTTAAGTACCATCAAGTCAATTCTGACTCATAGCTACACTATAAAGAGTTTCTGAGGAGTGGCTAGTGATTTAGAAATGCTGACCTTGCAGTTCAGTAGGTATGATGTTGTTGTTGTTGAGTGCCGTTGAGTTGGTTCCAACCCATAGCAACCCTGTATAGAGTTTCCAAGAAGCAGCTGGTGAGCTTGAACCACCGACCTTGCAGTTCAAATGACTTTGCAGAAACTTCTAAGACATTACCAAACACCTTGAGACAAATTTGCTGGGCCTGCAGGCTCAGGACCACAGTCTCGGGGAACATCCTGGTCATTAGGCATAACATAGTATATACAAAGACAATGTTCTACATCCTACTTTGGTAAGCAGCAACTCGAATCTTAAGAGCTCGTGAGTGGCCATCTAAGGTGCAACTATTGGACTCTCCATGTGCTGAAGAAAAAAGTGTGATGAAAATCAAAGATGGTTGGAACCAGTGGACTAATGGGACGTGTGATATCAGTCTCCGTAACTCTGGGACCAGAAGAATTAGATGGTGCACAGCTACCACAACCAACCGCTTTGAAAGGGATGACATTAGAAGACAAGGTGGAACAAAACTCAAAATGAAAAAAAGACTAGGCTTAAAACTGATCAGAAAGAGACTCAGGGAACCTGAGACTATGGTCCTCAACCACCTTTCAGGTCAGGAACTGAACTTACCCTTGTGACTCAATTGTTAGCCACGTGGTAGATAGGTACATAGAGAAGACAACAACACTAGTAAGGTATTCTCACCATGGAATAGTCAACCATTCAGGATTAAAAGTGCAGCATTTGCCTAAGGCCCAAGATCAGAAGGGTTGGGAAATATGGTGGAATGGAAATAAAAACTACAGGGAGGAAGTGGGAAACTGATAGTGTGTTGCAGTCTTTGAGATTCAGTATACTGTTTGTTGAATGTGAAACTGATTTGCTCTGCAAACCTTCACTCAACACACCATAAAAATATGCTTAAAAAACAACAACAACAACAAGAAATGCCTGTGTTTCATAGCTCTACTGTGACACATAAGGGGGTCAAATGAGTCGAAATGGACTCAGTGGCAACTGGAGTCACCTGTCAGGGTTGCTTTGAAAAGTACATTTCTGGCAGTATTGAACTAAAGGAGCGCTAAGGTTCGTCATAACTGAAATGAGCCCCCAGCTCCATGTCTGTTAGAATGAAAATATCGGGCATGAATGACAAGTGAGCATTCAGGTTGCGTTCAGTGAGGACATCTTTCTGTGGCCGTGATTGCAGGATGCACAGGGACAGGTATGCTGGACCGCACGCTGAGAAGGCCTGGTGTCCAGTCTTGGCTCTGTCAGTAACCCCTGAACCAGTCACTTGCCCTCTCAGAGCCTCAATTTCATTTTCTGAAAGTCACGGATAGGATAATAATGACTCTTCAGGGGAATGTTGTGAAAATCAAAATGTGCCAATGTGTTGAAGAACTTAAAATTATTGAACTTTTGGCTGATATAAAGCAATGCAGCTAAAGCCAATCTCTGGTGAGCATGTGAGTGTTTTATTACACCACATTGTTAGGAATTTTCTTTTACTTTTAGTTTGGAAACTTGAACTTCACCTCACGGGAGACATAAGTGAAAATTTATTGTGTGACCACAGTTCTCCTTTATGTATCTTGGTTAATCAATGGCCTAGCTAGCTATTTTGCTAGTGGCATAGAAAAAAAAAAAAAATTTTTTTTTTTTCAAAGCCACAAAATAAATCCTAGACAAATTGTGGTGGAAATACCATTGTAAGAGTTTCTGGCTGCATCTGAAGACAGTGTGGACGGAAATGCCTCTTTCTAGCTTAGCCTCCAGCGCTGGGAAAATGTGGAGGAAGACGCAACAATGAAACATATTCATGCTCCCAGTGTGGTAGTGTGGAAGGGTAGGAGGCGAAACCACAATGGATTGACCCATTTTCCTAATACCCTGCTGGAGAGATGAAGTCTATGAGAAGAGGAGTTATTTTTTAACAACAAAATTTAATTGGGCTCCCATCCATTGAGGTATTATGTGCCAACAGCTGAGCTGGGCACAGGGTCTTGAAAGATGAAACCTGGAAGTTCCATCCCTCAACAAGCTCAGGACAGTCTAGTCAAGGAGGTAGAAATGAAAGTAGATCTTAATATCCTGATGTGATGAGCAGAAGAAACCATTTACAAATGGCAGTGGCAGTAAAGAAGGAAATGAACTAATTTCATCATAAGGCAAGGAAATTGAAGTGTGACCTGGGTTTTGTGGGATGAATAGGAGTTTATGTGTCAGAAAAACACTTCTTCTGCTAACCTGCCCTTTCCTATTTGCATTGACAGTATTGGTGAACATATTCCCCATAAATGCATTGTAAGCATTTCTGTATGACCTGTAAGTAATTCTTTCATGTGAATACAGTGAGAAGAAAAACAATAATATGGTTTAAAAGGAAGAATTTTAGTTTGGCAATTTTATACTATTCTAAGAAAAATAACATCCCCTACCACCCCAGGAGTCCAAGTGTGGCACTATAGGATAAGCACTGGAATGCTAACTGAAAGATCAGCAGTTCAAACCCATCAGTGCTCTTTGGAAACACTGTACAGGGTTGCTATGAGTCGGAACTAACTCAACAGCACTTAACAAGAGCAGCAAAAACAACAACACACACTATTATGGTATATATTTCCCATTCTCTGAAGTGTCTATGCATGGTTGCATATATATATTCTGGGAACTAATTTTTTTGTACTTTATTATATTGTGTATATATTCTTGAAATTTTTAACTCATCTTTTTGTTTTCTTTAAGTTGTCTTAATAAACACTTTTAAAGTTTTAATACCTTTAATATTTTCATTTACAGTTAATATTTTAATATGTTCATTATAGTTAACTAATTATATATCTTAGGAGCTCTATAAAGGAGCCCTGGGAGTATAATAGATTATGAGCTGACTTACCAACTGCAAGATAAGCAATTCGAATCTACCTACCAGTCGATCCACTTGAGAAAGATGAGGCTTTCTGCTCTGTAAAGATTTGCAGCCTAGAAAACCCTCTACAGGGTCACTATGAGTTCAGAACTAACTTGGGGGCACACAATAACAACAACAACAGGAAGGAGCTTTATAGGCATTGTATCTCCGTGTTAAAATGATTTGCATGAGCTAAATAAATAAAACATTGTACTGGAAAATAATTCCTTAACCAGAAAACAGCAATTTCCACACTCCTCAAATGCTTCCTTTGCTAAGACTTTCCCTGGTGTTGTGTGCTCAAGCAATCAGTTTTAAAATGCAAGGGTATCTCTAATAGCGCTGGGAGAGAAAGAAAACCACTCCTCTTTTGAGGTAAGTTTTCCCCATAAAAATGAAATAAAATGGGTTCTTGAAGCTTAATCAGACTAATTTTTCCTTAGAGATGTCCAAAATCAAATCGTTTTCTATTCCATGACTTCTTAAAATACGGTTTTAGAATCTTTTCTGTGTAGTACTGTAGGGCTGACTCCTAAGTTGATGCTGGCTTTATAATTGGTTAATAAAAGAAGAGGCTTTTCATAACACGAGTTCATAAAAAGTTATGAGCATTGCACACCAATGTTCATAGCAGCACTATTTGCAAGAGCAAAAAGATGGAGACAGCCTAAGTGCCCATCAACTGAAGAATAGATAAACAAACTGTGGTACATACACACAGTGAAATATTATGCTACCTTGAAGAAGTAACAAGGAAGCTACAAGCCACTACATAACATGGATGAACCTTGAGGACATAATTGTTGTTGTTGAGGACATTGTTGTTGTTAGGTGCCATCGAGTCGGTACCAACTCATAGCAACTCTGTGAACAGCAGAA
>NW_006408519.1:25907750-25909185 GCF_000296735.1 Chrysochloris asiatica
AATGTTCAATGCATCTTGATTACATGTTTGATCAATTTGAGATTGAAGAAGTTGGTAGAATTCTTCTATTTCTTCCTCACTGGCTTTAGTTGTTGGTGCGTAAATTTGAATAATACTGGTATTAACTGGTCTTCCTTGTAGGCACATGGATATTATCCTATTACAGGCAGCATTGTATCTCATGACTGATTTGGATATGTTCTTTTTGATAATGAATGCAACACCATTCCTCTTCAGTTAGTCATTTCCAACATAATAAAGCATGTGGTTGTCAGATTCAAAATTGCTAATACCAGTCCATTTCAGCTCACCAACGCCTAAGATAATGATGTTTATGCATTCCATTTCATTTTTGACAACTTCCAATTTTCCCAGATTCAAACTTCGTACATTCCATGTTCCGATCTTCAATGGATGTTTACAGCTGTTTCTCTTCATTTTGAGTTTTGACCCTTCAGCAAATGAAGGTTCCATGGGCTTTTCTCCCATCCTGAGGGGATCATTTTCTGGCACTATATCTGACAGTATTTCTCTGCTATTCATAAGGTTTTCAGTGACTAAATTTTGGAAGTAGTTCATCACTCCTTCTTCCTAGTCTGTCTTTATCTGGAAGCTAATCTGAAACTTGTCCACCATGGGTGACCCTGCTGGTATTTAAAATACTGGTGGCATAGCTTTCAGAATCACAGCAACTCACAAGCCACCACAGTAGACAAACTGACAGACGAGTGGTGGTGAGATTATGCAAAGGAGAAACACTGCATAGGACCACTACTGTAAAAGACTAAGAAAAAAACGCATACTATAAGGGAGGGGGAGTATTTGTGGTTACCAGGATGTGGGGGTGGGATGAGGGGAGAGAGGGGAAGATGGAGCACAAGACAGGGAATAGACACAGGATAGTGTGGGTGCTAGGAAGCAGGGCAATACAGAAGAAGGCAGAGGGGAATGGAAGAACAAAGAGGACAGGAGAACATTTAGGCAGGTTTGCATAGGCTAAGTGGGACAGAGGTAAATAATGATGTATGCACAACCTTGGGATACAGGGATTGAGACATGGTTGGAAAGGGGAAAAAGGGGAAAATAATGTTAAAATGCTTGGCTGCCTTTTGAATCTTGGTTTCCCTGGCATACCATTATAAATTAGACATTTGAGGAGGAGAGAAAGGACTAGCCAGATAAATCACCACAGAAAGCTTTTAAGTCCATCTTATGTCTATAACTTATTGGAATACCTAAAATGGGGCTACAACGTGCCCAGTGAAGGAGGCTTCCTGTGGAGCCTCTGCATTACATAAGACCATAGGTGGAATCCTGAACCGCATCCAGTATCTTCTGAGGTGGGAAATTTCCACTTGAAAGGACAAACAGATGAGCCTTGAGCGGCTAGTAGATCAGAAGATACTTCTTGAAAGAAAGACCGACAGGAAAAATA
>NW_006408519.1:25909628-25935637 GCF_000296735.1 Chrysochloris asiatica
ACCTATGGATGCAGTAGCTCAAAAGAGGGAACAAATTTTTACTGCAAGGACCATTCCCATCCCCTCCATACGCAGAGTAGTCAGGGATGGGCAACTTGTACATTGGCTACCCAAAATGGGGGAGCTACAAAGGCAAGAAGTGACTGGCTTATAAGCTTTCTTGGGTTTTTCCAGTCTCTTTCTGATCAGTAAGTCCAGTTTTTTTTTTGTTTTGTTTTGTTTTTTTAATAACTTTGTGTTCTATATTGTTTTCCACATTATCCAGAACCTTCTAATGTGATCCCTTTCAGAGCAGTTGGTGGTAGTAGCCAGACACCAGCTGTATCTTCTTGTCTCAGAGTTGTGATGACTGATGTTCATATGTTCCATTTGTCCATTTGACTGTTTGATTCCAAGCATCTTCAATTTTCAACACTTTTCAATGAAATATATTTTTCATACCAAATATTTGAAGTCTGTTGTGTATTTTACACTTACGTTGTTGTTGTTAAGTGCCATCGAGTCACATCCTATTTAGAGTGACTGTATATGGTTTCCGAAGAGTGGCTAGTGAGTTGAACTGCCAACCTTGCAATTGAAACTGACCTTGAGGTTGAGTGCTTATCCAACGGCGCCAGGACTCCTTTATACTTAGAGCTCATCTCAATTCAGATTAACAACATTTTTTTAAAAATTTACTTTTTATTTTGTTATATATATAAAACAAACCATTTCATATTTCAAAAATATCCACATACAGAATTAGTAATAATGTCTATACTAAATCATGTTGTTCCAATGTCACCTGTGTCACTTCCTAAAGTTTTCCATGCATGATGTTTTAGATACTATATGCAAAATAATTTGGGGAACTCTTACACCCTTTTCCAATTCTTGTCTTCTTCTGTAAGTCCTTACTTTAGCAAAGATCTGTGTACTTTTCATAAGTTAACTGCTTGGGTCTGACTTTTCCTTAAATTTGGGAAGCATATAGTTCTCATTTCCAATCTCTTCCTGCAGTAGTGTCTGTGAGTCAGTTCTGACTCATAGTGACCTTGTCTAGGGTTTCTGAGGAGCAGCTGGTAACTTTAAACTGCCAACCTTGCAGTTAGCAGTCCAGTGCTTATCCTACAGACTAGTCAGAGTATGAGAGCCACCTCACTGCTTCCTGATGATCTTCCCAGATCCACTGACTGGCCTCCATTGGTATTGCTCCGTCAGTTCCTGGAAAGATCCTTCAGGCTAAAGGCCAGAGCTGGAAGATGTTGCACAGGCACTTGCTAAAATATGAAGAAGGTTTGAGTTGCCAGGAGGGTGTGAACCTGCCAGTATTTTGCTAACAATTTCCAGAACGCTGTCTCTGCTGCCAGCCATTATTGTAATTTTCTCCCTGTAAAAATGCATTTAAGAAAAGGATTATAAAATTATAGCTGCTTTAATGAGAACTAATGTATTCTCAGCACTAAGTTATCTGAAAGACATCAAAGTACACTCACCGTTCTGAAAACTCAAAGGGTAACATGTGTTTTTTGGGTTTGTGCTTTGCAGAAGTGAAATTTGTGTGCAAAACTCCAGCTATTGCTGATATTGTAATCCTGATTGATGGATCATGGAGTATTGGAAGATTCAATTTCAGACTGGTTCGGCTTTTCCTGGAAAACCTGGTTACAGCATTCAACGTGGGCTCAGAGAAGACGAGAATTGGTACTTGTATTATTAATAGCAGCAACCAATTGTCAATTTAAAAGACCTTGGAAGTTTTTAAAGACATTTCAAAAACTCTTATAAAGGACGTTCACAGCTCAAAGATCAATTATACTGTTGCCCCCCACAGGATATCTTGGGATCAATAAATATTTATTTCTTCTAATTTCTGCTATGACACTATAATTCAATTAATTATTGATCTAATTTTAATTTTCTGAAAGTAAAGTACCCTTTGCCTAGTAGTAATAATAATAATAACCTTTTAAAGGCTAGGATTGGTTTAAGAATTTATCTTGTAATAATTTTCTTTTTATTTAAAAGAGACAGCTGAATCCAGTGAAATTTGGATTATTGGAAATAGCTTTATAGTACCAAGTCGTCTTTGCTAAATTAATTCTACCCAAGATAAATGCAAAATGTGAAAGAGTGAGTTGTAAATCTTTAAGCAACATATTCACTTTATTATTTTTTAAAAATTCATAGTTTAACTTTTAAATAACCACTAAGGAAAATTCCTGATATGAGTTGAAGGAACAGGAGGTATATTTTCAAGGTATTTAGAAGTGAGCATTATATGAGATATATAGCATTTACAAAAGAAGAAGAAGAAGACTGTGTTTGTATATGTAATGTCTGGATATATCTATTTTGCTTTTTCCGCTTCAAAATAGGATTTTAAGAATTTTCTTTAGAAAGTACATTGCTAGACAGAGAAAAAAAAGAGCTTCATCAATCTGGTTTCTAGATTGTCCACCATGATTGCTGGTAGAATGTCTCTCTTTTCTTTCTAGGCCTTGCACAGTATAGTGGTGACCCCAGAATAGAATGGCACCTGAATGCCTTTAGCACAAAGGATGAGGTCATCGAGGCTGTCCGAAACTTACCATACAAGGGGGGAAACACACTAACAGGTAGGTTTTGTTCAGTCTACATGCTTAGCAATGTTTTATTGTCTTAATCTGCAGTTCTGTGAGAGTTAACATGATATTTGTCAAACATGTTGTTGTTGTTAGGTGCCATTGAGTCGGTTCCGACTCATAGCGACCCTGAACAGGGTTTCTGAGGCTGTAAATCTTTACAGGAGCAGAAAGTCTCGTCTTTCTCCCGCGGAACAGCTGGTAGTTTCGAACTGCCAATTCGTAACCCAGTTTACAGCCCAATTCGTAACCACTACGCTACCAGAGCTCCTTAGATGGTTATTTTCCCAAATGTTAAAGAGTTCAGACCTAGAAACCTCATTCTTCTATAATATAAGTATAATGTCCCAGGGAAGGCTGGACAAGGAGAAAACTAAGCTAACATCCTCAAGTTCATTGTTTTCTCTTTTTACTTCTTTTCCATCTCTAGCCACCATATCATTTAAATGAAAACAACATTTTAACTTATTTTCAAAGGTGGGGTTTTCCTTGCCATTTTTCTGCAATCAATATTTAGCATGAGAAGATTTGGGGATCTTTGCCCCTAGTAGATTTGATGAATAACTAATGTAAGAGCATGTAGATTATATGTATCCAAGGTAAAATAAAACCACAGGAGTTTGTACTGGCTTTTAACTTAGTAAATGCTCTTTCCTTCCAAAGAGGCACATACACTACGGATGCTTAAGTTAAACAATATTGATGGTCTCATTGTCTTTCAAAGGAACTCCTGAAACCCTGGACATGGTTTTTCTCATCTGAGCCACAAAGTATTCTTATTAATAGAGCAAAAAGAATTTTCAACAAAAATCCTGTAATAATATTGCAGCAGTTTCTTTTTTTTTTTTTCATTTCTCTGTGGGGAAATGCAAGAGTTTTATGATCATTTCTGATCTTCTCCCACTAACCCTAAAGAAAAGAGAGGATTTGGTGCTCTTTGGGTCATATGACAAACTTGTGATGATATTTTGGCACAGACCCTTTGGTGTGAGTATTCTAGCTTCATGCTAGGGAATTTGAGGTGGTGGTGGTTGTTTTTAATTTTTAAATGTTAATTTCTGAGATGATGCAGTGTTTCGTTGTTTTTATTCTATTCTGGTGAACACTATTCTGGTTCCACCACATCTGTCAAGGAAAAGCTCATAAAAATGAAGGCTCTTATCTAATAAAAGTTCTTTTAGTTCAGTAAGTTACTCATCTGTGGTTATTTTTTATAGAGTTGGAAGACTTTTATTAGAGGTGGTTAGCTTGTGTTTATTTTTCCTTTTTTTTTTTTGCCCTCAGGTCTTGCCTTGAACTACATTTTTGAAAATAGTTTTAAACCAGAAGCAGGATCAAGGACTGGCGTATCCAAAATTGGCATTTTAATCACTGATGGAAAATCGCAAGATGATATTATTCCCCCATCCAGAAACCTTCGTGAATCTGGTGTAGAACTCTTTGCCATAGGTATGTGTAATTGACAGTCCTGCCTCAACAATAGACACACACACACAACCACTTAAAACAGCACAGGATGCCAAGAGTACTTCACTGAAAGCTGGGAGGTCTGGTATCTCCTGACCATAATTCTATAACGTAAAGATCTGTAGATGAGGTGTTGTTCATAAATTATAAAAAGCATAAAGTAGCATGCAAAAGTCAGGCTTGTGCTTTTATTGCACTGAATAAGTTAAACTATCTGTTTAACGTTGCTTTATAACTATCAACTCTCTGGGAGTGGAAAGAGAAACCAACTTAATGTTTTCAAGGATTTAGCGTTCTGCAGCTATGTTAAAGAAAACACAAAGTTCTAGATAGGCAGTATCATTTTCTTTGAGATCAATTCCTTTGGAAAAGGATATATATGGAATATATTCAGAGTAGTTGCAAATTATTTAGAGGGAGTCCTGGTGTGGCGCTGTGGGCTAATGCATCAGACTGTAAAGTCTTCAAACTGAAGGGCAGTGGTTCAAGCTCACCATCTGCTCCTTGGAAAACCTACACAGGGTCGCTATAGGTCAGAATCAACTTGACGCCACTTAACAACAACAAGCAACTTTGTACTTGCTGAGCATGTCTATACTTTCTTTGGCAATAGAAACATTTTCTATTTACTCAAGTCTGACAAACTTTCTAAGCAAAAATAAAGTCTGATTCCCAAGCAACACTTGGATGCAAATATAAATGCTATAGCAAATTCTTAAAAGGGCTCTGAGAACCTTTAAAATTGGTTATTATAAATGGCCCATTTCATTATGTTTTACACATTTGCTTATCCTATTTGTAATCAATCTAGTCTAGTTGAAATGCATTTAGCATCCTTTCATCTACCAGGAAAATGGTGCAATCTTCCCTCTATAAACTCTCAGAAAAGGATACTACCCCTGTACTTATATACCAGTTGGGAGACACATGCCAGGTATAAGTGTAGAAAATATAGATGCTGGGATCCTATTGTAGTAGTCCTTATGAATTGAAACACTCAAAGACTAGAGGCCTATGAATCTGTACTTTAAAAAATTTATACTTTTTTGCAATCCAAGGTGAGAACTACTAGTAAACCCCATTGGATGATTTCCACTATGTGTATTGTTCAGGTTTCTGCCCCCTTTAGAGAAACACCGTACACAGTTTCCATATTTATGCTTTTTTGTTTCATCAGGGTATGTTTCTAATCAGTCAGTTTGTCAGAACCTCTCTTCTACTACCATCCAACCGAGTACTATCTGAGAACAGCTGTTAAAGCCAGAAGAGGTGGCTCATAGACACTGCCTTCCTTCCTTCCTTACCTTTTCCCTATCCCTGGAGTATCTCTGGAAGGAAGCATGCTGGTGCAGGGCTACATGTTCAACTGCTAACCCAAAGATTCGGGGTTTGAACTCTCCAGCTGCTCCCTGGGAGACAGATGTGACAATCTGCCTCCATACAGATGGGACACCCTATGGGACAGTGCTGCTGTGTCCTATAGACAGGTTTGCTGTGAGTTGGAAAGCACTGGTGGCATCTCGGGACAGTGAATTTCTGAAGAGCAAGAGTTTTTCTTCATTTTTCCATCCCCAGCACCTGTCTAGTTTTTGACACTTTATAAGTGTCTAGTAAAAGGACTATTGAACAACTTGGCATGACTCAAAGATTTCTAAGATAACAATTAAAAATCTAAATGTTTATGAAACGTCCAAATACAAGAAGTGCATTTTCTATTGTAAAAGTCATTTTAGAATATTGCTAGTCAAAGCACACTGGAGAAAGAGCAGAAGAAATTCAGAGGAGCAAAACTATGACTATATTATGTCCAGACCTTGATTTTGGTCCTTGCTACCCCATTACTAAGTGTACCTGTGTGTAGATGGTATATCTGGGTGACATACCAGTTCATCAGGGCCAACTGTGATTGTGTGCACCTCTTCCCAAATCTTCACTTTGTGACCTCAGATTGTTTGAAAGCAGACACAGTGAGGGTATTTACACCACATAAATGGTCATAAATGTGGGCAGAAAGCTGATTATTAAACATCAATCAATGCACCATTGTAATTTACATGAGCAATAAACTGTTTTTAACCATATTGCAAATTCAGTTCCAAAAACCAATGTTAGTCTTGCCCTAGGAAGTGGATTCAGATTTGCTGGTGCTGTGGGCTAATGCTCTGGACTGCAAGGTCAGTTTGAACCACAAAGTCGGCAGTTCAAGCTCATCAGCTGCTCCTCAGAAACCCTATACAGGGTCACTATTGGTCGGAACCGACTCAATCTCACTTAACAACAACAAAAACAACAGGTGTTTCTTGCCTCAGGTTTAACAGTACATCCCTCAGAGCCATCAGTTCTTCCCTCAGAGTGGAAGAAAGACAGAAAAATTCCTCCTACCCATTCCTGGGGTCCTGGTGTGGCTCTGTAGGATTAACACTGGATTGCTAACCACAAAATCGGCAGTTCAAATCCACAAGCTGCTCCTGGAAAATCTTAGACAGGGTTGCTATGAGTTGAAACCAACTTAATGGCACTGAACAACAATACCCACTCCTAGATTGAATACTGAAATGTATCAGATTAAAGAAGCATCCCATTATTTGCTCTGTGCCAGGCATTGTGCTGGATGCTTGGACACAAAAAAATCCTTACAAAAATATTCCTGCCAAGTCCTAGTGAACATTTCTTTGGTTTTCCCTGCAGTGTAATGGATTTGGCAAGGGGAGAGAGGGGCAGATTTAAGACTCTTTTTCTTAGAATATTCTGGAAATCCAAACTTCTTGCTGGTTCTGGTTTGAATTGCTTCTTAAGGCATTAAGCTCCCATCAGCACACTTTGAATGTTATACTCTTATCATGGGCACATACGAAATTGTGTACTTTATAAGCTAGTGTAGTAATTCTTGAGGCAAGAAATCTCTCCCTTTTCCTTTGTCTAAGAAAGGCAATTCCTGTGGGCGACTTACATGAATGGTGGATTCATTCAAACTTGCCCTCCGTTTTCTCGTCTTGCTAATAATAGGTAGATCCTTTTTAAACAAAATTTTAAGTGAATTCATCCAGATGTGATTTGGACCTTTTTCTCCAGAAATTATGTGGAAATCAGCAGTGTTTGTTATTTCATAACCATATAAAGCAAATAGCTCAGAGAAAGATACTGCATTGTTGTTCAATATGTGGAAGGTTGGAAGATAAATGAATGGTCACAGTCAGGCACTAAGAAGTAATTCCTGTTGGCCCAGGCTGTCTTTCTTGCTTGAATAGTCCTTCCTTTAATGCCAGCAGGTAATTGAAATGACAGGAATGTACAAAGAAACCCTTCTTGTTTGCTGAAGCCCAGGGAAGAGAATTCTACCCTCCTGCTTTTTTTGTTTCTCATTTAACTGTAAACTTGAGCTCACTGGAGTGGCCTTCTTCTGAGAGATAGGAATGGGTAGGAACATAGGACTTTGGTGACACATGCACATAAGTATAAGGGGGCTTCAAAAAGATTGTGGGAAAGTGGAATTAAAAAAAATTATGAAATGTTTCTGAAAACTTTTTGAAGCCCTCCCATATCTATCTGATTTTTCTCTTGGCCATCTCAGTTTAAGTAAACCTGAATTTTATAAAATTTTCCTAGGTGTATCTCAATTTAAGTAAACTTTAGAGAGTCTTGGTTTGGTGTTGCAGGATCAGCACTGGACTGCTAACTGCAAGGTTAGTGGTTCAAACCCACCAGCCACTTTTCAGAAACCCTATACAGGGTCTTGTGAGTCATAACTGACTTAACAACAAAAACAACAATATTTTATAGAATTTCAAACCTGAAGCTTTGATAGTTTAGATTACAGATTTAATAATAGCCATTGCTTCTGCAAGGGAGCACAGTGGCTCTGTAGGATAAGCACTGTCTGAGAACCACAAGATCAGTGGTTCAAGCCCACCAACTGCTCCACCTGAGAAAGATGAGTTTTCCTGTTCCCACAAACATTTACAGCCTTGAAAACCCTATATCGGGCCATTATGAGTTGGAAGTGACTCAATGGCACCTAACAACTACATTGCTTCTGTAATATTTATCAAGTCAGGAGTTGGTTTTATAAAGTCAATATGTACTGAACAAAAAGTGAGGCCTAATTCTAAAAATGACTCTGAAGGTTACTTTTACAAAAAAAATCCGACATGACACTTGCCTCTTTAAAGTAGCAAATGCTTTCCTTGCACTGGAGGCTGGCTGACTTGGGCCAGGCCCACTGCAGGTACTACTTCAAATGGGGTCACGAATGTCATGGTTTCCTTCCTCTCACCCTCTGTGTAAGGGGTGAAGAACGCCGACCTGAATGAGCTGCAGGAGATTGCCTCGGAGCCTGACAGCACCCATGTGTACAACGTTGCTGAGTTTGATCTGATGCACACTGTTGTGGAGAGTCTGACCAGGACTGTCTGTTCCCGAGTGGAGGAACAAGACAAAGAAATCAAAGGTGAGACCAATGACAGAGAGCCATGATTCTGTGCGTGGCGATCTCACCCCACACAAGGTCTATTGTGGAATCTGGAAGTTCTTTCATGTTTTCCTGTTTACTGACTTTCTGAACCGAGTCTTTTAGTCCCTTTAGACAAGATCCATCACTGTAGAAACGGGAGTATATTGACAGGGTTTGTGGGGGTAGGAAGAACACATTAAGTATTTAATGATTTTCTCTGTGGTGTCACATTGAGTGCATCATGTCTTGTTAACTTTAATGTTGAGATCACATTGTACAGTCACGTACACATTTAAGGAATAAGATAGAGATACTGTGTGTACTTTAACCTATTTTCCCCAATGACAGCATCTTGCAAAATGATGATAGTACAGCATTACAACCAAGATATTGACTTGATACGGCCAGGACACAGCATTTCCATCACCACAGAGTATCTCCTACCTTGCTTTTTACAACCACACACCCCACCTATTTTCTTCTTATCACACTCTTCCCCTAACCTCTGATAATCTTTAATCTAGTCTCCATTTCTGTCATTCTTTCATATCAAAAACCTTACATACAAAGAATCATTTAATGTGTGATGTTTTGGGACTAATGTTTTAATTTGAGGATATTTTCCTGGGGAGATTCATCCAAGTTGTTGTAAGTATCAATAGTCATTCCTTCGTGCTGCTGCGTAGTAAGCATTCTTACGAGCTCTGGTGTGGAGCTGTAGGATAAATTTTGAGCTAGTAATTGCAGGGTTGGCAGTTCAAACCCGCTGGCCACTCCTGGAGACGGTATATAGAAACACTATGAGTTGAAACCAACTTGATGGCTTACAATAACAACAGAGTGTTCTTGGGTATGGATGTATAAACCATTCATTCATTGAAGAGCATCAAGATTGTTTGCTGGTTTGGCTAATAGGAGGAAAGTTGCCAGAAACATTTGCACACAAACATTTGGTATGAGTTTTCAGTCCTCAGGACAAATGGAATTGTTTCATAGGATAGAGATATGTATGTATTTTTAAGAAGCTACCAAACTGTTACCCAGGTTGACAGTATTGTTTGACAGTTTCACTATTAATGGATAAGTTTACCCAGTTTTTATGCATCCTTACCAATACTTATCATTGTTACTATTGTTTATTTTAGTTATTCTGATAGATGTGTGGTATTAATCACATTGTGGTTTTAATTTTTGCTTCCTGGTGACTAACGGAGTTTGACATCTTTTCATGTGCTTAATTGCCATCTGTATACCTCCTTTGATGAAATGCCATTTCTAATTGGGTGTTGCTATTGTTTGCTTGTTTTTCTTTTTGAGAGTTTATTTATATCTCAAATACTAATCCTTGTTGGATATGTGGTTTGCAGATATTTTTCTTTCAGTCAGTAGCTTGTCTTTCCAGAATAAAATGATAAAATATTGATGTAATCTATTTGTTTGTTTTTTACTTGTGTTGTTGCCATGTCTAAGAACTCTCTGCTTGACCCTACATCTTCACAATTTTCTCAGATGTTTTTAAAATGCTGTATAGTTTTATGTTTTACATGCAAGTCCATGATCCATTTTGAGTTTGTTTTTGTAGGTTTGAAGTTCCTGTTTTGCCTGTGGAGGGTCACTTACTCCAGTTGGAAAGTCTGTCTTTCCTCCAGTGAATTGCTTTGCACCTACATTTTATTCCATCTCAGACATCTATCTGTCTCAAAATTTTTATGGAGTCATTGACTTTGACATGTACATAACACACACAGAGTGTGTATGTGGTGTTTAGCTCACAACATACATCCACTATATGTTAGTTCAATGTTGTTCATTTGAGATCTTGGCTGTTTGTTTCACTGAAGACTTCAGTACAAAGGCTGTCCTCTGATGCTTACCACCAGGCTCTAGTGCCAGATATGCCTGGACACTAGTTCAACTCTGCCTTACCTTCATTGAGTCTTGGTTTCTCACTTAGAAAATGGGGATCGTAATAGTACCTACTGAGAATTAAATGATATTCCTATACTTCTAAGTAGCTTGTAAGAGTATGTTTATATACACAGGTGCTTAATTAATACTGGATTATATCATATTATAGCAATGTCTTCATCTAAGGAAATATCTTACTTCAGGAATTATGTCTTATTTAAGTTTGTATTTTAGAACCTAGCACAGTGCCTGGTTTGTAATAGATATTTAAATGTTTGAGTTTTTTAAATGATTAAATGTTGGAATAAGTAGCTTACCTGGGAATAAGTTATTCAACTTATCTAGAGAGAATTTTAGAAACAGTACAATATCATTGTCATTTCTGACTAAAGGGATTTCTGAGATTCAAGCAATAACTGGGAAAGGGTATATTTGATATATATATATATATCTTTCTAAATTAGCCTCAGCCCTTGTCACCATTGGACCACCTACGGAGCTGATTACTTCTGAAGTCTCTGCCAGAAGCTTTATGGTTAACTGGACACATGCCCCAGGAAACGTGGAGAAATACAGAGTTGTGTATTATCCTACAAGAGGTGGAAAACCAGAAGAGGTAAGACCTGTTGCTGTCAAGTTGGTTCATACTCGTCGTGACTGACATAGTTATCTCTTGTTGTTGTTATCATGAAGTGCCGTCGAGTCACTTCCAATCCATAGCGACCCCATACAGGAGTTCCGAGGAGCAGGTGGTGAGCTTGAACGACTGACCTTGTGGTTCAAACCGACTTTGCAGTCCAGGGCATTAACCTGCAGCCCGACACCAGGACTCCCGGTTCCTTAGGAGAAGCAATATGGAGACAGTATTTTCAATCAGTTCTTTTCATTCTCTCAAGTCTTCCAGAGTAATGAGAACAAGACAGTCATTTATATCTAAGAAGATTATTTTCCACAAACACTTAAACTGAAATACAATTCTATGTTTCTATATTGTTTTCCTGCCTCTCTGGGCTGTGGTTTTGTAACTTTTTATCTCTCCTGATGCGGCACTATAGGATAAGCACTGGACTGCTAGCCTTAAGGTAAGCAGCTCAAACTCACCAGCAGCTCTTCGTAAACCCAATTTGGGTCACTATGAGTTGGAACCAAGTCAATAGCACTTAACAACAACAACAATTACTTCATTAAATACCCTCAAAACAGGTCCAGGTCTAGTTCTAGCATAATTTGTTGTACCTTTTTAAAATTTTTTTCAAGTTTTTAAAATTAATGAGTTTTTCCTGACCAGGGTCCCCATGTGCTATTCATACATTGATACTTTCTTTCTCTGTTGAGAGGGATTCGAGCTTTTTGCCTTAATAAAGTCTGTGTGTTCCACGTTATGTGGTCATATGATATAGTCCTCCAGGATTCAGAGTGTCCTGGACATTGATGGTGAAGACAGTAATGGAGAAGCCATAATAAAGCAGCTGTTGCCGGCTTTTTCTGAGTTGTCTGACCTAGACAAGACTATCTACTGCCAGGTGACAGGATCTCTCTTGTTTCCTGTCTCTGATACAGAAACTCACAGACTCTATGTTCATACATGGTGGGGCCTCCCTTTCCTTTTGTTCCTCTAGCCTCTGATTCACCTTGCTGTGTTTCACAGGTTTTCCTAAAGTGGGTCATGGTGTTCTAAATCTTAAAAAGACAGAGCGCTTCCAATAGTTCTATCTTTTCATGACGAATTAATCTTTAAAATGTTTCCTCAAACTCCATGAAAAGTATAATGTCTACTGTGATTAAGTGACTATGAATAAGAAAATAGTAGCTCAAGAATGGCACCGTTTCCATTAGATAACAGACTAAGAAGAGATTTTGGATGTATTACACAGAATGTGTGTCACTTCATGTAGGAATTCAAGGAGCCTTGGTCACCACGGCACTGTGGTGAAAAAGATGTGACACAGATAAGAAACTCTTTAATGAAAGCTGCTTGCTTCGGATATTTTTGCTTCTTGACTTCAGTTCTACATGTGAGATAGTCCACGCTCTCATTCTTTGAACTCTTCTTCAAACAGGTGGTGGTGGATGGTAGTGTATCTTCCACAGTGCTGAAGAACTTAATGTCTTTAACTGAATATCAGCTAGCAATCTTTGCAATCTATCCCCACACTGCTAGTGAAGGCCTCCGTGGAACCGAAACAACACGTAGGTATTTAATTCTATGCCACTTCCACCTCGGTATGGCATTGACTCGGTGGTCTCCCCCTTGAATTAGAACTGTGTGTAGATTGCATTGATAGACATACAGAATCAATTTCGTAGAAAATTGTTGCCATGCTTCGCGTAGTACTGAGTCCATGTGTTAATTGGCATTTTGAAGGTTTTTCTTATAAAGGAGGGATGTTAGAAAATTCTGGTATGCTTGGAGCAACTTCTATGGCTCAGGATGTAAAATACATTAATTTAGTAAAGGCTTATTATGAGCCAAACACTGTGTTAACCACACAATCAACAGTGAACACAGTGACCTAAAACTTCATCAACTGGAAAAAACATGAATGTTGCCAATTTCAAAAAAAATAAAAAATAAATACAAGTTGTCCTCACTTTGCACGGTAGCACAAGTCAAGCTTGTGCATATTGCTACTGAATTCTTATCTTGCAATGGATTCAAGGTAATAGAGAGCTGTCGGATGCCACTCCAAAGTGCTTGTGTTTTAGTTAACATGGTATTTATTGTGTAATGTGAGAGCTTGTGGCATACAATTAAAATCTTTAATATGTATTCTGGAAAGAAGACTACATGGTGATTTGAGAATGTATGTCAGGGAACTTGACATAGTCTGGAAAATATGGGCATTAAGAAGGCACTATATACCTAGAGCATGGCACATAGGAAGCATTCAGTAAGGGAGAGTTCTGATTGCTGTTCATTATGTTGTATAATGATGGATGGGATTAAACTAACTAAAGAAGGGCCAGAAAACCTGTGTGAGGATATTTGGGGTGGCCCAGGAAGAGTCTTCCAAGTTGAGCTCTGAAGGATCATGTGCAGCAGAAAGATGACAAACTTGGAGTAATTTAAAGAAGGTCACTCTGGTGTCCAAAGAGAAGAGAAGAAGCTTGCCACATGGGGATGGAGAGGTTCAGTATGTCAGGCAGGGTTTGGTGGGTTTGTGGAGGATTTTGTTATTGTCCAGAAAAATGAAAAACCATTGAAGGTTTTTAATCAGGGAGTCCTGGTGTGGTGCTGTAGGATAAGCACTCGACCTTAAGGTTAGTTTGATCTGCAAGGTCGGAGGTTCAAACTCACCAGCCACTGCTCAGAAATCCTATACAGGATCACTATGAGTTAGAAATGACTCGATGGCACTTAACAACAAAAACAAAAAGAATCCCTGGTAGCAAAGTGGATAAGCACTTGGCTGCTAACTGGGATGTTGGTAGTTTGAAGCCATCAGTGGTTCTGTGGGTGGGAGAACTGACAGTTTGCTGCTGTGAAGATTACAGCATAGAAAACCCTATGGGACAATTCTTCTCTGTGACATGAGGGGGTGGACTTACTATGAGTTGGAAGTCACTCCATGGTACCTTGCTACCAACCAATGAAATAGGTTTGCAATTTTAAAAGGCCTCTAGGTCAGCATTGTGGAACAGGGTGAGAGCAGTTAGGGGACTTGCAGAGGGCCCATGGAGAAATGGTGTACCGAAGATCAAAGTGGCAGCATGGAGGCAGAGAGATTTCACTAGTAAGGGGAGTGAAGGTAAGCCAGTAGATTTCTGTTGTTAAGTGCTGTCAAGTTGGGTTCCGACCCAAAGTGACTCTGTATAGAGTTTCCAAGGAGGAGCTGGTGAACTTGAACTGCAGGTCTCCTGGCTCAAGTGGACTTTGCGATCCAGTGCATTAACCATCAGCACCACACCAGGAGTCTAGATTTCTAGAAGTGTGAAAACAAAGATCACTGTTAACTAAGGATTTCTGAAAGCATGCCTAAAAATGTTGTCAAGGAACTTTGTAGCTAACTGCCCAACAGAATTCCAATTTGTGGAAATTAGATTACATCTATATTCATTATTTATATCATTGCAATTAAAACAGACTTCTGAATACAAATAATTCCTTACCTGGGCATGTTCATGATAATATACATACTACAACACACACACAGAATCGTTGTTGTTAGGTGCCATTGAGTTGGTACCAACTCATAGTGACTTTATGCACAGCAGAATGAAACACTGCCCGATCCTTGGTCAGCCTCACTACTGTTGCCCTGCTTGAGTCCATCGATGCTGCCACTTGGTCAATCCATTTCATTGGGAGTCTTCCTGTTTTTCTCTGCCCCTCCACCTTACCAAACATGATATCCTTCTCCAGCGACTGGTCTCTCCTGACAATATGTCCGAAGTCTGAGAGACATCACAATCACCTGTTCATTCAGTCATTTGAACCATTCATCAAGTTCCTGTTGTGTGTTGGACACTGTGCAAAGATGAACTAAAAACTCTGCCTCTGGTAGAACAACAAAGTAAAAAATCCCAAGAACAGCTAATATTATCCAATGTTTGATAAAATGACAGGAACAATGTAACAATTCTTAATGGATTAGTGGATTTCTCCCTGGCAAAAATCTGTGAGACTGTTGTTGATACCCCAATTCTGCAGAACTATTTTCAACAAAATTCCTACCTTCAGGAATTTGTGTTTTTATCCTAATAAAAGGAAACAAATTAGTTCAATTTATTGGCGTTCCAGTAAAAGTAGGTGCAGGGAACTGCAAATGTCAGCAAAGATTTGAATGATCACATTCTAGTTAGAAAAGAAGACAGGGACAGATTGGGAGGGATGTGAATTATTTTTGGAAACCACAATCTTTCATGCTATTCATTGGCATTTATTTGTAAGTTAGAAACTTGAAATGTATTCTTAATTTCTTTATCCTTCTCCTTAAATCTGGCCCAGTTTATTTCTTGAGTATTCTGTTTATTCATATGCTCTGACTTAGCCACATCCCACTATGATCTCTGATTGACTGTACCAATGAGCTTTGATTCGTCTATGCATTTGTCCATTCCGTCACCGATTCTGTCGTTCATTAAATGACTCCAAAGACATTTTTAAGGACCACCATATGCCAGATTCTCTGCTTCTTGATGGGTACAGTAGTCTCCTCCTGCCCTTGATAGACTTCCAGAGATTCGTGCCCATCACCTGTAGTGGGATATAAGAAAAGTGAAGGTGGTCATCCCTGATATCAAAGTATTCAGTATGTTTACTCTCCCTGAAGAGGTTTATGTATTTTAAGTAAAAAGATTTAAGAATGAACATTATCTGAAAAATAAACCATGTACAGTTTGTAAATATTAGCACATGTGTGCTTTGTAATCCATGAGCATTTTTATAAATGGTTGGACATTGATTTGTTTTTCCTCTTGCAGTTGCCTTACCCATAGCTGCTGACTTTGAGCTGTACGACGTGACAGAGGACAGTATGAGGGTGAAATGGAATGCTGTGGCTGGGGCATCGGGGTATCTGATCCTTTATGCACCTCTCACAGAAGGTCTGGCTGGGGATGAAAAAGAGGTAACTTCCTACTGTCCATTAGAACCCTAAGATCCTTCACTTCCTTAAAATAATTTTATTATAAATTTCCAGATAAACAACTGGGAAATAAAAATAAAAAACCAAAACCCAAGCACTTCTAACCCTACCACCTAGAGATAGTCATTGATAACATTTATTTAACCATCTTTTATCAGTCCAATTAAAAGTTACTTATTTTGCTGTTGAGAATACATGCAGCGAAACATACCTCGATTCAACTGTTTCTATGAAAACAATTCAGTGACACTGATGACATTTGAATTATGCATCTAATCTGACTCCACTTTTCTAAGTGGTCCCTCTCTCATCACCACAAACTCACAGATGTTTATCTCATCTTCTGAGCTGCAGTTGCCAATTTGATCCTCTGTAGATAGTTCTTCAAATAGCATAATGCTCAGGGCAGCCTTTTTCACTACTTAAGCTACACTGTTGTTTGGTTTTATGAACACCTCAGGGGTGTTTTATTTTTATTTTTATTTTGAACTGAGTGATAGTGTGCATGGGAGAGCATCAGCTTTATACCATCGTTTCATTGCAATGATTACAATCTCCTCTGTGCATCATCATTCAACAGTAGTTGCTTCTATTCCCTCTGGTGTTTTTTTTTTTTTGTATGTTTTTTTGTTTTGTTTTTGAGGAGGAGAGATGTACACAAAAACACTCAGGAATATATAGTAATTTAAATAACCAAAAGGCACATTCTGCAAGCCTGCCTCCTGGTCGCCAGCACTCAGTCCCTCTCCTTCCATGAGTCTAGAGTCCTCAGCTGCTCTCAGAGACGCTTTTGGTTTAAGGTTTGAAGATGATTTTAGTATAATAGTTTCAGAGGTTCATCCAGTCTCCATACTTAAGAAAGTCTAGATTCCATGAGAATTTGAAATTCTGTTCTACATTTTCTCCCTTTTGATCAGGATTCTTATAAAAAAGGTTTCACAATGGGAGTTGGACACCAAACAGTTTAGTACATTTTGAACACAAGTAATGTGGTGATTTCTTTACATACTATTTTGTAGCCTGCTGTTTTCATCAAGATCATTTATGTGACTATTTTCCCATGCCATTAAATAATAGTCTATATTGTCATTTTTAATATCTGAAGAGTACTCTTTGTATTGGTTTCTACCAGGGCATGTTTAATTAATTCTATGCGCCTGGATAGTTTGCTATATAGATAAATATTTTTGTGAATGTTCTTGATCTCACATCTTGACACAGTTGCTGTCTATTAGGATTCATTCCTAGTCACAGAGATGCTTTTTCAAAGCTTATACTAAATGTATATGTATAAATAAATATACAAAGCTTATTCTAAAGCACAATGGGTGCTTTAGAAAGTCCTATGATTTACATTGCTTTATGCAATGTATGAATGTTTCCCCCTTAACATACTGTTTGAATTTTCTTTCCGTTTTTACTGGTATGAGAATGTAGATAAATATGTCTCATTGATTTGACAATTAATCTTGTACTAATTTTTAATTTCTAGTGTCAATTGCTATAATACAGACGTCCAAATAACAAGGAAGAGGTGTCTTTGACACTTAGAAATGCTTTGGCCAGGCAGGCGAAATGGCCAAGTGAGGCAGAACCAGAGCTTGGTTCTTGCAAATTGTCAGAAACCTGCCTCTTGATGACAGAAATCTTTAGAGCTAAAATATGACTAATTGGACAGTAATGAAGAGAACCTGAAATATGTGTACTTTGATTCCAAGGTTTATATACTTTTTACAGATTTGGACTTCATCTTCATCTGAATTATTTTTGCAGGAGAGAAACTTAACAATGATGCTTGAGAAACACTCAACTTCACTAGGAAAAAAATGAAATGAAGAAAAGAGCTCGTAGCCAACATATTAGCAAATACTAACTCTGATAATAGTCAGAATGTAAGTGTTTCGTTCTGCTGTGCATAAGGTCGCTATGAGTCGATTCCAACTCGATGGCACCTAACAACAACAACAACAACAACAAATAGGAGACAGAACCACTTATTTTCTGTTGGTAAGCAAGTATTTGGTAGAGCCACTTCAGGGAAGCATTTGCAATGTCTTCTCAAAGTGGATATAAACCATTTTAAAAGCCATTTGTCACAGGGAAACACCTTGAAGGATTTTCCAATGTAGGTTGTTGTTGTTGTTAGGTGCCATCGAGTTGGTACTAACCCATAGCGACCTTATGCACAGCAGAATGAAACACTGCCCGATCCTGGGCCAACCTCACTACTGCTGCCATGCTTGAGTCCCTCAATGCTGCCACTTGCCCAATTCATCTCGTTGGGGGTCTTCCTCTTTTTCTCTGACCCTCCACCCTACCAAACATGATATCCTTCTCCAGCGACTGGTCTCGTCTTACAGTATGTCCAAAGTATGAGAGACGAAGTCTGGCCATCTTGGACTCCAAGGAGCACTCTGGCTGCACTTCTTCCAAAACGGATCTATTGGTTCTTTTGGCAGCCCATGGCACTTTCAATATTCTCCTCCAACACCATAACTCAAAAGCATCAATTCACATGCATATGAGGTTATTGAAAATATCATGGCCTGGGTCAGGTGCACCCTGGTACTCAAGCTGACATCTTTGCTCTTCAACACTTTAAAAAGGTCTTGCACAGAAGATTTGCCTAATGCAATACGTTGTTTGATTTATTGACTGCTGCTTCCATGAGTGTTGATAGTTCAGTGTAAGATCAAAATATTTAAAACAAGTAGTATGTCCATCAGTTGGGAAATTAAAAAAATAATGTTGTAGTTATATAACAGAATGCTATAAAGGAATTAAATAACAACCCTATGTTAAATGAATAGGTCTTAAAAGATGATATTGACAGGGAAAAAAAAAAACCTAATTGTAAAAATGTCCCATCTTGCAAATTGTTAAAACACAAATTGTTTATAGATGTATACATATTTTTTAACTGTTTATCGTGAATTTAGTGAACGTTTACAAACAGGTCTTCAGACCCATACCCAACAAATTGTATATTTCATTGTATACATATTTCTATTAGTGTATACAAAGATGGGTGAGTGGTGTACACAGGAACACCAGGGCACGAAAGATTGAGGACTTTCTGTGTTATCTGGGTGCATCCTTTTTAAAAAGAAGATCTGAAATCATTATGGCAAAGTGTTGATCTCTGTTAGAGCTGAGTGGTATATGCATCAGGATATATTTATATTGTTCATAGATGTTACGATATCTAAAAATGTTTAAAAATTAATTTTAAAGTGACACTGACCATTTATGACTGGCAACAGTTCTGTAGATTTCTTTTTCTTCCTTTTCAAAACATAAAACTCTCACACCTAGAGAATGTTAGCTAATGTGACCGACTCCAAAGGTCAGTATAGATCTCCCAGGATCAAAAAGCAAACTACTAAATTGGGCATCAAAATGGGGTTCTCTCTTGTAAATGCTGGAAGGGACTTGAAGTCTGCTGGACAGGCCTCCTGGTTGAATGAGGCAGCACAATTGGCATAGCTCAGTCAGGCTGAGGCAAAAAGTGGCAGCCAGCCAGGGCGTTGTTTAGCTTTGCAGAGCCGTGCAAGATGCCCCTGAAGAACATGTTCTAAAATGTGTAGACCTGTTTGTAGTGAAAGGATCCCTGGTGGCACAGTAAGTTAAGTGCGAGGCCACGCACTGAAAGGCTGAGCTGGGAGTTTGAACCCACCAGTAGCTCTTCAGGAGAAAGCTGAGGCAGTCAGTCTGCTCCTGTAAACATTTATGGTCTTGGGAACCCTATGAAGCAGTTTTACTGTGTCCTATATAGGGTTACTACTGTGAGTCTAATCACCTTGACACTAGTAAGTTTGGATTTGGTTTTATATGTAATATAATCTATAGATTCAATATAGATATTGTTGAGTATGAAAAGTCAGCATGGGACTTGGGTAGAACTAAAATTGGGTAAAGGTAAATGCTGATAGGAAAAGGGAAAACAGAAAAAGACCAAGAGTTTGGCATCAGTTGGTGAGGAGTTGGTGTCACCTTAAAGGCAGGAGTTGAACTGACATGTACTTTGAGCAGGGAAGCATGTCAAAGAAAAGTGGGTTATATATAAATCCAAGCGGGTTGGCCTACAGCTCACACATTTTTTTAGAGAACATTTCTCAGGCAATTTCCACCCACATGCTTTTGGGGACCATGTATTTGACCTTGTTATGCTGGCTGCAACTGCCATTTGTCCAGATGTAAAAAGTTATCCTAAAGTAGCATGCCAAAGTATGTTCATTTTTATATGGTTCCATGGTATCTGTTCCTAATATAAAATGGCATCAGACAATTAAAAAAAGATGGCTGAAGCCTGTTTGATGAAGGGATTATGAGGAGACTCAAAGTCTTATTCCACAAAGTCTCACCTTTATTCAATTCCACTCTGTTCCACGTTCATTTTATACTTTGGCAAATGATCTGATAAGTGTGTTCTTTTCAGATGAAAATCGGAGAGACTCACACAGATATTGAATTGCGTGGATTGTTGCCCAATACCGAATACACAGTCACCGTTTACGCCATGTTTGGAGAAGAGGCCAGTGATCCAGTTACAGGGCAAGAAAGAACATGTGAGTAGTCATGTTATTCGGATGAAATGCTGTAGTAACAGCCCAAAGAAGTGTTGAGATTCATTATTGGAACAACTGGTTTAAACTGACACCTCCCCAGTGCTAATTGTAACTTAAGAAAATGCGTATCTTCTTTAAGGGAAGCAAATGTAAAGATACGAAATTGAACTTTAGCTTCTGCAAGATAATTCCACCAGAGCATTTGCCTAAATCCAAATGCTAAATCAGAACACAGAGGGAAACAGCATGACACATGAGTCCGAGCAGCCAGGCTTGATTCCATTCAGTCATATTTGGAGCGTAGTGGTTACAAATCGGGCTGCGAACCTCAAGGTCAGCAGTTCGAAACTACCAGCTGTTCCACAGGAGAAAGATGAAGCTTTCTGCTCCCATAAAGATTTATAGCCTCTAGGTCGCTATGAGTCAGACATGACCACCACCACCACCAACATGGGCAATGATTACCACTTCTTCTGAGTCTGCAAAGGAGGAACAGCCATCTCATATCATGTGGCTGCTGAAAGATTAAGCACATATTGTATAATGGTTTACTGTTTTTCTCACACTTTGCATCAAAATTTTCTTAAAAACCTTGCTATTCTCCTTATCTGAGACCATTATTGCTATAATTTGTTTAACTTTGAATTGATTCACTCAAAAATTTCACATTTTTGTTGGGAAGTCTAATTTGGGGTAAATGAAGGGAATTCATAATAATTGTATGAACTCATCTATTTTTTTTTTTCTTTTCACAAAAGTTGTGGATAAAATACAATGGAAACGTATTGATAATGCTTGCCATAGGCAGAAATATGAGGCCCCAACCATTCTTCCCACAACCCTTTCTACGCCTTAGTTGAATTTGATAATCCATTGCAATGGCCACACGGAACTCAGACACCACACTCACAGTTCTACCTCCCACAGCTTGAAAATGATCATCTGTTCTCTGAGGCCACCTAGGCAATGACCCTGCTGTCCAGACTCTGGGTGTTGGCCATGCACTCTGGATTCTGGGTAGAGGCCCCTCCACCTTGGCTTCAGCTCTGCCTTGGAGGACCACTGAAGGGCCAACTCTGTTCTCTTGGCTTTAGTATTGAGTTGATGAAGATCCTACTCTTGGAAACTCAAGAAACTGTGACTCCATCCTTAGAAACCCCTGAAGTCATGGGTGTACCTTTTTGAGAGCCCAAGACCGTTAGGAGCTCTGGTAGCATAGTGATTACGAATCGGGCTGTGAACCTCAGGGTCAGCAGTTCAAAACTACCAGCTGTTCCGCGGGAGAAAGATGAGGCTTTCTGCTCCCGTAAAGATGTACAGCCTTGGAAACCCTGTGCAGGGGCACTATGAATCGGAACCGACTCCATGGTACTTAACAACAACAAAGGTGATGACCAGACCATTTGAGACGGAGGCAGTGCTACCTTAGCAGTAATTGCTTCCTGGCTCCTGAATTTTTAGAAATGGCCAGCTTGACCTCTGCTCGGCTGAAACAAACATTACAAAGCTCTTTAGCTCTACGGATAAGTGTCCAGAGATACCCCAGTCCACCAGTAAGCAAGCAATGGATGGAGGGTCAGAGAGCCTAACTTTACCAACAAGTACCCAGGGGTACTCCACTCTACCAGGAAGCCTCCTATTTGAAGGTGCTCAGTCTCTCCCTCTATGGGTTGTCTTCTGTAACATTTGCTGGTTCTGCTGCTACAATGTCTCTGTCTCTGCTTTTCGCCATCTGAGTGGTTTCCAGTGTAACAGTTCTCACTTCCTTCTGAGCCCTCATCAGAACTGCCTTTGATAGACAGAATTCCAACAGCATCTTCTAGGCAATCTAGGCTTTTACTATTAAGCAACTTAGTACCCTTCCAGCCTCTGCTCATTGTACAAATTGAATATGTATGGAACACACCTTTCCTGATTTGCCAAATTTCAATGTCCCTTGTTCTGTTGAAACAACTGCCTCTTGGTCTGTGTGCCGGTTCCTCATGAGCACAATCAAGTGTTCTGGAATATCCATTCATGATCCACACCCTTACCCTGTTATGATCCACAAACTTGAAAGCCTTCACATAGTCAATAAAGCACAGGTAACATCTTTCTGGTATTCTTTGCTTTCAGCCAAGATCCATTTGATGTTAGCAATGTACTGTCATTGACAGCTGGTTTTGAAATAGCTTTAACAAAATTTTACTTGCATGTGATAGTAATGATACTGTCTGATGATTTCAGTTGTCTAATTCAAAATGGTCAATGCCAGTCCATTTCAGCTCACTAATGCCTAGGATATCTATCTTGATGCATTTCATTTTATTTCTAACAACTTCCAGTTTTCCTAGATTCATTATTTCATACATTCCATGTTCTGATTATTAATAGATGTTTACAGCTGTTGCTCCTCATTTTGAGTTGTGCCCCATCAGCAAATGAAGGTCCTGAAAGCTTTATTCCATTCATGTCATCATGGCCAACTCTACTTTGAGGAGAGGCAGATCTTCTCTAATGGTGCTTTAAGTGTTTCCCAACTTGAGGGGCTCATTTATCAGCACGAAGGAGCTCTGGTAGTGTAGTGGTTATGAATTGCGCTGCGAACCGCAAGGTGTCAGCAGTTCGAAACTACCAGTTGTTCCTCGGGAGAAAGATGAAGCTTTCTGCTCCTGTAAAGATTTACAGCCTTGGAAACCCTGTGCAGGGTTGCTATTAGTCAGAACTGACTCCACGGCACATAACCACCACCACCATATCCAACAAAGGAGCTCTGGTAGCGTAGTGGTTACGAATCAGGCTGCTAACCTCCAGGTTGGCAGTTTGAAACTACCAGCCATTCCTTGAGAGAAAGATGAAGCTTTTTGCTCCCGTAAAGATTTACAGCCTCGGAAGCCCTATGCAGGGTCACTATGAGTCAGAACCGACTCCATGGTACTTAACACCAACAACAACACAACCAACAATATTCTGGTGTTATTCATGATGTTTCAACATTCAATATTCTGGTGCTATCTGACATTCAGAAGTGTTCTGCTTCTCCTTCTATCTATTGTCTTAGTCTGCAAACACAGCTGACACCTGACAGAGGAGTGTTGGGACAAAGTCTTACAGCCCCTTTATTTCAACAAATTACTATGTACTGAATTAATGAAAAGAATTGACTGTCTTGCTCCATTGCTGTGGCTGGTAATTGTCATCAATATTCTTTAAGGTTTTTGCTCTGCTGACTCTAAGAACACTAGGTGAGCCTTTGCACATATGTGTTAGTTTGTGTGTTGGACAGAAGAGAGAGAAAGAGTGTGATTTAGAAGTAAGAGACAGATTAGCATACTATTTAGCATCACAAACACTGTTATCAGTTGCCTGAGTTAAATTCTAATTGCTCTGTTGCTCTTGCTAAGTGACCTTGTCTGAGCTACCTTATCTTTTAGAGTTTCAGTTTCCTCCTGTACTGGTGGTGGTTGTGTGCCTTAGTGTCGGTTCCGACTCATAGCGCGTCTGTACAGGGTTTCCGAGGCTGTAAATCTTTACCGGAGCAGAAAGCCTCATCTTTCTCCCGAGGAACAACTGGTAGTTTCGAACTCCTGACCTTGTGGTTCACAGCCCAATTTGTAACCACTATGCTATCAGAGCTCCTTTCCTCCTGTGTTAGGATAAATCAAAAAGCATTGTTACTAGTCTTCCAATTCACACATGCATGGATTTATTCCAAACAAAATATATTTAAACCTATTTCTGTGATCACTAGATGACTGTAGACAAGTGCTCTCAGTAAATGCTTGTCTTAGTCTCCTTAGGATGTCTTCCAATAAAAAGATTCCATCAAAACAGTGGCTTAAGAAATTTCCTGGGCCTGTTAATTTCAGGGCCAAGAGGTTAGCTCAGAAGGTTATAAGAACTGTTTTTTTGGGACCCAAAAGGTATAATCTTGATAGATTTTCTGATAGGACACAGGACGGTCACAGGCACTTACTATGAAGACCTGTTAAGAAAATTGAAAACTACATTGAGTTAGAAAAAGGCCAGGACAATTGAACCGAGGAATTTTTTTTTTTTTTCCATCACGACAATGCACTCGTTCATTCTTCAAAGATAGTTAGGGCTGCCCTATAAGATTTGTATTAAAAAGCCTTGTTCCATCCTTGATCCTGTCCTTTTAGATTTCTTTTAGTTCCCCAAACTCAAAGACAATTAAAAAGGAGCATGATCTGAGTCCCTCACAGATGCCAAAAGTGCTGTTTTGACATGATGTAAATCGAAGAGCACAGAATTCTTTGAGGGAGAGGTAAAAAGATGGAAAAACTTAGATGGAGGATATGTTAAGAAAAATATAACTTCTCCTTTTGTTATTTTTGTTCAATAATGGGTTTTTGTACCAATAGTTTCTTACTTCACTTTGTAGATTAATGATGATATTGTTACTCTAATTAAAAATTTAATGAGAAAACATGTTATGTTCCAGACTCCCAGAAAGCACTCAATAAAGGTTAACAATTATTCTTACAAAACGGTAGAAGCTCATGATAGCCTCAAGGGTGATTGATAACTTTTAATCTGTTGAATCGGAAGGGGGTCCTAGAAGATATGTCAAAATCTGTGGAATTATTATTCTGCAGAAATACCAGAATCGCTTTAAATAACCAGTATTACAGCAAAGCGGTGTCTTTCTTGTTTATTTGTTCATTTAAAAAATTTAGTCTAATAAAAACACTGTAATTTATGTAGGGCAGGTAACTACTCATTCACTGAACGCATGTTTGTTTTTGAGTATGTGCCGTGTTAGGAATAAAGCTGGGAAGAAAATCGAATCCCGATCCCTGAAAGCACAATATATTGGGGGGAGAAAGTGTAATTGATAAATGTGCGCTATGAAAAGAATAAGCTGAGAAAGAATATAGGTGATGTTGAGATGGAAGAATTATTTTAAATACAGTGATCCCATAAAACCCCAGAGAGAAGGCAGTGTATGTTCAGAAACCTGCAAGAAGTGAGGAAGTCAGCCATGCAGATAACTGAGGGCAGAGCATTTGCGACAAAAGGGGCAACAAGTCAATGGCCTTACATATGAGTGAGCATGTGTGGGTCCAGGATGAAGAAGGATGCCAGTGAGTGGTCTGAGTGAATGAGACAGTAGTCAGACAAGGGGTCAGTAAGATGCTGGAGGACCAGGTACAGACACTGCAGAACAGTGTAAACACTGATTTATTTCCACTGAGGAAGGATGGGAGCCATTTGGAAGGTTTCGTGCAGATGAGTGAATTGAATCCAACTTATGTTTTCAAAGGATTACTTTACTCGGGCTGCTCATTTGAGAGTAGATGATTGGGCAACGTTGGAAGCAGGAAAATCAGCTGGGAGATGTTGCAAAAATCTCATTAGGTGCCATCGAGTCAGTACTGACTCATGGCGACCCTATGAACAACAAAATGAAACCTCACAATTG
>NW_006408519.1:25936882-25949380 GCF_000296735.1 Chrysochloris asiatica
ATTTCAATTTTTATTTCATCAATTCCTGGAGCCTTGTTCTTCGGCAATTCCTTCAATGCACCTTGGACTTCCTCCTTCAGTTTCATTGGCTCTTGATCATATGCTACCTCTTGAAAAGGTTGAGCATCAACCATGCAAAGATCTAGGCATGAAATAATTGTGGCATTCCCCGAAATGGTAGCAGTGATAGTAAAGAGAAGTGGTCACATTCTGAATATATATTGAAGGAATTACTGATGCTTGAAGTGGACTCAAGTGAAAAAGAATCCAGGATGGTGCCAAGCTTTTTGGCTTGAGCAATGAGAGGAAATGAGCTTCCATGTATTCAGAGGGAAGGACTGAGGGAAGAACATATTGTAGGGGGAGGCTGGATTCAGTAGTTCAGTTTTAAACATGCTAATTTGAAGATGCTTAATAGATACCCAGGACTCCTGTTATGGTGCTGTAGATAAGCACTGGACTACTAAGCACAAGGTCTGTGGTTCAAACCCCACAGATACTCCTTGGAGACTCTATACAGGGTTGTTATGAATCAGAACTAACTCACTGACACTTAACAACAACCACAGATAGGATAGATGCCAAGATAGAGATGATAAAAAGGCTTCTCACTCATTTTGCTTGTGGAAATCATGGAACAGAGAACTAGAGTGGCTTTGCCTGAGTCACATGGTGGTTGAGTGGAATAGCTAAGACTTGATTCTTAGTATCCTGATGTTGTTCTAGTAAGTTATCTATTTATATCAACCTACAATAATAGTTTTGACTAGAGAAAAAAGGCTTAGAAAATGTATCTAAATCTTGTTTATTCTTAAACATGTATAATTCATTACTACTATTCATTCCCTACCACATACGATCTGTTTCTTTATTAGAGCACCGTATTTATTTTTGTGTGAGACAATTCATTGGTTATTTCAGGGGTGACTATTTTTCATATGTAAGTTGTTTAGCGATCAAGATGGTTGATTCTTGCCTTTCTTACATGTATGTTATTTAATTTTTTTATTTTTCTGTGAAGTACCTTTAAGTCCACCAAGAAACCTGAGAATCTCCAATATTGGCTCAAACAGTGCTCGATTAAGTTGGGACCCAACATCAAGGAAGATTAGTGGCTATCGGATTGTATATAACAATGCTGATGGGACTGAAATCAATGAGGTAAGTGGGGGGGATAGGAAGTATACTTTCCAGGTGGTTATGAGTCAGTTGAGGAGCCCTGGTGTTGCAGTGGGTGAGCACTCTGCTGCTCCGAGTGACTCTCATGAGAAACATGTTGCCCTTGACTTCTGTAAAGTTATCCAGTGTGGGACACCATATGGGGCCATTCTAGTCTACTCTGGTTGGAATTGACTCAGAGGTAGGTGGTTGGGTTTGGTTGAGTTTGGTATGTGTTAATTGTCTATTGCCTAACCAGTCATCCCAAGAGATAGTGGCTTAAGCCAACAATAACCATTTATTTCTTACACTTTCTGTGGATCAGGAGGTGAAGCTTGAATGTACAGTGCTGGCTTGGGATCATTAATGAGGTTGTAGCCAGATAGTGGTTGGGATTGGCACCGTCTTGAAGGTTTCTTTATTTGTATGCCTACCCTGGGAATACTGGAGCATCTGGGGGCTGAAACAGTCCTCCAACTCTAAGTAGATTCTTTCCATGGTCTATCCAGCATTGGTTGCTTCAGGGGAGCTGGATTTTTAACACTGTTGTCTTAGGAACCCAAGACATGTGTCCAAAGGCAGAGGAAGCCAGGTGGAAATTATATTGCCTTTTATGATTCATCCTTAGAACCCACATGACAACACTTTTACCATACTCCATTGGTACAAGATATCACAGTCCCTGTCTGGATTTAGGCTCAGGGGAACCCAGATTCTACCTATTATGGGAGACTTGCCAGTTACATTATAAAAGGAGTCTGTGAGATGGGAACAATGCATTTTTATAGAAAATTAGAAAAAAAAAAAGGAGGGGGGTGAAGATAAGGAAGTATGCATCTTTGTAGAAGTGGTGGTGGTGGTTATGTGCCTTGGTGTCGGTTCCGACCCATAGCGACCCTGTACAGGGTTTCCGAGGCTGAAAATCTTTACAGGAGCAGAAAGCCTCATCTTTCTCCAGTGGAACAGCTGGCAGTTTCGAACTGCTGACCTTAAGGTTCGCAGCCCAATTTGTAACCACTACGCTACCAGAGCTCCTTTTTGTAGAAGTCCTAGACTAGAAATGATGTTTATTTTCAATTTTATCCTCCACTTTTGTGCAAGCTGGCATTTGAAGGACTTTAGTTAGATGAACTGAATTTCAAATATGAAGAATGCAAGCTTTGTGCAAAGCAAACTTTTTCAAGCAATTGTTGACGTTAGATACACGCTCATTCTGTAGATTGCATCTAACCTCTCTGACATCCTAACATAGGTTAATTACATTAGATCAGAGCTGATGACATCAGATCACATCATGGGATGTGATTACATCATACTAGATTTCATCATGGAGGTGATGACTACATCCTAACAGTTAAACCACTAAGGATCCTGGCCCAGTCAAGTTGACACCAAGTCCTAATTATCACTAAATGTTATCATTTGATGAAAGAAAATCAGCAAGGCTGAAATAATATGAAACACAGCCAGTTCAGTATCAAATGAACTGCTTTAATAATAAAATTGTTGTTGTTATTAAGTACCGTTGAGTCAGTTCCAACTCATAGTGACCCTGTGTAGGGTTTTCAATGAATGGCTGGTGAGCTTGAGCCACCGACTTTGCAATAGAAACCGATGGTCAGAACGAACTCAGTGGAGGCTGAATTTATCTCAGGACTAAAAACAGAGTTGGGGCTTCCATTGTAAGCCATTGTTTTTATTATTTAGTGCCTTGAGTTGGTTCCAACTAATAATGACCCAGTATAGGATTTCCAGGGAGCAACTGGTAGACTTGAACTGCTGACCTTGCAGTTCAAACCAACCTTGCATACCAGTGCTTATCCTACAGTGCCACTACAAGACCATAGCCTTCCACAAACCAAGTTCTTAGAATTTAGTCTCTACTATAAGACCTAACTATGCATCCAATTCTATGACTTGGGACCAGTTAATTAAGGTCTTTGGGTTTCAGGTTCTTCCTTTGTAAAACGGTTATTGTAAGTACCTACCTAACTCTAGGAGTCATGGTGTGGTGCTGTGGGTTAATGTGCTGGACTGCATGGTCGGTTTGAACCTCAAGGTTGGCGATTCAAGCTCACCAGCCACTCCTCAAAAACCCTATACAGGGTCATTATGTGCCGTAAGGGACTGACAGCACTTAACAACAACAATAACCTACCTCAAAGGGTTTGCATTTGTATGCAAAGATCCAAGGTACATTGTCAGTGCTCTATAATCTTAGTTATTATATAATTCAAAGCAATGCAAATATTTGGTTTTCCATGAGCTAAATAATGAAGCCATACTGGAAATGGTGATAAAGAACTTAAGACTTAGAATTTTCAAGTTTTGTGATTCAGTCCTAGGTCTTTGCTGGCTATCCTTTGGGCAAGTGCCTTAACTTTTCAGTTTCATTTGTCACACCTTCCAATTGTCAGTTGGCTGGAGGGCATTTAACAACAACAGAAATTGAGGGTGATGGTTAGCTGCCCTAGAGGGTTGCAGTAACAGGCGAGTTAATGGAAGGACAGTAAGTACATAGAGCCCAGGCTAGACTACTAAATGCTAAGAATTGTCAACAGTGTGGTCAACCCTGATTCACAAGACAGGAATATAATTTTTTTTAGTTAACCATTGCTGTGGAACACAACCCCCAAAATGTAGAAGCTTAAAATAACCAGCCAAGATTACGCAATTTAGGCACTTAGTGGGGTTAGCTTGTCTTTGTTTTACATGGTGTCCACTGAGGTGACTGGCGTTTAGCTAGGATTTTAATGGCGCTAGAACTTCCAAGATGACTTCACTTCCACATCTGGCTCATCTGATGGAGGCTGGAAAGGATGGGGTTGGCTGAGCCTCTTCTCCAGCGAAGTGGCTCAGAGTTCTAAAAAAGTGAAGACAGAAACTCCTCAGTTCTCTAGGTTTGACTTAAAAGTTGATTTCACAGAGATGGACTGGCCCTTATGTTAGATGAACCTTTAAACATCTTTTTAAAAATGGTTCTTTGGTGTCTCTACCTTCATTTTTATACTTACCTCTTCATTCCAAAAGTACATGTTGAGCACCTAATTCACTTTATGAATAGCAAAATCATGACCTTTCCTCTTAAGGAACTTATACCCTGTGGGAGAAATAAGCAATAACCAAGTTTTCAAAGAAGTAAACTAATTGTAGGTCTGGTAGAAGCTAGGGAGGAAACAAGCCAGGGACAGTGACACTGTGTCTATTGAGGGAGAAGGAGCATCCCCCTCTGAGGAGGTAGAATTTTAGCAGAGTTCTGATAGATGAGAAAGCTTATTTCCCCAAGACATAGGGAAAGTGGTTCCCAGAAAGAAGGAATAGCATGTATAAATTGATCCCTGAGATGGTAAACGCATAGGCCAGTGTGGCATAGTTCAGGTATGACAGAGAGACAGGGCAAGCCCAGACTCCTCAAGACCAAGAGGTGACTAGTTCTATTACTGAAGGGTTTTGTGTGTGTGTGTGTGTGTGTGTGTGTGTGTGTTTTTAATAGTATTTATAGTTCTGTGTAATATTAGCTACAGGCACTAATAAACTGATTTCTATTTCTGCCATACAGTGAGTATCAAACACAGCTATTATGTCTTGTCATTTTTGCAGGTTGAAGTGGATCCTATTAGTACATTTCCTCTGAAAGGCCTGACACCCCTCACGGAATATACCATTGCCGTATTCTCCATGTACGATGAAGGGCAGTCGGAGCCTCTCACTGGAAGTTTTACCACTGGTAAGTCTCATTATGTTTCTGAGAGTTTTCCAGAAATAACTGTATAAAGACCAGAATGTGGAACAACCTCTTTAGCTATTATTTTGAAAAGAGATTGATTATATTTTATTTTTATTATTTTATATCAAAACCAATGAAAAAATTATGTAACTAGTAGTATTTGCTGTGAATTAGCAGTAGACTGCTAACCACCAGGTCGGTAGATCAAACCCATTAGCCACTCCTTGGAAACCCTACACAGGGTTGTTATGAATCAGAACCCACTTGATGTCTCTTAACAACAATTATCTGTCTTAGCAAGCAACAAAGAAAAGACCACCTAAAGTCAAAAGATTTCAGTTAAATAAAATTACATACTGTTGTCATCCTAATTTCTTTTTTCTATATAAAATTTTCTCATATTCTTTATATTCACGAGTATATTTTACTGGTGTAGCTGGGCTGCTCACCATACAGTCATCGGTGGTTCAAACCCACCAGCCACTCCTTGGAAACCCTACATATTGTTGTCCGCAACACTTAACAACAATAACAACATGTGTACTAAGTTGAACTTTCAAAATCACTGGTATCTAACAGTTTTGGGATAACACAAATAACAATTTAATATTGTTTCATCTAACACTTCAACTTATAGTGAGTAACATTTTAATAGAGACCAAAATAGTCCTACAACAATATAGAAATGTTTAAGTAATAGAAGTAAGCATGAGGTTTGGATCCATCTGTTTCCTGTCTGTAGGTTATGCACCCCAATGCCATCTAATCAATTCGGACTCGTAACAACCCAATAGGACAGACTGGGCTGGCTCCGTAGGGCTCTCAAGGCTATGGTTTTTGTGGAAGCAGACTGCCACATCTTTCTCTGGAAGAATGACTGGTGGGTTGCTGATCTTTCAGTTAGGGTCAAGTACTTAACCACTGTGCTGGTTGTTTTGTTACTGTTGTTGTTATGTGCTGTCACTTCGGTTCCAACTCATAGCTAGCTACCCTGTATAGGGTTTCAGAGGAGTGGCTGGTGTGTTTGAACTGCTGACCTTGTAGTTCACAGTCCAGTGCTGATCCTACAGCACCACACCAGGAGTCACTTACATGCATTTATCACAGGGTTTCTGAGGCAGTAACTCTTTACGGTATCAGAAAGCCTCACCTTTCTTCTGCAGAGCGGCTGGTAGATTTGAACTTCTGACCTTTCGGTTAGCAGCCCAATGTATAAACCACTATGCCACCAGGGTTCCTTTAGCCACTGTGCCATCAGGGGATCATGGAAGCTCTGATGAAGTAGATGTAGCTTCCAATGGCAGCCATGTGTGCAAGTGTTAACGGAATTCTCTACAACTTGTTACCAGAGAATAGAGATGAAAGGGGATGTTTTTCAGGCCTTTAGGGAACCATTTTGTTAATTTCCTTAAAATTCTTGGAAAATAGTATCTTTGAGGAATACTGAATATAACACGTTTACTTCCTATAGTCATGAAAATACCAAACAGAGAATCTAAGAAACCTGGGAATTACTGGATAAAGTTTTAAAATCTGTTCTTTCCATGGTTTGCCTAATTTATGTTGTTGGTAGATGCTGGAAATGGAAGTCCATGGTGAACTGATCAGTAATGTTTTCACTTCTTGCATTTTGCATTTAAAATAAGAGAAGAAATGTCTGGAGTCTTTGCTCCTTAAGCCTCCTGGGAGCTGCTGGAGCTCTGGCTCTCGTGCCTTCTTCTCATTTTCCTAACAGAATCCTTGTGGTTGCTTTACAGAGGAAGTTCCAGCCCAGCAATACTTGGAAGTTGATGAGGTGACGACAGAAAGTTTTAGGGTGACTTGGCATCCCATCTCGGCGGAGGAGGGGCAGCACAAGTTGATGTGGATTCCGGTCTATGGCGGGAAGACTGAGGAGGTGAGTTGTCTGGAACAGTGAAATGAATTGGAGCCCTTATCTGGCCGTGAACGCATCCTTCTGCATTTAGAGTTGGTCTTCACTTTAAAATAGATTAGGAATCCTGGAATATATAAATGAATATCTGCATGGCCTAATGGTTTCATAATGTCAAATCACACTCTGTTTGTAAAATTAAAATGCATTGTTTTAGGGTTCAAGTTATATATCATGTATGTATTTTCAGATTGTTTAAGTTTAATAGATGATATTTAACAAAACTTTAAAATTCCACTTTTTAAATATTATTGTTTTCTCTACTGAGGCAATTGAAAGGAGGAACAATTGACTTGAAACCTCATGAATCCACCCTGGAGTTGTTTATGCTAGCTGGCTCCATTCCTTTTCTTCCTTGCTCCCTCATTTCTTCCTTTCCCTTATTTGTTTTTATGGCACTTAGTAGGAGCCTTGTAGCACTGAGGTCAAGGTGTTCGGGTGCTACCCTTAAGGTTGGCAGTTTGAACTCACCAGTTGCTCAGTGGGAGATAGATGTGTCAATCTGGTTTTGTAAAAATTCCCACCTTGGAGATCCTACAGGGTCAATGGTGGTGATGGTGGAGTTCCAATACAGGGTTTCTACGGCTGTAAATCTTTATGGGAGCAGAAAGCCTCATCTTTCTCCAGCAGAACAGCTAGTAGTTTTGAACTGCTGACACTGAGGTTAGCAGCCCAATTCAACCACTGCGCCACCAGAGCTCCTTTAGGAGTTGGAATTGACCTAAAAGCAATGGGCTTGTTTTTGATATTTTATTATTTTTTTGGTGGTGTTGGTAAAATATACAAGAGCAAGGCAAAAATAATTGCTACCAGATCATGGAAACATTTATTAAACAAAAATATCAAAATGTAAAGTTCCTGTTTCTCGGCATCTCCTCCATGTAAGTCTACACTTGTGAAATCTCTCTAACAAATGTGAGGCTGGTTCAGAACCAGGCAATGACTACAGCCACTCTGAGTTAGAACTGACTCCAATGCACCGAACAGCAGCAACCCTTCCTCAAAAATCTCTACACTATGTCAACACAGCAGTTTGGGCATCTTTAAGGGGCTCAGATTCTGTTCCTTTTAAATATCTTTGAGCTTTAGAATAAAAAAGAAGTCTGGATGGGTGAGATGAAGATTGTTGGGTAAATAGAATGAGTTTTCCCAGTGAAACTCTTTTTGGATGGCCCTGCCCTTGCCACCCTGGAAAAATGAGAGGTGCATTCGCATGATGGAAAAACTTCCTTGGCTCAAGTTTCCTGGCCTTTTTCTTAACAATTCAGTTTCTAATTTTCTTGAAAATTCTTTCTTTCTAATAAGCCTCAGTGATCATTCTGTGTCATTTGAGAAGAATCTATCAAGATTATCCCTTTGGAGTCCCAAAAAACAGTCACCATAACCTTCTAAGCTGACTTCTCTGCTTACAGTTTAACTGGGCCAGCAGATTCCCTCAAAAGCCACTATTCTGATGGGGCGTTTTTTCGGAAGTGCCCTAATGAGACTAGAGTGCATTACTGAGAGAACTTGTATGCAGCCACCCACTGATTGCAGAGACATGTTTAAACATGTTTTATTTGGAGTAAAACTTATACATGTATGAACTGGATTCCTAATAGCAATACTTTATGACATATCCTCACATATATATAACAGTGCAGCCTTTTTTATGTGCTCAATCCAGTGACGTTACTCATATTCACTATGCTGGTTGTTCACCATCTCATTTACAATTAGAATACCCCCTTTTTTTTTTTTAAAACCATCTCTTGTCTCCAGTATTGAAGTAAACCTCATTACTAAGGGTCTTGTATTTATCAGGTTCTCCTAAAAGAAGACCAAGACTCCCACGTCATTGAAGGCCTGGAGCCGGGCACTGAATATGAAGTTTCACTGTTGGCGATACTCGATGATGGAAGTGAGAGTGAAGTGGTTACTGCAATCGGGACTACGCGTAAGTCACAGTCTGCCCAGAATGGACCTCAGGAGCTCCCACTGTCCACTCTGGCATGCTCTTCACCTCACCAGGATCCCTCTCCATCAGCCTATCCCTGCCTACACAACTGTGGATGTCTTTCTATCCTCTAGAATTCTTCATATAACTCTTATCTTTAATGAAGTTGACTTGTGAAGCATTTTAGCATCCTAGACTATTATCACATGAAGGCAGGGACTAGTACTGGGCACAGTACTTGGTAAATTTCAACCACATAGCAGACACTTGCTGAAGGATGAATGGATAGATAAAATAATCTATAAATGAGTAAATGAGCCAACAAACCTGGGGTTAATGTGTTCTAGAATTTTGCAAGCTTATCTTGGGTCCAAGAATCTTGTACAAAAGTTACTCGCTGATTCATTCATCCCTTCATTTTTTTGATATGATGTATTATGCACATAATAAATGATCTTAGATTGGCTTCCCTGGAAACAGAAAATTGCATCCAGAAGGTTTGTTGAGAAGTGTAATCAGGAGACACATCTGTAAGGAAGTGAATGGCAGGATGCGGCTTAGGAAGAAGCTGCCCCATGATATGACTGCAATCAAGGCTTCAGCTGATTTTATTAGCCTGCATCTTCACATCCTCACATTGGAAGCACGTGGTCCCTGACAGAGGATGTGACCTTGGGTGAGGCAGGTCCCAGAGAGGAATGCATCTGTGAGTCATTGGCAGCCCTGGAGAGGGAATCTGGGTGGAGCATACACATCGGTATCTACTCAGCATTTCCCTGGATGCTCTGCATGAATTTAAGAAATAGAAGATGCTGAGCTTGTTCCCCTCCTTTGTAGTGTCTTTGTGGAAGATGTTTTATAATTTATAATTTAGTTTTCCAGAATGAAAGAAAAGAAGGGGTGGAGGGAGAGAAGGAAGGGGGGGAGGGAATAAGGAAGGAATGAAGAAAGGAGGGAAAGAAAAGAAAGAAATCAATTGCTGCCCTGTTGTCCATGACTCAGGGTGACCTTCTGTGTGTTACAGTAGAACTGTGTTCCATCAAGTTTGTAATGGCTGAGTTTTCAAAAGTAGGTCACCAAAAAAAAAGTAGGTCACCAGACTTTCTGTCTCGGGGTGGATTTCACCCTCAAACCTTTCAATCAACAGCCAAGTACATTAACCAATATCACTAGCAACTGCATTTAGTTTACTGTACTGCTTAATTTCACTTAATAATCATGGTTATGTCCCCATTTCTAGTAACCTTTGGTTTTCCATTTTTGTAGGTGTAATTCAGATGTTTAAATGACGTCAGATGTCTTTCGGTTTCAGTTTCTTTATCTGTAGAATAGACTTCCTGTCTACTTTACTTCTAACTCCACCCTTAAGTCTTCCCAACAGGGACAAGGTTGTTGTGAGAATTGAGTGAGATCACAGAGGTGGAATTTTCTTTGAAAACTACAAAATACATGGTGCTATTATCACTACAGAATTTTTAAAAAATGAACATTTTTGTTTTTTAGTTGACAGTGCTTGGACAGAACCAGCTACGAGCATTCCACCTACCACACCTGTGACTTCCGGTAAGGACAAATGCACTAACCCATAAGAAAAGTTTGTCTGAAGAAAACGTATTTATTTCCATTTTATTTATTTTATATTATTGATTAAGAAAACAAGATGCTCTTCCCTTCCTTCGCTGGCATGCTAGCTCAGATTTCACCCCTCTCAGACCTCTCCACATCTTCTCATCCCCTAAATGTCAGTCAGTTGTCCAGCCCACTGATCACCACTGTTAGATCTCGGTGGCTTGTCCATCTTTGTCTTGAATTCTCCTTCCAAGCATGTCAGCATCACAAACCCCCAGGGGCATCGTCCCCCTCCATGACTTCTGGGGTTCTCCATTAAGAATTAGTCCTACCGTTGTTTCCTCAAATGTAGGTACATACTTAAGAATTAGCATATATTTTTACATCAACTATTTTCTTTCTCAAACGAACTTCCACACTAATGTCAGCATCAACTAAGTAAAACAGTCTGACAATATCATTTCGATTCCTCTCCACTACCTAGTCAGTCATCCATGTATTCATCCATCCAACCATCCATCCATTACCTGATTAATCTTTATTAAGCTCTTCTTTTGTCCCAAAGTCTCTTTCTCATCTAACTTCCATAACCTTCCATGGCTGAATTCTAGCCGATCTTTCCAACCTCAGTATTATTTGCCTCAGTTCCTATGCAATTCCATTTCTTCCTGCCATCTAGAATGCCTACCCCTGAATGTGAGAGGTTCTCTCCTCTTCCCACTGTCTGGTATGCTCCCCCAGTTTTGCCTGGTAAATGTCAATCTTCTATTCCTCTATGATACTTCTGCTACTTTTGTAAGAGTTAATCTGTCTATTAACTTTAAGATCAAATACAGCCTTACATGCAGTGAAAGCTCAATAAATATTTGCTGGATAAAAGGATGAAGGAAGGAAGGAGGAAGGAGAAGGAAAAGTCATTGGAGGTGGACAGAAGAAAAGGAAATTAGGGCAAGAATGAAAGGAAGTTAGGGCAAGAGGGAAGGGATAAATGGAAACAAATGTGAGAGCAGGAATGCTGGGAAATGAAAACAAGTGTGCCAGAGAACAAGCGTGAAGTTGGATGGATAGCTGAGAAAGTGTAATACTCACGTGGGCTGAATGGATAGATTGGTGCTTTGAGTGACAAGTGTTAAATAGAAATGGGGGCGGGGGACAAGTAGGTGTGGTGTGTGGTGGATGCTAGAGTGCTAGAGTGCACACTGACTGAACTTGACCCTCCATGACCCTCCAGTAGAATGTTAGGGTGTAGTACGCATGAACTTGCTCCCTCCCCTTTCATCTCCATGGGCGGGTTTCCACGTTCAAGGGCTCCTCCCCAGTTCTCCTTAGCAGTGTCTTCACAGCTGACAATTTGGAAGGATCCACAAGACACCTTGTACGTATGTCCTAAATCCATTTCTGGCTTTGCTTCATGTGAGTCTTAAATTGAGAGACAAAAGGCCATTGGCTGATACTCGTTGCCATTTCCACAGATAGGCCCTGCAGTTCATTTTGGAATGTGATGGGTTCAATTCTTTAACCCTTGGTTGTGTTTAATTCTAGTTTTCAGGACAGGAATCAGAGACCTGGTTGTAGATGATGAAACCACTTCTAGCCTGCGGGTAACATGGGACCTTGCAGACAGCAGTGTGCAGCAGTTCAGGGTGACCTATCTGACTGCGCAAGGGGACCCTGAAGAAGAAGTGGTAGGACCAGTTTGTATAAATACGGCGACTAAAACCTCCATGACGTTCTATGACTAACACTGCTAACAAGGAGCTCCATACAAGCTTTCCTGCCAAGTTCTTGGTCTTCTTCAGAAACTAATGTTTATAGTTAATCCAAACTTCACTGTTGGTTTCTTGGGGACCTTTCTATCTCCAGAATTGTCCCCACACCTTAGTGCAGTTGATAACACTTAATGCACCTGCTCCTCAAGCTTCCTTCTGCTGCCTTGACTTCCTGACAGAGTGCTGCATTTAGGTCTTAAAAAGTCAATTATGCATGTGTGTGTATAAACCAGGTGCTGTCAAGTCATCACAACTCAGAGAAGAACTGTGCTCCGTAGGGCTTTCAGTGGCTGATTTTTAAGTGACCTTTCTTTCAAGGTACCTCTGGGTAGACTTGAACCTCCCATCTTTAGTTTGTAGTCAAGTTTGTTGGCCATTTGCACCACCCACACTCTACATATGTAAA
>NW_006408519.1:25949983-25975782 GCF_000296735.1 Chrysochloris asiatica
GTGAGGTTGGCCCAGGACTGGGCAGTGTTTCTTCTGTTGTGCGTAGGGTCACTATGAGTCGGTACCAACTCGATGGCACCTAACAACAACAACAACAACAACAATTAAATGGCAATTATTTGTTAATTATAATGCAGAGTCATATTTTTCACTGATGTCAATTCATGCTACCCAGATTTATTGTCATTTCTAATTTATTTTTAGTAACAGTGTCTCCTTTCAGGGATTTTTATATTTTACACATTGAGTTTTCTTTGCTTATCAATATTTCTTTTTCTAGATGGTAAGCTTGATATTTTTGTAACCATGGCCTTTCCATGTTTTCTTAATTTTCAGCATACAATGAGGCTCTAATAAGTTCATGGAAAAATGAAATTGAAAGATAATGGAATTTTTCACAGACTTTTGGAAGCCCCCTCATATAATCCCTTTTTGTCTAGGACTTGAAAATGGTTTTGTAGATTTGCTTTTAGTCTGACAAGTTTACTTCAGTTTGCATTCAAAAGAATTTTTTCCCTAGTCATGGAATACGCTTTATTTAGCCTCATTCCTTTCATCTCTTACCCTGTGAGGCACAATTTTTGAGCCATGCTAGAAAAAAAAGTCTCCAAAATTTACTATTGCTCAAGAATAGCATTATTATTTGTCTTCCACCTTCTGTATTCATAATGCCAATTTTGGAAAAAATTGGTTTTTACTGTTTGTCTATCTAGACAATTGTTTGACCCCAAACTTTTTCAGACAGGCACTTTATTTCGGGCTGATGGAAGACACATTGTAGAACACAGTAGGGAAAAGCCCCACCCACTGAATCACCAGAAAGTCCATAGATCTGCCATTAGAGGATATTGGGAAATTGGACCATTTGCTTGAAGTGGTCCATGATAGGCAAATTAAAAAATATTAAAGTTGTGTTTAGGAGTGATGGTTTAAAAGTTATCATTTATGGGTTTCATTTCACCTCGGATGGTTCTTGTTTCTAATTTTGTTCTTAAAAATTGTTGTTGTTAAGTCCCGTCGAGTCGGTTCCAATTCCTAGCAACCCAGTATAGGTTTCCAAGGAGCGACTGGTGAGATTGAACCACCGACCTTGCAGTTCAAACCAATCTTGTGGTCCCGTGCTTATCCTATAAGACCACAATTAGACCCATAACGATTCTCCAGTGTGAGAGGATCTTTTTGGTTTGTTTTCTTTTGACTCTTTGCAAGAAACATTAAATTTCATGCTGAATTACTTTTGCTAATTTGGAAAGAGAGTAACAATTTAATATCAAGCATACATTTGTAACTATGCAAGGTGAAATAATAATATTTACTTGGAATTGTTTCTAGATAATTTTCTCTTTGCTAGTTTCTTTCAATTCCCACTGCTTATATTTGAAGCATGAAAACACCTAGAAGAAAAAGCAGAGATCCAAAGTTTTATCCACTCATGTGCCCCAGTTAAACAAACACTTAATAAAAGTAAAAATATTTTCCTAAATTTGGTAATAAATATTTGTTAAGGAGTATTATTGTTACAGTTGTTGTTTAGTGCCCACGAGTCTATTCCGATTCTGGTGACCCTGTACAGGCCTTCCGTGGAGCAGTTGGTGGGTGCTTATCCTCTAGTACCACACCAGGAGTACAAAAGCCAGAAACTATGTAAGGTACAATGTCGAGGTCCTATGTCGGGGTCCCGCCTCGACAAGGAAGTGAGGGTGTCATGAAGAAGGGGGATCTGGCGGCGAAAGTGATAGAGAAAGAGAGAGATGAAATATATACAAAAAAGACAGACACACAGATATGATGCAATGGCAGGTAGACAGATCTGCAAACATTGCCTAGCATTGCCCAGCATTGCACAGCATTGCCTGTAGCACTTACTCTACCTCAGCCTTTTATTCTCTTTTTTAGGGAGGGATTTGTTACAAAGGAAGGATGTAATTCACTCAGGGAGGATGTCACAAAGGGAGGATGTGATTAAGGCAGGATAGGGAACAGAAATGTGATTAATCATTCAAACCAGGACATAATGATTCACAGGGAACAACTTTTAAGATATTTTCATAGTTTTTCTTAACAATGTAACATTTTTACTTTTACAGAAAAAAGGTTCAATCAAGCTGTTATATGTTAACTTTTAGGCTTAAATGATCTAGAGTAGCTACATGCGGTTTCTTAAGGATACATAACATAAAGCAAGGTTCCTGAAAGGAGCCAAGCTGTCTCTGTACACTTGGCAAACTTTTGTTTGTGAGCAAGATCTCAGGCACTGGGCTTCATTTATCTATACCTAAAATGCTACATTGTTCTTAATATTCCTATATACTTTCAGGAGGAAGGAGAGCATCTGGGTTAAACTGATTATATTCAGAGGTGGTTTAATGGGGCTGCCACTGATCAACCCAAGGTCTGCGTATGCTGTCCCCAGCAGTACAAACCTATCACAAAAGGGAAATTCAAGTGTTTGTAATTAAGCAGAGAGCACTAATACTGAAGTGGCAAGACTACAGTTTGTTGAATGCCTCAGGAACCTGTGAAACCCAGAAAAACAATGCAGTTTTAGTAAGTCCACCTCTCAAAGATTTCACAGCGTTGTTATTTTTTGCTACACTGAAGAAAGCACTGCCATTTCTTTAAATAACAAGATCCTTTAGTGCATCTCAGTTAGATTGGATTGTACATTCTTGATACACCTGCATCCTTTCAGGGACTCAGCTGAGGATAAATCAAGAATTTTTATTTCAGTGTTTTATGAAATGTTGTTGTTGTTGTTAGGTGCCATCAAGTTGGTACTGACTCATAGCGATCCTAAGCACAACAGAACCAAACACTGCCTGATCCTGGGCCAACCTCACAATCACTGCTATGTTTGAGCCCATTGATGCTGCCACTTTGCCAATCCATCTTGCTGGGGGTCTTCCTCTTTTTCTCTGACCCTACACTTTACCAAACATGATATACTTCTCCAGGGACTTGTCCCTCCTGACAATATGTCTGAAGCATGAAAGATGAAGTCTGATCATCTTGACTTTCAAGGAGCACTCTGGCTGTACTTTTTCCAACACAGATTTGTTGGTTCTTTTGGCAGCCCATGGCACTTTCAATATTCTCCTCCAATGCCATAAATCAAATTCATCAATTCTTCTACTGTCTTCCTTACTCACTATCCAAGTTTCGCATGCATATGAGGTTGTTGAAAATACTATGGCTTGCTTCAGGCACACCTTGGTCCTCAAACTGATATCTTTGTTCTTTAACACTTTTAAGAGGTCTTAAGTAGCAGATTTGCCCAGTGCAATACATCATTTGATTTCTTGACTGCTGCTTCCCTGGTGTGACACTATAGACTAAGAACCGGACAGCTAACCATAAGGTTATTGCTTAAAGTCTACCAGCTGATCCTCAGAAACCCAACACAGGATTGCTATGAGTCAGAACCTACTCGATGGTGCTTAGCAACAATAACATATAAATGTATTATAAATGGAGTTAAAAAGTGGGGTTAGAATCAAGATAGGCGGCATTTACAGAGTGTGTCAGAGGTCAAGGATCTGAATTCTGACTGACCAAATGGGTGTCTCAAAATGTTGATGTAAGGGAAGGATGAACAGATGGCCCAAACACATGACCAGAATGAGAATGGAAAACTCCTAGATAAAAAAATTCCTCTTTACCACAGTTCCAATCTTTCTTTCATGATAAAAGCTGATAAATTTAAATGAGGAGTCTCGTAGTGGTCATGTGCCACTGAGTCAGTTCTGACTCACAGTGATCCTTAGGCTGTAAATCTTCACGGGAGCAGAAAGCCTCGTCTTTCCCCTAAGGAGTGACTGATATATCCAAACTGTTGACCTTGTGGTTAGCAGCCCAGCTTGTAATCCACTCAACTCCTAGGGTTCCTCTCTGGAGTCTAGATGTCAAAATTTCAAATTGTGGCCTGGATTCTAAGTTGTAAGTACATTTATAGAAAAAGTCTATTTCACATGTAACTCAATCTCCTACAAGATAATCACAGAGATTGAGATTAAGCCTTTAGAAACATGTGTAACCATGTGACATTGATGCACTATGTAAGCACATGGTCAGTTTTCTAGCAATGTGTTTTCATTGTATTATGTTAAAACAACTGGTCTGTAATCGATTGGAAGTCATACAGCAAAAGCAGCACCTAGTTCTTTACCACAGATAGCTGGAGGAGCATTGGCTGGGAAGCATAACTTGAAGCGGCGTGAGAATTGTTTAATGAGATGTAAGGAGTCCTCTTTCTATTGCAGGGAACTGCTTGCTGGAGGTGACCCAGGCGGCTCTAAAGGGCTCAGGGGGGTAATGGAGCCAGCCATACATAAGAGTTGTATTTCTGCAAAAAATGAAACACAAGCAGTTCACTGGTTCAATTTGCATCCCTTTTAGCTATGAGTATCTTTTATAGAATTGTTATACACAAAACCAACATCTGCTGTTGTCTGCCATATCCGTTTTAGTAGGAACATATTTTTGCCCTGTGTTTTCTAGACAGGAAAAGACCAAGCAGGAGGAATGCTGAAACCCATTGTTCTCTTTGTTATGAAGTGCTTCTGAGATGGTTCTGACTCATAGCAACCCTGTGCTGGGTTTCTGCGTCTGTACATCTTTGTGGAGATTTATATTTTACTCTTGTAAATGAGTATCATTAGGGTGAAAAGGTTCAAGCAGCGTAGTCACATGAAGCAGAGGGAGGTGGTTATTGCAGGGCTCAGAGCCAGATTCCTGAGTTTTCAATCTGACTCCTTTACTCCATTAGCTCTGTGGACCTCAGTTTTCCCATGTGGAAAATGAGCCTCTTTATTCCTCTCTGTGGAGTCCTGGCATGGTGCAGGGGGTTAATGTGCTGGACTGCAAAGTGAGTTTGAAATCAAGGTCAGTGGTTCAAGCTCACCAGCCACTCCTATACAGGTTGCTATGGGAAACCCAGTACAGGTTCACTATGGGTCAGAACCAGCTTGACGGCACTTAATAACAATCTCTCTCTATAAAATGAGGGTTACTGATACTCTTTCCCTCAAATAGTGGTGATGAAAATGAAATGAATTACTGTATTTAAATACTTAAGAGATTCACCGGATACTTGATACTTGCTAGATAAATGTTGGCTATTCTAATCAACCGAACAGTGGTTCCGGGGAGAGCAAAATGAATCCTTCAGAACGGTCACGTGCTTTCCAGGGCTCCACAGTCTAACTGTGATTGGCTCCAAGGCCATGCATTTCTAAGTTTGATAAGTGACCCTACTTAAGAGCAATCGACATGGGTGGTTTGCTAGACAGACAGTTTGGAAGGAACACCCAAGCTCTGTATTCCAAAGGAGTAAAGTTGAAGCAAAACGCCCTGAAGGAAGCTTCATCAGTGGGGAAATACAAGCCAGGGCAACTACACTTCCTCCTTTATGAAGCCTTAATGCCAGGGTTGTCTAATCATTCGAGGATCAAGCAGAACTTTTTAAACTCTCCCTCACACACCCTCAAATCCACACATCAGTACAACCCTGTGCATTCCAGTGTTCCTTTCAAAAGTAGCAAAGATCATATCAATCTACTACAACATCCCCTACTTGAGACTTCTTTTTTTAATATTAAACAAAACATGACTTTTAGAGTTTAACATTATTTCAGCAACAGCTGCTCCTGGGTTCAACTTGAGGCTTTGTCGGGGCTTATCCCATGATTTATAGATTTCTTCCCTCATTCAGAAGTAGACAGCACAGCCTTTGGCCAGTTGGCATTTTACCCAGCCTTTAAATTGGAAAGTGTCTCCAGCTGTCCGAGTGTTGTGACTCCCTTAAGCCCCTTGGGTGGGTCAGTTCTTACATCCTTGCATTTTTCCAGTCGTGACTGAATTCCTTAAGCAGCCCAGAGACGTGCCAGCATCGAACTGCTGGAGCACAGGCTGAATAGTTTGTGGTTTCCGCATCAGGAGAACATGTGGCTTCTCTGGTCCACACCATCCTTTTCTGGAAGCCAGGGTTTGCACTGCCACGCCACACAATGGGTTACACCGCCACTTGTGCAATGTCGACACCACTGCCACATGACAATAACGTAGCTTTTCAGAGACAGAATGAGGTATATCTCTCCTTTCAGAAATAAAAAGCTGCAGCATTTTAACATGCTGATAAATGTTTTCCAACTCAGAAAACTTGGATTCAGTGTGTGGTTCTGTTGCTCTTGGCTAAAATCCACCTTCTTTAATTGAAAGAATGAAATGCTGGGATCAGATGATTTTTGAAAGGATAAGAAATGGAAGGCTGACCTTTCAAGAGGATCCTCTAGTAAAATACAAACGAAAAGCAAACCGAGTTGTATAATGAACACCCCTAAGTCATAAACGGGAATCCTGGTGTGGCACTGTGGGTTATTGCACCAGACTGCAAAGCCATTTGAACTGCAAGGTTGGTGGTTCAAGCTCACCAGCTTCTCCTTAGAAATCCTATAAGGGGTTGCTATGGTCAGACCTGACTCGACGGCACTTAATAAATAACAACAAGTCATAAACACCTGCTTTCCAAGCAGGTCATCCATCATTTCTTGTGAATATAAACGGTTCGAATATGTTGAGACAATATTCCTTAGAGCCTGAGAAATTCCAACTTAAATCTTACGTATTGATGATTATACAGTAAGGGTTAGGATAAAAGAGAGTTTCAGAGAGATATGGTTTTGCACAGATTCCCTGTCTTTTCTCATCCGTCTTCAAGCGCATCTCTTTGCTTCTGGTATATCAAAGTGCTTAACATCTGGCCCCATTAATGGCTCCATGGGAAGAGAGATGGTACAAAGACTATGATGCCTTGTTTTTCTGTTCAGGTTATGGTGCCTGGAAATCAGAACCATCTTCTTCTGAAACCACTACTTCCCAACACTGAGTACAAGGTCACAGTGACTCCCATCTATGCTGATGGAGAAGGCGTCAGTGTCTCCGCCCCTGGGAAAACCTGTGAGTGATGTGTCCTAGCTGATTCCCTAAAACCTGTCACTGTCACGTCTGGTCTGTCTCATGGCAGCCTTGATTGTGTGTCAGGGGAGCACTGTGCTGTCAATTGACGGTGCTTTCTTCGGAGGCTCAACCCACTGAATAGTTTTTGTCTTGTCTACATGGTGTCATGAAAAGAGATGGGGATCAGATTCTTATGATTCAATAGTGAGTAATCATTATCATGACTCATTGTGACAGTCACAACTGTAAAAGCAGAAGTTTTGTAACAAAAATGGGGGAGTAGTTAATCTTATAGTCCAGAAACAGAGGACCCTAGGACCATAAAGGGAGAAGAGCACAAGCAGAATGTGGGACCCTACCCAGAGAAGCAGCGGCACCAGAGATGGAGGCAGAGCTGGGGACATGGATAGAGAAAGCAGCTGAGGACTCTAGATTCATAAGAAGAGAAAGGCTGTGTGCTGGAGGCCAGGAGGCAGGCTTGCAGATGTGCCCTTTGGTTGTTTAAATGATTATATATTCCCAAGTGTTTTTGTGTATGACCCCCATCCAAAAAAAAAAGTGAATAGAAGCAAATACTGTTGAATGATGATGCACGGAGGAGATTGTAATCATTGCAATGAAATGATGGTGTAAAACTAGTGTTCTTCCATGTAAACTATAACTCAATTCACAATAAAAACTTATTTTAAAAAATGTAGGTTGTAGAGATGAGAAGCACACTAAACCTTCCTTTTCTTTCCTGCTCAGTACCACCATCTGGTCCTCAAAACTTACGGACCTCCGAGGAATGGTATAACCGATTACGTATTATGTGGGATCCTCCGTCTTCCCCTGTAAAGGGCTACAGAATTGTTTACAAACCTGTCAGTGGTGAGTCATGACGTTTAACTAAGTGATAGTACCGTGATTGTTGTTAGGTGTCATCCAGTTGATTCTGACGCCTAAGAACCTGTGCATAGCAGAAGGAAGCACTGTCCAGTCCTGTGCCCGCCTCACAGTTGTTGTTACGTTTGAGTCCACTGTTGCTGACACTTTGCTAGTCCATCGTGTTGGGGTCTACTGTTTTCATCACTAACCCTCAATTTTACCAAGCATGATAGCCTTCTCCAGGGACTAGTCCCTCCTGATAACATGTCTGAAGTACGAAAAGTTAAGTCTCGTCATTCTTTGTTCTAAGGAGCATTCTGGCTATAATTCTTCCAAGACAGATTTGTTTGTTCTTCTGGCAGTCCATGGTACTTTTAATAGTCTTCAACACCATAATTCAAATGCACCAATTCTTCTATTGTCCTCTTTATTCATTGTCCAACTTACACATGCATATGAAGAGATTGAAAATACCATGACTTGAGTTAGGTGCACCTTACTTAGGCTTCAAATTGATGTTTGATGTCTTCTCTCCTGAAAATGTAAAAGAAGTGTTTTGCAGCAGATTTGCCTAATGCAATGTGTAGTTTAGTTTCTTGACTGCTGCTTCCAAGAGTGTTGATGGTTGTTGTTGTTGTTAAGTGCCGTCGAGTCGGTTCCGACCCATAGCGACCCTGTACAGGGTTTCCGAGGGTGTAAATCTTTACGGGAGTAGAAAGCCTCATCTTTCTCCCGCGGAGCAGCTGGTAGTTTCGAACCGCTGACCTTAAGGTTCGCAGCCCGATTCGTAACCACTACGCTACCAGAGCTCCTTAAGAGTGTTGATGGTAGATCTAAGCAAATTGAAGTCTTTGAGAACTTCAATCTTTTGTAATGTTATTTATTGTTCTGCTTGTGAAGATTGGGTTTTTTTTTACACTGAGGTTAAATCCACACTGAAGGTATGCACTGTAAGTATTTTATATCCTGTTAGCTTCCACCAAGCAAGGTCATTTGCATGTTCCAGATTGTTAATGAGTCTTCAACGAATCCTGATGTCATGTTCTTCATATAATCCAACTTCTCAAATTATTTGCTCAGCACAGAGATTGAATAAGCATGGTGAAAGGATAGGGATATAAAATATTTTAAGATATTTTGTTTTATTTTTTTAATCTATTTTTGGTTCTATCTTTTAAAGAAATGGGAACTGCCTTTTTACCTGTTTTGAAAAAAAAAAAAAACCAATGAGTTTCTTGTAAGATTATCAGAATGATAGCTCCACATAGACAATGCTGTGCAAGTTAATGGCTAGATTAACTAAGTCACTGACAGCTAAATTCATGTGCACGATAACGAATAGATTAACTCACGTTGACAGCTTGAGAAGGAGACCTCACTCTCCTCTGTGACGTTACATATGAAAGGAGAGGAATGACCCAGATGAGAAGGATTGCACATTGCACCTTTGGGTCACGTTTCTGCATAAAGGAGACCAAGTACATTAAGCAGCTGTTTTAATGTCATCTTCTGACACGTAGCGCATTTATAGAAGTTTAAATAGGGGAATGTTTGAGTGCATCCCAAAAGTAGAATTTTATATGCTTGTCATTTGCATTCAAAATAAATATTAGAAGGATCGTCTCAGTTTTCTAGGTCTAGACCTTAAGCATACTGGTTGTTCAGCAAGAATGGGTTGTCAAATTATTTCTCTCCATTTGGCAGGAAAAACAAAACAAAACTTTCTTTGGGCCATCTTAAAAAAATGCTTCCTGCCCCACAAATTCAATTAGTCTCAGACTACAGATTGGGACATGGAGCTTGCTTCTAAAACAGTCGTCAGTGTTTTCTCTTGAGCTCCATCCTCTAGGACCTTATGTCTCTATGCTGATACAACTCAATACTCCCAAAGAAGAGTCCCTACTAACCGAGACAATGAGATCCCAGTTACCAACCCTGGATTCACTTGCCTACTTGAGATTTATTTCTTGGGACTCATCCCTAATTTTTAGTCTCTTACTTTGACCTCAGGCATGTGTTAATATGCAAGATGGCTTTGCTGAATTTGTTCTTTGCCCGTTTTACAAATAATTGCCAGGTATCCTAAAGGCAAATTGCTGTGTTTTAAGCCAGTGGTTCTTTAATCAGTATGATTTGCTGCCCAGTGGACATTTGTCAATGTCTGGAGATACTTTGGTCTTCACAGCTTAGGGGTAGGGGTGTTGCTAAACATTCTACAATCCTCAGCACTCCTTTCCCTCTCCCCAGAAAAATGAGTCCATCCTAAAATAGCAATAGTGGCCAAGGTTGAGAAACCCCATTCTAGGCCAAGTAGGAAAATTGTATACTATCATTTGCATTAATACCAATTTTCAGTGTTTGTGGTGGTGGTGGTTACGTGCCACTGATTCAATTTCAACTCATAGTGACCCAGTATAGCGTTTCCAAGGCTATAGATCTTTGTGGGAACAGAAAACCTCATCTTTCTCCATGAAGTGACTGGCAGGTTCGAACTGCTGATCTTGCAGGGTTAGCAGCCCTACTCATAATCCACTGTGCTACCAGAGCTCCTTCTTAGTGTTTGTTTTTGTTGTTAAGTGCTGTCAAATCAGTTCCGACTCATAACGACCATGTATAGGGTTTCCGCGGCTGTACATCTTTGCAAAGGGAGCTCTGGTAGCATAGTGGTTATGAATTGGGCTGTCAACCTTCAGGTCAGCAGTTCGAAACTACCAGCTGTTCATGGGAGAAAGATGAGGCTTTCTGCTCCCATACAGGTTACAGCCTCGGAAACCATATACAGGGTCGGTATGAGTCGGTTCTGACTCCACGGCACAAAACCACCACCACCACATCTTTGCAGGAGCAGAAAGCCTCATCTTTCTCCTTCAGAGCAACTCGTGGGCACAAAATGCCAACCTGGTGGTTTACAATCCACGGTTGATTGTACAGAGCCACAGGACTCCTGAGATAACTATATGTTGTTGTTATGTGCCGTAGAATCGGTTCCGACTCATAGCGACCCTGTACAGGGCTTCCGAGGCTGTAAATCTTTATGGGAGCAGAAAGCCTCATCTTTCTCTCCGCAGAACAGCTGGTAGTTTCGAACTGCTGACCTTGCGGCTCGCAGCCTAATTAGTAACCACTACGCTGCCAGAGCTCCTTGAGATACTATATAGACACACAAATATATAAATAAACATATAAATATTTTAGGACTTTATCACTAACTCACAACCTTTGAATAATGAGGGAAGAGCAGGATTTGGCAAGGAATGTTTCTAATCAAACTGGATTGGAATAGAGGTGAAAGGGAACGGCGTGGCCAGCTGCTGGTCAGGGGTCTTGGAATGAGTGTCATATGTCTGGTATTAAAAATCATGGTTGGAATTGTGGTGGTGACAAACATGTGGCCCATGACAAAATCTACTGGTACTGCCACTGTCATGTCTGCTGCAAGAAGCAGGGTATCGGAGAAGGGGGAATTGAGAACGATTTCTTCAATTTGACAAGTGCCCTAAATTCCCTATGGTAAAATGGTAGCTCTACTGTCAAGACCCTCACAATATGGTGGGTGGTCCATTGCAAGGCAGACCAGGTCTTTGACTAAGCACCAAGGAACAAGATACGTTTGAGAAAAGAACTGTTATTAAGTGCCATCAAATCCGTTTCAACTCACAGCAACCTTGTATAGAGTTTCTGAGGAGTGTCTGGTGGGTTTGAACCTCCAACCTCAAGGTTAGCAGCCCCCTAGTTATCCTCCAGTGCCATTCCAGGACTCCATGTTCAAACCTTAGCTCTGTTGTTTTCCTGCTGTGTAAGTAAAAAGCAAGTATAATTTACTTCAACACTGCTTCCAGTTTTGCATATTCTGTTGTAACTGAAATACGCTCTTTTCCTCCTTTAGTTCCTGGCCCAACACTGGAAACCTTTGTGGGAGCTGACATTAACACCATTCTTATCACCAACCTCCTCAGCGGAATGGACTACAACGTGAAAGTATTTGCCTCTCAGGCTTCAGGCTTCAGCGACGCGCTCACAGGCGTGGTAAAAACATGTAAGAGTGATGTCTGTCACCTCAGCCCCCACGTGGGGTGTTGCTGCTTTGTTTTCACTGTAACTCAACCTCTCCTGCAATTTGGCAGTCAGTCTTTCTTTTCCTCAGCACTGCCTTTTCTGGATCCATCCACTTCATGGAAAGAGAGATGTGCTCCTTACTTTGGGCTGGTGGTTAGGATTCCTGGTTGGCAGGCAAAGTGTCTACACCTGGCATTCAAGTAGACTTGATGATTGCAGATAGGATTTCCTTCTGGAAATTCTGTGCTGAGATTTTTCAAATTCGTTGAAAATTTCCGACCAGCCTGTAGCCAAGAAGGTCAGCCCCAGTTGAAGTTGGGTGAGGGGCAAGATTGTCTTTTTGGAGCCTTCCTATGCGTACATGCATACACGCATGCACGCACGTACGCACACACACCATCCGCAGAAAGTACACGCATCACTCTCAGAATGTTCTTCCCTACTTTTTAATGGGCTTTCATGCTGCCTGCCCACCATCTGGGATTTCTCACTGGCATACACAACTCCCAGACACCCTGGCATAATGCAGTGTTTTCCAAACTAGCATGTATGTTCCATATTCTTGATACTTATTAGGCCTCCAAAACATCTGTTTAATACATTCTTAAAGAAGATGTACAGTTTTCTATTTAAATGCCCTTAAAGGCCCATATAATTACCTAACACAGATAATTAGTATTTTCATATACATTGATGATAATACCTGAGTTTCCAAGATAAAAACAGTTCATCCTAAGGGTCATCAACAGCCCGTGCCTCGCACTTGAGAACAGTTGTTGAGTGCCGTCGAGTCAATTCCAACCCATAGGGACCCAGTATAGGGTTTCCAAAGAGCAGCTGGTGAGTTTGAACCGCTGACCTTACAGTTCAAACGGCTTTGTAGTCTGGCGCATTAACCCACAGCGCCACACCAGGACTTCTTGAGAAGAGCAGCCATGCTGTAATTGAAAGACTAAGCCTTGAATCTGCAGCTTATTAATGATGATCTTGAGCAAATCTCTTCATGTCTCTTAACCCAGGTGTTCTCGACTCTGAAATGAAAACAATAGTAACTAGTTTATGGGCTGATTGTGAGGATAAAAGAGGTAATGTCTGTAAAGTGCCTAGCATATAGCATATAGTTGTTGTTGTGTGCCGTCGAGTCAGTTCCGACCCATAGCGATCCTGTACAGGGTTTCTGAGGCTGTAAATCTTTACGGGAGCAGAACGCCTCATCTTTCTCCCTTGGAGCGGCTGGTAGTTTCGAACTGCTGGCCTTAAGGTTCGCAGCCCGTTTCATAACCACTACGCTACCAGAGCTTCTTAGCATATAGTAAGAACTCAGTATATTATTATCATTATTACGATGTTATTATTATTGGAGTCATTGTATTTTATGCAGTTGGCCCATATTTCAGCCTCATCTCTAATCAGATCATTCATCTGATAGGCAAAAATGAGGGCCCATGGCAATCCAGACTTAGAATCACCTTGGATTTCACATGGGATCAGTCTTTTCAGGAAGCTTTCTGGACTTCTCTTTCATATAATAATGGGAGACCTTACAGACTAGATACTAAATAAATTTCATGGAAAAGACAGAGTGTGTCTTCAATTGACCTAGAAATCTTCTGTTCTGTGACTTTGATCTTGTACTTGGTTGTTGAAATGATAGTATTCTGGCCACCACTTATAACTTCCGAGTAGTTAGTCCTTCCTTAGGAACACGAGAGAAGACCCTGTGCTTTTTTCCATCCTCTGTCTTCTCTCTCTCTTTCTGGTTCATCCAGCTCATCTGTTGAATTGTTTTATATAATATTTTTTAAATGAAATTTAACTGGCATTTTTTTTTTTTTTATCTGAGAAATCATTAGGGAAAGTAAATATTAATTTTCCTCTTTCTGCTTGGATCCTTCCACCTGACAAAAAGTCCATTACATACCCCTCAATCATCTTGGAGAGACAGTATTTTTAAAGTTTTCTCCAAAGGCATTTTTGTGATCATATTTGCATATCGCAATTAGCAAGATTAGTAAGAGTACATGCATTTATTTATATATATATTTTTTTTTATCAGTGTGAACTTTTTCATTTCTAAATGTTTCCAAAAATGTATTCATTCTCGTTTGAACATGTTTGGAAGATCAATTCTTTGGAAGCCCTTCCTCCATATTTCTGTTGTGTCTACTTTGTTTTTCCTTCTTACTTAAGTCATGGTTATCTTGTTGTTGTGGTTGAGTGTCGTTGAGTCGTTTCTGACTCACAGCTACACTGTATCGAGTTTCTGAGGACTGACAGGTGGATTTGAATCACGAACCTTGATGTTAGCAATCCAGTGCTTAGTGGTAGATAATTGTATAATCTATATAATTTTTTTAATGAGGAAAGTGTTATACATTTATTGTGAAATATTTAGAAAACACAAATAAATAATGAGGAAATGTAAAAAATAATAATAATAATAAGCCCTATGTTCAACAGCTATTGCAGCTGACATTTTCCTTTGAACATATATTTTCTTGTTCATTTAAAAATGTCAGATCATACCAGCATAATGTTTTCCAGCCTCTTTCAGGTCATAAAGTCACTATCTTTTAGTACACTAGTTTCTTGGGGGGTTCTGGATTTTCTGCTTTGAAATATGGAGCATTGAGTGGGATTTTTTTTTTTTTTTCATGTTTAAGTTAATTTCATACCTGCTGTGGAAATGTGTGGCATTATCATCTGTGTGACATGATTGTGTTTCTGTTTCATTGTAGTATCCTTGGGTGTGACCAATCTCCAGGCCAACCAGATTGAAACGACCAGCCTATGTGCTCAGTGGCAATTGCACCGACATGCCACAGCCTACAGGATTGTTCTAGAATCCCTCCAGGGTAAGCACAACCCATGGCATATTTTTTGCCAAGCACTCAAGTACTTTACTGTTACTGTTGTTGTTGTTGTTGCTATTCGCTGTCGTTGGTTTGGGCCCTGTCTCATAGTGACTCCCACTACGATGGCTTAGGACTAAATCCTGCTCAGTTCAGTGGCATCTTAATGATTGATTGGGTATCATACATTTGTGATCCATAGAGTTTTCATTGACTGGTTTTTTTTTTAAAGGAGATCACCAAATCTTTCTTTCTAGTCTGTGTTAGTCTGGAAGCTCCTCTGATACCTACTCAGCATCATCACAGGCACACACAAGCCTCCACCGAGAGACAGGTGGTGACTACACAGGAGGTACAGTAGCCAGGACTTGAACCCAGGTCTCCTGTGTGAAAGGCGATAACTTTACCACTGAGCCACCATTGCTTCCATGCTTGTGTATTTAGTTCTGTGGTAATCACCCAGGAGAATGCATAAGTGATATTAGATTTGGTTGTTGTTAGTGTGATCAAATCCATTCTGACTCACAGTGACCCTGTATATGGTTTCCAAGGAGCAGCTTGTTGGTTTGAACTGCCAACCTTTTGGTTTGCAGTCCAGTGCTGATCCTACCTTGCCACACCAGGACTCCAACGTTTGATTAGAATTCCCAAATTGGAGGCAACATTATATAGAAGTTAATAATATAGAGTCTAGAGTCAGATTGACTGGTTAAACAAATTATGTAGGGCCTCCAAACCTCCATTTCCCTACTTATTAATAGGTAATAATCATAGTACCAGTCTTGCAGGGTTCTATGAAGACTGAGTATTTGCACTTATAAATCATTTGAGAAATAGAAGTGTTTTGGTAGTAGGAGCAAAAGATCTGGGAATATCAGATATTATAATAATAAGATGGCACTACAATATTGGCATTCCCTCTGCTGGGATTTAGGTTTGAATGTGATGTTTTTCTTAGTGTTTCTTTTTACTTTGGGTCATAATTGGTGAAGAGAAACTCATTCTGAAGATGGTGTATGCATGCCATTACAAACAAGTTCTTCAGGGTTCCAGTTCTCAAGGACATTAACAATTTGTAATTTGGTCCCAAAGATAAAGAACTAAAAATGTCTCCTTACCATTAAAAATATGATTGCTGATTGCAGAAAAGTGAATTTCTAGGATCTCTTAGCTGCCCTCTCCTTTTCCACATTATTAACATAGATAGAATTTGGAAGATGAAATCAAATAGTAAAAATTAATTAGATTTTTATAAACAGAAAAGAGATGATGTCTTTCTTTGTGGAGCATATTATAGGCAAAATGAGAGAATCCCAGATCAATTTTGTTTTTAATCTTTCAAATTTGGAAGTAGAATTGTTAAAATTGAGCCCTCTCATAAACAAACAACACCTGTTTTCCCCTTTAAAGGAGTTGAAGCAGCTGATGTTTCACGATAGGCTTGGTGCCCCCGTGTCCCTGGCTATTCCTACGTTCAGAACCCGTAAATACCACATGGGCTTCAATCCCTACCAGTTGAAAGCCTTTGGAAATATGCCCCCTATATAATACGTGCAGAGATCGGGGCAATATTCCAGAAGGGTTTTCTGCCAAGGTATTGTCTGGATAGACATGCTAGGTTACTACTCGCCTGAGTCCCTGTGTATGATGTAAAAATCCCTTCAGAATGCATCAATTTAACTCTGGGAGTGGCTTTAATCCAGAGTAAACATTGGAGAAGAGAAAGTCAGGACAAGTCACGGGGATTTTGTGGCTGTATAAATATAACAGGAGATCCCTAAGAAAGATAGGCAAATATTTAAGAAACAGAACTATAACGTCCTAAAGAGTTATGTTTGATTTGTCTTTGTAAAACTAGCTAAGTCACAATTCTATAGAAGTGTTGACATTTAGTAGTGGCCTTTGTTCATCTTTAAAGAAAAAAAAAAAAAAATACTAAGTGTAAAAATCAAATCTGCTAACTCTCCCACAATGCTTTTATATGAATGAAGAAGTTAAAGTGAAGGGATCTGGAGGCTTATGGGTATTCCTGTCTTTCTTTCATAAAAATTCTTATAATTTTGTAGACTGGTGAAAGAGGTATTAAAAGTGACATTATGAAAAAAAACAAGAAAAACAACTGACATTATTGATAGAATTTAGGAAGTCTCTTATATGTTGGATATATTGTCAGGAGGGAACAGTCACTAGAGAAGGATATCATGCTTGGTAAGATGGAGGGTCAGAGACAAAGAGGAAGACCCCCAGTGAGATGGATTGGCCAGGTGGCAGCATCGATGGACTCAAGTGTAGCAACAGTAGTGAGGTTGACCCAGGATCGAACATTTTTTCGTTCTGCTGTGCATAGGGTCGCTATGAGTCTGTTCCAACTCGATGGCTCCTAACAACAACAACAACAACAACATGTTTATTAGGTTCTTTTAATTTCATTGTATTTATAAAATAGCATTTGGATTCTTAGCATAGCATATGACTCATATTTGATCTACTAATCTAAAATCTCAATAAGCTCTTTCTGAAACCAAGATCACAACAAAAAAATGTTGTTGTTATTAGATACCATTGAATTGGCTCCAAATCATAGTGACCCAGTGTACAAGAGAATGAAGTAGTGCCCAGTACTGCACCATCCCTACAATCACTGCTGTGTTTGAACCCACTGTAACACTGTGTCGATTTATCTGGTGAGGGACTTCGTTTTTGTTGACCGTCTACTTTACCAAATATGATGTCTTCTCCAGGGACTGGTCCCTTCTGGTAACATGTCCAGGGGAGCATTTTGGCTGTACTTTGTCAAAGACAGATTTATTTGTTCTTCTGACAGCCATACACAGTTCATATCCTTTACCAACCCCATTATTCAAAGCCCTTCTTTATTGATTGTCCAGTTTCACATGCATATGAAGCAATTGAAAATACCATGATGTGGATGAGGTGCACTTTACTCTTTAAAGTGGCATCTTTGCTTTTCAACACTTGAAAGAGGTTATTTGCAGGAAATTTGCCCAATGCAATGTGTCATTTAATTTTATGACTGTTGCTTCTGTGGGCATTGACTGTGGATCCAAATAAAATGAAATCTTTGACAACTGACATTTTCTCCATTTGTCATGATGTTGCTTATTGATCCTGTTGTAAGGATTTTTGTTTTCTTTATGTTGAGGTGTGATCTCTACCCCCAAAACTGTGGTCTTTGATCTTCATCAGTAAGAGCTTCGAGTCCTCTTCACTTTCAGCAAGAAATATTGTATCATCGGACTATTACAGGCCATTGAAAATATAACTCCACATTGTTCTCATCTTCAAGTTAACTACCTTAGCATTATATACAGGTTACAAGAAATCTCTCTTGACTGAACCATGATGGTCTCAATTAAACAAGAATGAACAAAAGTGCTGGGCAATCTATTTTCTAACAGTTATAACGGAGAGATTTATGAACTCAGTTTCCTCATCCCATTCACCCAGTAATCTTACATATCATTAATCTACTGGTAACAGCAATTGTAAGGTGGATGCACATCCAGGCACTGTTTCATTCTGTTGTGCACAGGGTCACAATGAGTTGGAAACAACTCGACAGCACCTAACAACAATCAGCTGGACACAACTTCTAGTTCACAGCAACAAAAAAGAGTGTCTGGGGGCCTGAAGATGGAGATGGCAGCAAAAAATACACTTAGACTTAAAAAAAAAAAAAAAACTTTTAGGGATTAGATAAAGAAATAATCTTTCCCCTTTGGAGTGGGGACGAGTTAGCGGGCATTTCTTTGACTTAGAGAGAAATGTGATCATCTTTTTGAAGTATTTATGGTCAGATGACTGATTATTCTTCCATGGGCAAGTGACTTCCAAAGTCCCAGCTATTTTTATTTTATAATATTTCCCAGGTTGCCTCTGCAAAAAGTTCAATTCTTCCACTCCAATCAGAAGCTGCATGAGGGAGAAATAGGGCCTGAGTCTTCCATGTGGTGAAGAAAAGTTATGTCCTAAGATGACCCATTCATGAGTGCCTGTGCCAAATTCCTACTGATTGGTAGACTTCTGTTTTCCAGTTTTGAATATCTTTCCCACAGCCTGGCCATGTGCATTTTGAGATGAAGGCATTATTCTGAAATGAAGTCAGCACTGAAACCACCACTGTTGATCAGCCTTCTCTGGGCATTAGTCTCAAAAATGAATTCTTTGAGACTATTAATTGAGATAATATATACATTGTCCAAGGTTTTATTTGTTTTGTTATTAAAATATCCAAGTTGTGTTATTCTCATTTGTTTGCAAATAGTGCAAACCCAAGTGAAAGTTACTTGGGCAACAAGGTTAATTAATTGGCTAACATTTGAGAAGTCAGAAACATCTGAGTCTAGGTGTTCAGACGCTTGTATCTCCCTCCATACATTTCTTCTACTTTCCTCAACCTTCAATCTCAAGACAGTCTCTATAAGTTTACCTCAGTCAGACTGACAATGATATATCATCTCAGTTAGCAAGCTTAGTGAAAAGAAAGCTTCTCTTTCTCAATTATTGTTGTTGTTATTGTTAAGTGCCGTGTAGTTGGTTCCAACTCATAGTGACCTTGTATTGGGTTTCCAAGGATTGGCTGGTGAGGTTGAATCACCAACCTTGTGGTTCAAACCGACCTTGTATTCCAGGTATTGAGCTTGGTTTGGGTAACAGGCCCCTAAATCTGTCACCGAATCCAAGTACAAGGAAAAAACTGAGTGTCCAGACCCGGTTGTCTTCTACCCTTTTATCTGGTGTTGGAGTGAGTATCATTTCTCCCCAAGTCAGAAAAATCAAGAGTGGAGGAGAATGGATCCAAAGAAAGAGAGATTAGATGTAAGATAGGTGAAAACAACAGATGTCCTCTTCCCAAGTAAATATTATGACATTTTTATAGCCAACAGAAAGAAAGAAAGAAATTACCAGAAGGACAAGGTCCTTTTAGGAGAGACTGAAATAAAATCTGCTTTTGAGTTAGATACCTCGTTGCCAAATTAATTGTAAGCTTTTGGTTAATTCTAGGATAGACCCAAGGGAGAGACTTTCAACTGGTCTTGGGTAACTCAGAACCGCATGAGAGTCTCCATTTGTTCAGAGGCTCGGGGTTCTGTCCCTCTTTCCAGCTGTTTTGAGTTGACTTGGCATTTGACTTGGGCATAGAATTTCCCTTCAAATTCAAGTGCTTCTGTGCCAAATAACCCCAAATACTGTATTCCCTACTGAATTCTCACAAATTGGTGGACTTCTTTGTAACATCCTAGAAAAATGTTCAAAGGATACTCCACTTTTTCCTCTATTTTTTGGTGTCATGTGTTGATTTTTCCGTCAAGGCAGTTCTGACTCACAGCAACCCTGTATAGGGTTTCCAAGGAGCAGCTGGTGGGTTTGAATCACCAAGCTTGTGGGTGGCAGTACAGTGCTTATCCTATAGTGCCACATCAGCACTCCAAGCACTAGAATAGAGAATTCCAATATAATGGATCGCCTATCTTAGAGGGGAATGAGATTTCAGTAAGAAAGAGCATGTGGAATGAAAACTATTCTCAAGATTTCACTTGTTGAAGCACAGGCCTTATGACTGGGGATTTGGGAAGTCCTGGGGTTTACATGAAAATTATCTATAGAGTATCTTCCTGGATTCTGAGTTTCCTTTGTGGATCTGAGTCATTATTCAGGGACATTTTTGTAGATTCAATTGGTGGTCTCATTGACATTTTTGTAGATTCAATTGGTGGTCTCATTGTCATTGATCCTCAGTGGCACAGTGGTTAAGTGCCGGGTTGCTAACCAAAAGATTGGTGGTTCCAACCCTCCAGCTGCTTCATGGGCTAAACATGTGGCAGCCTGTGTCCATAAAGATTTCCAACCTTGGAAACCCTCCTTTTTACTACAAGGTCATTTTGAATTGGAATTGGCTTGACCGCAGTGAGTTAAGTTTTTTGGGTTTTTTTTTTTTGGTTATCATCATCATCATAACCCACAGAAAAATTCAACTTTGCTTCCTAAGAATGAATGCACAAAAGACAGATTCCCCTCTGCTCCTTGCTCCTAAAAAAGAAATTATGGTAATTTATTCCTTTTGGCATGAGGCATTGAGGAAATTAGTCATCATTTGATCGGCTTAAATGTTTTCCTTTAAGGCCAAGTCATTAGACCTGAATCAGATATGCCAAAAGCAACATGGGTGCGCTCCCATTCATGTAATCCCTCTTTGTTAGTATTGGGAATCCAACTAGTACTGTTTCCCATTAATTTTACTGTACCTGTTCCAGTTTTCCAGTGGTTTCGTAGATTTGTTCTAGCAGCAAAATTCTTTTATATTCTATTTTCAAAGGGTGCATGGGTATCCACGAGAAATAGAGGAAGCGATAGAAAAGCGCATTTTTAGAATCGATACCTGGAGAATCCTGGTAGCTTTTGTGGAGATACTTATCTGTGATCCCTGCTTGTCACCATCCAGTCAGTTCTGACTCATAGTGATACCAGGTGTGCTGAGTAGAACTGCTCTATAAGACTTTCAAACTAGACCTTTTGGAAGCAGATTACTAGACCTGTCTTCCCAGGCACCTCTGGGTGAGTTCTAACTGTCAACCTTTTAGATGGTAGTTGCGCATTTAACCTTTGATGGTACAAAGGTATCCGTGCATCAAATTAGGAAGTGTTTGTCACAGGAACCACAGACTGAACAGGTTCATCAGCAAAGCAAAACACAGGGTGGACCGTCCTAGTGCTAGTCCTTTCACAGTAACCATCATGTGTAATCTAACCCATCGAACCCTGCTGTGATGCCACGGATTAATGTGCTAGACTGCAAAGTCCATTTCAACCACAAGGTCTGCAGTTCAAGCTCACCAGGAGTGGGTATTTCTTTGAAATCACTACATAATGTATGTAATGTGTTTAAATGATGTACTTTAAAAATCCTGCTGTTTAAATTCTTAGAAATAAAGTTGTATAAGACTTTGGGCAGCTGGATGTAATTTATGGATCAGATGAAGATCAGTTTTGAAAGAAATGTACAAAAGTGTTCTTTTCAGGGTAGCAGTATACAAAAATATTCTTTACAGGGTAGCATTACCTTTTAAACAGTATATGTAATGAAGAAAACTCATTTAAGATTTTAAGTAGTTAAAGTCAACACATTAGGCAGATGTGTCCAAAAGAGTGATGAGAGTCAATCATAGGGGTCGTCATCCGATCCCCTCTGTTTGCTGATTTACTAGGCACTCAACAGCTCTCAAACTATTTCATGGTGACTATATATCTTGTGTAGTATAGGCACTGGACCTCCAGGTCGGCTGTTCAAACTCACCAGCCACTCCTTGGAAACACTATACCGGGTCACTGTGAGTCAGCACCAACTGATGGCACTCAGCAACAACATATGTGTTGTTAACTGCTATCCAGTTGGTGCTGACGACTCACAGCGACCCGGTATAGGCTTTCCAAGGCTGTCAGTCTTTTCAGGAGCAGAAAGCCTCATCTTTCTCCTGCAGAGCAGCTGGTGGGCTCAAACCTCCGACTTTGTAGTTTGCAGTCCAGTGCTTTTCCTATAGATTCTATCTATCTCTATATTTGTCTGGTATGGCTCTATAGGATCAGCACTGGACTGAGAACCACAAGGTCAGCGGTTCAAACCCACCATCTACTTCTCACCTATCGTTTTGGAGACTGTAGATCGCTATAGTAGCAGGCAGTCTCATCTTTCTCCCACAGAGCAGCTAGTGGTTTTGAACTGCTAACTGCATGGTTAGAAATCCAGCACTATATATAACAAATGTTTCTGGTGCCCAATTTCTCATGTTTAGTTTGGGACAATTGTTAATGTTATGAGGACATATGAAGTAATGCATATAACACCCTGAGACTAGGGCCTGGCCTATGAAGAAGTGCTCATTCAATGTTGACTATTATTGTTGTAAATTTTTAATCATTAAATACCAAACACAGAACCTGGCATATAGGAAGCCCTCAGGAAATGATGACTATAATTAACCCAACTTCCCTAAGCTGCAAATCCAAGGACCAACACCAGTTTGTCCAAGAGGGGCACAAAAGTTTTGCTGTGGACGTGGGTATGAAGCATATCAACAGTTTGTTAGGTCTCTAAGGTTCCCTGCATCTCCTCCATTGTGGTGAAAAGACAGAGAAGATGCTACTTGGAATAAACGGTGTAGGACACGGCTCCACAGTAGAACACAGAGAAGCTTGGAGCTAGAGAGCCCGAAGATTGTGCTTTACAGTGTATGGGTGGAGATCCTGGTGCAGCGCTGTGGGTTATTGCACCAGACTGCAAAGCTGTTTGAACTGCAGGGTCAGCAGTTCAAGCTCACCAGCTGCTCCTTGGAAATTCTATACAGGGTCACTATGGGTTGGAGTCGACTCGGCGGCACTTAACAACAACAACAACGTGCCTCTTAGAACTGTACCCTGTTTCCTCATCTTGACAGTAGGTCTAGGCTAGTGCACAAACAACAGCTCTTTTTCAAATGAAAGCGCCATATGTGAATTTACTTACTGTAAGCCCGTGTTGCTGGGGTTCATATTTCAAGATGCATTTTAAAGAAATGATGACTGCGGAAAGTAAAAGGCTCAGCAGCTCTTAACCTTTACAGCAATTATGAGTTTTAAAAGACTAGAAGGGCATCTGCCTAAATTTCCTATAGGATAGTAGTAAATGTTACAGGACCAAAAGAATGTAGACTTCAATGTCAATTTGCAGTTGTTTGGCTTTGTTTGTAGATTCATGCTGAACAAAAGGGAGTTCTGATGTTTTTACAAATAACATACCACTGCTCACACTTGTCCAACAGTTCAATTGAGTTGTGTCTATAGACTTATTTGCATTTATAATTCTCCATTCAGGTATCTTTAAATAGTAACTTGCTTTATTTTATATTTAAAATGTGATTTTTAATTAAAAGAAATTCTTTTATAAACCACCCAACATTGCATATATTAACTCTTTCAGAACAGATACATCATCTCAAATAAGAATAAGTCATTTGGAATGATCTAACTTGGGTAATTGTCTATTAAGCATTTTAGAAGTCAACTTATTGATGATTGTTATTGTTAAATTTCCCATATTTGGATTTGTTTTTATTACAGATACAAAAAAGCAAGAAGTTACTGTGGGTGGAGGGACAACCAGGCATTGCTTCTATGGACTTCAGGCAGATTCTGAATATAAAATCAGTGTTTACACAAAGCTCCAGGAGCTGGAGGGACCCAGTGTGAGCATGATGGAAAAGACACGTAAGTCAAGTGTATTCCCGTCTCTGTGAACAAACATCATTTTAGGTATCCTATTTGAATCAAAAATCTTATTCCATAGAATAATATCAGCTATTGCTGCCCAGGAAAATATGTAATATAAGTGTTACTTCTGAGAGTGTTACTTCCAGCTTCAGAATTCACTGCATGTAACCCACTGATGTCATCGTTAATGGTTTTTTCCATTCCTCATGTATGCTTCACAGGGGACCAGAAGGCCATATGATGGCAAAGCACTAGAAACAATGACTTACATTATGATCCATCTGCATAGGAACATTTGTGTGGGGGGGTATGAAATGGAGTTTAAAGACGGGGTCCTGATATTAAAACAATGTCACGTTACCATGACCATAAGGGTAGGAATGGAGCCAAAATGTGTCAACTCACTGACCCTAGAGGTTCTTGCACTGTCTCCAAGTTGGCTGCAGAGCTCATACACAGAAGTGAAAGGCAAAGTACAAAATGAAAACAAAGCACTTTGTCCATGTTCTGAAGAACATTGCTGTGTTAGAGCCTTTGTCATTTCTAACTCACAGCAACTCCATGTACAACAGCAGGAGACCCCGCCCCATCCAGAGCCAACCTCACAATCGTTTCTATGTTTAAGCCAGTCCTTGAAGAGCTCCAAGGGGTCAACTTCTTGGAAAGACTTTTTAATCAAATTTTCCTTACCTAAAGGTCACAAACATTAAAATGATGTGAATGAATGAATTCTTGGGGACAGTTGAGTGCTTAACTCAGTATCTTGGACTTAAACCTGGAGTTCCTGAGAATTCCTATCTGAATAGAAGGTGGGCAGTGAATTTCCTGGGTAGCCCCACTGGATTGTGTGTAGTGACTTTTGAAATATCTGGTTAGTTGTGCATCGATTTTCAGCCTCTCTGGCATATGGAGAAAAAAAATCATCATCGGTGTGTGATCCTCAAAAACAGATGGTAAAAATAAAATAAATTGAATCACCATTTTTTCTATAAAGCTGTTATTTCCTAACCCTGAAATACTTAATATTTCATATTACTCATGTGTTTGGAGGTATAATTTATATGCAATCAGTTGATCTATATTAGTTTCATAATTTAATGATTTTTTTTTTTGTAAATTCAAGAGTTGTGCAGCATCACTACAATCCTGTGTTAGAACATTTCCATGACCCCTGACTCTTTTCTGCCTGTTAAAAGTAGTCAGTCCCTGTCGCTGTCCTGGGCCCAGGCAGTCCCCCATCTTTCCTATTCATTTTTTTCCCTGGAAATTGTCCATACATAGAATCAAATAATATGTGGTGTTTTGCATCTGATGTCTTTCAGTTAGCATCATGTGTTTGAGGTTCATCCATGTTGTAGAACATTTCAGTAGTTTGTTCCTTTGTTCCAAATTCTATCTTAGTTATCTAGTGCTTCTGTGATAGAGGGCCCACAAGCTGCTAGCTTTACCAAGCACAGATTTATTTTCTCACCATTTAGGAGACTAACAAGTCCAAATTTAGGGTGATGGTTCTAGGGGGAGCCTTCCTCCCTATCAGCTCAGAAGGAGCTCTGGTAGCATAGTGGTTGCAAGCTGGCCACTAACTTCAAGGTCAGCAGTGAAGGAAGGTCCTTATCTCTTCTGAGCTGTGCTCCTGAGTTTGTATTTCAGGTGGCTTAGCATCTCTCATCCCCCATCTGTGATTCCTAATTTGCTTGTTAAATCGCTTTTACATCTCAAAAGAGATTGATTTAAGAAACACCCTACACTAATCTTGTTGTTGTTGTTGTTGTCAGGTGCCATGGAGTTGGAACCTACTCATAGCGA
>NW_006408519.1:25977684-25986756 GCF_000296735.1 Chrysochloris asiatica
AATAACTTCAACACCTTCCCCAAAATTCTAGTCCTTGCTATATGTAATACACATTCACCCCATCACATCATCCTCAAAATCTTAAATCAATTCCAAGTCCAAAATTGGATCTTCTAAATTATCTAAATCAAATATGGGTGAGACTTTATACAACATTCATTCTGTCCTTGTGCACAATGCAAACTTGTGAAATCTAGACTATAAGAAGGAGCCCGGGTGGCACAGTGATTAATTAAGCTTTTCCATGATTAATTAATTAATTAAGCTTTTCCATGGAAGAAAGATGTGACCATCTGCTTCTATAAAGATTGTTGTTGTTGTTTAGTGTCATTGAGTTGGTTCCGTCTCAGAGTGACCCTGTATAGTGTTTTCAAGGAGTGGCCGGTAAATTTGAACCGTTGACTTTGTGTTCAAACTGACCAATCCAGTACTTATCCAACAACACCACCCCAGACTCTTCTGTAAAGATTGCAATTTGGAAACCCTATGGGCAGCTGGGCTCTGTCCTACGGTGATGCTAACTGCCGAAATGGACTCAGTGGCAATGAGCTTGGTTCCTTTTTTGTTAATATCATGAAAACAATGGAGTTCAGAGTCCATCTCTTTGGGGAGGTCGTTCTCTTTTATTCAGTGACCCTCTTTGTCGTACTTTATTATGCTTGGTGAAGTAGACAGAAGGTCAGTGAAAAAGTGAAAGAACCTCAACAAGATGGATTGGCATAGTGGGTGCAAAAATGGGCTCAACATAGCAGAAATTGTGAGGCTGATGCAGGGACAGAGGGTGTTTTGTTCTGTTGGTCACTATGAGTTAGAACTGACTTGATAACCCTAACAACAACATGGCTGGTTGAAACTCCAGTTTATGAATAGTAAACAAACAAAATACAAAAGCAAACAAACAAACCCATTGCTGTTTAGTTAGTTCTGTAGGAGAGAACAGACTTGCTCCATGATTTCTAAGGCAGTAGTAATCTTTGGTGTGGCACTGTAGGATCAGCACTGGACTGCAAACCACAACGTCGGCAGTTCAGACCTACCAGATGCTCCTCAGAAACCCTATACAGGGTCACTATGAGTCAGAATTGACTCGACAGCACTTCACAACAACAACAATCTTTATGGAAGCAGTCTCTCACATAGAGTCCTCTCTCATAGAACTCTTGGTGGGTTTGAACTGCTGACCTTTTAGTTAGCTGCTGAGCAGTTAATCAGTGTACCAAGAGGGGTCCTTCTTTTATGGGTATTTTAATAGGGATGTGGTAGTGCACAAGATTTAAAGTTAAACAAGCAAGTTTGGGACTCTTGTTCTGCCTCTTTCTAGTGTTGTGTCCTTGAACCATTCATCATCTCTGATCCTCTTTTGTTCATTAGCAAAATTAAATACCTCTTCCTATACATCCAATAAGGAGCTCTGGTAGCGTAGTGGTTACGAATTGGGCTGCGAACCTTAAGGTCAGCGGTTCGAAACTACCAGCCGCTCCACGGGAGAAAGATGAGGCTTTCTACTCCCGTAAAGATTTACACCCTCGGAAGCCCTGTATAGGGTCGCTATGGGTCGGAACCGACTCGACGGCACTTAACAACAACAACAACAATACATCCAATGGTGATGATAATGATCCAGTTAGAGTGTCTGTTAAAGTGCTTTCCTACCTCTGTCACATTGAAGAAGTTCGTTTTGTCCTCACCGTTGTTGTCGTCTTGGAAGTCACACACTGATGGTTATGGAGTTCTCTCATCAGCAGATATGTTTTCTGAGGCATAATTTCTATGAAAAGCTGTAGAGTGTTTTATTTGCGAATTCAGAAGATTGGGCAACACAGAACCCACATACTCTCACGGTGCCAATATTTTGTCTCTTTCATAATGCGTGTGTTCTCAAGTTTGTTACCAATCCTGAATGTCCTTTGCTTCTATTTATTATCTGCTTCACCTCTGCAGTCATTTGAGTTTGGAACCTCTCACCTATTTAAACTTCCACCTATGCCTAACCCAACTTTGTTAACTACCAACTCAGGGTACTTTATTCCAATTTAGACAGCTCTGTTTGATGTAAATGTTTTCCATGTGTTGGGAACATCTGTCTTCTTGTAGCTTCACTCATGGGCTCTAGTCCAACCTTCTGAAGCAGTGCAGATCAAGACTGTTCCCTGTTCTATGTGACCGCCCCTCACACAACTGAAAACAAGAACCATCTGTCTGCCACATAGAGGCTAGAACACACATGTGTCAACAGTTCATTGTGGCTCCTCTTCTGCAAGACATTTTTTTGATCAGATGTTCTCCTCAAACATATTGATCTGGCTCCATAGTCCCTCATTAATTTGATTCTTGATTTATTGAGTAAACTTGGCATATACCTCGATTTTTTTACTTTAAAGTAGATACACAAAAGCAAAGATGACCCATTGCTTTGAAATGTTTTTAAATAAATAAATCATGCTTGAGAAGTTGTTTACGGTGCTTCGGCATATTTTTGGTACTAGGATCTCTCCAATTTTTCCTATTTTTGAAACTCTTTAGATTAAAACATTGGCTTGAGATGTACAAGTTTGTATATATATTTGCATTAGGTAAATCTGCTGCAAGTGACTTCTTTAAAGTGTTAAAGAGCAAAGACATTAGTTTGAGGACTAAGCCAGATCCCAGTATAGTATTTTGAATCACCTCATATGCATGTGAAAGTTGGACAATTAATAAGGACTAACGACAACCGTAGAAGAATTGATGCATTTGAGTTATGGTGTTGGAGAATATTGAAAGTGCCATGGACTGCCAGAAGAACAAACCAATCTGTGTTGGAAGAAGTACAGTAAGAATACGCCTTAGAAACCAGGATAACAAGCCTTAAAGTCTCATACATATTGTCAGGTGGGACCAGTCCCTGGACAAGGACATCATGCTTAGTAAAGTGGAGGGTCAGCAAAAAAAAAAAAGAAGGTGACTCCCCCACCCCCACAGAGATGGATTGACACAGTGGCAGCAGCAGTGAGCTCAAATGTAGCAATTGTGAGATGGCTCAGGACCAGGCAGTATTTTGTTCTGTTGTGCATAGGGACACACGCACACACACACACAAGGGTAAGTCAAAATTATCTGTACACTGACTGTAGGATTTATTTTAATCAACTTTTAGAAAAGATAAATACCTCATTTTTCAACATAATCTCCTGGCTTTTCAATACACTTTACCAATCTGTCAGTAAGTTTTCGTATTCCCTTATTAAAAAATGCTTTAGGCTGGGCTGCAAGCAATGAATGCACTGCTGTCTTCACTTCTTCATCAGAGGTGAATTTTCATCCTTGAAGGGCTGCTTTCAGGGCACCAAAAAGGTTAAAGTCCCATGGAACAAGATCAGGACTATAGGGACAAGATCAGGACTATAGGGACAATATCAGGACTATAGGGAGGATGCTTTAACACCTCAAAACAAAGTTTTTGCAGAGTCTCAACAGTGTGGGCAGAGGTGTGGGGACATACATTATCATGTAAGAGCACAATGCCCTTGAATAACAGTCCTCTGAGTTTAATCTGAAGTTTAGGCTTCAGCTCTTCAGTGAGCATCTCACTGGAATCAGCACTGTTGATTGTTGAACTTTTTCCTATTAGTGTTCCAATACTGGCCCTTGAAAATCCCAGAAAACTCTAAGTATCACTTTTCCACTTGATGGTTGACTTTTGAACCTTTTATTGGTTGGCAGTTGAGGATGTTTCCATTCTATATTCTGCCATTCACCCTCAGGTTCAGTGTTGAATCCATGTCTCATCACCCATAACAATTTTTTTAAAAGATGTTTTTACCTTCCTTCTACTACCAGTCCAAATTTTGTTTGTAGATGTCCAAATGCTTCTGTTTGTGCTCTTTACAAGTTGTTTCAGTACCCATCTCTCACAAACTTTAAAAACCCCAATATATACATATATACATATATGTAAAAATACAACAGAAGGGTATAAAGTGGATAGTCATCTTTTATCTCTCCTAGTTTTCCTTTCCAGAAATTTGCATTTGTACCACTTTGGCCTGTTTAAAAAATTTGTGTCTGCAATATGCAGATGTATTTATATTTATAAAATACATGTGATATGTACAGGGGACTTCCAAAAGTGACTGGAAAAATTGAATGAAAAGAGAATGGAATTTGTCCATGAACTTTTTGAAGCCCCATCATATATTTCAGGAATGGGATAATGCCATGATATTCAAAGACTAGCTTTATTTCATTTAATAACTGTCCTTGGACGGTTTTCATATCAGTAATGCAGAGTTACCTAACATATTTAAATGTTGAATTGTTTTATTCAAACAATTCTATTTTATTGGGTCTTAGAATTGGAAGAAATCTTAAAATTCATCTCTTCTGACTTCTCTGCCAAAGAAGGAATTCCTTTTATAGCATTCCCAGCAAGAGAAGAGTCAGCATGAATGCGGATTCTTTAGTCCTTTGGTGTTTTCTGTCTCCTAAGGATGAACATCTTCTGTGTGACTAGCTATGATTTGTGGGAGTTTTTCCTGTGTATCAAACTGACTGAAATATACCACCTTTAATTTCATGCAGTGATCTTACTTCTGTCTTCTAGGTTGGCCCTTAAATATCATTTTTGCTGCAATTCTAATCTGTGCTCAAAATATTTATTGTACAATTAAATGAGAGAATGGAAGTCATTTCCAATTTTTCTGGGAAAAATAATGGGATGGAAAAATGCATAAATCTTTAATGTCATATAAATGTAAGAAGCAAATTGTTTATAAAACAATACTTTGCAATATTTACTTAATGATGCCGAAGCTTCCTAGTGCTTTGCTATGTGAACTACTATAAGAAATACTGCTCTGAGGTAAACATCCCCAGTCCTCTCACCAAACCATACCTTTGCACAGTACTTGGATTTCTCAGCTTTCATCAATCTGGTTAACCCGATCCAGACAAACACTAACTTGCTTGTGCGTCCATGTGATCTTCAGAACAGAAAGATGTGTTCCAGATACCGTCTGAGCCAAATAGAGAGTGGATCAGATTCTACTGTCATCCTGGGGGGTGCAGGGTGGGGAGAGAAGAGAGTGCTATGGGAAAAGAACTGATGGTCTACCCTTAAGCAGGCAGAATGGAAATGAAGTTTGTTGTAAGTGTGACAGTAACCAGAGACTATCTAAAATAGGACGGCAGGATTCCTGCCTTAACTCAACATTCAAACCTCATTGTAGCTCTCAGTTGGATCGCTTGACTTGGGGATAAACTGAATTGTGACAGAATGGCATGTCAGGCCTTCAGTCTGAGGATGCAGGAAGACATGAAGTCAAGCTCTACAGTCTGGTTTCATAGTCCTGAATTCTCAGAGTGGACTCTTGTCAAAATCATTGACTCCCTGGAGGAAGTACTGCGCCATGACCTCCCGCAGGTCCCCACAAATGAGGCAACTAATTGATGTTCTTTCTTCCTCTCCTTTATAGAACCACTTCCTACTCAACCACCAACTTTCCCTCCAACCATTCCGCCTGCAAAAGAAGGTAAAAGAATAATGCAATAATGATGCAGTTTTACATTTCAGATTCCAATTTTTTTTTACCTGTTTGTTCATCTAAACATTAAGTTATTAACAGTGTTGTTGTTGTTATTTTCCTTCTTAATAAGAATGTCTGTCAAACTCTGATGTGATTGATCTCTAAAGCCAGTCATTTAGGAATTGATTCTATGTCCAAACAGTAGATTTTCTTTAAAAGCTAATTTGTATTTGTTTCATTGGCATCATCAGAGAAGTCATTGTTCAACAAGGAAGAAAAGTTCACTAATTTGTGAATGAGAACCCAATTTGTAATTGTGAGCTGAGGGTGATGATTTCTTAGTTTACTTTTGAAATGCTTCTTTTCATCTCTTTCCAACCTGATTACTACTATTCCTTATCACCAGTTACCTGAGAAATTATGGCAACTTTCAAACAAACCTTCCATTACAGCCCTGATCAGGTTTCGCATTCTTTGTCAGACTGCTAATCTCAAGGCCAACAGTCTGAAACTACCAGCTGTTCTGCAAGAGAAAGATAAGGCTTTCTGCTCCCATAAACATTTACAGCCTTGAAAACCCAGTGCAGTGTCGCTATGAGTCAGAACCGACTCCACAGCTCACCACCACCAATGAGCATTTATTAACTTTACTATTCATTTGCAGCGCCCTTATGCTAGACAATGGGGATACAATAATAATGAATGATTGTTACTCTCTGCATGCTGTTAGTATCACAAGAGAAATAATTACCCAAGTAATTACCAGTTAAGGATATAATGATAGAATGTAGATAACTTAGACACAAGACCAGATGCTGCTACTGCAGGTTAATTGTTTATAAAAGAGGAGGAAGAATTTGAAATACATTTTGAAGAATGAGTTTCCCAGTTACATGAGGGGGCTTCAAAAAGTTCATGGGAAGATGGTTAAAAGATCATGGAATTTTTACACGAACTCTTTGAAGCCCCTGATTTTAGAAGAGTTGGTCTATTCATCATGCTGATTTTTTTTTTAAGTACCTTTTACATACCAAGGAGCTCTTATATGGTGGTATTGGGCTAACCACAAAGTCAGAGACTCAAACCCACTAGATGTTCCTTGGGGAAAGATGAGGCTATCTGCTCCCATAAAGTCTTCAAACCTTGAGGAGCAGTGTTACTTACTGTGGGCTGGAATTGACTCGAAGGCAGCAGGTTTGTTTTGATATACTACACACCAGAGTCACCAAACAGGAGTTTACATCAGTAGGGTTGGATGCTGCAAAGAGGATAAAGATCAAGAATAAGAAGAAGCAATGAGTAACTTGACAAGGCTCCACATAACCTCCTAGCTTCAACCTGAGGTCAAAAGGGCAACGTTTACCGAAGGACAAAGATCAGAAGGGTTAAGAAAGGAGGAACTGAACAGAAAACACAGGGAGGAGGTGGGGTAAGAGATTCTGCATTGTTGGGAATGTAGTCAATGAAATGAAAACAAAATGGGCAGGAATTGTTGATTGACTAGAAAACTAATCTGCCCTGTAAATCTTCACCCAATTCACAATTTAAAAAAAATAGGGGGGAAAATACTTCCTAACCTTACATGTAAATGCTCTAATATCATTTGCAGCATCATTTCCCAGACCGTCTTATATTAGAGCAAAATCATACAATTCAGGGTTGTCCGTATACATCTTAGACACTTCTGAGATTTGGTTTTGTTTTCACTGCTGGTGCCTCTACCTGGAATGCCAAACTCTGTCTTCTTTCATATACATGTGTAGCTTTCCCTAGCTTCTGTATTGGGAGAACAGTGCTTCCACACGATAGACACCGGACTTCGAACCACAAGGTCAGCAATTAGAGCCCACCAGCCACTCCATGGGAGCAGATGAGGCTTTCTGCTCCTGCAAAAAGATTGAAACCTCAGAAACCTTATACAGGGTCTCTGTGAGTTGAAATTGACTCCACAGCACATAACAACAGCAAGTTTCAACATCTGTGATTATTTTTGCAATTGACTAGCATTGAAAGCAGAATCGTGGTTGATAAATGGACTGATCCAGGTTGCTGATGTTAAGATTGCAGACACTTTGATGTCAAAATAGTTTTGTTGACAGCAGTGCATGGATTACACTTAGCTAACAACCATGAAAGCTCAGGGAAGACTAAGAAAACTTGGAAGGGAATAATGTGCTATAAAGTACAAACATGGGTCCCGAAGTTTTCATCATGATGGTTTTAGACAGTGGGGTTTTCACAATTTGAATGCCTTGCTCATTTTAGCTGTCGCTATGATTCAGAATCTACTCAACAGCACTTAACAGCAAGAACAACATCCTAAGTGTAAATAATAAAAAAAATTTATACTTTTGTATTATTAAAGTAAGATTGGGTACTTATTAAAGAAGAAAAAATTTAAATACTCATATTTTCATATCCCAGAGATAATTCCTTCATGTATTAATGTATTTTCTTTGATTATTAAGACTTTTTTAAATTGTATATTTGTAAATAGATCTTGCTTTCCTTTCAAAGGTAAAACCCAGTCATGATTTCACCTTTCCCTGGACACAAAGGACCAGGTTTTCTTGTATAAGTAGCAGATCTTGGGATCTTTTTCAGATTCAAGTTCAAACCCTGAATTTGTAAAATTTTATAAATCCCAGTACTAATGAGAACAGCTTCACTAGATCCATGTTTTCCCTGGAGTATTACATCACTTGGAGATGGTTTCTTTTATGCTATAACTAGCTGTAAGGGCATGAAAGTGAACTTAATAAAATAAAAACCAAGTTGTTTTTCTTTGTTTTTAAAGAAAGGAAAAAGGCACATTGTCTCAGAATATTTTTGTGCAACTGGCTTAAGATGAAAAGATTTCGATTATTGAAGAGTAAATTGTTTGTTGCAACGTAAATCAGAGCCTTCTGCAATGTTGTACCCTAATGAAGGGGAAGAGAGAGGCATAGATAATCCGGAACAAGACATAATACCCATCCCCCCAAAAAAGGCTTTACATTGTTTTTCAATGGAGTAGGTTTTTGTGTTGGTGTGTATTTTGCTTCTTTGTGTTGATATCAGTAATAGCTACTGATGATAGCTTTCTTGCGCTAACATTAATGTTAACTGAATACCTTGATATAGGAGTCCTGGTGTGGCACTGTAGAATAAGCACTGGACTGCTAACCAAATTTCAGCAGTTCAAACCCACCAGCCACTCTTTCAAAACCCTATCTACGCAGGGTCTCTATGAGTCAGAACCGACTCAAACTTAACAACAGCCACAACCACAGCATGTCAATGTGTGATAGAGAGTAGGAGTTAGAATTACAGGCCAAAGCTGGAGTTAAAGATTGCTTATTGCCTCAACCCAAATGCATGTTAGATTATAGATCCATCTGCTTCCTCTGGGTCATATGCTCTTCTCTGAACTTGAATCTCTTTGAGCTTACTTTTCTAACTCAATAAATGGAAGACAGGGTGCACAGTATAGAATGATAGCTTGACATTCCCTCTAATCAGCTGAGAATGTTCTAATTGGACTAGAGATGGTTTGCTAATGCTTCTATCTCTAAATCTCTTTGATTCC
>NW_006408519.1:25986873-26087852 GCF_000296735.1 Chrysochloris asiatica
CTCTCTCGCTCTCCTTCTGCATGTCCAGTTGAAAGTTCTTAGTCATGAGCAGCAAGCAGCCTTAGGTACAGGAGAGAAATGATGGTCAGAGTATCGTGAACAAGACCTTACAATACAAGCTTTAACCTATTTATATCTTCTCTTTGGGAAAAGCTGTTTGTTACCAGAGGGATAACACCATCTGTGATTTTTTTATTAACAACTATTGTATTGTCCTCTCATCTCTAATTCTTAATCGATTCTTGGTCTTCAGTCTGTAAAGCTGCCAAAGCAGACCTGGTGTTTATGGTGGATGGATCCTGGAGTATTGGAGATGATAATTTCAACAAGATCACTAACTTTCTGTACAGCACTGTTGGAGCCCTGGACAAGATCGGTGCAGATGGAACTCAAGTAAGGATAATCATCCTTTCATTTACTGCATGTAAAACTATTTACTCATTTAATTCATTTCACAAGTCTTTATATAGCTACTTGTTAGGGATATGGGTAAAGAATTATGATAATTCCAACCTCTAATGAGGGAATAGACCACTCTGGGGATTGATAGCAGTTTTTTTGGTAACTGGTAGAGCTTGTTGTTAAGCACCATGGAGTCAGTTCCGACTCATAGTGACCCTGCACAGGGTTTCCGAGGCTGTAAATCTTCACGGGAGCAGAAAGCCTCATCTTTCTCCCGTGGAACCGCTGGTAGTTTCGAACTGACGACCTTCAGGTTAGCAGCCTGATTCGTAACCACTACGCTACTAGAGCTTGAGAGGATGTTAATTCTAAACAACTATCAAGTTTAACAAACTAAGAGTAATTCCTTCATAGATTTGATTCATTAAAAGATCCATGTAAAATGCCTAGCAGTCAATGAGTAGTCAATAAATGGTAGTTGCTGTTGTTATTATTTGGAGAGCCCCATATGAGAAGCACTGAACTGCAAAGGACATGGTCCACGGTTCGAGTCCACCTTCTGCTCCACAGGAGAAAGATGAGGCTTTCTGCTTCCGTGAAGATTCATGCTTCAGAAACCCTATACAGGGTTACTATGAGTCAGCACTTAACAATATTATTATTTCATGATCAAGGAGTTTGATGCCACACCCCTGGTTGATCTCTTTATGATGGAAATGTTTTTTAAATGATTTTGGATTCTTTCACTTCCAATTTAAGACTGACAGAAAAATGACTTGCTGCAAAGTTATTTGATTTAGTGTTGTCATAAAACAAAGCTGAAATCACTGGGCTTTAGAGTTTTAATGTATACATAAGTCCTAGTAACGTATACATGACCCTACAAGGTTAGCAGTTTGAATCCAACAGCTATTCTTCGCAAGAAAGAGGAGGTGTTCTGCTCCCATTAAGATTTACAGCCTCGCTATGATCCTGTAAGGATTATACGGCGGAACTGGCTCGATGGCACACTGCAGTAGGAGCAATGTGTATGCACTATTCCATTGCTTCCATAAAAATCTGTTCTCTAAGAATACTTTGCAGTCCTGGTGTGACAGTGTAGAATAAGCACTAGACCACAAGGTTGGTTTGAAGCAGAGGTTGGCGGTTCAAACCCACCAGCTGATCCTCAGAAGCCCTATACAGGGTCGGTGTGAGTTAGAAGCAACTCAACAGCACTTACCAGTAACAACAACAAATAATACTTTAAATGAAGTCCAATTATAATTCTCTGAATTTAGCCAAGTTAGAAGGTCTGGGCTACCATTTGTTTTCATCTATGAAATGAGAGAAGAATATTGAAAGTACCATGGGCTGCCGAAAGAACACACAGATCTGTGTTGGAAGAAGTGCAGCCAGAGTGCTCCTTGGAGGCCAGGATGGCCAAACTTCATCTCTCATACTTCAGATATATTGTCAGAAGGAACCACTTGCTGGAGAAGGATATCACGTTTGGTAAGGTGGAGGGTCAGAGAAAAAGAGGAAGACCCCCAGCGAGATGGGTTGGCAAAGTGGCAGCATCAATGGCCTCAAGCATGCCAACAATTGTGAGGCTGGCCCAGGATTGGACAGTTTTTCGTTCTGCTGTGCATAGGGCCACTATGAGTTGGTACTGACTTGATGGCACCTAACAACAACAACAACATGAAATGAGACAGCAAAAGTCATAGATTTTAAAATAAACTCTTTCTTGTATTTAGGAAATATGGTACAATTTGTGCTCCAATTTGGTATGTAACTTGTTTGAAATTTGAAACCAAGGCAGCTGTGGACATAGTTAAATAAGAAATGATGCAAGAACACCCACACTTGCAGATAATATTCACTTGACCTGGCTTCAATGACAGGATGATCAGAGCTCAACTAGAAGAAGAAAGAAGAGGAAAAACAGAGTAATCTGATACAATTTGATGAACTTGACCTACATCTATGGATACAGTAGCTCAAAAGAGGGAACAAATCTTTATAGCAAGGATCATTCCCACCCCCTCCATACACAGAGTAGACAGGGATGGGCAACTTGGACATTGGCTACCCAATGTGGGGGGGCTCCAAAGGCAAGAAGTGACTGGCTTACAAGTTTTCAAGAGGGAACCTAGATCCAGAAGGTGTGGAGGAAGGTAGAATATAATTCTCTCCACTGAATAGTATCCAATCTGTCTAGGTGGGGCTGATGAAAGGAAATGCAGATAGGTCTTTGTCATACAATAGTGAATAATTGTTACCAGGACTGATTGTGAGGGTTGAAAATGTAAAGATAGATGTTTTGTAGCAAGAAGGGGAGTGATTAACTTTGCAGTCTAGGAGCAGAGGTCCCTGGGACCATCAAGGGAGAAGAGCAGAGAGTGGGATCCCTACCCAGAGAAGCAGCGACGCCAGAGATGGAGGCAGAGACAATGATGTGGAGAGATGGAGCAACTGGGGACTTCAGACCCAGAAAGGGAGAGGGGCTGTGTGCTGATGACTGGAGGGCAGACTTGCAGGGTATATATACCCTTTGGTTGGTTGATGATGCATGGAGGGGATTGTAACCGTAGCAATGAAATGATATAGGACAGGATGAATGTAAAGCTAATGTTCTCCCATCACATAATTCACAATGTGAATTAACCATCACATAATTCACAATGAAACATAAAAATAAAATAAACTAAGAAATGAAAATTCGTTGCCATTACAATTTTGGTGATTGTACTGTGTTCTTCAGTCCAGTGAAGTGCTACACATACTCTAATGTCAAAATGAATGTCCCTTTCCTCCCCAGGTGGCAATGGTTCAGTTCACTGATGACCCCCGAACAGAATTTAAACTCAATGCTTACAAAACCAAAGCATCTCTTCTTGATGCAATTAAACATGTTTCATACAAAGGAGGAAATACAAAAACAGGTATGGAAGGCCAGAACAAAACAAAAAAAACAAAACCCAAATAAATGCTAATGTAATTCATTATTAGTCATTACTGAAATGCCTTTCTTAAGACATTTTCACTTTTGTCCAATGATTTTAGGATTTTGTTTCCATCCTCCCTTTCCCAGCCAAACGAAAAGGGGGAGTGAAATTGAACTATTGACTTGTTTGTTTCAGGAAAAGCCATTAAGCATGTTCGAGATACCTTGTTTACTGCAGAGTCGGGGACAAGAAGAGGCATCCCAAAGGTGATAGTGGTTATAACTGATGGGAGGTCACAAGATGATGTGAACAAAATATCCAGGGAGATGCAATCAGATGGTAAGGTCGACATATATAAACAATCATGTTACCAGAAACAATGTTAGCCTTTCCTGGTGTGGCGCTGTGGGCTAATGCGTCAGCCTGCAAAGTCCTTTGAACTGCAAGGTCTGTGGTTCAAGTTCACCAGCTGCTCCTTGGAAACCCTATACAGGGTCGCAATGGGTAGGAATTGACTCAACAGCACATAACAAAAACAACAACAAGATATATAAATGTTAACTAAGGGTTTTTACTTTTTTTTTTAAGTTTTTATTGTGACTTGAGTGATTGTTTACATGGGAGAACATGAGCTTTACATTCAGACTATCGTATTTCATTTCATTGCAGTGATTACAGTCCCCTTCATGCATCATCATTCAACACCATTTGCTTCCATTCCCTCTGTGGGGTTTTTTTTGGGGGGGGGATGGGATGTGCACCGAAGCACTCGGGAATATGACTGTTCACATCATCCTTAATATTAACTGAACAACATGATTTTTTCAAATATTTTTCAGTTTGCAAATCTACTGTTTTTCAGTGATTTCTCTAATAATTTTGGTACGCACAGAATACTCTGTAGAAGCAACTCCAGTAGTTAATGCGGTATTCTTAAAGGATCATTATAAAGGGCCAAGGAGAACATCTCAATCAGAGAAACTCTTCAGTCTCCATATGTGTCAAATGGAGATTCTTATATGACAGTCATGGGTATTAAATTACATAAAATATGTGTGGTAAATAGTAGTTTAATATGTATTTTCTGAGCATTGAATTTCGACCCACTTCAAGCTGCTAAGCCTATTAACTTCTCAGTTTTTACTCCTGGGGAGCAACAGGTGAGGGGAATACTAAGATAAACTCAGTTTCTCTATTTCAAGTCCATTTTATCCCATAAATCTTAAAATAACTATCAACATATGCAAAAATAAAAATGTTGTTCAGATGGTAGCTATTTTGTCTTAAGTACTAACTGGGACATTAATTTTCTTGAGTTTATTAAAAATGGAAAATTGCTTTAGGGGATGATGGAATAATGAAATGCGTGCATGCAGAATTCTGATCAACTATAAAGAATGAATTTTCCACTCCCTTAAAACCCCACTAAGTAAACATATATTTTAAACCTTTGGCCTTGACTTATATCGCATTACATATATTGGTGCAACTGAAAATAATCCGAAATCTGTTCTCTTCTGCCACAGGCTACAGCATTTTTGCCATTGGCGTGGCAGATGCAGATTACTCCGAGCTGGTTAGCATTGGCAGTAAGCCTAGCGCCCGCCATGTCTTCTTTGTGGATGATTTTGACGCGTTTAAGAAGATTGAAGATGAGTTGATTACTTTTGTCTGTGAGACCGCATCAGCAAGTTAGTTCTTTGGAATTTGTACTTTCTGTTTGCATAAAGACTGAAATGTTTCACACTGGTCAAATAAGGAGTTCCGTCTTGATCCGAGGGCGGAGTATTGACTTGGACAGCTGTTTGTTATGAAGACACTGATTGTCAGTGTATTTTGCACATATGGAAATTATACAGCACCTTCAACACTTCAGAGTTTTAGATTGATAAAGACGTTCCCTATAACATGACTATTTGCGTTCAAAAGCAACTGTACCTAAACAGTTCTAACAAGTAGTTTAAAAAATGTACTAAGACTGCTCAAGTTCGGGATTCAAATTCACCAGCCTTTCTGAAGGTGGAAGATGAGGCTGTGTATTCAAAATCCTATATAGGGTCGCTAAGAGTTGGAATTGACTTGATGGCAGTGGGGTGTGTTTTTTCGGGGGGTGGGGGTGGGTTGGTTATAGGAGAGGAGAAGGAAATAACTGTCCTTTGCTTTCAATAGAAGCAGTTAGAGCATGTTATATGGGAGAAAGAAAAGGCTTTCTGCTTCCACAAAGATTTACAACCTTGGAAATCCCATGGGTTGCTAGGAGTTGGAACTGATTCCACAGCACTCAACAACAACAGAGCATATTAATGTGGGGGAACCACAGAAAACCACAGCTACGCTTTATGTTAGATTCCTGCTCACAGAATGTGGGAAGAATAGGTTTGGACATAGATCTAACTAAGGTTCCATATTGTTTTGTCTTCCAGCCTGCCCACTGGTGCACAAAGATGGCATTGATCTTCCAGGTATGCATTATCACAATTTTTTTTTTTTTCAAATTCAAATATGTTAAATCCCATATTTGAACTAATTTTTTTTTTCTTTCATCCTTAGTAGAATACTTGAAAATTAAATTTCTAAAGTACAAGTATATTCTTTTTTTCTCCTTTTTTGTTTCTTAGGATTTAAGATGATGGAAATGTTTGGTTTAGTTGAAAAGGATTTTTCATCAGTAGAAGGGGTTTCTATGGAGCCTGGTACCTTCAATGTATATCCGTGCTACCAACTTCATAAAGATGCTCTGGTTTCTCAGCCAACCAAGTATGTTTCCATTGCAAGACATGAAAGCTCATCATTTATTATTTTGTAATGAAAAAATTCTGTAAACTTTAAACATGCTGTAGTAGTTCTTGGTCGAGTTTTCCATGATGCTTAGAGAAGGTGTTCGTTTCCTAACTTTAAAAACATCAGACTCACACTCAATGTTGGTCGAATTTTAATATTTATTGACCTAAAAATTATATAATAATTTTGTCATTGTTAGGTGCCATTGAGTTGATTCTAACTCACAGTGACCCTATGCATTCTCGGTGCTACGCCATCTTCACAATTGTTGTGACAATGTAATAATAGTTGATGTTTATGAGTAGTCCTCGTGGTGTCGTGGGTTAGGGTTTGGGCTGCCAGCCACAAGGTCAGCAGTTGGAATCTATCAGTCGCTCAGCAGGAGAAAGATGAGGCTTTCTGCTCCTGTGAAGATTTACAGCCTCAGAAACCCTATACTGGGTCACTGTGACTCAGACCCAACTCAACAGCACACAACCACCACCAACAGCAATGCTTATATGTTGTTGTTAAGTGCTGTTCAGTCGGGTTTGACTCATAGCGACTCAGTATCGGGTTCCCAAGGAGCAGCTGGTGAATTTGAACCGCTGACTGCAGTTCAAACCGACCTTGTGGTCCCATACTTACCCTACAGTGCCGCACCAGGACACCACAATAATGCTAGGCTTGTCTTAGGTGCTTTATGTATATTAACTCACTCAAACTTCCAAATAATTTTATGAAGTAGATTCACTTATCATTTCAGCTTTACAAATGATGAGGTGAGACTCAGGCACAGAGATGGTAAATGGGTGAAATGATATACTTATTAAGTGGCAATGCCAAGTTTGAGCCCTAGAAGTTGAGTTCCATGGTCCCCTGCTTGATCCATCACACACGAGCACCATGAACTGAGATGGTTTTGATCTTTGAGCAGCTACAACATTGTGTCCATAGAGTGAAGGGTACCTCAGCTTTGCGTGATAGTCCCATCATCAAGCCTTTTAACTGGCAGTCCATGTGGAATATTGGGGTTCCTGGGATTGTTTGATTTGCAGTTATTCTGAGGAGTCTGGCAATACTTGAGGTTACAGGTTGGGAATACTCACGGTATCATCAACAATTTCCTATTACCAATCATGGTTTGCTTTTGTCTCAGGATTCCTCTAGTCTTTTTATGTGAAATGTTGTCAGTCTTAAGACTTAGATGTACTATGTACATAGACATAAATACTTGGGAGAGAGCAAATTAAAGTATTATACTCATTGTCTAATATATATCAAAAAAGTTGCTCTTCTATCTTCTTCCAGAATATAAATTGTAACTCCTAACAGTACTATTATAATTCTTTGTTTGGACCTTTGATATACAGAACGATATATGACTGAAATTAGACAGGCCTCATCTAATATTTTTAAATACTTATTATTAAGGTATTACTTCATTTTTCTAGAAAATTCAATATATGTCATTTTAGGTACAACCAAAATTGAATGTTACATTTCGGTAGGATTTTTCACACTGTCTAATGTAAGGAGACCTGGTGTGGCACTGTGGGTTAATGTGCCAGAGTGCAAAGCAGTTTGAACTGCAAGGTCGGTGGTTCAAGCTCACCAGCTGCTCCTTGGAAACCCTATACAGGGTCTCTATGGGTCAGAATCGACTCAACAACACTTAACAACAACAAATGTAATGAATACTGACAGTATTTGAATTAAAATGAATACTCAGTATTTGAACTATCATTCATGGAAGTCTAACTAAAAATGAGAATTGGTTGATTGTGGTGATTATGTGCCGTGGAATCGGTTCCGACTCATAGCGACCGTGTACAGGGTTTCCAAGGCTGTAAATAGTTACAGGAGCAGAAAGCCTCATCTTTCTTCCACAAAACAGCTAATAGTTTTGAACTGCTGCTGACCTTATAGTTCATAGCCCGATTCGTAACCACTACGCTACCAAAGGGGAAATCCTTCAATACTCCATTGTACCTGATCATCAAGACAGCACTGCCCTCTGCCTGGCTAAATCCAGTCATGTGTGTAAAGCCCTCATCACATTTGACCTGTCACCAGCATTTAACATCATTGATCACTTCCTCCTTCTAGCTTCACTCACCTGACTTAACGTTTGGCATACCCTGGTTATATCTTTTTAGTGTGGGTTCCTCTTTTCTCCTCCACTTTTTCATGTAGGAGGACCCAAACCCTGTTAAAAGATCACTGAGAAAAATGAGTGTAGATCAAGGAGACCCCGAGACAAGACCCGCTCTTCAAAATACTTAAGGAAATAAAAAATACTTACTGAATGATGTTAAGAAAATACAGGAACACAATGATATCAGTTGTACAAATACTTATCCACATTCTTTAAAGACTGGAGGGATGTATCAGACCAAAACAGTGCTCACCTCTGGACAGAATTGTGATCTGTTATTTTACTTATATAGGGTTACTATGAGTTGGAACCCATGCGACGACACTTAACAACAATATATTATTCTTTGCTGTTTTCATAGCTTGTATAATGAAAGTGTATTTGGTTTAATAATCTAATCAGTAACTTTTTGAGAAAGTTCTCAGTAAAGAATGCATTTCTTTTCCATTGAAGGTACTTGCATCCAGAAGGGCTGCCCTCTGACTACACCATCAGTTTTCTGTTCCGAATTCTTCCTGACACTCCTGAGGAACCATTTGCTCTTTGGGAGATTTTGAATAAAAATTCGGACCCATTGGTTGGGGTGATTTTAGATAGTAAGTGTGTTTATTTATATAACATTTACACATGTATATTGTATATTAGTGATGCATTTTTCATATCATCCTGTTACTTATATACAGAAACTCACTTTTCAAAAGCCATATGTACATGCTGACCAATGAATTCTATAATTGTTGATTAACTGGTTGACCAATTTAATCATTCATTCATTCAACAAATATTCATTGAGTGCTTATCCTTGGGTCAGCGCCGGGCTCTGGGTGGAAGGAAGCTGAGAAGTACTGAATTAGAGATGCCTGCAGGAGTAGCAACAACATTTCTCAAACATTGGGATGATGAAACTTTTAAGCTTCTTTCTAGCTAGTATTTGTGGAAGGACTATTCAGTCCATGGAAATGAATCAACAATTAAATAGGATATCATGAAGGAATTTTGCATTGATATTAGACTAAGTGAAAGCTGTCAATTAAAAGAATATAAATTACTAAATTCATATACACCTAGGAGTTGAAACTAGTGGAATCTCTTGGAATCAGTGAGACTAGCTTGATCTTTTTGAAAGTAGAGTGAATTATTAAATTGTAACCTAAGGGTGAATGAATGAGGAAATTATTCCTATCTTTTTTTTTTTTATAATAAACTTGCAATTTGAAGGACTCAAGATGAGGGCATTTTTAAATTTATCTGTTGATTTTCTCATAATAAAATATTTAAACATCACTGTCATAGTATAGTGTAAATTGCATTTTCTGGGTGAGATGGTTGCCGCATTGAGGAAAAGGACCTGGTTTCTTCCTCAGTACCTCCTTGTAACTACTTTTAGACAAATTAAGTCCTAGGGAAACTTAAGGATTTTAGCTTATTTACTTACTCATAACTTTGTCCTAAACAGAGTTGTCAAACAATAAATGATTAATTTTTATTCTTTTAATGAATAATGAGTAATTTTTATTCATTTAAATTATTTCTAAAATATTTTTTATTTTTCTTTGTTTGAACAGATGGTGGGAAAACCCTAACATATTTCAACTATGACTACAGTGGGGAATTTCAAACTGTTACTTTTGAAGGACCTGAAATACGGAAAATTTTCTATGGAAGCTTTCACAAAGTTAGTAAGGCCTTGCATACATACATTCTTTATTCTTTTTGCTGTTAGATAAAGCAACATGGGGATATAAACATATTCCATAGCACTTTGGATCTCTTACTTCAGTACGATTAAGAATCACCTGCAAAGACTGTAGTAATACCCAGAGATTCTGATTTGATAGCTCTAAGATGGGACATTAAAATAGACATTTTTAGCAGTCACCCAGGTGACTTAGATAGAAGTGGTCCAGGTCCCCACTTTGAGGAGTTTTGCATTACTAAGTGGACAGCTGCACTCATTTGACGACACATAATGATGCCAAAAGGATTGTTGGTTTACTTGCTAACAGATGCAGCCCCAGACAAAAATCACCATGAGGTGAGGGTGGGGATGTTGGTGTGCCACTGAGTCCGTTCTGATGTATAGGGTTTCCGAGGCTGTAAATCTTTAAAGGAGCAGAAAGCCTCATCTTCTGTGGACTGACTGGTAAATTCGAACTCTTGACCTTGGGGTAAGCAACCCAGCTTGTAATCCATTATACTACCAAGACTTCTTAGAATGAGATGAATCTTCTTAAAATATAAACAGAGATACATCTGATGGGTGCTCACATTTTTACATACTTACAAGTCGACCCTGTCATGCTATTTTCTCTGTGTACATGTGGCGTCCTGGTGTGACACTGTAGGATAAGCATGCGACTGCAGTGTCAGTGGTTCAAACTCACCAGTCGCTTTTTGGAAACCCTATATAGATAGGGTCAGTATGAGTCAAAACCAACTCAATGGCACTTAACAACAGTAACACTCACACAAGAATTACATGGTATCTGAAAAATACAAGATACGGGTAAAAATATACAAGAGGGTTTGATAAAGTTTGTGGGGAAATTACATTATCTTTCAGTTTCATTTTTCCATTAGGTCATGGTTCAAATGGTCCCATTAGTAGGTTTTTGATCTTAATTTCAGGTACTCACCAAGTTGCTCTTGACAAAATTCTTCATCCGAGTGTATTGCAAAGCAATCAAGAAAAACTGTAGGAGAGACGAAAAGTAGTTAACATTTTATGATTGTTAGAAAAAAATATTGTCATCTTAACATATGATATAGGCATGAACTTGTAATTCTCTTTCAAAAATCCTATGTGAGTCTTAGGTAAAAGGTGAACTTTACTTCCCTGGCCAGAAGAACTCAAAAACCTAGGTTCTTTAAAATGGCTTTAGAGTTCATTAAAAATTGGCTTCCAATTGATAACCCTTTAAGCTTTTCAAAACTCATAATATGAAGAAAAACCATTATCTATTTTGTCAAGAGTCAGTGAAGTCAAGCAAAAGCAAAAAAACCCTATATGTAACAAAATACTTTATAATAGTTCTATGAATGGAAAATATTAAAGCAAATTTTATTTAGAGATCAAATTCTATTAGTTGACATTATAATTTAATAAATAATTTCTCATTGATTTTCAATTGACTTTATTTTATTTTTTAACTTTTTAATGTTATCTGGATAGAAGTTTACAAAGCACATTGGTTTTCCAGTCAGCATTTCATAAACGTTTTGTTTCATGACATTGATTGCAATCCCCTCAGTGAAACAGTGCTCTTCTCGCTTCCTGCCTGTGCTTCTGTTTCTGTTCAGTCTTCTTTCCTTTCCCTGTCTGCCTTCTGAGATTTCTTTGTAGGTCTCCTTCTGTGGCTGATATTTAAGGGGTGCATACCTTCCTGAGGTTATAGTTCAATTTCAACCTATCATTTGGTTGAAACTTAAGTAACCTGGTTTTTATTCTTTATACTTTATTATGAAATGTAAAGTCTCTTTCTCAGTTAGTAATTATATAAATAGACTTGAAAAAGCAGCCAAATAAACAAAATAATTTTGAAAACCTTCAGTATATTGTTTTGTACAGGGAAAGTTTTATTTTGTTTTAAAAACATTAAAATAATCACCTGACAAGTTAGCAGCTCTTAAAGCTTAGGTATTAAATGCTAGACTTTCATAGCATCCAGTGTAAAAATTTCTGTAATTGTGAAAGTATTCATGGGTCAAAACCACAGGAGTTAAGTTAGACTCTTGTATATGCATCAAGGAACTACATGGTTACGTAGTGGTTACAAGATGGGCTGCTGACCTCAAGGTCAGCAGTTCAAAACTACCAGCTGTTCCACATGGGAAAGATGAGACTTTGCTCCCGTAAAGATTTACAGCCTTGGAAACTGTATAAAGGGTTACTATGAATTGGAACCCACTCCAAGGCACATAACCACCACATGTATCATAATAAATATACTAAAAAGCTAGGCAGCACTCATGATCCTTTAAGATATACCAACAAAATCAAACCCAGTCCTTCACTGGCTATAATATACTCAGAAGTGATTTGGAATCCAATATTATTCTTCAACAAATATTTCTAAAGTCAGGAACTATTCATAAATTTCAGGATATTTGCTGTTGCTGAGTACTATTGAATTGTTTCCAATTTATCAACACAGTATAGCGTTTCTGAGGAGCGGCTGGTGAGTTTAGACTACCCTTCAAACCGACTTAGCAGTCAAGATACAGCACTAAACTAAACAGTGAAAGTCTGTGCTCTCGTGATGCTTATGTTTCTGGAAGAGACAGAAAATAAAGATAAATGTAGTATAGGAGGCAAAATTAATTGGTAAAGGAATAAAATAAAGCTGGAAATAGAAATATAAAGTACACAAGAGCAGCCAGGGAAGACTTCAATGAAAAGGTACCTTTAAAGTAAAAACCTTAAGAAAGTAAAGGAGTCTGTCATATAGACGACTGGGAATAGAGTAAGGTGTTCAGGCAAGAGGAACAGGATAGCACGATGGTTAGTGGAACACGATGAGAAGCCCACCCAAAAGACCAGAATGTGAAGAGTTTATAGAGGAAGTAAAGTGCAGATAATATAGGACTTTGGTGGTTGTGTGCTGTGGAGTTTGTTCTGATTCACAGCTACCCTGTATAGGGTTTCTGATGTTATAAATCTTTATTGGAACAGAAACACTCATCGTTCTCTCAGGGGGCGGCTTATAGCTAGCTTTAAACTACTGACCTTTCGGTTAGCAGCCCAGACCATAATCCACTATATTACCAGGGCTAACATCAGTCTACGTGGCCTGGTAAATGTGAATAACTATGCTTAGAGGTAAATGGAAGGGTTCTGAGCAGAACAGTGACACGATCTGAAATTGAACCACTTGACTAATTGTACGCTTACTGAGATTTGAGTTAAGGTTTACAGAGCTATTTGGTTTTCCATTCAATAATTAGCATTTTGTTTAATGACACTGACAGTAGTACCCACAATATAACAGAACTCTTCCTACTTCCTTCCTGTGTTTACTGTTTCCATTCATTCTTCTTTCTTAACCATTGTTTCTGACTGTCATCCCAAGGCAAATGTTGCTCTTTTGATTTCATGTGGTTGATTGTGCTAAGGAGTGCCTACCTCCTGGTGTTCTTGTTCACCCTGTAGGATGTCTGGAGTTTGGGTGTGACACTCTAGGATATGTTTTGTGCTGTACTGCTAACCATGAGGTTGATGGTTTAAATCCACCAGTCACTCCTTGGAAACCCTAGCCAGGGTTGTTATGAGTAGGAACTGGCTTGAAGGCACTTAACAATATATGGTGTCTGTTGTTTGGCTGAAAATTGTGACGTGGTGGTAAATTTAGTTCCAGTTCTAAAGAGTTCAGTTTAAAATAAAATTTTTGTTAAAGACAAAAAAAAAAAAGCAAGGCATGTGGAGGGTTTGCTCCAGCGGTGGTTCTCTCCCTGGATAATCATTAACTTCTTTTTGATGAAGAAAGAACTCTCAGGACTTAAGTCATTGTTTATCATGATGTCATTTAAATAGATGAAACATTCAATTAAAAGTAGTATAAATTACGTATGCTTTCAGCTCTTATTCAACAGTGCAGCAAACATAAATCTAGGTTACACAAAATCACTAAAATGAAAAGTACCATTATTTTAATTTGACAGCTGACATTATTTCACAAATATTTAATCTCTACTTCACAATGTGAACACAGTATTAGCTTTTGTAACTTTCATACTGTGATTTGTAATGCCCAGTGTTTTTCTCTCTGAGCTATTGTGATACTTCAAAGCTAGTTGTGATTTATTTTGGCTTTCACTTGATGTGAAATCATTACCTACCTATTCATTCTCCCTCTTTTAACTCACTAGCCTGCCACAAACAAGTGGTACTCCTGGGGTAAACCCAGTCATAAAGTGAAGTGCACATAGGAGCCCTGAAATTTCTCAGCAGAAGCTGGTCACAATATGATTACCTAGTTCATCTAGAATATACTTACCTTTGATTATCAGCTAAATGAAAACAAGGTTTAACAAATTGTCACCAAAAAAAGTCCTAAAATATGCCCATAAACTGTCAGATGAAAGATTCCAGTTTGAAAACTGAACCATATATTGAGCTAAAAAGTTTTCTTTCACTTGGGTAGGGGATCTCCAGAAAGCGTTACCACTTCCACCTCTTATTCCACCGGAAACTAATACCAACTCTGCTCTCCTCACCCTAAGTGGTACCAATGTGTGGTTTGCCAGCCACTCACTGGTGGTATCTTAGATGATTTTTGTTAATGAATCAAAGCTTCTTATTTTAGTATTTTTGTGTTTATTTTAATGTGCATTACTAACACATTTATCCTGTGATTCCCGATATTGGTTTGATGTATGGCTAGGTTTTGAAAAGTGAATCATTTTAAAGAAAAATATCAAGTAAATAAAAAGAGAGGCGCTTCTTGAAAATGGGAAAATCAAAGAATTTGTGAAAGTGGAGGCCTTGTTCTCTAGCAGAATCCATGGTGACAAAATTCCTTCTCTTTCATTCTTTCTCATGATAAGTCAAATAATTCCTACAAATTTAGTTGGTATTTTCTCCCAATTCTTACCTTCTAAAACATCTTTTTTTTTACTCAGCTGCACATTGTTGTCAGCAAGACTTTGGCCAAAGTGGTTATTGACTGCAAGCAAGTGGGAGAAAAAGCCATAAACGCATCAACCAATATCACAGCAGATGGTGTAGAAGTCCTGGGAAGAATGGTTAGATCAAGAGGACCGAATGGAAACTCTGTACCAGTAAGTGGATAAACAATAAAGCTGTAAATATTGTCCTAGGGGAAACAAATTGTCTTAAAAGTATACTTAGCTATTTTTCAGAGAGAAAGTTTGGTGGATGGATGGATGGATGAGTGGATAGATAGAGAAATGGTTAAATGTATAACGTCCTCTCCAAATGAACACATATGTTTGAACGCTTCTGCTCCAGGAATTAGGCTATCATACTTTCTAAATACATTCTCAAATTAAAATAGTAAAATAGGAGCTGTATGAGGGCTTGTGGTGCTGTTTAATAGTGAGTATCAAGCTGGTAAACAGATTCCTTTTTTATGAGCCAATAAAAATTCATAGAAAATATGGAGATAGTGATACATAGGAAACTGTCAAAAGTCTCTTATTTAGTTAGATTTGAACATTTTAAAGGTAGGCTTTTGCTGGTGCTAAAGTGAAGTCTATCCTTTAATCATTGATAGTTATTTAAGTAACATATTGCTTTAAGGTAATACATTTTCCATGTCTTTAATATGGAATTTAAATCTGAGAGACTACCAACTGGCAAAGGAGTTACATTCCCATCACTCACTACCCACACAAAAAAGTAGTGTACAGATTTTTGTGTTAACACTGAAGATTCACAGCTAATTAGCAACATTCTCCAATTTGAGTCATTCTATAATTAGAACTAACTAGCCTGAAGGATTTTTTATCCTTGTAAGCATTTCCAACTGTTGTAATCTACATTTCTCTTCTATACAGTAGAATAATCACATTAATTATGAATTGCTGCTATTGTCCTCCATTAGATCTGTAGAATCAGCCAGCTCCTAGGACCTTTAGAAAGATCTGATGATTCTGAGACTTTTTAAAACAGGTCACTTTATATAAATGAAACTGCACTATGTCATAACAGTCAATAAATAAGATTAATACAGACCAGTGCTGACTAAATGGGGAGGGGAAATGGAGTGGCACATCCTCCCCTTTCAGTGACCCCTGGGGGAGCTTCATGGGGCACAGTTCTAGCTCCATGCTATAGTTGAACCCATTCACTTCACTCAGCAGAACGCAGTTCCAGAGAAGTAAAATGCTGTGTCTTTAGTAACTTTTCTCTCCGTGATAACAAAAGAAGGGAAACCCTGTGTGTATGGGGCATCGATGCGTTCAGATTTTGATCGATGTGTGCCAATTCATTTAACACTTAGTTTTGAAGTTTCTTTAAAAAGTACTTTTACCTGTACTTGGTTTGGAGATCTATAGATTATATGTATAGGAAGAGACTATGGAAAGATATGTAAGGCTCTCTTTTTTTTCAGGGGTGGTCAGGGACTTTGAAAAATAGATGCATGATAGTGTAACTCGACTGCTCTTAATGTGTAGTACTTCATGTCCATTAAAAAACACACCATCTTCTGTCTAATGGAAGAGTCTTCCATAATAGCACACTAAGGAATTTATAAGAATTAAGAATGAGCAAACTACAGTTATCTTGTATGAATAAATGCATGAATGGTTGAATTAATGAACTCAGTACAAGAAAGAGAAACAATTCTAGATATATAAAATGTTGGGCCCAAATAACATGGTACTCTTGTTCTTTTTTATTTTAGAAATAATGCATATAAAATCCCTGAGACCGTCAGCGTTCAATAATGAGCAGCTAGTTTTATTAGAGGAAATCCATAGTACCTTTTTCATCCCACTTTGTTCTTTCCCCTCTCGAAAATGCTAGCACTTAACCTTTGGTTTTTAGTAGTCATGTATTATATTCTCACTCATTTATATATATAATCTCATCTATCTAGCCAACGTCTAAATTCCCCCAGCTAGAATGTCGTGGTATTTCTTTGCAACCCTCTAATAGCCCACACCACAGCACCTGAGATATTTTAATATACACAATAAGTTCTCAAGGGACATTTACTATAAGTTGAATAGAACATTGCCTGTTTGAATTGTATGATTTTTTTTCTTAGATCTTTGTTTTGCACATATACTGTGCCAAATTTTGTCATATATATATACACACATGCATATATATAGATATAGTTGTTGTTAAGTGCTGTTGAGTCCGTTCCGACTCATAATGACCCTGTATAGGATTTGCAAGGAGCAGCTAGTGTGCTTGAACCGCTGACCTTATAGTTCAAATGACTTTGCAGTCCAGCACATTAACCCACAGCGCCAAACCAAGACTATTAAAGGGTAATAATAAACAAAAGAAGAGCTGCTTTCTGATTAAAAAAAAAAAAAAAAAAATCTTATGGGACCTCAGACACACATGGGATCTTATACTGCCCAAATGGATGATAAGCGATGCATACCTGGATATTGTATTCCATGTGTGGCACTGAAAACATTCTAGAGATACATATTATATTTCTGTTGTTGTTAGGTGCCATTGAGTCGGTACCGACCCATAGCGACCTTACACACAGCAGAACGAAACACTGCCCGATCCCTAATTACAATTTGTAAATGACGGTTTCACACATTATGTAATAATTGTACTCCAAGTATCTGACCAATTAAATATCAAAGACTTTATTTCTGAAAACAAAAATGCCTGTAGGTTTCAAGCCTACCAACACTAAATCTTTACTCTGTCCATAAAAGAAAACAATTAGACAGAGCATTCTCTGTAGTAAGTTCCAACCAAGAGTAGACAAAGGGGAATTTATGGAAGTCAATAATTAAAGAGTTCTTTGTAAAGCTAGTAAGAAAAAAAATGGTGACTTTTGTTAGAATCTACAAAAGATTACTAAATAGACGTTTAGTCTTCCTACTTATTGAAGAATTTGATTATGCCAAAATGATAGTAGATTAGCTCTCAAGAATGTGATTTTGAATTACTGCTTTTTTGAATTATTGCTGAATTGTTTAAGTAATATGTAAGATGAGAGAATCCTGTCTTCCCTTTTTAATTTAGAAATTACAGATTGCTAACATAATCCTGATATTCATCTGCACTCCCTTTTCCCCCCACAACCAGTAAAAAGGATGTATAACATGCATGCTTCTCATTCCAGAAGGAGTGGTTATCATTTGAAAGGGATTAGTAATTTATAGTATTTCCTGGCAAACTCACAATGATTTTAAAAAATGCCTGATGATGGAAGAATCTGTATTTAAAGAAACCATATCATTTTTTAAAACAAAGTAGAGTTGAGGCTCGATTAATGGATTTGGGAATACAGTTGCTACTGTCTTGAAGTTACTCATATTTAAAATAAGAACAACTTGTGTTCTGGAAAAGCACTGTAAGATTTTATAGACAATGACAGTCCCTAGTGAGTCTAAACTAAAAGCAGACTTAACTTGGCTGTCAAAACACTTGTGGAAAGAAACTTAAGAATAGTCTTTCTTCTCCAAAGAAGTTTCCTCTACCTAATTCTGATATCTAATCAAATAATGGAATCCTGGTGTAGCGCTATGGGTTTATGTGCCAGACTGCAAAGCTGTTTGAACTGCAAGGTCAGTGGTTCAAGCTCACCAGCTGTTCCTGAGAAATCCTATAGAGGGTCATTATGGGTCACACCCAACTCGATGGTATTTAACAAAAACAACCACCATAAGATCAGTGGTTCAAACCCACCTTTGTTGTTAAGTACCATGGAGCCGTTTCCGACTCATAGCGACCCTGTACAGAGTTTCCAAGGCTGTAAATCTTTATGGGAGCAGAACGCCTTATCTTGCTCCAGTGGAACAGCTGGTAGTTTTGAACTGCTGACCTTGAGGTTGGCAGCCCGACTCGTAACCACTATGCTACCAGAGCACCTTAACTGCTTCTTAGAAACTTTATAAATGGTCGCTATGACATGGAATCAACTCAATGGCACTTAATGAAAACAATGAAATGATATGGTGCCCATCAGGGATGATTCTAAAAAAAAAAAAAAATTCTGGCAAAGGATCTTAATTCTTTGGTGTCCTCCTTCCACCTTTTAAAATGTAACATGTGATTATCCAGTTGGCATTTGTTTAGACCTCTGTTGTACAAAAGAAAAGAGATATGAGAGTAAGTAAAAAGTCTAGCTACTAGGATTGCGGTTCATACATACATGGGTTTATTTCAAACAAAGTGTTTAAACTTGCTTCTGTGATCTGTGGCTCACTACAGACAAGTTCTCTCACTAATATGCTTGTCTCAGTCTTGCTAGCTGCCTTAAAAAAAAGCCACACATTTTTTAAAATGTTTAACAACTGAAATATTTAACAAAATGAAAATGTTTGACAAAACTATCAACTGTTTAACAAAATTAAGTGGACATCCGAATCATTGTCCAAAATCACTGAAAATGTTTTAACAAGTTTGTGGGAATGCGGCATCACATAAAACAACAGTTTTAGATGGATCAAGTGTTTTAAGGAAGATCAGGGAGATCGCAAATATGAGCCAATTTGACAAATGAAAACATTCCGGCTAGAATCCAGAAACTGATGGGAAAAGACCGCTGACTGATCATTAATGTGATAGTTAATGTTAGGATCTCACAGGCTTCAGCATTGTCCATTTTAAGCCTTTGGCTCAATGGGTGCTGACAGTGTTTAAGAAAGATGAAGTAGCTTAAGTTAGAGCTAACCTTTCTATCAGCATTCAAAACAAGATCAAAGCTAATGAAGATGATTGTTATAGAACAAATTCTAATCAGGGATGAGTCATGGATTTATCGATATGATCGAGAAAGCATAATTCAGTCAAAACAGTGACTTCTGAGGGAATCTGCTGTGTTCAATTCAAGGCAGAGAGGTCAACTCAGATGTTATAATGACTTTTTTTTTAATTTCAAAAGGATCATCTTGATACGTTTCCTTGAAGGACACAGGATGATTGTGAGGGTTTATTATGAAAATGTTTTAAGAAAATTGAAAACTACATTAGTGCGGAAACGGCCAGGACAGTTTCAACTAGGAATATTTTCCCACCTCAACTATGCGTCTGCTCATTCTTTGAGGGTAGCAAAGGCTGTCCTGCAGGAATTTTGTTGGGAAACCTTACCGCATCCATCCTACAGCTCTGACCTTGCCTTTCAGACTTCTTTCTGTTCTCCAAAATCATAAGAATATTAAGAAGGAACACGAAAGTCCAAGAGAAGAGATTCCTCAGTGAAGAGTTGTTATTGTTGTTAAATGCCATTAAGTCACTTTACAACAACAACAATTCAATTAATGCCTTCATGTCTTTCCTTAAATACAAGAAATTGATTAAGAACATGTGAAAATCCTGCATTCAATGCCTGACCATTATAAATTCTCAGTAAATCTTAGTTTTGATATGAAGTCAACAAAAGCTAGAGACCAAATGAGGAGCAGCATGGTGTCTGCTGTTTACTAACTCTTAAGCCCCTTTCTACATTATTCATGTGCAATGTACAACTCTCAAAATATGTATATGAATCCAAGTAGGGGTGGATTTCACAGTATAAATTACGTTATACTTAAAAAAAAAAAATTAAGGGATGAAATCTGGTACTGAGTGGAGAGTGGAGCCAGGGTAATTTTAATTTCCAGTCACAGATTATGGTGACTCAACTGTTGAGAAATATTTAAATCTGATTTTCATACTAACATCTGACCCCAAATGACTTTCCATTTGTGCTGCACCCAGACAAAAATGCCCAGTAATGAAAAATGAGCATTTGTAATTGGCTAACTAGTCCCTTGAAAGAGATTAAGAAAATTGAAGGTCATGCTCTCGCTCTCTTGTGCAGATATATATGTATATATTTTTAAATTTTGTTAGTTACAAAAGAAAAAAAAATAAGAGTATAACAGTAGAATGGGGCTGCCTTCTTGCATGATTATTGTTGTATAGTGCTGTTAAGTTGATTCCAACTCATAGAGACCCTATATAGGGTTTCTGAGGAATTGCTGGTGGGTTTGATCTGCCGACCTTGAAGATAGAAGTTCAGTGCTTATTTTACAGAGCCACACCAGGATCCTTCTTCTTGCATTAGTTGCCTGAAATGTGACTTATTTTGAAGCACATTATCTTGTACTTTAAGGTACCCATATATGAGATCTTTGATATAACATTTCTGACATCTCATATTATTTATACAAATATGCATGTCCTTACTTTTAGAATAAAAACCAGAGAGGTTAAAACAAAAACAAAACAGAAATGTGACTTGGAAAGAAGATAATTCATTAAATAAAGGCTGGAGAATTTAAACTATTAAAATTGTAAACTACTATGAATAAATTTGTTGTACTCACACACACACACACACACACACACACAGGCTACAGACCTCATCTAACTTGAAAAAGAAGACAACCCATGTAGCATTCCTCAAATAATAGTTCTGGCTTCAGTAAACTCTTAGTAGCCATTCACCCCTTTGAATAAATAAAATGTGTTCATAACACCCCAAAAATTTCATTGGCAAAAGTCTAAGCAAAGGTTTGTATGTAGACATTGTACTGTTATATGTTATTAGGTGGTGAATGTTTATTTGAAAAACTTTAAGTAAGCCTAGTGTATATTGGCGTCTGTGAAAACCATGCTTTTAAGTAAATCTTTCCATTCACAAAAATGTTTTTATATTGAGGGCTCTATTCAGAAATGGAAAATTTCTTAATAGATGAATGATTCACATACTTAACCGAGTCTCTTTAATACTGTCATAATAGACCCCTTTTAATAAATGTCACCAGATAAAATGGCATTGTAATATTAACTTGGAGTCTCTGCATTTCAAACATTAGCCAAAGATTCATGTACCATAAAAATAGGCCACAATAAATTCTTGGTACTATTCAAATACTATATGAAGCTAAGCTTTTGGCATAGATTTAAATTCTTTCATTCCAAGTCGTAATTTACAAAACAGAGTTGACATTACTCTTCTCATACTTCATAGTGTGATCTTAAGATGAATTGATATGTGCAATGTATGTAGTAGGTTTTCAACACAGCAAATGTTGGCTACTAATATAGTTGTTATTTACTAACACCAAAAATCCAATATGACTATTGTGGAAACAAATTGTTATTATTTTTCTGCCCTCAATACTGTATCATTTTCATTTTGATTCCCTTTTTTAACTTCTATATTACATACTCTAGTACATTAAATTAATTCAGTTATGCAAGAGTTGTGCATAGAATTTCAAAATATTTATTATTTATTAAAAATATGTTTCAGACCTTGTTCTAAATATTTCCCTCTATGAGTTCATTTCATCTTCATAAAATCCACAACAGTAGCTACTATTATTATACTGATTTTACAGGTGAGGAAGCTGAGACTCCAAGACCCAAGTTGTTGTTGTTGGTAAGTGCCATTGAGTTAGTTCTGACCCATAGCGACCCTTATAGGGTTTCCAAGGAGTGGCTGGTAGGTAACTTGTACAAAATAACTTGACTTGTGAATGAATGAGTTAAGGTTCACATCCAAGCAGTCTAGCTCCACAGCCCTTGGAGTTACTGAAAAGTCTTGCGTTAAGTAAATCTTTCCATTCACAAAAAACTCTGATAACCAATTTTGGTAGTTCTATCTACTCATGCATTTGCATTTCTATCCACCAGACTCTTTAGGCTGGCAAGGAATAACTAGTATTCTTTGGGATGAAACAAAGTACCAAGAGTTTCCATCTCTGGAAACATCACTAGTGGAAAACAGTTGCAGACATAAAGTGAAAAGAATGTCTGTCCTTTTTCCAGCATTGTAATTAATGAAACTGTTAATATTTGAAAATAATATAGGAAGAAATATGTTAAAAATGGTTGGGTCACCAGGCTGTTGTTAGTCCTTAAGATAGTACAATCATGCATGGCTTAGCGTCCATGATATTTTCTATGAGATAAAACGTTTTGTGATTTGGACATCGTGCAAACACCATGTAACATAGAGGCGGTCCCTGGGTTACAAACAAGTCCCATTCCTAAATCTATCTTTAAGTCATATTTGTATGTAAGTTAAAATAATTAGGTATGGTTCATAGCTAACATCAGTTAGTTAAATTTTTGTCTTTGAACTTAGTATATAGTGTTCCAGTCTATGAATGAAAAACATTCTAGAAACATTTCCAGATATACTGAAACATCTTTAACTTACTAATACAGTAATAAAATGTTTTGATACATAGTGCAAAAAAGTGCCCATTCGTTATTATGCAACACTGTGTGACCTAGAATATTTAATAATGGGTTTTATGGGGGTTGGGACCACAAACACATATGCAGTTGGACGTTGTCTGAACATACATTATGTGGCCCATGACTGTGTAACGATGTTTCTCTGTATTTCAAATGGTACATTGAATGATTGCCAATGTGCATGAATGGAGCAAAGCTGTCTACACATTTATAGCATCATCAGTGGTTTACATTAATGTTCATTTAGCACATCTTCTCACAATCCCATCTGTGAATCCGACTGGATATTTATTTACCCTGTTATATACAGTCATTTATGAGTCTGTCTCCTCAACACAGGGAGTTCCTTGATGGCAAGGTCCTTTATTATTGTTATTATTATTTTACTTTTTATTTTTTACGTATCCTAAAAGTCTACATAGTGTCTAACTTACATTCTGGAAGAAAAAAAAATTCTGAATGTATGAATAAATAAATGAATAAAGTTATAATTAATTGAGTTAGACTTTATGAACACTTATATTCCCATCTTATGATCAGAGGTGCAGAGGTGAATAAAGGATTCCATGAATAGTTGACATGCTAAGGAGGCGATAACATAAACAATCACATTGTACAGTGACAGGTCTGCTGTATAAGAGACTTCTGGAGTGTTGAGTGATCACAGAGACATTTAGGAGTCACTGTGATGGTCAGTGCAGGGAACACGTCAAAAGAGGAACCACGCTGACCCTTTCAGTCTAGTCAGGAGAGGGAGAGTTGGGCTAAGGATATTTAGATGGTGATGAAATCATTATAGACAAAATCTTACATCACTGTGTATATGAGGAATGAAATGAGCTTGGTATTGTTGAAGTTACTTTTTATTTACTTATTTGTAATGTTGCAAAATTATTTATGCTCCATTACATAATAGCTATCTGAAATCATTATAATCATAAAGGCTATGCATCTATACATCTTTCATTAAGTGAGTGAGTGACCATTTTCTTTTTTAAATGCAGTTCCAGTTACAGATGTTTGATATTGTTTGTTCCACGTTATGGGCCAATAAAGACAAATGCTGTGAACTTCCAGGCCTGGTAAGTAACCTTTCATTCTTTAGTCTGTCCTTTATTGAAATTGTATTTCATTTTTTATCAAAGATGAAAGGCTTTTTCTCAACACTCAAGTCCTAGATAAGTCATTGTGCTGAGAATTAAAATTAGAAAGAAGTTAAGAAGGAGGCATGCCAGAACCACCACATATGGTCACATGTGGCCATTACTGCCCCAGGGACATCACTGACACAAAGTCCACATACCCCCAAATTCCTAAGCTCATAATGACTCAACTCATTTTCAATTTACCAATTTAATGATCAGCATTCATGTTTCAGTCAGCTCGCATCTTGCTTTCCTCCGAAGTCTTAGATAATACAGCTCCACCCTAGAGGGACGGACCAGTGAATGCTATGAGGGTCTGGAGGTCCTGATGCGCTAGTGATTAAAGCGCTCAGCTGCTAATTGAATGGTTAGCGGTTGGAACCCAGAAACAACTCCATGGGAGAAAGATGTGGCAGAGTGCTATTGAAAGATTTATAGCTTTGGGAACTTCGTGGGACAGTTCTACTCTGTCCTGTTGTTGTTAGGTGCCATCGAGTCGGTACTGACTCATAGCAACCCTGTGCACAACAGAACGAAACACTGCCCAGTCTTGGGCCAACCTCACAATTGGTGCCATGCTTGAGTCCATGGATGCTGCCACTTTGCCAATCCATCTTGCTGGGGGTCTTCCTCTTTTCCTCTGACCCGATTGCTATGAGACAGAGTTGATTCGACAGCACTGCATTTTTGATTTGGCGTGAGGTTCTGTGATTCCCTATCCCAGAAACTGAGTTCCCTTTAACTGCTGTTTCAAATGGGGAGTCACTAATTGCTTAATAACTGTTAGCAAGTGTCATGCCTTCCTCTACACTCCAAGAACTCATTCAGATATACTCAGTGTTATAGTCAGAATCTATCTTGTAGTGTCACATGGCAATAAAAAGAAGAAAAAAGACCTCCCATCACAAATCTTAAATTGATACTGTGAGATTTCTCTTATTTTCAGTCAAGGAATGTGAGCCGTTGAAATGTCCACAGGGAATTGATGGATTTGAACACTGGTTTTGAGATTTTGTTTGTTTTTGTATAGATTGGTTGTTTTCATTGGCCATGCCCACAAGTCTTCTTTCTGAAAAGGACAAAATAATGTGATATAGCATTTCCAAGACCATTACTTCATAGTGTACTACGCGTTACTCCAGCTAAATGAAATGGTAGCCAAGATATCTTTTTGCTCTTACTTGTGACTTTCTGTTCTCCCTGGCTTCCCAGACTGCTTATCAACATTCCATTGATGGACGATGGCTCACTCACCACCATCCCTTTTTCATGGGTAGAAACGACTTGTCATCAGAGGAGAATATGCCCTGCCTTTCTAGACGATAGCTCTCTTAATCTTTTTTTCTATCTTCTATTTGTTTTTATCTAAAAGTGTTTGAGTTAAGGCAGCCTTATTAACAGCTGTGCTTTTTTTCTCTATCCTCAGCGGGATGAAGAGACCTGTCCAGAACTTCCACACTCCTGCTCCTGCTCGGAAAACAGCAATGGGGCTCTGGGGCCAATTGGCCCACCAGTAAGTGTTGCCTGGTTTGGCTCCCTCTGAAGTCAATGGTTTTTTTGTTTGTTTTTTTAAATAATGTGAATAGCTATCATGTGTCTACTCTTGTTGGCCACTCTACTAAATGCTACGCCTGTTATTGGCATAATCCTAGGTGTAAACTAAGGTACAGGGATATAAGTAACTTGCCTAAAGAATGCAGCTTGGTGCATGTGGGATTCCATTCCAGGTCTCCCTGGCCCTTACAGATAATTTTCTTACTCATTATGACATACTTCCTCTCCTAGCACAATCTATTAAAAATCTTCCCTTTAAAGTACGGTGGATTATTTTTAGTCTGAATATTTCAAACATTGTCCCTTTACTTGTACTTGTAAGATTTTTGTACCATCATTCTGGCCCATTCTATATCAGAAGTTAATGCTGAGAGAGTATTTTGAATTAATCATAAGAAATACTCTGTCTACCCAAGCCCCCTTTCATAAACTTGATTCCAATTCATAGCGACCCTGCATAGGGTTTCAGAGACTATAAATATTTACAGGAGCAGAGAGCCTCATCTTTTCCCCACAGAGTGTGTAGCTGGTAGGTTTGGACTGCTGACATTGCAATTGGTAGTCCAATGCTTATCCTACAGTACCACTGTTGTTGTTAAGTGCCATCGAGTCAGTCAATTCCAGCTCATAGTGAGCCTGTGAGGTTTCCAAGTAGCAGCTAGTGGGTTTGAATGGACAACCTTGTGGTTTGCAGTCCAGTGCTGATTCTACAGTGCCACACACACCAGGAGTCCACAGCACCATTTTGTTGTTGTTGTTAAGTACAATCGAGTCAGTTTTGACCCATAGCAACTCTGTATAGGGTTTCCAAGGTGCGGCTGGTGAGGTTGAACTGCCAACTTTGCGGTTCCAATGACTTTGCAGTCCAGTGCATTAACCCACAGTGCCACACCAGGACTCCCATGTAGAAAGTAGTCCCCCTCTTTAATTGAGAGTGTGAGGAATACACCACATAAAATGTCATATGTACTCCGTGCACCATAAAACTTAAATCAAATGTACAGGTTTGTCTGTAGTATAATCTGGGAATCAAAAATAAAGATTTATTTTCCATTGTGTGCCAAATTTTCCTGTCAGCTTTCAGAACAATACAAATCAATATATAATATGGTAGTTTACTAAAGAGTCGTTGCTCTGAAAATCATCTAGTGTATTTGTGCAGAATGTCTGATACGTCAGAGTGAGAAGTGGTAATTATTAAATACATTAAGATACAAAAAGTACTAGATGCTTTTCCTTCAGAATATTAGAAGTTTCTAACATGTGCTTATCACACATGCACACACACACATTTATATGTATGTCCTGGTGTGGCACTGTGGGATAATGTGCCAGACTGCAAAGCCATTTGAACTGCAAGGTCAATGGTTTAAGTTTACCAGCCGCTTCTCAGAAATCCTATACAAGGTCGCTCTGGGTCAGAACCGACTCATTGGCACTTACCACCACCAACAATACCTACATATTATTGATGATCTCAATAAAAGGCATATGTATTTCCAGTACTAAGCCTTCAAACTATAAGGTTTCCCAGGAGTAGGTGGTAGATTTGAATGGCTAACCTTTTGGTTAACAGTCCAGTGTATATTCTACAGAGCCGCTTCAGGACAGGAGAGTAATAATTTATGTCTACACAATGAACGTTCACAAAGGTTTTCTTAAGTAGTTTGTGAAGGTAGATTGAGTGACTGTGTTATCCTCAGATTATTTTGTTTCTCTAGTTTTCTTTGCTAAAATCAAAGCTGTACCGTTTTTGGTATCAATGTTGCAATAAGTTTTATCTTTTAGTATTTTTTTTAATAAACTTACGTTTAGTTATTAAATATTTTAAACTTAGAAAAGAGTACAAAAAATAATATATGTATAATTTTGTACCCGCCTTCAGGATGAATCATTTTCGCTTACTTTGTTCAGATAATTCTTTTCTATGTAGTTGGTGTCTTAGTTAATTGAGATTGTCTTTTAATTTATAAACTTTTTTGTTGTCTTCTGCTTTAGTATTCATGTTTTTCTTTTTCCCTCACCCACTCATCAGTCAGTTCATCCTACTGTGGTGGCTTGTGTGATTCTGTGATTCTGGAAGCTGTGCCACCAGTATTTTAAATACCATCAGGGTCGCCCATGGTGGGCACGTTTCAGTGGAGCTTTCGGACAAAGTCAGACTAGGAAGAAGGAGAGGTGGACCAATTCTGAATTGTTCACCACAATTCATAAAAACCTTATGAATAACTGCAGAATAGTGTCAGAAGACTGGGCAGTGTTTTGCCCTGCTCTATGTAGGTTGATTGTGAATTAGAACAGACTCAATGACTTCGAACAGCAACAGTTTGCAAATTAGGTCTGTTATTTTAATAATTGACTTAGAAATTTAGCAGAGGTATTCAGCTTAACAAGGTCTTTATAAAATTTTTCTACCCTTCTTTCAACCTATATGATTTCCTTGAAAGTCTTTCACCTTGGATCAACCTCTGTATGTTCTATTGCTGTTGATATTGAGTGTTTTAAAACTTTTTCTTTAATGTCTTAAGTTGGACATTTTGTTTATGATTTTTACTTGTTACAACTTGCTAAGACTTTCATACGTATTTGCTAGGAATTTCTCTTGGCATAATTTTTCTTTTTTCTAAAGATTGTCCTTTGGATATTTGTATGAGAGACTAATAGTAATTTCCAGTTTTTATTCATCCTCAAATACTCATATTTCCCACATTGACACAAGGTAGTGTTGATAACTATAACAGAGCATGCTAATTGTCCTCCACATTCATTCCTAGTGTTTCTTTAACGTGCTAGCATTTCCTGAGTCTTAGCTATGCTCCTGGACCTCTAGCTAGGGACTTGATTACTTAGAATCCTATGCAAATATGTGCGATCTTACGACTAAGTCTTTTCCTTAAATAGGAAATAAACGCCTCTCCTTTCATCTTTCCCCCACCCCCACCCCCTTCCTAACTGACTAGAATGGGAACTGGAAGGCAGTAAATTAGCTTTGATTCACAGTGTCTCAAAGTGGAAGCAATCTGCTCCCAGATTGCTGTTTCTTCAGGAAAATGTTTTCTATTATCTCATAGCTAAAGCAGAGAGATCTTGGTCACCCAACCACTATGGTTGCTCTTGAGTGGATTTCAACTTCTAGTGCCCATGTAAAACAGGGTAAAACTGCTTCCAATGACGTTTCTGAGACAGTAATCTTTATAGAAGTGGGCAGCCACATCTTTCTCTTGTGGAGCAGCTGGTGGATTGGAACTGATGACCTTTCAGTTAGCAACCAAGTACTTCAGGACTGCACCACCAGGGATCCTTCCCACCTAGTAGCGTTTTCCCCCCTAGATTTATTCAGAATTGTTGTTAGGTGGCGTGGAGTCGGTACCGACTCATAGTGATCTGATGATGCACAACAGAACAAAATACTGCCCGGTCCTGTGCCAATTTCATAATTGTTGCTACACTTAAGCCCATTGCTGCCACCACTGTGCCAGCCCATCTCATTGGGGGTCTTCCTATTTTTTGCTGACCCTCCACTTTACCCAGCATGATGTCCTTCTCCAGGGACTGAAACCTCCTGCTAACATATCTGAAGTATGAGAGACAAAGTCTGGCCATCCTGGCTTCTAAGGAGCACTCTGGCTCTACTTCTTATAACAGAGATTTGTTTGTTCTTCTGGCAGTGTATGATACTTTTAATATTCTCATCCAATGCCATAACTCAAATGCATCAGTTCTCCTCTGGTCTTCTTTATTCAGAATACAGGTTTTCAAGTTTCTTAGCTTTAAAGAACACTTTTCATTTCAACCCTTCCTCCCCTATCTTTGGTCCAAATTCACATGTTGTTGCCTCTTGTTTGCTTAAAAATACAAGCTATCCAGAAAATCACAACTGTCTCCCCAATCCTACCCAAAACCAGTCTTTGTGCAAGTTATCTATTACTCCAGTTTTTTCTGTGGTGTGTCCTTTTCTTATCCGTTCCTTAATATTCATTAGGATCGAATTTTTATTTGCAATAATGATTATTTTATTTTAATAAGTGCTTGTACCTGGAGGTGTTCAAATCTGTAATGTTACTGGAACAAGTCGTAAAATATTTATGTATGTCCTAAGGGTCAAACTTATCAGGTAATGAGAAATGAGCAACAGAGAAGTGAAAGAGAATGTTCGAGCTTTGACTTGAGGGAAAGAGGGTATGAAACTGGGAAAAGATGTTGAAACTCTCCAGTGATGTAAAGTATAATAATCCATTTATGACATAGTATCAGAAACAATGTGTTATACAGCCTGAATGAAGATTGAACTTACTTATTATGATTATTTCTTCATTCAGGAATTTACTCAGCAGTATTTTGTGCCAATATAGTTATAAAAAGGAAGATGTCCATGGTGAGAGAGACACATATGCTTTGCCTAGACTTATGTTTTCTTATTAAAAGCATAGATTTTTTTTTTTTTTTTTGCTTGTTTATAAAAATTTGTTGAATTCTAACTTGTTACGTGCTCAGTGATGACTAAGAGCTAGGGATAAGGTGGGAAATTAAGTTACAAGTATAAAAAGTATTTTCTATCTAATGTGCTAGACCGCAGTCACTTTGAACCACACAGTCGGTTGTTCAAGCTCACCAGCTGCCCCTCGGAAACCCTATACAGGATCGCTCTGGGTAGGAGCCTGCTCCAGGGCACTAAACAACAACCACAGCTTCTAGACATTATGCTTATGATATGATTTTCTGTAAGACAGATAGTCACATTTGAGCAAAATAGTCTATTAAAAAACATCTATTCAGAAACAAACTGAAAGAGTTGTGGCAGACTGGGTATGTTAAGTGGGATGCATTTGGTTACAAGGAATGAAATGAGGCTAATAGAGTGTGGTGTCAACTATTAGGACATTAGCAAATCCAACCAAAGTTCTGAGTAAAACTCCCACAGCAAATGATGCTACTGACAACGCAGCAAGAACCCAAGAGAGGACCTTGTGTGGCCCTGCATGGCAATGCACTGGACCGCAAGGTTGCTTTGAACCCCTACGTTGGCAGTTCATACTCACCCCTCAAAAATCCTTTACTGGGTCGCTATGAATCAGAGCCGACTTGACAACACTTAACACAACAGCAAACATTGTACCAGCATCCTACTGTGGCTCTTTTAGCCTTTATGTTGTTGTTGTTGTTAAGTATTGACAAGTCAGTTCCAACCCATAGTGACCCTATATAGGGTTTCTGAGGAGTGGCTGGTGAGTTTGAACCACCAACCTTGAGGATCAAACAGAATTTGCAGTTCAGCGCATATTGTTACATTGACCTGAACCTATAGCAACCTTACAGGAGTGGAGTTGTGCTGGCCCATAGGGTTTCCTAGGCTGTAATCTTTATGGGGGAGCCCTGGCGTGTTGCTGTGGTGCACTGGACTTTGCCAGTTTGAACTGCAAGGTTGGCAGGTGTAGCTCACCAGCTGCTCCTCGGAAACCGTATACTGAGTTGCCATGGGTCAGAACCGACTCAACAACACCATCTTTATGGCAGCAGGTTGGCAGGTTTTTTCTCCCACCAAGCAGCTGGTGAGTTTGAATCACTGACCTTTCGATTCAACATTGACCATCACACCATCAGGGTTCTGGGTCTTTATAGTGGTGGTTATGTGTCAATTGAGTCAGTTCTGATTCATAGCAACCCTGTATAGGGTTTCCGAGGCTACAAATCTTTACAGGAGCAGAAAGCCTCATCTTTCTCCCATGGAACCACTGGTAGTTTCGAACTGCTGACCTTGAGGCTAGCAGCCCGATTCATAACCACAATGCTACCAGAACTCCTTGGTCTTTATAGTAGGTGGCATAAAAGAGAGTAGGGAATCAGGAAACGCTCTTAAGTAGTCAATAGTATGGTGCTGTGGGTTAATGCGCTGGACTGCAAAATGGGTTTGAACTGCAAGGTCTGCAGTTCAAGCTTACCAGCTGCTCCTTGGAAACCCTACACAGGGTCACTATGGGTCGGAACTGACTTGATGGCGCTTTAACAACAATTGGAAAAATATATTTGCCCCTATATAAGTTACAGATGTAGTATCCAAATATGTGAAGGATTCCTATATGTTAAAGAATTAAGCCCAATAGAAAACTGAATGAAGTGTATAAACAGGTAGTTACTATGAGAAAAATTGCAAATGGATAAAAGCACATAGAAAGATTTCTAAAACATATTAAGTTAAAGAAAATTCAGAACACTATATTAAAAGTGGCCACACAAAACTATACATATAAAATAATACCATGAAAATATTATAGGTGATGTTTTCTATAGATACATATTTGCATACATAAATGTAAATTTATCATCGTATTTTTAAAAGTCTGGAAGATAAGCAACCAAGATCCAGGGGATGGGGGTGAATTTAAATAGTTAAAAAAGAAAAAAAGCTGGACAAAACCTTCAAGATGATTTGATCCAGTATTTTCCCACATGACATTAGTGCCTTGCTGGTGGTTCATAAAATGATTGTCAGTAGTCACAAACATTATTGTTGTTATTGTTACTTGCTGAGTTGGTTTTGACCCATAGCGACTCTTTATAATGTTTCCAAGGAGTGTGCTGGTAAGCTTCAACTACCAATCTTGAGGTTCAACTGAACTTTACTGTCCAGTGCATTAACCCATAGTGCCACACCAGGACTCATAAACATCACAGGAAATAAACTGGAATCTCATAGGGAGGAAGTTTTCCCAATTTCAATGATTTTCAATCCTTTTGACTAGGTAAAAGAGAAATTCTCCCTCTATTGCCCATATAAGCCTCCTAACTCTGATAGCGTAGTGGTTATAAGTCAGGCTACTAACCCCACAGTCAGCAATTCTAAACTAGAACCTCGAAAGTTGAGGCTTTCTGCGCCCATAAAGATTTACAGCCTCAGAAACCCTATACAGGGTTGCTATGAGTCGGAACCGACTCCACGGCACACGACCACCAACAATGTCATACCCCTTTTTAGCAAAGAACAAAGCCTTGGATCACAGCCTTCAATAGGAACAAAGTCTAGCTAAATTTAATAACATTATTTGAAGTCTGCTTTTAAGATTACCTTCTACTTTTAATAAGTGATAACATTCCATTTATTCGAGACTGATATTTCTTCTTAAAACATACTTAAATTTAAATATCAAAAAAATGTTATAGGTGATGTTTCCTAATGATATGTATTTTTATACATATAATGTAAATTTACAATTGTATTTTTTAAAGTCTGGAAGATAGGCAACCAAGATTAAGGTCAATAAAAAATATTCAGATTTTATATATATGCACATACATAAATTTATATACATATGTACAAAGAATATATAAATACATATACACATTTATATAAATACCTATATAAAGAAAATATTTATTAGTGGAGATGGTACATTAACATGGCAAATCTTGGTAAGTTTCAAAAACCTGAATCAATTTTTTTTAACTGTATATATAAGAAAAATGAAATCATTACTAGATTCAGTTGCTTGTTTATAAAATAATTTTATTGAGTAATTTATCTCAAAGGTATTGTATAAGACATATGTAATTTTAGCTTAGTGGTATATTTTAATATTTTCATCCATTTGTAGTAATGGTATTATGCAATGACTAACTTAATTCTGTAAGTTGTTATCCATCAGTTGCTTTGTCTAAAACAATTTTATTGAATAATTATATCACAAAGTTATGATGTAAGACATATATATTTTTAAATTAATAGTATATTTTAATATTTTTATCCATTAGTATCTGTGGTATTATGTAATGGCTAAATAAATCTGAAATTATTACTACATTCAGTTGCATTTTAAAAAACAATTTCATGGAATAATTGTATCTCAAAATTATGGTATAAGACATAAACAATTTTAGATTAATAGTATATTATAATATTTTCATCCATTAGTAGCAATGGTATTATACAATGACTAAGTAAATTAATCCTATCATTTTCAAGACTTAAAATACTTTGGCATAGAAAATTCTCTCAAACTATGAGGTCATCTACAGGGAGGGCTGGGGGATGAAGGGAAGTGGCAAATTTCCAGAAAGGGATCATGATGAACATATACCATTACACAATGTGTTGGCCTTTATACAAAATAAGAATAATATAATCCATATTGTAAGGAAAGTGGATGGAATATACTGTTCTGAGATTTTTCTTTGAGCTAATACTTACCATCTGTTTTCTAGGGAGGTCCAGGACTCCGAGGACCAAAGGGTCAACAAGGAGAACAGGGTCTAAAGGTAATGTCCTTCTCTCATACTTTGTCATCATTTAGGAGTTCAACACTATTGACCTTTTGAAAACTGAAGCATCCTGTAGCTTTATGGAAATTATATTTAAGTCTTCCTTTTTCTTAAGGACTTGTGCTTATTAATCAAAATGAGCATTTAACGATGCAGTGACAAGAAAAGTTTATGGGTCAGAAATATGTGTCCGTGTTCTTTCTGAGCGATGCAGTCTCTAAGAGAGTGTTCTCTGTCTGTCTGTCTGTCACAGTCTAGTGCAGTCTTTTTTCAAAACCCTCTCTTGACCACAACAATGTATTTTTGGGGAAATATTGAATCACAAATGGGCAGCAGTCTTTCTCAGGTAATTTCTCAGGGTTTGGAGTTCTCCTTCTTCGCTACTATGTATAATCAAATGCAAAGCTGTTTTCCATTCCCACTGCCCAAGGCCTCCAAGACACCAGCCAAGGGGACCAAGGCATGCCAGGACATGTGAAGGCACACATTTTTCTACTTTGCTGGAAGGTACCTTATAAGCTGGCAGAAATCCTACCACTAATTGAATTCAGATCTCCCCATCTTTTACCTGGCTTCGAATTGGTCTCTTAACACCAGTGGTTTGGCTTTCTAGTTGATTCTTCATTTCTTTGGTCTATCCCAGGCGGCATCATCCTCGTCAGCAGTTGCAGTCATGTGCAACTGCATTGAAAATACAGTTCACCCTCCTTGGCGGCATTCAAGGTCCATTAGAATTGGACCTTGTGTCTCCTCTTTCATCATGTTGCTCCATGATTGCTTATTAACTTTGTGTTAATAAGCTGAGACCAGTGAAAGGTGTTTTTTTTAAAAAAAAAAAAAGTAAATAATACCTAGTTTCTCTTCATTTATCAATTATCTCATTATCTGACATTTCGTATTTATAACAACTTTGAAAAAATTCTCAGATGGCCCTTCCAATGGGCCAGGCTCCATACAGGGCTGCAGCCAATGTAGGACGCTCCAGAAGGTATACTGGAGGCCTTAGCACTGACTGGGCCATTTGAGGGAAAGTGGCCAATTGGATTCCTTCTTGTATTTGTCTGAGACATCTCGGTTACCACACAGGTTGTGGGGCAATTGTGGGATGATTTAAAGTGGTGTGTGGGCAGGGAGAAGCTAAAAGAGGACCTGAAGGTGTGGAGAGGTTAATGGGAGTAGGTGGGAAGGGTACTGCATGGGGTTATGGGACTGAGATGTATGGAGGACAAGCAGGGTCCCCGCCCAGGTGACCCTGGTATTAGGAAAGGTATGGTGATGGGGGGTCTGCCTTGCTACACATATCCTGAGATGCAGTGACTAACTGCGAGCTGAAGGTGGGACATAGCCCCCAATTCTCACATAATGGCCTGGTCTGGGGGACCAAACTAGGTGGATAAATGAGGAATGCCCATTGCCGATGAGCCAATTCGGACCCTGTAGGGCACAGTAGATGGCTCTAGAGCATTTCCTAGGTTATAAATCTTTACGGGGGCAGATAGCCTTATCTTTCTCTGTTAGAGCAACTGGTGGGTTTGAACCACCAACCTTACAGTTAGCAGTCCAATGCTTAATCCACTAGGGCTCATAAATGAGAAACGGGTGTATACAATTGGAAAAGAAGACGCATGGTAGGAAAGAATGTGTAAAAAAGAGGAAATAGATGAAAGAAAGCTGAAGAGAAATAATCAGGTGCTAGCCAACTCATGTATAGGGTTTCAGAGGCTGTAAATCTTTGTGGGAGCAGAAAGTCTCATCTTTCTCCCATGGAGCAGCTAGTGAGGTCAAACCACCAACCTTGTGGTTCACAGTCTAGTGCTTATTCATGTGGAACCACTGCACTCCTAGCCAGCTCATAGGACCTGATGACACCCACCAACTCAGGAGTCCTGGGTGGCTCTGTAGGACAAACACCAGACAATTAACCACAAGATTGCAGTTCAAACCCTTTAGCTGCTCCTTGGAAACCTTATACATAGTGGCTGTGAGTCAAACAGAAATCCCTTAACAGCACTTACCAACAAAACAGCAGCCAACCAAGGAGTCCCTGGGGGGTACCAACACTTAATGTGATGAAAGGTTGCAGAGTTCAGTCTATCTATAGGTACTTTGGAAGAAGCGCCTGGCAAATTATTCCCCCAAATCGACTACCGACAACCCTACAGAGCACAGTTCTCCTGTGACATACATGGAGTTGTCACGAGTAGGAATTCACGGAAGAGCCACTGGTCAATTGGCCTTTATCTCTCTCTTATCCATTCTGCCTTCTCTTTTGTATTCCTTGTCCTGACTACTGCAGTCATCACTCACACAATTAAGATGACACCTAGATGCTGGAGGTCATAATATAATAAGAGAATATCGTGAGTTGGAATCACAGAATGAGAGAAAGAGAAGAGTTTGAGGATAAACACGTTTTCTGTGGCTAAGATAGCAGAAGGTAGTGTTGTTGTTAATGTCATAGAGATGGTTCCAGCTCATGATGTTGATGTTAAGTGGTGTGGAGTCAGTTCCAACCCATAGTGACCCTGTATAGAGTTTCTGAGGAACAGCTGGTGAGCTGGAACCGCTGACTTTGCGGTTCAGACCAACTTTGGAATCCTGCACATTAACCCACAGTGCCACACCAGGACTCCATTCCAACTCATGGTGACCCTGTATAGGGTTTCTGAGCTGGTGTGTTTGAACCACTGGCCTCGTGTTTAGCAGTCCAGTGTTTATTCTACAACTCAGAGCTAGAGTGTTGTTGTTAAGTGCTGTCGAGTCAGTTCTGACTCATAACAACTCTGTATAGGGTTTCTGAGGAGCAACTGGTGAGTTTGAACCACTGACCTTGGGGTTAACAGTCCTGTGCTTATCCTACAGCATCACACTAGGATCCCAGAGATAGTGTAGCTCTAGCTAAACCATAGCAAAGCCCAAACTTCTGCTGAAAAAATAAGGAAGAGAGGAAATCAGACAACACTAAGTCTTTGTTTGTTTGTTATGTGCCATGGAATTGGTTCCAACTCATAGCGACCCTGTACAGGGTTTCCAAGGCTGCACATCTTTACAGGAACAGAAAATCTCATCCTTCTCCCACAGAACAGCTGGTAGTTTCGAACTGCTGACCTTGTGGTTTGCAGACCGATTCGTAACCACTGCGCTACCAGAGCTCCTTACACTTAGTCTAGGAAAGGACATTTAAGAAGCTCAGGATGATGACAAGATTGAGATGAGGACAATAACCCGGTGAGTTGGAAAGTCTCCAACAAAATCAGAGGAGTGCCCTTGAGGTAGGTGGTTATCAGTAATGAAGACAGAGCTGGTGTGGTTCAGTGGGTGGGAGAACCTTCACAGACCAGGAGGGTGGTCTAGAAACATTTCTGCCTTCTAAATTTGTTATGGAATGTGGGGGGTCTAGTTACCTAATTGGCATAGCATTTTTATTTATGGAAGCAAAAATTAAAGTTACAGCAATCCCTGTGTGTTTACTCTTATGGTTTACTGATGACATTTTGCCTGGGAGGTGAGTCATTAGAGGCTTGGTGTCTTGTTATATACCACGAATGTTTCATGTCGTTGGAGAAAATATCTAAGGAAACACATTTTATGTGCCCTGGGTCTCAGAGAGTCTAATGTATTTCTGGCCTGACTTTTCACTGTTGTCTTTCAGGGACCAGAGGGACCTCGGGGTGAAACAGGTCCTTCAGGACCTCAGGGTCCTCCTGGGCCCCAAGGACCAAGTGGTCTGTCTATTCAAGGAATACCTGTGAGTTGTGTGCAAAGATTCAGAAGGGTTTTAGTATTACCTGTCCATGAGGTTGCAAAGAATGATGTACCATTGTATGTGCTTTAATAATGAGCCCCAGTGCCTTCTTACCCCTGAAAACATGCACTGAGAAATGAATGCAATGTAGTGACTGAGGGTCTGTTCATTAGTGTGTCTTTAGCCAATTTCTGTTCAATGATGGAGGCTCTTCTAACAAACAGGTATATGCAGAGACAGTAACAAGCATTCTGTTTGTACATGTACAACAGGCCTTAATGTGGATAACCTTTTTTTGCTTGTTGTCTGAGTCCTTAAAGGATGTGGTAAAACCTAGAAAGTTACAAATCTTCTGTAATTTTAAGTTATTCATTATTTATTTGTAGTAATTGCAAATGCAGCTAAATGGAATCTACTTATTCATGATTCTGATCTTAATTGGCCTCAAAGTGCAGTTCACTGATTGAGAGTTAGATTTTAGATGGTGTACGTCAGAGGGTTGCATCTCTGGGCAAGAGTATTTTGTCTTATTGAAAACAAGTTTAATGCCATTTCCTGAATATTAATGAATATTACTATTGTTGTTACTGAGTGCCCTTGAGAAAGTTCAAACTCACAGTGACTGTGGATAGGGTTTCTGAGGAGCAGCTGGTTGGTTTGAACCGCTGACTTTGTGGTTTGCAGTCCAGTGCTGATCCTATAGGACTCCAATGTTAAGAAATTGAGATTTAAAGAATAAAAATAATTTTTGCAATAAATACTTGAAGCAACCAGACCCTTTCATACATACTTTTTAAGCTATCTTTTGTTCATATGATTGAGTCTCCCTAACTGAGAAATTTTCCTTATGGAGCTATTTACTTACACATTTTAGAAAGCATTAGCCTGCCAATTTGTATCATTACTATTTCTAATAACAAACATTTGTTGAGGTTGTATTGCATACCTGCTTCTGTGTTTATTTTCCTATTCTCACATACTGTTATCAAAAAACAAAAAACAAACCCTTACTCTACTGATACGAGATTTAAAAGTTAAAGAACACGTAACATTGAAATGTTCGGGTTTCCTTCCACATATTTCCCATATGTGACTGCATTTTCTATATTAGACTGCATTTTCTATATTCAAACTATTGCTGCATATAAACCAATACCTAGCTCCACAGGAATGTTTATATAAATGGCACAGCATATGTGAGAAGTCAGATATGCAGTTTTTGAATGTTGGTGTAAAGGCAATTTAATGTAAAATGTTCAAGCAGTCAGTGGGGGTTGAGGGGTGGGGAAGGAGAGGCTATGTGAACATAACCTGTTTTGTACTTTGGGATGTTCAGGGAATGCCTGGCGAAAAAGGAGAGAAAGGAGACACTGGTTTTCCTGGACCACAGGTATTATTATTTTTTTATTTTTCAGTCTGTTGCTATCAGCTCTAGAGCTTTGCAAATAATAGGGGGAAATAGCTGTGATTTTGGAAATAAGTAGTTTCATAATTAAGGATCATTTGACTGTTGGCTTATACAGACAGTCTCTGGGTTAAGAATATCTGATTTACATATTACAGTCAATCCCATAAAGCCTCTTATATTCAAAGTTTGAGGTACATACCGTGGTTCATAATAGCAAACGGGCACTGCTTTATGACTCACATCAAAACATTATGATGATTACTGAATTATGATGTCAGAGACGTTTTTGTGTATCTGGAACTGTTTCTTTAGTGAGTTTAATGCATAGAAAAGTACTCTATGTAAATACTAAGAGAAGCATTTGACTAAGTGATGTTAGATAGGAACTGTCTCTAACTATTCTGACTTACAAATTCAACTTACAGACACACTTAGGTACAGAACTCATTCATTATACGAGGACTGCCTGTAATCATTTGCATTAAGCCTCTTCTGAGAGTCACATTGATACCCCTAGAATGAGCTCTGGTAAGAGGCATTCCTTGCCCAGGAATAACTTCTGGATTCTGAATTCTGAGTCACAAAGACTTTTCCTTTATGCCATTAGGTTTGTTTGGAGGCCTTGTTCTGTCTCAGGGAAACTGGGTGAGAGGGAGACTCGCTTCTCTGTATCTGTTTTGTCATTGCTTCCTAGGGTGTCCCAGGAGGCGTTGGCTCACCAGGACGGGATGGCTCACCAGGCCAGAGGGTAAGATCTTGTTCAACAGTTGGTTATTAGTAATGTAGACGTCTTCCCCAATCACATTTGCTGCTGGCGGGCTGCAATATAAAGGAATCAAGGTAGTTGTGTGTTGTTTTATTTTCCTGCATGTCTACATTTGAACCATCCTGACTCTATTTCACTTTATTACCACGTGTATCCACTTCTTTCATCAACCCCTGGGAACTCTCATCAAACCGTCTCCAATTGACAGCGCTCCTTTCTGAACGCCCTATAACTGGAATACAGTTTGCCCTGCCTTGCGTGCCTTGGTTTAGTCCATTTTCATGTTCTTTCGGTGGTGGTGGTGGTGTGCCATGAAGTCAATTCCAACTCAGCAACCTGCATAGGGTTTAGAGGCTATAAATCTTTATGGGAGCCAAAAGGCTTATCTTTCTCCCGCGGAACCTCTGGGAGTCTCAAACTGCTGACCATGAGAATTAGCAGCCTGACCTGTAACCACTATGCTATAAACCTAAAGAATCATATAAAGGAAAATCTGAGTTTCTTGAATACCTATGGTATGACTTACATGGTATTCTCCATTTATTTAATACTTGTGAGAATGATCTCTTCTTTTAATGGGTTCTGGGAGAGAGCAGTAAAACAAAGTACAAAACTGATTAGGAGAGGGATTGGTAATACCTGGTGTATGTTTATTAACAAGTCTTTACTGAGCCAGGCGTGGAGGTTCTTGCTCTCAAAAATGTATAGTTTACTGGGAAGACAAAACTCTAACACATGCCATGGGGGTGGACATTTACAGAACACAAATGAGGCATTGCAAAGTTCAGTGATAGAATTGTTCCCTTCCATGCTTTGGTAGTGTAGTGGTTATGAATTGGGCTGTGAACCGCAAGGTCAGCAGTTCGAAACTACCAGCTGTTCCGTGGGAGAGAGATGAGACTTTCTGCTCCCGGAAAGATTTACAGCCTCAAAAACACTGTACAAGGTTGATATGAGTCGGAACCGACTCCACAGCACATAACCACCACCATCATGTGGGAGATCAAGGTTCAGTTCCTGGCCATAGCACCTCATGTGCAGCTTCTGTGTTGCTGTGATGCTGAACAGAATTCAGTGGCACTTCCAGACTAGGATAGACTAGGAAAAAAGGGCTGGCTATCTACTTCAGAAAAGCACTATGTCTCACAATGGTCAAATCTGTCAACTAATCATGGCGGTAGTGAAGGTCCAGGCAACATTTTGTTCTGTTATGCCTGGGGTTGCCATGAGTTGTAGGCCAGCTTCACAGTCGCTAACAACAGAAACAACAACAGTGGAACACAAAGAATGAATGACTAAGTCAGACTTGGAGTCAGGGAAGGTTTCCCAAATGAAAGGCTGAAGTCAGCCAAGGGAATGAGGAATGGAAAGCAATTCCAGGCGGAACAAATGACTGAAGATGGTGTGAGGAGATTGTCCAGAGACGAAACAGGGAAGGTACACACAAATCCAAGTTTCAGATCAAGCACATTGAACTTCAGTTAGAAGGTGATGGAGAGTCATGAAGTGTTCAGCAGGAGGAAGTGAGGCTGGAGGTCCTTTAGCTGCCACTGATATAGGCCTGTGGGAGCTCCACCCATCTACAGACTGAACGCTTTGCATTGGCTCTGACGTAGATCCAAGCTACTAAAGGACCACACATTTGGTATTCACTGGTATTTGGGGGACAACTTACCCACTAGATTAGCAGACATCTGGCTGGGAGACTCACTGCTCAGACAAGGCCCACCTTTATTTCAGAGCAGCTATGTTGTGGTTGTTAAGTTCTGTGAAGTCAGTTTTGACTCATAGCAGCCCTGTATAGGGTTTCGGAGGCTATACATTTTTGCGGGAACAGAAAATCTCAATTTTATCCCATGGAGTGGCTGGTAGATTTAAACTGCTGACTTTGAGGTCAGCAGTTCAGCTCGTAATCCACTGCACTAACAGGATTTCTTCAGAGTCAACTCAAGAAAAAGGAAATGCTTTTTTTCCTATAGAAGTATAGCAGGGAATCCGAGCCCTTTTGACTCTCTTCCCCTCATGTCCCAATTTTCATTTGGTCAAAATCTCAGTCTAGATTCTGTTCATCAGATGGAATTACTCCGTCTATAAAGCATGTCCAGGTGAATGGATCTAAAGGAGGCAGTCTGTAAAAGCATTCGATTTATATACATTTCTTGTATGCATGAAGGAGTGTCTAGAAGTATTTATATGCTTTGACATAGGACTAAGGCTAAGCTCCTGAGCGATTACACACCTAGATTCCTCCGTGATTCCTGAAGCTTGGAAAATAGCAATTCTAAAGATTTGCTTTAGTAAGTTTATTTGATTTATCTACGAATGGGGTCCAGTCTTAGCAAAGAACCCCCAGATCAAGCATGTTCGATTAGTACTTGGGTCATTTTGTTCTCAATTCTTCTCTTTTTTTTTTTTAAAACCAGTATTCTAACACAGACATTTTATAAATATTTTGCTATTCCTCCAAACCTATTTTTTTTCTCCTATAGGATTAAAAGTCTTAAAGTTGTAATAAAGTAATAAGAGATCTGTACTTAGATTTTACTTTCCTCCCTACCTCAAAAGAAATCAATTTAGAAGTAAAACTTTCAGTAAGTGTCTAACTCCTAAACTGAAAACTTCTTGGGTGGGACCAAACTTGTTTTTTAAAATTGGTGATCAGGAAAACACATTCTTTGAAGGTTCTTGTTTAAAAGTTGGTGTGAATCCTGTGATAATTGTTTTAGAAATGGTATTAGAGAGTAATGCCACCACACTGTACACACATTCCAGGGAGCACCACTGAAATGCTAATGGTGTCCCCTTGAATTGTGGAACACAAGAGACCTTGCTGGAGAGAAGCGCTACATGTATTTTTCAATCAAGGAAATATTAATCAAACACATGCCAGGTGGCATGCACTGTGCTCAACCTGGGGAGAGTTATCCATCTTTCTCTGCAGAGGTGCAGGCTCCAGAAGTTGAATTTGTTGACTATCTACCTGGAGAAGACGGAAGGATGGAGGGGTCAAGAGCAAACAAATGGGTCTTCTTTATAGACAGAAGAGAAGGAATAGTGGATGGATGAAAACAGAATTATTGATCTGAAGGGGAAAGAAACCAAAAGCATTCATGTTAGGTTACCCATCTTGTTTAGACAAATTGATCTGGGGGGCTAAGTAGAGTAACAGGTCTGAAATCATTAGATAAGCAGTTATTTAGCAGGATTATGAAGGTAAAAAACCCAGGACAAACTTTAATGGTGGAACAAATATAAGACCTCGGGCATGGACAGCCCTGAAGAAATGCCACATTGCAGGACCAGGTGTCTATGGGGCAGCAGGTGTATCCAGGTCTCTCTGGTTATGCCGTTGGAAGAGAGGAAAAGAGTACGAGGGACAAACATTACACAATCATTATAACTCTACAGTAACGATCCTAAAATGCAAAGCAACCACAATGACACAAGTGACATAGAACAGATGGAAAGCTAAAATACTGAATGATTAGACCTACTGCTGAATTCCTGGAGTCCTGGTGTGGCACTGTGGGTTAATGTGCTGCACTGCAAAGTCAGTTTGAACCACAAGGTCAGCAGTTCAAGCTCACCAGTCGCTCCTCAGAAATCCTATACCGGGTCACTATGGGGTGAAACTGACTCAACTGCACTAACAATAACAACATCTGCTGAATTGCCTCAAAGCCGCTTCTAGAAAACTTCCCAGTTAGGCTTGACTGTCTCGGGAATCAGGGAGACACAGTTGTTTTTTCTTATCCCTCTTTATCCTGAGCACTTCTATCATTTCCTGTTACTGTGCCTTCATTTCCTCTGATCCTGAGTGAGTTCCAGGTCAGGAAGAAGGAAGCTGGAATGGATATTTGTTACAATATACTTGCTACCCATGTCTCCAGCTCCTTGGAGAGTTGTAGACAGCAGGTGGTGAGGTCTGGGTAGGTGGGTAGATTACCCATACACTTTGGATCGCTTCCATTTATCTTCTTTTCCTGGCAGCTAAGAACTAGTAGGCCTAACCTAGCACCATCACCTTAGCTATTACCCAAAGAAAGACTAACTTCTTCTTCCTAGAGCTGGTGCCTATGTCAGGAAGGAGAGAGTTTAACAAAGAAGAAGATTACACATCTTCTTTTAAAACAGGCATCATGTTTTCGAATGTTTATAGCATCTTTGAGCTTTTCCCAAGAGGAATTTTTGACTCTTGAAGGTGACTCATATTCAGCTCTGGGCCTAGAGCCATAAGCAAGTCCAGCAAAAGCTGGACTTCTTCAATGAATGAGTTCCCACCTCTTTCCTGGAAGCCAATGGAACAAAGTATGGAACCACACTTTTGAAAAGCAACAGTTTAAATTTAGATTTCATAGCATTTAGACATTCATTTTTTTATTTGGATCCATTCCAACTGAAAATGTTATAGTCCCTCACCCCCACCCCACTGTAACTCTTGCTATCTCTTTTTGGCCTCTTTTTTCCTCTTTTCTTGGTATCTGTGGCCCGAGGCTTTGTCCTGTGATCGTTAAGCTCCTATGATGTAGGTAGGGTTTCTCAGCCTTCCCTCATGATTCCCATTTAATCCTTAAAGAAACTAGGAAAGAAAAAAAAAAAGGTAAGACGTATATGATAGATACAAGATGTGAAGGAACTAAAAAAGTGCCAACCTCTTTTTGAGTCCGAAGGTCAGTTAGTTCTATGCAATACTACCAGTTCTCTAGCCAGCCATGGATTTGAACCTTGGACATATGGCATTGGATCAGTTGGTTATTTCCAAGCCTCACTTTTGTCGTGTACAAAATAGGAGAAAAAAAAAATGACTCTGTAGAGTTGTGGTGATTTATGCATATTAAATTTCTATATAAAAGTTCAGCTTCAACTGATACTATTTTATTTTCTCTTTTCAAATGGAATCTAGTGGTGCCATGGTTAAGCACTTATTGACTAACCAAAAGTTCAGCAGTTCAAACCCATCAGCCACACAATGGCAGAAAAGACCAGGTAATCTGCACCCATAAAGATTGTTATTAAGTCGAGTCAGTTCTGACTCCTAGTGACCCTGTGTAGTTTCCAGGGAATAGCTGGTGGGTTTGAACCTCAAACCCTGAGATCAGCAGTCCAGTGCTGATCCTACAGCACCACACCAGGACTCCAAAAGATTAGTGCTTAGAAACTAGCTACATGGGGCAGTCCCCCTCTGTCACATGAGTTTGCTATGAGTTAAAAATCAACTCAAGGGCACACAACAACAACAAATAATTATGGGGAAAGTCGGTGATAGACAAGACATAAAAATGACAGGACATGGAAGGTAGTAATTCCTTAGTCCTCCAGTGGGTAGCTTTGGTAGGGTGGTGGTTACAAGTCGGGCTGCTAACCTCAAGGTCAGGAGTTTGAAACTTCCTCAGGAGAAAGAGGAGACTTTGCTCCCATAAAGATTTACAAACTCAGAAACCCCATGCAGGGTCGCTATGAGTTGGAACCGACTTCACATCACGGCACCACCACCGCCATTTTGGGTATTAAGGAGCTGTGGTGATGTATAGTGGGTTGCACGTCAGGCTGCTAACCACAAGGACAGCAGTTTGAATCCACCAGTCATTGTTCAGGAAAAAGATGAGGCTTTCTGCTCCTGTAAAGAATTAAAGCCTCAGAAACCCTACGCAGGCTCACTGAGTGGGAACCTATACAGCTCTCGCCACCACTCAGTGGGAGCTTAATCAGGATTACATCCTTTCTCTAAATTACTCCTTCATCCCAATGACATCACCATACCCTCTCTTTTTAATTGATAAGAGATCAAATACTGTACAGTCTTATGCATGCATCTGAGCCCTGCAGGTCTTGGGAGGTGATGAGAAACAGGCTTGCCCTGTGGTCAGCAACAGAAATTTTTCTGTTAGCCACACCTTGTGTTGAATCAAGCCTCATGTCCTCATCTGTGAAATGGAAAAAAATATTTGTGGCCATAGAATCGTTGTGGAGATTAATGTATATAAAGTAGAATTTCCTTGAAAAACATTTAATTTTAAGTAATAATATTATTCGCTATTTGTAACCTAATGAGTCAAGGAGTGTATAATATTTTACAATGCCTGTATTTAACATATTCAGATACCATAGAAGATTTCTTTTTAAAATACAATAAAGTCCAAAGAAAAAGAGAGCGTTGCTTTTTAAAATTTTTTGGATTCCATCTTGAAAGACTACTTACATGCTGCTTCCTTATTGCGTGGGTGGAATGTATACAAAGGCCATATTGGTGATGAATATTCCATTTCATCAAAAGGGAGTTGGTCTTAAAATGTACTCTGGAAATTGAACTTGAGCCAACTATCTGGACTTAATTCCTATCATAAATGTCAAGTCGTGATGAGAGAGTAATCTAAGGACTATTTTGTTAAATACTAAGATTCATGTTAATTGCCCCCTTGAGTATCTTTCTCCTTTAGGAGAGAAAATGCAAAACATCACCATAATAAAGCTAATGGAGAGAAGAAGTGGATTTTCTTCTTTGTGGGTCTGGAGTTTTGTAACATTCCAGGATTACGTTCTCACAGTCGGCTCCCATCTTGGCGGTTGACGCAGTTGTGATTTGGCAGATTATATTAATAAAAATAGCAGCCACTGCTGGGATCAGTTGTTGAATATGTTCGGGTTCTTTCTGAATGCCATGCTGTCCAATCTTCAAAATCATTGCAAATGGTATTCACTGTTACCTCAGTTTTACAGACAAAAGATCAGAAGTTCAGACTGAAGTAGCTCAAACAGTGCCGCAGAGCTAGTAGTAAATATTGGAGACAGGATTTTAATCGCTGTCTCTGCTCCAACAACCACACTCTTAGTCTCATAAAATTATGTTAATGAAGATCACTGTGGGGTTTAGTTATTGTGAGAAAATGTTCCACCAAAGAAGATGTTTAATGAGCAGAAATTCATCACTAGAGCAATTTGGAACAGTAGGAACCCAATTTGATCCAGTAGAAATGGATGCTTCACCCCTAAGACCACTATTCTTTGACCACTGTGTACCTTTACTTGATAGGGGCACATAAAGCAACAGTTACAGAGAAGTGAGCTTGGTGGTATTCCTGGCTTTAAAGATACTTCTTTTGGGGCATACACATGGTACAGATACTAACATCTTTTTCATTCGCATTCTAATGCTGTCCTTCAAAGCCAGACATCCAAAACTTAGGTGATCAGGTTTTTGTCTGATTTTAGGAGTTTTTTTGAATGTAGGTTCTTGGGTTTCCAACTTTAGAGATTCAGAAACTTTAGAGATTAGATCTAGGAATTTATAGTTTTAAAAAAGCTTAGTTATTCTGATTATTAGGCAGATTTTGGAATCACTATATAGTATGATGTATTAGAGCTAGTATATGTAACTAATTTCTTAGGCACAATATATTGTTGATATTTTTTGTTTTAATTCACTTTACTTGTCACTTCAGCTTACTAAAAATGCACACTCACTGAAACACACACATGCATATTAAATATGTATATGGAATGTATGTACCTGGTGGTAGTGGTGATATGTCGTTAAGTTGGTTCCAACTCATAGTGACCCTGTATAGGGTTCTTGAGGCTGTAAATCTTTACAGGAGCAGAAAGCCTCATCTTTCTTCTGTGAAGCAGCTGATAGATTTGAACTGCTGAACTTGGGGTTAGCAGCTTAGCTCATAACTCACTACACCACCAGGACATATTATGCGTATAAATACAAGAGCTCCGGTAGCATAGTGGTTACAAATTGGGCTGCTAACCTCAAGGACAGCAGTTTGAATTGACCATGGGAGAAAGATGAGGCTTTTTGCTCCCGTAAAGATTTACAGCCTTGGAAAACCTGTACAGGGTCGCTATGAGTCAGAACCAACTCCATAGTACACCACTACCACCACCTGCTTATGACAACACTGAGCGTGCATGTGAAATAATACTGTCAAATAGATGAGGGACAGTGGATTATGTGTCAGATCATTTGCTAATCAGCTATAGCTCTGCCTATGAAATAATTCATGCCACAACAGACTTGGGTTTCAAAAAAGTTCTGTGAAATGGGTACTGCAACAACTCATGGAACAGCATAAACAGATATTTGGACATCTGCAAAGAAAATATGGATTGATACTTGAAGGAAGGTAAAAGTTTCTTTAAAAAAAAATCAAGTAGTGACAAGACATGGATTCATCACTAGGATCCTGAGAGTGAATGGCAGAATATTGTATGGAAACATCCTCAATCCCCAGCTAAGTAAAAGTTCAAAAGTCAACAAGAAGCTGGAAAATTGATGCTTACAGTTTTCTAGGATTCTCAAGGGCCAGTGGAACACTATCAGGAAAAAGGTTCAACAATCAGCAGTGCTCCTTACAGTGAGATTCTCACTGAAGTGCTGAAGCCTAAATTCAGGATTAAACAGAGGACTGTTATCTAAGGACTTTGTGATCATGCATGATAATGCAGGTCTCCACACCTCTGCCCACACTGTTGACACTCTGCAAAAACTTCCTTTTGAGGTGCTAAAGCATATTCCCTATAGTCCTGATCTTGCTCCAGTGGACTTTCACCTGTTTGGTCCCCTGACAGTAACCTTCCAAGGATGAAGATTCATAGATGACGGAAAAACGAAGACAGCATTGCATTCATGGCTCTCAGCTCAGCCTAAAACATTTTAAAATAAGGAAATAGGAAAACTTGATGACAGATGGCCAGAGTGTACTGAAAAGCAAGGAGATTATGTCAAAAAGGGCTACCTTTTCTACAACCAAAGTACAGATAATTTTTGCTTCACCCTCATATTTTTTTGTTGTTAACTACTGTCAAGTTGGTTCTGACACACAGAGCAACCCTGTATAGGGTTTATGAGGAGTGGCTGGTGGATTTGAACTGCCAACATTGCAGTTCAAATTGACCTTGCAGATGGTGTATATCTGTACACAAACAACCCTAAAATCTCGGTACTTTTAATACAATCAAAGTCTATTGCTCGCTCACAATCCAATGCTGTTGACAAGTGAAGACGGAGACCTGGAAAGGGTTAGTCTCTGCTTCACACATCACTTACTCAGGGTTCTTCATGTATGACACTGCCCTTTAACATGTGGCCTCTAAAGTACCCAGAGAAGAGGAAAAGAAAGAGACTCATCATGGGAGACTTTTATGAGCTGTAACTGAAAGTGACTTCTTTCCATTGGCCAGTATTCAGTCATGTGGCTCTAACATAATTATGAGAAGACTGGGAAATGTAGTTCAATAATGTGTCCACGCAGAAAGGGAAAACGATACATACCAGTGAACTCTAGCATCCTCTGCCATACTGGTTTTATGACTTAGTGGCATTCTGAGGGCATTTTGACAGTACACTTTCCCTAAACACACCTTACCCATCTCTTCATGCCACCCCTAATATTCTGTCTCCCACTCACGTACTGTTTCCTTTTGGCCAGCCTCATTTTTACTTTCTCCCTTTTATTGATAAATGGAGGTGAGGATAAAGAATGTGAATGGGGATGGGAACTTAAGATGAATTTTCATAAGCAAAACAAATGGGAAGGGTAGTTACTAGAGAAGTGGAATCAGTGTTAGAAGGGCAGCAAGGAAACTCGGGGGATTTGCAACAGGAATGGATTGTTACAATGCGAGACAAATCCCAAGGTATAAAGTCCAGTCTTTTTTTTCCTTTATTTTATAATTTTTATTGTGAATTGAAAGAAAGTTTACAGGGCACCTCATCAGTTTTACATTCAACAAATCATATACTTTGTCTCATTACAATGATTATAATCCCCTCCATGTACCATCAGTTAAAAGTATTTCTCTCTATTCATTTTAGCTCTTTTTAACACTCAGTCATATATAATAATTTATGCCACCAAAGGGCACATTCTGCAAGCCTGCCTCTTGGCCATCAGTGCTCAGTCCCTCCCTTCCCATGAATCTAGAGTCCTCAGCTGCTCCCTCTCTCCATGTCCCTCAAAAGTCTGATTCTTGATGTAATAGGAGGTGGTATTTGAAAAAAAGTATATGAACTCATTATACAATTTTTATTGAAAATCCTCTCATGTTTTGAACTGAATTGAAAAGACCAGCACCCATAATTTAAAACTACAGCCATTTAAGGCAAGTCAGTTCAGCTGTTGTATTTTTTTCTCACACCCATATAACATACCACACACAGATTCAATACTTTAAGAAGATATTTTTATCAAGGGCATCCTTTGTTGTCTATCCTAATCTCTTCCAACACAGAATGGAAAGCAAATACGTATCCATTTGTGACCGCATAATGACACACACACACATTCAGCATACCTATCTAGCTGTCAAGTTCCCATAACACTTCTCCAGGTACTCCTGGAGTGCCAGAGTTTCCAGTATTGTGATACTCCTCATTTATAGTATGGACACCTGGCATAGTGACCCCTACTCAAGTCTACTGGGTCATGAAAAACATGAATTCATCTTTTTGTCTTGTCATTACTACCAAGAATGGATACCCCTTCTTATTGGTTATATTTAGTCCAGTAAAAACACTTTGTGGAAAGGGGTTCCTGTCTAAGCTTGTAAGTGGCATTTCTTACACCTACAGTTCTTGCAGTGAACAATTTAATGCAGCCAAGGGACACAAAAGCTTTGCCAAGAACAATTCCCATGAAGAACTTGAAAGCAGTGACTCCTTGGTAGGCCAGAGCCAGAGGCAGAGTTTACCTGAATATTAAAAGGTATTAGGTCAACCTATGCTGGAAGTCCTGTAAAGCAACCTGTGGTTGACACACTGTGTTTCATTTCCCAGGGCTTTCCTGGAAAGGATGGATCATCTGGCCCTCCAGGACCACCAGGACCCATTGTAAGTATCGGCAGAAACTGCTGGAAGGCACTCTCTTTTAAAGCAGTTCATATTTTTTGAGAGACTTTCTTGGCTAGACCTTTATGTTGGCCGCCATCTTTGTGTCATGAAACAACTCGCTCCTTGGTACAGAGCTCTCCCTAAAAAATCCTGTAGAAATAATGTATCATCTGGTTTGATTATTGTAGTGCTGAGCCACTTGACCATAGGATCACCTGTTTTGTTTTAGTTTTTAGGCAAAGGTAAGTCCAGAATTTAAAAGAACCATATCTAAACCTTTTCAGAAGTCTTGTCTTCCCTACTCTTTTGGGAGTTGGAAATGGAAATGAATAGTGAATCCTGATGTCTTGGGCGATGGGAGGGAGGAGGGAAACCATCACCACATGTTTGCTGCTTCTGTTTTGAGTGATGGCAGTCACTAATAAACACATTTACATCCTTACCTTTACACCTTTGTCCTGTGTTTTAGGGTATTCCCGGAGCTCCTGGATCCCCGGGGGTCACAGGAAGCGTAGGCCCTCAAGGAGCCCTAGGACCACCTGTGAGTAGACAGTGGCTTTATATTTTATTTATGTGTTTAAGCTTACCAGCTTCTGTGTCAGTCAAAGACATTTATTCAATATTCGACTCTGTGGGAATCCATAAAGGAAACCAGAGAAGCTCTTGGAATAAAGTGGAGGCCCAGACTGTGCACACATTGTGACTGAAGACAAATGGCCCCAACCAGGAATAATTAGTCTGGGCCTACTTGGATTTGTCTCTATCCTTATTATTCTGTATTTGGCTAAGTAAATTCAATGTCTTCTTTACTGGGGATGGGTACAATAGCTATATCTTAAACCAATGTGGCTCCCAAATGAGAAATTCAAGCTTTAATAAGAGTGGGAATTGATTTTTCTTTTCTAAATTCTACAAGAAAGGCAGAAGCTCCCAATAAACACACACAAACACATTGAGCTAAGTAAAGGGTGATGTAAGTGTTAACATGGTAGACATAGTAGATGGAACTTATCGCCTACCATTTTTATGCTCCTAGTTGGAGTATTTAAATGTAATTTATGGGAAAGAGGTAGGAACAACATGGGGAGAAAGCCATGGCTTCTAAAGCAACATTTGACATCTCCTGTGACTCGCATTGTATTCTGTGTAAGTTTAGATAAAAGCTGTATTCTCATATTAATTGTGATATACTAAGTCTACATCTATAAACTAAAGTAATCGAAATGTGAAAATGCATATAGTACTGCAGACATGCTAGAAATTCCTGGACGTATTGAAATTTGAAAGGGGAAAGGGTGAGTGTATGTGATTTCTTTGGCTGCTGTAACAAATTTACCCCACTCTTAGTTATTTCCTACACCACAGTTTTTTTCATCTTACCGTCTGTAGCTCAGCAGTATGACGTGAAGCTCGCTAGACTACAACGGAGTGCCAGCAGTTCCTTTCTGGTGCCTCTAGAAGAGAATCTGTTTCCTTGCCTTTTCTAGCTTCGAGAGGCTTCCCCTACTCCTTGATTTGTGACCCCTTCCCCTTCAGATGTAGCATCGCTGTGACCATTCTTTATAGTCACAGGTAGGCATGGTTCTCAGCTTTTAGGGCCCCATGTCATTAGGTTTGGGCCACCAGATAATTTTAGATGCTCTCCTCATCTCAGGATTCTAACTCAATCATATGTTATTGTTCAAAGTCTCTTTTGCCGTTTAAGATAATGTACTCATAGGTTCTAGGGCTTAAGGCATGCCATTTTTCTGCTGACCACAGTGAACCAAATATAGTAGAACCCATTGGTTGTCATTCCAAATGACACTTCTCTTCTTCTTCATTCTTTTTTTAACGTTTTATTGTGAATTATGTGATAGTTTACATGGGAGAACATTAGCTTTACATTCATCCAATCCTATGTCATTTCATTGCCATGGTTACACTCCCCTCCATGCATCATCAACCAACCAAAGGGTATACCCTGAAAGCATGCCCCTCAGTCATCAGCACACAGCCCCTCTCCCTCTCTGGGTCTAAAGTCCCCAGCTGCTCCATCTCTCACGTCATTGTCTCTGCCTCCATCTCTGGCATCACTGCCCCTCTGGGTAAGGTCCTGCTCTCAGCTCTTCTTCCTTGATGGTCCCAGGGAACTCTACTTCTAGACTGCAAAGTTAATCACTCCCCTCTTTGCTACAGAATGTCTACCTTTACATTTCCAACCCTCACAATCAGTCCTGATAACAAGTATTCACTATTGTATCATAAGAGACCTATCCGCATTTCCTTTCATCAGCCCCACCTAGACAGATTGAATACTACTCAGTGGAGATTCTACATTCCTCCACACCCTCTGGATCTAGGTTCCTTCTTAAAAGCTTGTAAGCCAGTCACTTCTTGCCTTTGAAGCCCTTCCCTCCCCCCCCATTTTGGGTAGTCAATGTCGAAGTTGCCCATCCCTGTCTACTATGTGTATGGAGGGGGTGGGAATGATCCTTGCAGTAAAAATTTGTTCCCTCTTTTGAGCTACTGCATCCCTAGGTGTAGGTCAAGTTCATCAAATTGTATCAGATTACTCTTTTTTTCCTCTTTTTTTCTTCTTCTAGTTGAGCTCTGATCATCCAGTCATTGAAGCCAGGTCAAGTGGGTATTATCTGCAAGTGTGGATGTTCTTATGCATATGCCCTCTCTTCTTATCAGCTGGATGCTTCACTCTCCACTCTAGTCCTCTGTGGCTATGTCACTGACTCTGGGCCCAAGACTCCCCAGGTCTTGCCATACTTTGGCCAACCAGGTCTCCACCCGGGTTCACAGGAGTCTATTGGCTCTTCTTTATTCTTGAAGCCCATTTCAACCAAGCATTCCATTCTCAGAGTCCTCTCCTAGGCTTAGCTGCACTCGAGAATGAACATAGAGGAATGCATCTAGATTTCAGAGAATGCATCTACCATTCATCCAAATAAATGCTGCCCTTAGTAGTCATTTGACAAAAAGCTGTCTTCTCATTCCAACTCTGTGCTGTTCAGAACACTTACAGATTGCTTCATCTGCATACTCTTTTTATCCAAAAGCATGTTACAAGTGTGGTCATGCCCACAGACATCCACACATGTGAGCACACCCATTGGAAAGGTGGGCGTGTTGTACCCGAGCTCACTTGCTCTCTCTTAGCTCCACCATCCTTTCATTGCATACGGAACTGTTCGTTCAATCCTAAGCGATTCTTCACCAGAAGAGAGACCATAAACCACACTCTTTCCTGCTATAGTTTTCAGACTGTCTCCTAAAAGGTGATCTTTGGAATCACAGTTCTCAAGACTCAGAGATCAGGGGTTTCTGGTCAAAGTATCTGAGACAGGACAGACTAAACCTGTTTCTCAGAAAGTCCCAGATAATACTAGGGATTTAAGGCTTTGAAAACAAAACCAGAAAGACCAAAAATTATTGGTTAGACAATAAACAGATGTATTTTTACATAGGATGATTTTGTTGTTGTTGTTGTTCTCTGCATTCCTATTAACCTCACCTAGCACTAGTTTCCCTTAATCCAAGCTGGGAAAGAACAGACCATGGGTTGATCCTGATCCAACAGGATACGATGGAAAGAAGAGTAGGGATCTTAGGAGAGGAAGATGGGGTTATAAGAGGAGCTCAGGGAGACACGGTCCTCATGATCTAAGTCTCGGTCCAACTCTGCTTATCATCCTGCAAAAGTGCAGTTCTGGCTTAAACTCTACTTTTTTTTCTTTCTTTATCCAAAAAGAAAATACTTGCTAAAAATGTGGATTTCGAATGCTATTGTTGTTAACTGCTGTTGAATCAGTTCTGACTCATAGCGACCCTGTATATGGTTTCCAAGGAGCGGCTAGTGAGCTTGAACCGCCAACATTGCAGTCCAGCAACTTAACCCACAATGCCACACCAGGAAACCTATAAATACTTATATGAATGCTATAAATAGGCAAAGTGGTCCTTTGATGGTGGCATGCAGGTCCTCATACCATTGACACTTTGATCATAAGCAGAAACCATGTGGTGAATAGAAACCAGTGGGGGTACCTTGAAGATTCTGGAGATGCCTTTTCTAAAGCAAATTGTTCTCTGAACTGTCCAGGCTCCTGCTTTGAGCCGTGAGTTCCCAGATGCCTGCTGGCAGCCAGCTGGTGTGACTAGCAGAGCAGGCGCCCTGTCATGGTGTTAAGGCCTTGATTGATTTCCCATGGATTTCTGTCTAGGAAAGTAGAAGGGAGAGAAACCAAGAAAGACAGACTGCCCCACTGAAAATAGCAACGTGTTTCCTATAGTCTGGGCCAGAAACACTTGCTTTCATGCACACTGTTTGCTGCCAATGACTTTCCAGTCAGTATGTGCATGGCAGCTGCTGTGGTCATAATTCCTCCCTAAGTTTTAAACATTAAATTAAGTACAGTGCCTACCCTGCAGTGAGGCGTATAGCACTGAAACTATTTATTGTTGTTGTTAAGTACCATCGAGTTAGTTCTGACCTATAGAGATCTTGTATAGGGTTTCCAAGATGGGTTTGAACTACAGACCTGCAGTTAGCAGTTCAGTGCTTATCCTACAGTTCCTCACCAGGACTCCACGGAAGCTTTACTGCTGGGCAGTGTGTGTAGCTTGCATTCAGTGTAGGCAGGTAGATCCAGTGTGACATCATTTCAAGAGTGCAGCCTCAGGTACAGGACACCTGGGTTGAAATCTGGCCCGAATAAAACCCCATCTAGTTGTGGGAGCCACATCATTTAGGCAACTCACCAAACCTCTGTGGACCACAGTCACCTGATTCATTCATTTAAAACAATTTACTGAGTAGCCAATTTTACGCAGGCCCTCCTCATTTCTCACCTAGATGATCACAAAGCTTCAATCGAACCTCTTGCTTCTATTCAAGCCATAGTCTGCTCCATTCTTCAACTGCCTTAAGATCTGTCCAGTACAATTCTAGTTGAAATCTTCACATTATTACCAGAGCACAGGTCCCAAATATTCCATATTGCTAGCCCTTCACTGTGTGACTCAGACTCTTTTCATGATCGTAATCTCCTGCCATCCCTTCACTTGGAGTTGAATCACCCAAAATCATTGAAAGCTCCTAAAATGTATGCTACATTTTTTCTTTGCTTTTGGGATGCTCTTCAGTCTTTCTGGGATGCTTTCTCCTTTTCCCCCTACCTGCTGAACTCCTAGCCACCCTTCCTCCTGAATGGGCACTTCCTGTGTCATGTTACCCTCACCTGCCAGCTGAGTTAGGTACTTCATTCCACCCCTTCACTCATAGGAGAGCTCCTTGAGGGCAGGCAATTTTTCATGCTCACGCTTCTATTCCTAGGCCCTAGCTCAGTATCTGACATATAAACCAGCTGCCACCAAGGTGACTGCAATTCCTGACAATGCCATGTCTGTCAGAGTAGAACTGTACCCCACAGGGTTTTCAGTGGCTGCGTTTTCGGAAATTGATTGCCGGGCTTGTGAACTTGAACCTCCAACCTTTCAGTTAGCAGCTGAGCATCTTAACCTTTCAAACCATCCAGGGACTCCATGTGCTGCCTAACCCAAACCCAAACCATTGCTGTTGAATTACTCCTAGCGACCTATAGGTCAGAGTAGAACTGCCCAATAAGGCTTCCAAGGCTGTAAATCTTTACAGAAACAAACTACCACATCGTTCTCCCTTGGAGCAGCTGGTGAGTTTGGACTACTGACCTTTCTATTCACAGTCAGGTGTTTTAACCACAGTGCCATCAGAGCGCCTTCTGACCCCTCGAAAGTACTTAGTGAATATTTATTGAAAGAGTGAATGAATGTATGTTTGTTTTCTAGTTAGACTGATGTTTAGGGAAATAGTAGAAGATTATGCAAATAGATTGGAGGCCAGATTGCAGAAGATCTGTATTTCCAGGGTAGGATGTTTGGATTTTGTTTAGTGGACATCTTTCTTATGTGGGACTTGGAACATGAGATTATTCCTCTTTCCTTCAGCTTGAAAATTCTGTGACTCTATGAATGTAGCTACTGTATTTTCTTTTCTTTACATTTCAAGTGTTCCTGAAATTAAGGGGAAATGTGCTGCTTTTTCCTGCCTCCAACTAAAGGGAATAAGTGTTTTCCATCAAAGCATACTTTGGTGAAGTTATAGGCTCTGACTTGCTCAGGAATTTTTATTTTGTTTATGTTTTATTTTGTAAAAATCAAAGGAGCGATGTCAGAAAAGTTGGAATGAAAAATCATTTCTTGCTGTACGGATATTTCAGTAAATACATCTTTCACTGACTTCCTAACTGTGTCCTTCAACTACTTAATAAAACCTGAGTTTGAAGAATTTCAGGTTCATTGAAACACATCTGTCAGTATATACTAATAGATACCAACAGCTGATGATGTTCATTTACTTTATCATTCAGGTTTCCACTGTAATCTCTTCCTATAAATTTCAAACAGTTTTGAACAAGTCAACTGAATAAATTATAGCAAATCCAATGTCAAGAAGTATATTGATACAGGAATAAAAATATTCAATATAAAATAGATTTCAAAAAATGGCTCACATTAAGACCTAATCCAAATTACATGAGTTAAGGGTTCAGGGATGCGTGTTTATTTGTTCTGCTTTATTTGAATCAGGAAAAATGTATTTTATCCATTGGAACAGAAGATAGATCCACTGTTCAAACCCCCAGCTGCTCCACAGGAGAAAGATGAGGCTTTCTGCTCCCGCGAAGATTTTAAAAGCCTTGAAACACTCTGCAGGATCACTGTGAGTCGGAAACGACTCTACAGCACTTAACAACAACTGTGTGTCACAGTCATTATTATGTCATAGAGTCCTGGGTAAATAGCTCATGTGACTGTAAATAGCTCACATGACTGTAAATAGCTCACATGACTGGTTTGAGTCCATGCAGAGGTACCTCAGAAGAAAGACTTGGTGGAAAATCAGCCACTGAAAACCTAAGGCGCACAGGTCTATTCTGACACCTATAGGACCATCTATCAACTCAACCGAGTTCAATTTAACTCAGGGTCACTGGCAAGGCTGACATAAAGATTAAATGAGTTAATATGCCAAAAACAATGAGAACAGTTCTTGGGTGGCTCACTGGTTAAATGTGCTTGGCTACAGATCTAAACATCAGTGATTTGAACCCACCAGCCACTCCACAGAAGAAAGACGTGGCAGTCTGCTCCCATAAAACTGTTCAGCCTTGGAAACCCGCAGGGCATTTCTACTCAAGTCTGGTATAGTGTAGGGTCTCTGTCAGTCAAAATCAACTTGAGAGCAAGGGATTTGGTTTTATGCATAATTTCTTAATTTTTAAAAACGGGGAAACTTTTGTTCAGTGATTTTTGTGTCTGTTTTACATCTCATGCTTTAAAATCTGATGTTTCTACCCAATATTTATTCAGTGGGGATGTAAGTGTCCAGTTAGATGCACCAGTGGACATTACTATCTTCAGGGACTTGGCCATTCATGGAGCCCAAGCAACATTGCGTCCCTTATACCTGAGGTCACTAGGAGTCAGAGCCAACGCAATGGCCAGCAATAGTACAAGGGTTGAGGGAGGATGGCATGGCCAGTACATTTTACCCCCAAGAAGTAATCAGGATACCTTGGATATCTTACTTATGTGAAAACTTTTTAAACATAGAAACTGGGTTCATTTTAATCAAATCGATTATTTGCTTAGTGATCTAGAAGCCCTCTATCTGAGTATACCCTCTCGTTGCCATCAACTTGCGTCCCCCTTTCAGTGACCTAGAGGACAGAGTAGAACTGCTCTTCAGTGTTTCTGAGACTGTGAATCATGGGAGCAGCCAGCCCCATCTTTCTCCCACAGAGCAACTAATGACTTTGAACCACAGACCTTGCAGTTAGCAGTCCAATGCTTAATCCACTGTGCCACTAGGGTCACTACATAAATTTGTTGTTGTCGTTAAGAGGGGTTAAGTTGATTTCAACTCATGACAACCCTGTATAGGATTTTTGAGCAGCTGGTGGGTTTGAATCACCTACCTTGTGGTTTAAAGTCCAGTCCTTATTATATTGCACCACACCCAGAAGTCCTTCCTAAATATAGTATGTTTGATATGTTTCCCCCTTTCTTTCCATTTAAATCAAGACATTTACAAGAAACACAAATGGACTTGTTAGCCAGACTTGGAGTGAAAGTCAACCATTCATTTATTCATTTATTGAATGCCTGCCATGTACTAGGCAAAGCTCTAGGAGGTGGTGATATCTTGCCCATAAGCTAAATACACATCCTGCCTTCAGAAACTTAGATGCCAAAAGATGCCACATGTATTGAGGATCTGTTTTCTGGGTAAAGACTGGGATGCTTCCTTTATATTTTTCATCCTTCTCTGTTTGGGTGATAGTTAACCAAATAAATTTGGAAATGACACTGAGATTGGTTTGGAACCTGTCGAGCATGAAGAACCAGCCAGGAACAGTCCTAACAGTGTGACAAATTCCATCAGCAAATGACATTCATCATCTTTTCCGTAGGGACTCTAAAAACATCATTCAGTGAACCTGTTACATTGCCTCAGAGTTGGAAAAAAAGAAGAAATCTTTCTGAAGAAACATGTTTTGCATTATAAGCATAATTTTCACTGCAGAAATGCTGAAAACACTTTTTTCAGTAGTTAAAAAATAATAGTAAAGTCCCTTATGGGTCAAAGAGTAGTTAAGCTGTGTAACAAAATAATAATTCAGCTGAGAATTCACAAAAATATGAGTTCCTTGTATTGATAGGAAAATAACTAAAGTGGAATTGTGTGCTATCATGCTGGGTGGGAAATAGTGTGATTGTGGAACTTCACAAATCTCATCATCTCATATTTAATCTGCTTTCCAGGAGAAAGGTGAGGCTGTCTCCGATGATTGACAGTCTCAGAAACCCTACAGACCGGTTCTACTCTGCCCGATAGGGACTCTCAGAGTCACAATTGACTTGATGGCACTTAGTTTGGATTTGATTTGAACTCTTCAGCTGGGAGGAGAGATTTTCTTTAATGTTGTTGTTGTTGTTGTCAGGTGCCATCGAGTCAAAACCAACTCATAGCAACCCCATGCACAGCAGAACGAAACAATGTCCGATCCTGGGCCAACCTCACTACCGCTGCCACACTTGACACCATCAATGATGCTACCTGGCTGCTCCATCTCGTTGGAGGTCTTCCTCTTTTTCTGTGACCCTCCATCTTACCCAGCATGACATCCTTCTCTAGCGACTGTTCTCTCCTGACAATATGTCCAAAGTATGAGAGACGAAGCTTAGCCATCCTGGCCTCCAAGGAGCACTCTGGTTGCACTTCTTCCAAAACAAATCTAATGGTTCTTTTGGCAGTCCATGGCACTTTCAGTATTCTCCTCCAACACCACAACTCAAATGCATCAATTCTTCTACGATCTTCCTTATTCACTGTCCAACTTTCACATCCATGTGAGGTTATTGAAAATACCATGGCTTGGGTCAGGCGCACCTTAGTCCTCAAGCTGACATCTCTGCTCTTCAACACTTTAAAAAGTTCCTGTGCAGCAGATTTGCTCAGTGCAATACGTCGTCTGATCTCTTGACTGCTGCTTCCGTGAACGTTGATAGTTGATCCAAGAATGAAGTGCTTGACAACTTCAATCTTTTCTCTGCTGATAAGAATGTTGTTTATTGGTCCAATGGTGAGGATTTTTGTTTTCTTGACATTGAGATGCAATCCATACTGAAAGCTGTGTTCTTTGATCTTCATCAGTAAATGTTTCAAGTCCTCTTCACTTTCAGCAAGCAAGGTTGTATCATCTGCATATCGCAGGTTATTAATGAGTCTTCCTCCAATCCTGACGCCACATTCTTCTTCATAGAACCCAGCTTCTCGTATTATTTGCTCAGCATACAGGTTGAATAAGTATGGTGAAAGAATACAACCCTGTCTCACACCTTTCCCAATTTTAAAACATTCAGTGTTCCCATGTTCTGTTCAAACAACTGCTTCTTGGTCTAGGTACAGATTTCTCAGAAGTGCAATTAAGTGTTCTGGAATACTCATACTTCTCAATGTTGTCCATAGCTTGTCATGATCCACACAATCGAAAGCCTTTGTGTAGTCAATAAAGCATAGGTAAACATCTTTCTGATATTCTCTGCGAATCCTAAAAACATGGAGTAATTTATCCATCAGAGATTTGTGGAATAAATTCAGAACTATCAGTAGAGTTCAATACATAAATATAGCATTTAATGTAGAACCATGTGAATGACCTAATGTATGATATAAAACAGTATTGATATGTAATCGCAATGTCATACCAAAAATTACTGTGTCATACATAAAGATGCTATAGGAGTAAGAGATTGAAATGAGTATTTGTGTAACCGAGTTACAAGACCCTGTTTGTTTTATTACTGATGTTTTATATCTATTTTTGTTGCAGCATGACTTGGGCTAAGAAAGATGCCTTCATAGAATAACAAATGATACATTATAATTATGGTCAGCTGAGTGCAATGTTATGAGTAATCTGACAGTCTATAAATATTTGCAGGGTGTCCCTGGATTAAAGGGAGAACGAGGGGAACGAGTAAGTATCCTCCAGCTTCATTGCCTTCATATCCTGATGCTGACTATTTACTATTATTCATTACTTTGTGCTGTTTCTTCTCTCCTCTCTCTCTCCAACTCATTTGAGTGTGAGTATATTTTCAACTGAAGAAAGCCCTGTGGGCTGGAAGTCAGAAAATCTAGTTTGTAGTTACATACCTACTCCTACCCAGCTAAAGGACCATTCTGTAAGGATCAAATGAGGAGAATCAAACTTGTCTAATGTCAGCGTGGACTTCATGAGGACACTACAGGTCATCCCTGACTTATGACAAACTTCACATACAACTATCTTCTCCTTTTTTTTTGGTACATCTTATTGCTAATAATATGTGCTACGTGTAATGTTGTAGCATGTAATTTACTGCTGTCATCTTTGTCAGATGTTTGCTTGCAGATGTTCAGTTTTATGATTTAATATTTAAAAACACTGCCATATAGTAGTTTCTGGCCTGGTCTACTGTGTAGTTGGTGTCCATGTCAAGAGTCATAGTGCATAGAAAGTTGGGCAGTGTTCAGTTCAAATGACACACAACAATGGGTCACACTCGACAGTCGTTACACTTGGATGTCATTGTAGACCAGGCCTGCAGTGTGATCTGATTCAGCATTTTTGTACCATAAGCATCAGTTATTCATTAGTAATGAGGCGTTTGGCATACATCAGAACCTAATGACATTGGAGTAGTTGAAACAGACCCCTTTGTAAGTCAGGGACTACTAACTAGTATGTAATGGATGGGAAAGTGTCCAAGTAGTGGATTTGGGCTCGTGCTTTTCTTGATGGATCCATATTAGCACCCAGCAAGGTAGGCACAGAATTTAAAAAAAAAAACAACTGAGCCCAGAACTTAAATCAGTTCATATTGAGGGCCTTCTGTCTCCTTTCAGAAAGATATTATTGTTCAATGAATTATCATAGAACAAGTGGTGACTTTGCAATCTGAATTAAGTCTCAATCTTAGCTCATCCAGTTACCTCTACGAAACCAGGGACACAGTGTTTAATTCTGCTGAGCTATATGCAATCAGTTTAACTTCTTTTTTCTGAGTTACTAATAGCATTAAATAAGCTGCTTCTTGAGAAAGTGCTGTCTTTGAAAGCATTGTTGTTGTTTAGTGCAATCAAGTCAGTTCTGACCCATAGCAACCCTCTATAGGGTTTCCAAGAAGCAGCTGGTGATCTTGAACCAGTGACCTTGTGGTTCAAACTGTCTTTGCAGTCCAGTGCATCAGCCCACAGCACCACATCAGGTCTCTACTTTCTGAGCATTAAAGAGCATAAAGGATGCATTAAATATATATGAATTTGTTTCAGAACTGTCAAATTTTTTAGAATCTGAGATCAGAAATAATTCCTTGAGCTTTTTAATTTAACGAACACTTTTGGGAACTCTTTGGTGCTCAGGATGCAGCATGGTGGTCAATCCTCCCTGCTCCGAGCAGCTGAAGAGCCTTGATAGGAACGGTGGGTGAATCCATTGCATGATCCTGGCCGTGTAACTGGGCTTGGGGCTGAGAGTTAGGAGTGTGCTTTGTCTCCTGCAGGGAGATCTGCAGTCTCAAGCCATGGTGAGGGCAGTGGCGCGCCAGGTGTGTGAACAGCTCATCCAGAGTAAGTGCATTGTAGTTACCCATGTGGCTTCTCAGCTCCCTTCCCTGGGAGTGCAGTGACTAAGGAAAACTCCTCTGAGCTTCTCTTACTGCTCACACAGAAGCTCTACTGCTGCTCATCCCTGATCCACCTTCATTCTTACAGACTGTGCTATACTTCAACTTCAGTGGTTGCTGCTGGCCTTTGACTTAATTCCATAGGGATGTAAACAGGGTAGAACTGCCCCATAGGGTTTGCTGGGCTATCATTGGTACAGAAGCACATTGGCAGGTCTTTTCTCCCACAGAGTTGCTGGTTCGGTTCTAACCACCTTTCTTTCGGTTATGCTTAACCATTGCACCACCAGGATTCCTTACATCAGTGGTTGTTGTTGTTAAGTGCCATCGAGTCGGTTCCGACCCATAGCGACCCTGAAGAGGGTTTCCAAGGCTGTAAATCTTTACGTCAGTGGTACTCTGGCCAAATTCTTCTTTGTCGTCTCTCCAAGAGCGATCCTTTTGGTCAATAAACTGGTTAAGAAGGAGCTTGGCTGCCCAGGTCAAATTCACTATTCCTTCCTCATTTCTCCAAATGGATAGATTTCCAACCCCCTCAAGTGCTTAGCACTTGCAAGCTGCCAGACAGTGTCATCAGAAACTTGTCTCCAAAGAGATGATTCATAGTGCTGATTTTCATTAACTCTACATTGGAATCAGTATATCTGTCTGATCCATTTCCCGTGTGTTTGCCTTTTGTTGGTCTATGGTTCTACCCTTTAGTCCTTGGGCTTTATGCCAAACATGCAGACACTAGGCTAGGCTTGATGTGTCATTTGATATGACACTTGGGCTTCATGCCAAAAATTACTTGATAAGAACATACTTGATATGATATGCCTGCTTAATTTTTTTTTTTTTTTCATTTTAAATCTGAATGTTCCCATGGTGGTGGTGGTGAGCTGTGGAGTTGGTGCCTACTCATAGCAACCCTGCATAGGGTTTCCATTGCTATAAATATTTATGGGAGCATAAAGCCTCATTTTTCTCCGGTGGAATGGCTGGTAGTTTGGAACCGCTGACCTTGTGATTAGCAGCCTGACTCATAACCACTATGCAACCAGAGCTCCTTGAACTTTCCCGTAGCACAGAAGTTAATGACTGATTTCCTGCCCATTTGCTTTTATACAGACCCACATTGTACACTTCCCCCTACCCTCTCACTCTAGGCTTCATCTTAGTAACCTATCCACAGGGTTGTTAGTGTGGGTCCTTATTTTTTGTCAATAATTAGTTCAGTTCCAGGAAGATCTGAGGCCAAGTAGAGATGAAATGTTTCTCTCAAACCCACCCAACTCTGACCTAACTCTGCTGTCAAACCCCCTATCTCCAAGGTTAACATCTCCCTACCAACATGTCATTTATTTTAACACTGGGAAGTTTGGAAGGTAAGCCAGGGGAAACCCGAAAGTGCCCAAGAAGACCCTGTTGTCTACATCTAAAATTCTGTTTTCAGTTATGAATTAACCTAGATCTCACTAAGGGGGAGACAATAAAGAAGGGCCTTCAGAAGTTAGAGGAGTTTTCAATTAAAACAACCTCTCAGAGCAAACAGATTCTGAAGCTCATGTTCTTCAGATGCAGTAGTTATGGTCCTTATAATTTAGCATCATTTCATTATATTTCATATTGTCCAAACTAATTTAAATATACGTATGTAAGAGAAAAAGAAACAGAATTCACCTGTTCACTGAAACTGTACAAATTTAATGCCCAAAGAGAATCTTTAAAAACAAAATCGATTATAAAGGAGAAATTGAGCATCTGTCACTTTTGAAATAGAATACATCCAAAGCTAACTTGTATGTTTTGGAGGTTTCTCATTTTGAATAGACAATGCAAATGAACAGATTTCTTTTAAGTAAACCTAAGGGATAAATTCTAAAGTGATTCACTGACCACAAATATGAGGAAAATGTTGTAATACTTGGCTGTCTTATTCCACTGTGGAATACAAATTATGTGTGAATCTATGGTTATTAAAAACATGTTAAAAAAATTGGAGGTTCAAAATATGAGTATTTCCCTATAGCATTTTTCAAATTCCTATGAATGACTTCTAGGAGGGGCTTAGACGAGACAGCTGAAACAGTATGTAAACTAAAGAATCCCTACCCGGCAGTATTGTTGTGAGGGAAAGAACTAGAGGCGACTGCAGGGAAGTTCATCACCAGTGCCTGTCAGAGTCTCTTTCTGGCACTTCAGCCATCATCTCAGGTCCCTTTGGGCTCCTAACTTCATTCCCTCTGTTCAGACTCAGAACTTAGCATTTAGCTGGGCTCAAGCATGAACAGCTGTGAGGATAATGGTGCAGGACCAGATCGTGTTAAGTTCTGTTGTATGTAGAGCTGCTATGAGTCAGAACCGACTGGATGGCGCCTTACACACACACACACACAGACACACACACAGACACAGACACACACACAGACACACACCCACACAGAGTCTCTGGAGTCCCCAGGTAGCACAAATCGTTAACACATTCAGCTGTTAATTAAAAAGTTAGAGGTTTGAGTCCACCCAGACGTACCTTGTAAGAAAGTCCTGGCTATCTCCTTTTAAAAGATCAGCCATTGAAAGCTCTCTGGAGAGCCCCCTGCCCCCAAACCTTTGTCCTAAGATAATCTTTAAACCAAAAATACCCCTGAAGTCTTCTTATAACCAAACAGTAGTTTAGCTTAACTAGTCAAAAAACATCTGCCTGGAGTACTTGCTCTTTACGATAAGCACTAGACTGCAGACTACAAGGTCTGCAGTTAGAGCCTGCCAGCCGTTCGGTGGGAGAAAGATGTGACTTTCTGTTCCTGAGATTTAAAGGCTCGGAAACGCTACACAGTGTTGCTATAAGTTGGAACTGACTCGATGGCACTGAACATCAACATCGAGGGTCAAACTGACAACGGCAACTTGAAGATACTCTGGGAAGTTCAGGGGACAGTAATTTGATCACAATGGAGCCAGAAGCTCAGAAAAGGAGGGTAAAAATGGTTGCAGAAGTAAAAGAGCGTCATCAGGGTCGCTGAATTTTACATGTAGAAACTGTTGAATTGATGTATGTTGTTGTTTAAGTGTCATTGGGTTGGTTCCAATTCATGGTGACTCTATGTATGGTTTCTAAAGAGTGGTTGATGGGTTTGAACCACTGACCTTGTGGTTAGTAGTTCAGTGCTTATCCAACAGAACCACACCAGGATGTATGTTAAGTGTGTATTTTCTCAATAACAAAATAAATAAACAGACAGCAAAAAGAAAACTCTATGGGGTACAGTTCTACTCTAATGCATGTGGGACCACCAGGAGTTGGAGCCGACTTGATGCCAACTGTTTGTTTTTTATTTGACTATGATTTCTACCTAGCTCTGTTATCTGACTTTTAGCCCACAGCATGTTAGAACTAGACTAGAGAGAGTTACAGGGGAAGCTGTGCAAAGCCAGTCTGCTGACAGCTAGAGAACTGATAGCAGGCAATCCCCCTGGATGGAGGAAGTTGCAGACACAGATGTGGAAATGCCTTATTCCACCCAAACCAGAGTGGATGTGCCGAGTGACAGCCCAGAGCCATCCGGGGACGATTTCTGGTAGCATCCACTGCCCTCTGCTCAAACAGTGCATTGGATCAATTTAAAAATGTTTCTAACAATGGTTGTGCATTTCTGCTTAGGTCTGAATGGTTGAAAAGGGATTGATAATAGTGATCTAAAAATATTGCTTAGATAGGAAACATCTCATCCCTTAATGATGCTGGAAAAATGGGACATCATGGTATCAGATAACTTATAAACCCATACTTTTAATTTTTAAAATTCATTTTCAAATATAACTAAGTTAAAGGATTAGAAAAGCAAGTACTAGATTTCTGTATCTTTATGTCATTATATATCTATTGAAGGAGCTCTGGTAGCGTAGTGGTTACGAATCGGGCTGTGAACCACAAGGTCAGCAGTTCGAAACTACCAGCTGTTCCACGGGAGAAAGATGAGGCTTTCTGCTCCCGTGAAGATTTACAGTCCACTGCATTATTCTACAGCGCCACACCAGGACTCCATAAATATGTGAGGGGGCTTCAAAAAGTTTGTAGAAAATGGAATTAAAGATAACAGAATTTTCCACAAACTTTTTGAACCCCTTCATGTAGATGATAGATAGACAGAGAGAAAGAGAGACCAGTAGATAGGTAGAGAGGCAAAGCTAGTGAGAGATTCTACAGCTAGGGCCCGAGTCAAGTTTCCTGCAAAAAAATCTGGCAGCTTAGCAGTGAGCTGAAACAGAGCACTTGTCTGGGGATTTGCAAACAAGAGGGTGGGTCAGGCTTTGTGGGTTGCGAAAAAAGACAAATAACTTGTGGGGGAAATTACTGGAGAAAGAGACAGCTGTGCCAGAGTTAGGGGCCAGATAAATGTTGGGGGTAAAGATAAAACTGATGACTTGTTCTCATTGATATTTACTCAGATTCTGTTGTGAGCTGTAGAATTACAAACACATGTGATACGGCTTGAAGCACCTAGACGTTATCTAAAGTAAAATGTAAAAGATTGAAACTGGAACTCAACATGGTTTTGTTGGATGTGCTTTTCCTCTTGGTGGTGTGTAACAAAATAGTTAGCAGCCTTAACAAATCACCATCCAGTCACCGGTCATTGAATGCTAACTTTTGCCGCTATGTCTCAGGTCACATGGCTCGGTTCACAACCATCCTGAACCAGATTCCTAGCCACTCCTCATCCATACGGACCATCCAAGGACCTCCTGGGGAGCCTGGGCGACCAGGGTCTCCTGGAACCCCCGGTGAACAAGGACCTCCAGGTACACCAGGCTTCCCAGGAAATGCAGGCGAGCCGGGGGCCCCAGGAGAAAGAGGTAAGCTGGGCCACTGTTCCCTGGAGCGCCTTGGAGGGAGGTGCTGTGAAGCAGTGCAGAGCAGTGGTGTTTGTTGTTGTCATGTGCCATCGAGTCATGGCAACAACCCTGTAGAGTTTCTGAGGAGCGACTGGTAGGTTTGAACACCCAGCCTTGCAGTTAGTAATGCAGTGCTTATCCTACAGTGTCACACCAGGACACTCTGGTGTTTATACAATGGTAAAATTGGTGTTTAGGCAATGATAAAGTAACAGATCTAAATTCTAAGCATTAGCAGTGCAATGGTTAAGCACTGGCTGCTAACCTGAAGCTCAGGTGTGGAACCTCATCCAGCTGCTCCTTGACAGTCAACAGCTGGTGACCTGCTTGTATACAGAGTACAGCCTAGGAAACCCTACGGGGCCATTATGAGTCAGAATCGACTCAATGGCAGACGACAACAAATGGATTCTACTTTTCAGTCCTTTTTTATTTATACCAGAGATTGACAAATTTGAGTAATCTGTAAAATTCTTAAGATTAAAATCCACATCGACTTTTATGAAACAGGAGAGTCAGCATCCCCAACTTCACCTATAAGATGTCTTGGAGTGAATGAGAGAAAGAGGGCCCCTCTGGGCAGAGGCAGCATCACTCCTAAGGCTTGGCAAACACGAGTCCACTCCCTAGGTCTGTGCAATACCCAGACAGGACAACCACCAGGCAGTCCTAGGGAAAGTAATGAGGCACATTGACATATGGTTCACATATGCCTGTTTAGACTGGGCCAGCTCTAAACTTCAAATAAGAAACTGTGTGTGACTCGTCTTCCAATAATATGAGGCACTGTTTTATGTAATAGTTTTATGGGTCAGTATTTTGTCTTTCCTACAAAAGTGTCTTTAAAATAGAGATCTGCTAACCTTTTCTTCTGCCCTGTACAGGTCTTAGCAGTACTGAGCATGTACAATAATGCAACAAAATAATAAGACCCTTTTGATTGAATTTCACTGAGTTTCTATAATTAACCAAGATCTCCCACTCCAGAAACAGATGAAAGGAGATGCAGAAAGTTGGAATCTGCATATTAACCAAGAAAAAAATAAATGAGAAAAAGAGACAATGGTAAAAACAGTATTTTCTAAGATACAGTTTCTTGAATGAAATTCAGAAGAAAAAGTAAAATGTGATCCATCTTTTGTGGGAGTCCCTTTATGTTGGTGAGAGTTTCAAAGCTGGGATGTAAAGAATGTAACATTCCACATTCATTCTTGATCCATACCAATGGTTAATGTGCATTGTTGCCTCTAATCCTTTGTACACAGTGTTCTGATCTCTTTGGAGATAAGCTCTGCATTGCCTGTCTTGGATACATCTTACTCTTCCGGTTTCACTCCTGTATCTTGTAGGATGTTTTTGTTGATCACTCCCGAGCACAAGTCTCCACTTATTTAACCTGGGATCCACTCACCATTGACCCCACCATTTATTAGTAAGCAGCTGTTTTACCTAGAGCAGGGATTGTGTCTGAAATGATTTGTATGATATTTTGCCCATACTTGTTAAGTGCCATCAAGTTGGTTTTGACTCATAGATCCTTTATAGGGTTTCTGAGGTGTGGCTAATAGGTTTGAACTGCCAACCTTGCAGTTAGCAATTCAGTGTTTATCCTACAACACCATATCAAGACTCCTTTGCCCATAGTGTTGGTGTTGTGGTTAAGTGCCATCGAATCGGTTCTAACTCATAGCAACCCAGTATAGGGTTTCCAAGGAGCAGCTGGTAGGTTTGAACTGCCAACTTTGTGGTTTAAAGTCTAGTGCTGATCCTGCAATGCCACAATGGGAGTTCACAGTTGTTGTTGTTAAGTGCTGTTGAGTCGATTCCGACCCATAGCAACCCTATATAGGGTTTCCAAGGAGTGGCTGGTGAACTTGAACCACCAATCTTGCTTTTCAAACGACTTTGCAGTCTGACGTATTAGCCCACAACGCCACACCAGGACTCCCTAAATAGTTACTGTTCTGATGTTCTTTTCTAAAGGTATGGCCCTGTGACAGGGTGCTAAATCAGCAGAAATTGAGAAGCGTGTGAGTCGCTCCCGGTGCACTAAATGTCTGCCAACCAGGAAGGTGACTACCTCAAGTCCCCTATACTGATGTCGGTAATGGATAAACTGTGACTCAGGCAGCACAGAGCCAGTGGTCTTTGTTGGTTTTGGAGGTCGTGGTTCCTTTCTTGCCCGCCTGAACCTTTCCTGCTCTGTAACACTCTTTGAATGATTGTTGCTGGTGTTACATGCTCTCGAGTTGATCTCGACTCACAGCAACCCTGTACAGGGTTTCCAAGGAGCAGCGTGTGGCTTTGGACCCCCGATCTTCTGGTTCACAGCCCAGTGCTTATCCTGCAGCAGCAAACAGAGTCCTTGAGTGACTAGAGAGATTAAGTCATTCAGGACAATCCTCGGAAATGCGAATTTCTGTGATGTCATTTTCTCCCATACCTCTAGACATAACTCCCTAAAGGGTATGTAGTAGACCAGTAAAATCTTGTATTTCACAAATACAGAGAAGAGGACAGGAAGTGAGAAGTGCCTTTTGCGCATGTACACTGGTGATTTCAGTGGTTCACCAACTGAGTGCTGACTTTGGGTTTTACTGTTGCCGTTATTAGGAGCCATTGAGTCACTTCCAGATCAGAAAACCCCAGATAGCAGAGTAGAATTGATCCAAAGGGTTTCTAGACTGTAACGGTGCTACTGGAGGGTGAGCACTGAACTAGTAATTGCAAGGTCGGCAGTTGAAACCCACCAGTCACTCTTGGAGACTCTGTCCAGGGTGGCTTTGAGATAGAACTGACTCAACAACACACAGTCACAAACAACAACACTCTTGTCAGAAGCAGGTTACCAGATCTCTCTGTTGTGGAGCTGCTGGGTGAGTTTGAACTGTCAACCTTTCAGTTAGCAGCTGAGAGTGCTTAACAGTTGTACCACCTGGTCTCCTTTTGGGTCTACTAAACAGGGTTTCAGAGTCCAGGTGTGGAGTTGTGAGGTAATGCTCGGAACTGCAAAGTCAGTTTGAACTGCAAGATCGGCGGTTCAAGTTCCCCATCCACTCCTTGGAAGCTCCATCCAGAGTTGCTATGGGTCGGAACCAACTCTACAGCACTTAACAGCAACTTAACAACACAGCAAATAGGGTTTTTTTGTACAGCACCCAATGTTCCTTTTGGTTCCTTGAATTGCAACGACTGAGAACTTGGTTTTTTTTGTCCTTAACCCCATCTTGAATTATATAGCCTTGTGTGATTATAACTCTTATCTCCTGGCTAGAAAATCCATTTCTAAATCTGACTTCTCTGTATCCATCCCAGATGATCAATCAGTGTACTGCCTTACTCCATGGATTTAAAGTTTCATTGTCCACACGAGGAGCTTGAATCCTATATTACCCAATCTCAAGTGTGTAGGTTGATAGTTCTTAAAATTAACTTTCTTTTCTTTTTTTTTAACTGAAAACTAGAAGATGTACCTGACTTCATTCTTCAGGCAATTCTTTTCCATGATTTTTCAGAAATAATTGCATCAGCAAAACCATCCAAGTAATGATTTTTATGTTTAGGTTATATATCCATAACAGCTGAAATTCATATCTGGTTTGTTTTGTACAATAAATCAGTAAATATTTATTGAATGCAGGGTTTATGTAAGACTTTTGGCTTGGCAGTATGTGAGATAATACTGTTATTTACGGCTGTCACGTTTTAAGCACCAAATGCATCTGCCAACACACTCACTCTAGTCCTATGCAGGCACTATCTTGTGCGGGTAAAACTGAAGATGTGGTTTGGATAAGGAAGGGATATGAAATCCTTACAACACCAGCTGCTAAGTGCTAACGGAGTTATGCAGAAAGTAAATGCTGTTGGGATTTCGGAGACGACACCGCTGTGGCCTTTAACAAGAATGGGTGCCAGCATTTATGAAACAACTACGTGTAAATTGGGAATCCTGCTATGGCGCTGTGGGATAAAGCACTGGACCACAAGGCCTGTTTGAACCGCAAGGTCGGTGGTTCAAATTCATCAGTTGCTCTTCAGAAACCCTATCCAGGGTTGCTATGAGTCGGAACAAGTAGAGAAGGGATAAGCCTTGCTTTGATCTCTGTAAATAAATGGCATCTTTTAGCGACAAAAGAGCCCTGATGTCACACTGGGGTAAGCGTTGGATGACTAACTGCAAAATAGACAGTTCAAACCCACCAGAAGGAGGAAGAAGAAGCTGTCTGCTCCCATAAAGTTTACAACGTTGGAAACCCCTAAGGAACAGTACTATCTCGTCCTATGGGATCACTGAGTCAGAACAGACTCAACCGCAGTGGAGTGTTCAAAGGCAAAGAAATGGCAGCCAGAGCAGGGGAAGGCTGTGTCAACACTGAGGCCAAACCTGGGCCCTTCTATCCATGTTAAACCATGAATCAACTGGCAGAAGTCTCGAGAGAAAACTGAGTCCCACAAAGACCCAAAGCTGGGAGGGAGAAGCAGCTCCTTAGTGTTTAATAGTCCTGTGGTTGTGAAGAACTGCTGGAGCTGAAGAGATATTTGGCAGAAAATGTTGGTCCCAAATTCAGAATTATTAGCAAAGCCAGGAACCGGTAATCATGGTAACAATGTTTCTGTGGAAATTTTGAATGTCCCGTGTATACTGGTTTATTCCTGCAAAAAGAATCTTTTGCTGATTTTTTATTTTTTATCGGCTTGATGAGAGATAGATGGCCAGTAGATCTTTCTATCTCTAGTAATTTGCTGGCTGACAGTAAAATATTCACAAGTCCTCCATGTAATTTTGTATTATACTTGACATTCAACTGTATGAGACATGGTCTTTCTTTTCACTGCTGTGAACAACCTGCTGAAATGCATGTTTGCTGCCTTCCTTCTCTAATTCCCTCTGCTGCCTCTCATTACTTGAAAGATGAATTCTAGCAAATAGACTTTTCCTTTTCTTACCCAATTCCTATAGGTTGTTGTTAAGTGCTGTTCAGTCGGTTCCAACTCATACCAACCCTGTATAGAGTTTCTGAGGAGTGGGTTTGATCTGCAGTCTTTACAGTGAGTAGTTCAGTGCTTATCCTACAGTGCCACACCAGGACTCCAATACTTATCTGGTGGTGGTGGTGATTGTGTGCTATGGAGTCAGTTCTGACTCAGCAACCCTGTATAGGGTTTCTGAGGCTCTAAATCTCCCACGGAACAGCTGGTAGTTTCGAACTGCTGACCTTGAGGTTAGCAGCCCGACTTGTAACCACTACACTACCAGAACTCCTGATACTTATCTGATAGAGCCTAATCTGAATGCACTTTTGTACAAACCTTCCTCTGAAGACTTGATGGGCTGTGTTTTCCTAATGCGTGATCACTTTATGGCACTGAAGTAAATGCTTTTTCCTCTTTCCTTTTTGAATCATGTTTTGTTTTCTTTTTCTTCTATCACAAGATGATTCTTTAATCACAGCTGCAGAGAGCAGTGCTGTGTGTAGTGATTTATTGGTAAAATTATCATAAAACTTAGCGGCTTCAAAAGACACAGCTTTTGTGGGTCCGGAGATTTGGAAACGGTTTTGCTAATGGTCCTGGCTCAGGCTCTCTCAGGAGGTTGCAGTCAAAATGGTACCCAGGGCTTCAGTCATCAGAAAATGTGTCAGGTGCTGTGGTGCTGGAGGATTTCCCTGCAAGCTCCTTCAGGTAGTTGTTGGTAGACATTTCTGTGCCTCCCTGGCTGTTGGCAGGATACCTCAGCTCTTTGCCCTGTGGGCCTTTTTGTCTAGGTGCATGAGTGTTCTCCCACTATGTCGGCCATTGTCCTCAGAGTGAGAACTCCTGTCTCTCTGCGTCTTAGAGATCACCAGCTTTCACTTTCAGTGTATGCTGTTTGTTAGCAGGGAAACACTAAGCCCACTCAAGTCAAGGGGAATTAGGAGCTACATTTTGGTTAGAGGAGTATTGAAGAATTTGTGAGCATTTTTGAACCATCCCACACCTCTAAATTAAAGCAAAGCCTCTGGCCTCACAAAGAGACAGAGTGATGTTTTCATAGAGAAGAGTCTTTCCAAGCAGTATGACTTCTAGGAAACCCGAGAGAGGGCCTTGAGAAGGTTGGCCCAGTCTTCACTCTGCTCTCCGCCTGTTTTTACCATTTAACTCGGTGTGTTTCTCCCTCTTGTGCCTTTAAAAACATTCAAATGCCAGATGGAGCTTTGCAGAGGAAAATACAAGACATTGCTTGAAGCACCTAAAAGCAGTAGAACCTACTGGAAAAGAGCACAGAAGACTCACAATTTCTGCTCAAATTAATCGTAACCAGAATAAGATCATTTTCCAAACAACGGCCACAAATGATAATAATGTGGTTGTTTTTTAATTGAAGTAATCAACAAATTAAAATTACAATCAAATCATGTCCTCTTAGTTTGTAAAGTGTTGTTAAGTGCTGTCACGTCAGTCCCGATTCATAGCAACCCTGTATAGCGTTTCCAAGGAGTAGCTGGTGAGCTTGAACTGCGAAACTTGTGGTACAAGCCGACCTTACAATCCAGCGAATTAACCCTCAGCTCCATACCAGGACTCCTTGTAAAGAACAGATTATGACTTTATTACAATAACTAAAGGCCGTAGCTGGTATTTTACTTTCTCATTGCTGTGGAAGCTAATATAATTGGTTCCAAAGCTTAAAACTTTTTGAAAACTTCCACAAAGATTTATAGGAAAAAGTAGAACTCCACAGCGTTTCCAACGCTATAAATCTTTATGGAAACAGACTTCACATCTTTCTCCTGTGGAGCAGCTGGCTGCTGACTTTTTGGCTAGCACTTTAACCATTGTACCACCAGGGCTCCTTCCATAAAACTTACGGCTAAGAAAACCCTAGGGAGCAATTCGATGCTTCAGCATATGGGGTTGCCTCACCAAGTACAGTCTTGGGGTTTGGTTGATGATATTTTTGCTTTTTTTCAGGGGAGAGGTACTGGATACTGTTCAAGGGTAGGGCCATCCCAGTAAGATCTTTTGAAACAGTCCCCTTCCTGTTTTCTAACTATCTGTGTGTAACCTTTGCTCTCGCCAAGCTGAACTTCCCTTGCTCTCAGTGTCAGCTTTTGCTCCATAACAATTAATCACAGAAATCTCAGTTGTTGTTGTTAATTGACATCAAGTCCGTTCCGACTCATAGCAACCTTCTATATTTTTCCAAGGAGCAGTTTGAACCATCAACATTGCAATTCAAACTGACCTTGTGGTTTATCCTAGAAACACATGACAACAAGCATCTGTTTCTCAGTAGATATAGTGTGAGGCTGAAGTACCTGGGTTCCGCTGGGGCCCGAGCTAGAGGGACAGCAGCTACCTAGAGTACGTTCTTCTCACGGTCAAAGCCAAAGACAAGAGGGCAACCCCCAAACAGAAGCATATGTCTATAGCCTCTTTTTTTTAAAAAACTTTTTATTGTGAATTGAGTGATAGTTTACATGGGAGAATATCAGCTTTACATTCATCATACCGTATTTCATTTCATTGCCATGATTACAATTCCCTTCATGTATCATCAAACAACCAAAGGGTACACCCACAAGCCTGCCCCCCTGGCCATTAGCACACAGCCCCTCTCTCTCCCTGAGTATAGAGTCCCCAGCTGCTCCATGTCATCGTTTCTGACTCCATCTCTGTTGTTGCTGTTTCTCTGGACAGGGTCCCACACTCAGCTTTTCTCCCTTGATGGTCCCAGAGTCCTCTGTTCCTGGACTGCAAGATCAACCACTCCCCTCCTTTTGTTACAAAATGTCTACCTTTACATTTGCATCATTCACAATCAGTCCTGATAGCAATTATTAATTATTGAACCACAAGAGTCTTACCTCATCTCCTTTCATCAGGAGATTCTACCTTCCCCCGCACCCTCTGGGACTAGGCTTCCTCTTGAAAGCTTGTAAGTCAGTCACTTCTTGCCTTTGTAAACCGCCCCACCTCATTATGGGTAGCCAAGGTCTAAGTTGCCCATCCTTGTCAACCCTGTATACCAAGGGGGCAGGAATGATTCTCACTGTAAAGATTTGTTCCCTCTTTTGAGCTACTACATCCATAAGTATAGGTCAAGTTTATAAAATTGTATTAAGATTACTCTTTTTTGTCTCTATCCTGTTGATTAAATAAAGTCACATGACCAAATCCAAACCTAAGTGGCAGGAAAATGGATGCGCGCATGGCAGGAGGGTGGATGCTTAATTCTATTATAGGGTTGTGTGTGACGAACCACAAATTCAGGCCTCCCCACCCCCGCATTCTTCATATATGCTTCAGCCTTTCCCCAACATTGAATGACTGATCCCTGTTTGTGCCCTGCTCTGTAGGATAAGCACTGGACTTCTAACCCTAAGGTCAGCAGTTCAAACCCAACAGTCACTCCTAGGAAACATGCTACAGCATTACTGTGTGTCAGAACCAACTTGGTGACACTTAACAACAACAACAGTAACGTGTACCTTTGTGTGGATTTGTGCATGCTCTTCCTACTCCCCAGAACACTCAGCATTTTTCTTTCAAGTCATTGTCATATGGATGGTGGTGGTGGTGTGCCATGGAGTCGGTTCCGAGTCATAGCGACCATGCATAGGGTTTCCGAGGCTGTAAATCTTTATAGGAGCAGAAAGCCTCATCTTTCTCCTACTGAACAGCTGGTAGTTTTGAACTGCTGACTGTGAGATTAGCAGCCCAACTCGTAACCACTACGCTATAGTCCCAAAATTAAAGTGAGATTTTTTTTACAGTAGGAATTTCAGTTGCACTAGTTAGAATTTCATATGTGTGTGTGTGTGTGTTTGTTATTGTTGTTAAGTGCCATCAAGTCAGTTCAGACGCATAGTGACCCTGGAGCACCCTAGCCAAAATGGGTTCAAACCCAAATAAATGGGTTATTTGCAGTCCACACATTAACCCACAGCGCCACACCAAGGACTTCAAAAAGTTAAAGGAAAATTCATTATCTTTTCATCCCATTTTTCCATGGACTTTTTAAAGCCCCCTCATATCTTCGTATTGATCTTTAAAATGGAGTCTTCTTGCTTATTTAAAGGACTGTTGGTCCTAGCACACTTGAGCTAAACCTCTGTAAGCACTGACCTTTGCCTGATGCCCTGACACAGCTCCTTTCTAAGACTGAAGAATGTCATATCACTTTTCAGTTCTGCAAGGAATTGAGGCCAAGCTCTCATTTAAACTTTCAAATAAAAGATGAACCTGAAATGTTCATTTTGAGCCATCAAAACTAGCAAATTTTTCTGCTGAGTTTGAATCATTTGTCATAATCATGCTGAAAATACTATAATGGCATTGAAGGAAAAGCAATCAGAATTTTGGAGCGGAAAGTGAATTTTGGAGCGGCATTTGACTGATGTTCTAATGTACCTGGGAGGTCACCATATCAACGGCAAAGCTGAGTAGACAAACAATAAGGGTTCCTAGTGCCTCATGGGATATTCTTTCCCTCCTACCAGTGACCATGCATGTGGTCACAGAACCTGCAAAGAACTACATACAGTTGGTGTGCACTGATGTGTTGCCTCTTCTTTTTCCCTCTCTCCTCCCTTTTTAACATCCCTTCTCCCTCCTTTCTCCCTCTCAGAGCCCAAATTTAAGTTGTCAAATTTAGATATTGGTGGTCAAAGACCAAAGGACGCCCTGCCTAGATTGCCTTGTCTCATACTGACTGATAGGAAACCTGGATTTTCGAATTTCCTGTTGCCTTGTTTTTTATCTGATGTGACTTCCTTAGGCTGTGGAGAGTCTTGACTTTAGAATTCAGCACATTTTCCTCTGGCTTCTCTGGTGCTTCTAGTACAGTGCTTGTAGGTGGGGTTGAGGTTGCAGGACTGCAGCCTGGCTTTATGGGACCCAGCAGGCGCAGATCCCGGTGGGTGAGGGGTCTGTTCTGCTCTGTGGGAGAAAGATGAGGCTGTGTGCTTCTGTAAAGATTGATAGCCTCGGAAACCCCACGTAATGTCACTATGCATCTGAATTAACACAGTGGTAGTGGGTTTTTATGCTAAGCTTAAATAATTTGAGTTCCTTTTTTAAGATGAAGAATTTCAAACAAGATTGTCATTGTTGTTAAGTGCCGTCAAGTCAGTTCTGACTCACAACGACCCTGCATAGGGTTTCTAAATGGCTAGTAGGTTTGAACCACCAATCTCCCTCTGGTTTTCAGAGCCCACAGGGGCCCCAATGTCTTGGCTCTACTCACACCACCTCTGGGTCCCGTTAGACCTACACTCTCCTAGGGGCGGTGGTAGCTTCCTGCTGTTGAATCATCTTTAGGTGGCTTCTCAGCCCTCTGTGAGACTAGCACAGTGTTTACTGTTGGTGTTTAGTGCCGTTGAGTCAGTTCTGACTCATAGCAACCCCGTATAGGGTGTCCGAGGAGCAGTTGGCAGATTTGAACTGCTGACCTTGCAGTTCAAACTGACCTTGCAGTCTAGTGCTTATCCTACAGTGCCATACCATGAGTCCAGTGTTTATTGGTGGGGTGGAAGTCGTAGGGACTCCGGTCTACCTTCATTAATTGCATTGTTTGTAACACCTGGTCTCATCCTCTTGACTTGGTTTCTCAGCCCTTCTGTCACCCGGTACCCTAACTTCCATATTACATTTCCTCTGCCTAAAAGATTAGAGTTCTTTGTCTCCCCCTGGCTCAGACCTTAATTTGAAAGATGTGGTGAATATCCAGTTGTTATGTGATAAAGACAGTAAGAAGAGCAACCTCTAGCATGTTTTGTGAAATTTGTTTTACATTTAAAACCACCATGTATTTTCCAAGTTTGGGCACCATAGCACAAAGCCTGGATCTCCACTTGTTGGCACTGTTCCATAAACTCAGCATGGAAAAGTTGTAGACATTGTGGCAAAGGGTATGAAATCTTTGTTGAAATATGTAACCTGCCATCTTGTGTCTGCCCAGGACCTGACACCTAGTAAGCAATCTAACGCATTCTGAATGTGAAACAGATTGTCTTCTCAGTTTATCGCCAACATTTCCCAGGCAACCGACAATATAAAAACACAGCTGAGGCTTTGCCTCACGGTCTCATTGACTTTTTGGTACCCTTACAATGAAAGCATTACCCAGGTCTTGTGCATCTGCCTAAGCATAGGTCCTGGGAGTTCCTCAGAACAGCTGGGGTCAAGGAAAGACCGGGCTCCATGGAAGGGCATGAGAGGCCAGCCTGTGCTTAGTGTGGCCAGGGGGCCTTGTAGAAATGAGGCAGCTGCCTTTACCTAGTGTCCAAGTGACAAATGAAGAAAAGAGGAAACAGACAACCAAGGGCCAAGATAAGTCCTCTTAAAAATCATCCGAGAGCAAGCATGCTAACCCTCAAGCTGAGGAAGTATGGGGAAAAGCACAGGGCTAATTGCTGAGTATGAGAGGGTGTGCACATGAATGTCACGGGCAGCTCAGAAAGCCAGACATGACAGCAATCAAGCCAGGAAGCCCCGTATCCAGGCCCAGCGTCAGGGAGTCAGGGAGCACAGTGGCTAGGTGTGTAGGCTCTGGCGCTATCTTAGTGTCCTAGGGCTGGGTGGCTTCAAACCTCACAAATTCTCGTACAGTCCTGGAGGCAAGAAGTCAAAAAGCCAAGGTGTTGGCAGGGCCAAGTCTTTCTGGAGGCTCTGAAAGAATGTGCTCTGTGCCTCTCTCCTAGATTCTGGTGGTTTCTGGAAATCTTTGCTTTTTATGGTTGTTAACTGGTTCCTTCTCACTTTTAGAAGTATCGTCACATGGCTGGCTTCCCTCTCTGTCTCTCTGTCTCTGTGTTTCTTCTCCTTTGTAAGTACACCACTCATTTGGATTTGGACGCAGCCTAATCCAGTATGACCTTATGTTAACCTAAGTGTGATAACATCTTGAAAAACGATTTCTGCATAAGGTGGTATTCACAGGTACCAGGGTTAAGAATTATAACATATCGCTCTTTTTTAGATAAGTTACATAGCCTCTCTTTATCACAGCCTTCTTTGGGGTTCATAATGCTGCCTGTCTTCTCAGTTCTTGTAATGACTAGATGCAAGGCAGCTGACATTTAAAACGTGTGAGATAACTGTAGGCATCGCCTGCATTCCACTAGACACAGTTTTGATTTGTTAGAGTCTCCAGTTGACCTTTGTATTTGCATTCATTCGTCCAGGTATTTGATGGGTGTGTGTTCACTGCTGAATGGGAATAGAATGAAGAACTAAAACAGATACACACCTGCCATCATGGACTAATCAGAGAACGTATTAGAAAATCAGTTTTACATCCGTGGTAAGGGGGCTGAGGAAGCCCCGAAATATCTCCGCAGAATGAATCTGTGATATTTAACGAGACTCTCAGGAAATCATCTGCTTAGTAGTTCACTTCTTTACACCCTCCCCCTGAAACGACTTTTGACATTCTAACCATTCCTCCAAGCTCAGCTCAAAAACCGACTTCTTCAGTGAATTCACTGTGCCCAAGCTGGTTTTCTGGTGTCTAAGAAGCATCATCGAGTTTCTGTGTGTGGGATGGAAAATTTGGCAGTAGATAGTGCTAATGGTTGAACAGCATGAACCCCATGTCACTGAAGTGTACACTTGAAAAATGTTGATTTGGAAAATGTTGGCTATGAGGGAACATCAAAAAGTTTGCTGAAAAATTCCTTTATCTTTTCATTTCATTTTTTCCATGGACTTTTTGAAGCTCGAAATCCTGGGCACAGCCTTGACAAGCTATAGAACCTTAGGCAAACTGGTTCAAACATGCTCAGAAGGGCTGCCACCCATTCTTGCTTGGTCTGTGTGACTCTTGGTGCTTCTCACTGCTTCGGCTGGTCTTATTTCTTTCATTAGACATTATATTCTTAAAGAGAGTGGCTTTCATACTTTGATCATCATGGAATGCCTGTTTCAGTGCTGAGCTGATTCCAGTTACATTGGACGGCTCCCTATCAGGATGCAGAGTCTGCTTTCTGTTGTCAGTGCTGTAGAGTGGGTTATGACTCAAAGCGATCCTGTCTAGGGTTTTGGAGGATTAGTCTTGAAATTTCTACCCTCTTCTGCAACTTTTATTTTCCACTGTCCTGTGGTCTGTTTGTAGTATTCACATTGCTCTGCATAACCACATGGACACATGCAGATTCAGTGGCGTTGGGGCTGGAGGGGAGAACAAGGCTGCAGAGTTGGACTTGGTTCACTCTCTCTTACTGGATATATAACATCAGACAAATTATGGAATCTGAGGATTGGTGTTTACATCTGTAAAATGGGGCAATACTCCCTACATTTGCTATGAGGAGAAAATGTTATGATTTAATGATACAATCTATGGAGCATAAAACAAATGCCAAATACACAGTTGATACTTCAGTATGTTCTCCTTCCTGGCTCGCAAATCCAACCCTTATATTTAATGCCTGGAGTCCTGGTGTGGCCCTGTAGGACAAATGGACTGCTGCCCACAAGCTGGGAGGTTGAAACCCACCAGCCGCTCCTTGGAAACCTTGTACAGGGTTGCTATGAGTCAGAACTGGCTCGACAGCACTTAACAACAATTAGTGCTTTAATTTATTCTCCAGTGTTCTTGCCAAGAGTTCATCTAGCCTCTGTTGTATATCATCAATGAATGCATGAATGAATGCATGAATGAATAATAGAATAAACTTCTATTAAAGTGCCCTAAATATTCTTGGCTACTACACAAGAAAACTTAAGATTGTTGTTGTTGTTGTTGTTGGGGTTTTGTTTTTGTTTTTGTTTTGTTTTTTTTGGCAAGTTGACTCATCATTTATATTGATTTTATTTGTAAAAAGTTGAAATTTAATTGAAACCAATTATATCCATCTCTAAAAGGAAGTCCATGTTGATGTTGTCACATGAGGTTGTTGTTGTTGTTAAGTGCCATCGAGTCGGGTCCGACCCATAGCGACCCTGTACAGGGTTTCCGAGGGTGTAAATCTTTACGGGAGTAGAAAGTCTCATCTTTCTCCCGCGGAGCGACTGATAGTTTCGAACCGCTGAACTTAAGGTTCGCAGCCCGATTCGTAACCACTACGCTACCAGAGTTCCTCCACTACGCTACCAGAGGAGCTCGGGAAAAGCAGTGTTCCCATCACTTAGAAGTGAGAAAGTAAAAGTGAAGCTCTAACCTAAGAAATTTGGCTTATTGCAATGTGTGGCTGTGTGTTGATCGATACAGACACTCAGTCCTTCAGTCAGTCTCCCGGTGTTACCAGGCCACCAACTATGTGTGAAACTCTGGATTGGGGGTTACAGTGATAAATAAAGCATGATTCCTAAGTCAACAGGCTTATAGTTCTGAGGCTAGAGGGGCATTAGAGTAAACAATGCAGTGAGTGTTGTTAAGTGCCATCAAGTCAGTTCCGACCCATAGCAACTCTGTATAGAGTTCCCAAGGAGCAGCTCATGCATGACCTTGCAGTCCAGCGCATTAACCCACAGTGTCACACCATGGAAACTGTCGTGGCTATCACTCTGAATTGAATAGCGAACATCCTTGTCAGCCTGAATCATCATGGTTCTGCCTGTGCTCTCAGAGTCCCAGGACACCTAGGTCTGGTAAACTCACCTCAGCACTGTGTGGCCCCACATCGGGTCCTCACAAGGAAGATTTATGAGGACTATGCTGACTCTGGGTGATGCTTGTGTTTTGTTTGCTAAGAATGACTGTATACCCGGGGCTCGGTGTCCTCAGGGGACTCAGGGAAAGTCAGAGGTTGATGTTTCAGGGAACTAGCTTCCTCCCCTTTATTCAGAGATGACAAGATTTATAAAAAAAATATGTACATATACAGTGTCTGTCCTGGTTATCCACCTGCCTCTCTATCCTTCCATCGATTTTTCCATATTCAAATCTATTTTCTGAGCTCTGAGTTCTCTGTGCTTAGCCCTTAATTTCATCTGAGGCACTTAAATACTGATTATAACATGACTTTTTTCAGACCATGGTATGGTGCTGTAGGCTCAGCTATAGGATATTTGCTCTTACGTAACTAGAAAATTAAAATGACCAGATTTCCTATTGCCCAATCTTTTTGACTCTGCTCTCTTGATGAATAAGCAAAGGATGAGTTATGAAAATATTATCAGATTATTCCAGAGAATAGTTCCCTGAATGTTGTGTGTAGTCTAACCTCATGTGTCTTCTGCTCACGTGGACCCTTTGGCACCATGAGCTAGCTCCTAAGGGGCCTGTGAGCTAGCTACACAGTTAGTCATGAGCAGCCTGGTGTTAGTCATGGGTGTATTTTTTGTGTTCCAATTCTTTAAAAATTAGTGGTTCCCTATGAGGAAAAGATCTCCAACCCTAACATGAGATGAGGCATTTTCCATTCAATTCCCAGAAGCACATGAGGGCACAAGTATCAATGAGGAAGCACCAAAGAGCTGGAAAGGGCCAGCTACTGGAGTCCGGGTGTGGCGCTGCAGGATAAGCACTGGACTGAAAGATCAGTTTGAACCGCAGGGTCAGTGGTTCAAATTCACCAGCTGCTCTTAGGAAACTCTCTACAGGGTCACTATGAGTCAGAACCAACTCAACGTCACTTAACAAGTTAACACTGTACTATGCTCTGCTGTGTTGTACTATGGTTACGGTGTTGGAGAAGAATATTAAAGGTACCATGGACTGCTCGAAGAACTAACCAATTTGTTTTGGAAGAGGTACAACCAGAATGCTCCTTAGAAGCCAGGATGGCTAGACTTCATATCTTGTACTTTGGACATGTTATCAGGAGAGACCATTCCCTGGAGGAGGATATCATGTTTGTTAAAGTAGAAGGTCAGCAAAAAAGAAAGAGACCCCTCCAACAATATACGTTGGCATAGTGGCAGCATCAACGGCTCAAACATAGCAGCAATTGTGAAGTTGGGGAAGGCCCCGGCAGTGTTCTGCTCTGTTGTATGTAGGGTCACTATGAGTCAGAACTGACTCAATGGCACTTAAGAACAACAACAATTGTACTAACACCCAGTAGCCTTACTCAGGGGGGCTTTCTGTATGAGGGTAAGATAAAAAAACATTGCTACAAGGGTTCCAGCTCATATGTGCACAAATTGGTTTCAAACAAGACGTGCCTATGCATGTATTTGCATTCAGTGTATGTCTGCAGACAAATTCTCTCAGTACTTGTCTTAGTTTTGTTATGGTACATTCAAAAAAATACATGTGGTCCAATCAAAATAGTAGTGTACATGGCGATTTTCTGGGCCAGTTAAATTCAAGCCAGACAAGTTAGCCCAGAAAGTTGTGACTGTGTGTGCTGGGATCCTAAAGAGTTAATTTTGGTAGACTTTCTAGAAGGATGCAGGATGATCATGGGGGCCTATTAGGAATAAGTCTGAAGAAAATTGAAAACCGCATTGGTGAGAATAAGGCCAGGAAAGTGTCTCTGAGGAATTTTTCCCCATCACAACAATCTACCTGCTCATTCTTCAAAGACAACAAGGGCTGTCCTAGGAGAATTTCATTGGGAAACATTACCTTACCCTCCCTAAAGCCCTGATCTTTCCACTGAGACTTTTTTTTCCCCCTCAAACTCAAAGAACATTGAAAAGGAACAAGATTTGAATTTTCTGAGGATGCCAAAACTGCTGTTTTAACGTAGTGTATATCAATCAAGTTCAGCAGTTTGAAACTACCAGCTATTCCACGGGAGAAATATGAGGCTCTCTGCTCCTTTAAAGATTTACAGCCTCGGAAACCCTGTATTCATTTACACTGTGAGTCGGAACCAACTCCACGGCACATAACCACCACCACATATCAATCAAAGAGTGCAAAATTCTTCTGGGAAAGGTTAGAGACATGGAAATATCTTCAGAAGTGTGTAGAGGAGATGTCCTGAAACAAGAGCATCACAATGTCATATTTCTGCTTAATAAAGGTGGCTATGATTTTTGTAGCAATACTTTTTGACCGACCCGTGTATTAACACTTGCTTAGAAATCAAGCATTAAATGCTGACTACTCAGAATTGTATCCAGGATCGACTGACACAGTGGCAGTAGTAATGGGCTCAAGTGTAACAGAGATTGTGAGGACAGCATAGAACTGGGCAGTGTTCCGTTCTCTTGCGCATAGGTTCGCTATGACTTGGACCAACTCTGTGGCACCTAACAACAATGACAGTCAGAATTAATCATGCTTTTTAAACTCACAAGAAAAGTTTCATCTTTGACGTATAATTCGCTCTCCCTTATCAGTTCCTAAGTAGGTGGTCAAGGGAAAGTGGTCATTTTTCTCACTGCCAATTTGGTCTTTGCTGAGCTCATATGATAACTACCAGGGCTACATGGAATAGGTCTGGGTGTTTGGGAAGCATAGTGGTGAGCCCACCAGCCTGGAAGACCACTAACAAAGGGGCTTCTTCTAAAAGAACCCATGTACATCTTGAGCCCAAGAGGTAGCTAGCTCCAAGGAGCAGAGCAGATATAAACTTTCAAATCAAGAGACAATCTTGGGTATTAGAGAAAAGAGTTATTACTTGCTCATCAGTCTTTTCTCTGAACAAATACCATCTCAACAAGGGTCTTTTTGTAAATTATAAACCAAGATAGTACAAGTGATTATTTTAGAGTGTCTTAAGTGTCTAAGAGCCCTGGTGTGATGCTGTGGGTTCATGCAATGGACTGCAAAGTTGATTTGAACAGAAAGGTTGGCAGTTCAAGCTCACCAGCTGCTCCTTGGAAACCGTATGCAGGGTCGCTATGGGTCGAAGCCGACTCTACGGCACTTAACAACAATAACAAAGCTTGCTATGGGTCAAAACTGACTCAATGGCACTTACAAGTCTTGCTTATTGTATCTTATAATTTGAATATCTATTACTGGTATAGTAAGAAAAATGTCATTTGTAATTAAAAAATATATATATCTTGATTGCCTGAACCCAAAGTAACCAATCCTCTTGACTGCCACTGAGTCAATTTCAACTCACAGCAATCCTGTAGCACAGAGCAGAACTGCCCCATAGGGTTTGTAAAGCTATACTCGTTGTAGAAGCAGACTGTCACACGTTTCTCCTTTGGGTTCGAACAGCTGACTTTTCACTTAGCAGGGGAGTACTTAACCACTGCGTCACCATGGATCCTATTCACTTGCCTTGTTGTGAAGTGCTGTTGAGTCGATTCCGACCCATAGCCTACTTCCTATCACATTGGCTGTTCTCATTTATGTTCCCTTCTAGGCCTGAGCAATGTATACATCATGTCTCAGGAGTTGTAATTAAACAGAGATGGAGTTGGCGATTCCCTAGCATGGTTGCACATGAAGAAATGATGTCACCTGCTGGGATGTCACCACAGTCACCCAGGGGCCAGTCTGATGAGACAGTGTCTCATGCTCTCACCTGCTAAGTGATCTTGCCATAGGATCTGTTGGGACAGTGAGGTGTCACAGGCAAATGTTCTTTTGCTTTTGGCCTGTGAATATGTATAGTTTGTTAATAGACCGTAAATTGTTTGGAATAAGACGTCTGCTCCATGGAAAAGAACCATCAATGGGTTTTGATTTTTGTGGAGCTGAATCAGCCAAATCAAATGCAGACTTTCCTGAGGTTTCCAAGATTTTAATGGAAACTCACGCGCTTCAGAACTTTGCTGCCTAATTAGAATTCATGCCTTTTGCAGATACATTTCAGGGTGGACCAAAAGGAAAAAGTTAGACGTGCTTACTTGCAATTTCTATTGTGTTGGTGTGGAGTGCCAACTGCATGCACCGAATGGTCTGGTGCAGGCAAAGACACAGCCTGTGCCTTAGTTTGGGGCAGGCTTCATGTCAGGAGGAAGGAGAGAAACGAACTTGAAGTAGAGTAGGTACACATTATACACTACATTGTCAGTTACAGAATCAGCCTTCTATATGTGATTGTGCATAATTCACTAGTGTCAGAATTTAATTTAAAAAAAAGACAATGGTAACTGTAACCTTAAGCTTTCATTGTATTCATACTTCATAAAACAGGTCCTTTTGAAACTCAGATAAAAATGGAATGCCCTAAATTTAATTTTAAGGAGTGTATGTTTTTGGTTTTATTTTTAAACAGGTCAGACTGGTAACAAAGGTGAAAAAGGGAATCCGGGTATTGGAACCCAAGGCCCAAGAGGCCCCCCTGGGCCAGCAGGTAAATTGTCCTACCTAACAAGACATTGTTAGATAGAAATATTCATTTTTTATATTGAGTGACTTTTGATGTGAAGAAAATGGCCATACTGCAGCCTTGCATCCGATGGAATGGTTGTATTTCTTTCATTTTATTGGCAAGTTGATTTGTTATTAATGATGTTTCTGTGATCTAATTGGCTGTACGTATGAGTTAGGATAGGATAGGTATGAGTCTATTTTTTAAAAATTCCAAACGTATGTCATTGAGTCAATTCCCACTCCTAGCGACCCTGTAGGACAGAGGAGAACTGCCCTGTAGAGTTTCCAAGGCTGCAAATCTTTACAGAAGCAGGCTGTCACACCTGTCTCTTGTGGAACAGCTGATGGTTTCCAGCTGCCAACCTTTTGGTTAGCAACAAGGCACTTTAACCACTGTGCCACCATGTGTAATTCGTGAAGATTGTTGTTGTTACATGCCCTCAAGTCAGTTACAACTCAGAGTGACCCTGTTTTGGGTTTCTGAGGAGCAGCTGGTCAATTTAAACTTCTAGCCTTGCAGTTATCTGCATGATACATAACCCACCATGCTACCAGAGCCCCAATCCATGAAGATTACAGTGTCGGAAACCCTACCTGGCAGTTTTACTTTGTCACCTAAGCTTGCTATGAGTTGGAATTGACTTGGTGGCACCTAGAAACAAGTAACAATAAAAGAGTCTTACTGAATGAATTCTTGTGCTTTGTGTACAACATTTTATGCTTTTAACGTGGTTTCCAGATGGCCAACCTTGTTATTAGAATTGTAATTTTGCAATCCTTTGATATATTTATAATCACAGTCTTGATCACTGAATTAAATTCTTTACAGATTTTGGAAATTATTCAGTCTGATAATGATTTTAGAAATTCTTTTTCCTAGAAGCTATTCCTAATATACCAGATTCATTTGGAATATAACTACTACTTAATTACAAATTGTTAGGGGACTAATCGGGCATCATACTTTACAGAGGATGAATGCTTGGAAGGTGTTGATTGAATGGAACTGGATGTATCTGAAAACCACAAAGCGATTCAAATGCAAAAATTATTTGTTCTGACTTTTCTGTTCTAGTTGAAGAATTTCATTTCTAGTTGAGGAATGCCTTTTAAATACTATTGGAGTCATACCTGAAAAACAAACAAATATACAAGCCAAAATACCAATCCTGGCAAGTTTAATTCACAGAAGTGTGTTCATTTCTTCCTCATTTTTGCTCGATCTAAGACCAATTAAGAATCTTTCTGACGATAGTAAACTAGCCTAGAGAAATTTTGGATTCGTAGATTGAGTCCAATTTCAGACTTTTCATGTGTCTCTTCCAGGATAATTTCGTGCAGTTTCAGACCCATCTATTTTCAATATCTGGAGCCACAGCCAGAACTGACTTGCATGATTTTTCTAAGTAGATGATGAGGGTGAGGTTTGAGTTCATGCACGTGTGTGTGTGTGTAATACATGTGCACAGAATCACACCTCATATGTTGAGTTTTTTTTAAGTTTGATGTGTCGTTTTTTGTTTATTTAATCATATTTTAATATGTCCTAGGTGAACATTACACAGCCAATTAGGTTTCCGTTTTTAATGCTAATTGTTTTAAACCACTAGTTTACAGTGGTTTTACAGTGTGTCAGCATTTTCATTGTTTCCACACAGTTTGTTCTGTTTTCATTGGTTGTATGTTGACTGTTTGGTCACATATAGAGTTGATTGTTTAAGGGAGTACATTACTCATGGGGGGTGATATTGTATAGGGTTTCTAAGGAGTGACTGGTGGGTTTGAACTACAGACCTGTGGTTAACAGTTCAATGCATATATATACATATTTATATATGTCTATATATAGAGAGACTCCTGATGTGGCTGTAGGATAAGCACTAGGCCGCAAGGTTGGTTTGAACCACAAGGTCCATGGTTGAAATTCACCAGCCACTCTTTGTACACTATATACAGGGTTGCTATGGGTTGGAAGTGATTTGATGGCACTTTTAACAACACTCCGTTCAGTGGCTGAAAGGTGACCTGCAGAAATAGTGTTAGTTTCAAGTTCAAGGGCTATCTGAGGGAGACAATGTTAAGCGTTCCTCTAGTCTTGATTCATCCAGTAGGTCTGGCTTTTTTTTTTTGCCCACCTAGAGACTTATTCAGGGTGAGGAAGGTAACCTCTGCTTGAGAGAGAAGACAGGAGGCAGAAGGAAGGAGAGGAAGAAGAGGAGCTGGTCTGGCTTTTTTAGGAATTTGAGTTTTGTTCTACAATTTTCTCCTGTTTTATCCATACATTGCATTATCAAACAACTATATCAGATAATGGAAGCTCCGTAGAGAAAACAACGCTAAGGGGACTATGCTCCTTCCCCTCAGCAGCCAAGATGTAGTTTTCTTTGGCATCCCAGGTTTTGCTTCCCACTGCTGAGCTCATTGCACCCATTGATGTCCAGGAGAAAGTGTGATTGCAGGATGGTCATTGAGCAGGCTGGGGAACCCAGTATAGGAAAGACACCTCAATGAGTATAAGATGTCTAAGATTGCTTCTTGTGAGAGTTCCTTTACTCCTTGGTGGTCTTAACATTCACTTTGTTGTGATAAAACAAAACGAAAACTCGTTTTCATTTGTGGGTGCTTCTTAGGACCTTCAGGAGAGAGTCGATCTGGCAGCCCTGGGCCACCTGGCTCTCCTGGACCAAGGGGTCCACCAGGCCACCTGGGAGTGCCTGGACCACAAGGTCCTTCTGGCCAACCTGGATACTGCGACCCCTCTTCATGTTCTGCCTACGGTGGAGGAGGTGAGTGCCAGCCTTCTTGTAGGCTTTGATTTTTATTTATTTTTTTTTTACCGTAATGGGAGAGGGTGCTAAGAAAAGCAGATAGATTGTGGGAGGGAAACAGGCTTTAAGCTCCTCACTGCCTTAACCGATCCAGAGCATCTTTTACAAAGTGCAAATTACTATAGAGACCAACCCTTTAATTTTCTTCAGAGGAAATTCTAAGTAATAGCATCTACATCTTCCTTGTTTCCAAATGAGGATCCATCTGTAGTCATTGTTGAGTACTGTCATTGGAGGACATGAATACGCATTCTGGTGTATCCCCATTCTGTGTTACTACTGCACTGTGGTTATGATCTTCTTAATTATATCCTGAGTTGGGGAAACCTCACACCTAGAACTTTCCCCATCAGTAGAAGGGGGCTCTCTAGAGTCTCTTAGGTGACGTTCTGCCTCCCACATGCATTTTAGGTTTCCAGGCATTAATAGACTTATGAAGAAATAAAAATGACCATATTGCTCTTGTCTCATCACTAACTACTGGACTGAGAGTCTGAAACGATCATGCTTCTTAGAATATCTGTAGTCTGCATGTTATCACAGGCTGCTCTGCTGGGCAATGGGACATTTTCTGACATAGTCACTTTGAGAAACATCCAGAGAGAGGTTCAGAAAGTGCTAAGGGGCAATGGACTCATTAGTGTGGGAATTTAAATTGTCTGCTTCATGAAACAATGATCCTGAAGATGCTAGAGGACCTGCTCAAAGTTGTGCTGATGTGTTTTTCTCTGTTCATCTTTTCCCTCCCCGTTCTCTCAAATTCCCTTGTCCCTTGTTAAGACCTGATTCCTTATAATGATTACCAGCACTGAAGTGGAAATCTTGCACTCTGATTGCATTGGCCTGGGTATTTGGCTATGGATACAGAGCTGTCCTGTTGACCACCACCACCAAGCCCCTGCCCCCCACAATGGGCACTGCTCTTCCCTGCCTCACTTGCTTCCCTGCCTGTCCAACTTCACAGCTCTTGTCTCCTCAGCGCCACACATGATACCATGATAATACTCACTCTGACTCCAATTTGATTTGTCCACTGTAACAGAAACTGACTTTTCCATGTCTGCCTGGGTTAGCTATATGATTGTGTACCAACAATTTATTCCCATCACCTCAGTAATAAAATCACCTAAATGCACCTTCTCCTCTTTCCTGTCCCCACAAAAATTCCTTGGTATCTAACTCCCTTTCCCTTCTTGCCCTTCCTCCCCGATCTCTGTCTCTCCTCACTCTACCGTGGTGATGAACTTCTAACATGAGACCTGTTTTTACAGTTTGTTTTCCTTTCATAATTCTGTTGAGTTTTCAGGGTTTCTTTTGTAAATAAAAGAGATAATATTTAAGCAGTTGGCTGTGATTCCAGTTTTCTAACAATTTCTGTAACGTACCTGTGCCTTCCTCCTTTCACTAACTGTCTGAAACCTCATGGGAAAGGTGGAAGCGGCGGCGTGGTGGGTGACGGTGAATATGGCCTTCTACCTAAGGGGATGTCCCTGGGGTTTAGTACCCAGTTGATGTCTCTAACAACCCTGATGAGGGGAGAATATCAATTTAAGGTTCCTGGGTTCTATCAAGCCCCCACCCCAACTCTTCCTCTCTAGTTTCCCATCCTGATCAGCCGGAATTCACCCCTGTCCAAGATGAGCTGGAAGCCATGGAACTGTGGGGTCCTGGGATCTGATGGATTTGGGGACATGTGAAGATCCACCACGAGAACTCTTAAGGAAGTGTATTCAAGAAGAATGTTGTTGTGTGGTTTGTATGCGATCATTGAGGACTCAGTTTCAGCAGCCCAAATCTTCTCCTTGAAAAATGTTAGTATTTTTACATTAGTGAAAATCCCCTTTAGCACACCACAAGTTGATTCTCCTTTGCTGTTCCATGGCATACCAGATAATTTGTGTTTTCAGAGAAGAGGAATTGGAAATAATAATAATAAAAAAAGTGAACTCTGGAATCTTTTCTCTGTTCAATGATCTCAAGACCCAGCATGCATTGATCGTGATAGATATGGTTATAGTTGGAGGGGAGTGGGGGGCCCAGCCGAAAAGGGATTTAAAGGAATTCGAAGTTTATACCATTCACTCCTGTCCTCTAGGGAAGTGACCTTGCTGATAGGAGAAGGGATATTGTCGGAGAAACTACCTCTAGCGTGACTGAGCTGTTCAACTTGGAAATGGCTTAGTAATTTCAATCACCAGATCCAAGAAGAAATGTTAGAATATAAGCTTTCTGAATTTGGTGATTTTAAAAATAGATTTAATCTTTCAGTGTCTTTTGACTCTTGTAAAGAACCCTGGAAGTGTAGTGGATTACCAGCAGGGCTGCTAACCACAAGGTCAACTGTTCGAATTTACCAGCCACTCTATGGGAGACAGATGAAGCTTTCTGCTCCCATAAAGATTTACAGCCTCGGAAACCCTATGTTGTTGTTGTTGCTAAGTGCCATTGAGTTGGTTTCAACCCATAGCGACCCTGTATAGGGTTTCTAAGGAGCAGCTGGTGAGCTTGAACTGCCGACCTTGTGGTTCAAACCAACTTTGCAGTCCAGTGCATGAGCCCACAGCACCACACCAGGACTCCAAGACAGGGTCGTTATGAATCAGAGCTAACTCAGTGGATGACAACCACCACCACCACCAACAGCAGCAGCAAGTGCAGTTGCAGATACAACGAGGTTTCAGTTTGATGACCAGCTTCTCCAGAGCTTCTTATCCCCATAGATTGCAAACCTATTTTCATTTTGTTTTATATGCAAATAAATTTTAAAACAATTTATTTGGTTCTTTTTACTTTATTTCTCCACATCACCTTAAACTTTATTAATCTTACCTAAGTTGGTACCAGAAAAATAGTATTTTCCTTCATTTATGCAAGCATTCACACTTTGAACTATTCATTCCTTTCCTTATTCATTCTGAGTGGGGTGGGAAGTTTAATAGAAGTAGTTGGCCTGAGTCTCAGAAACTGGCAACATTTTATCACTTTTTAAACCCCAAAGCAATTGCCATTAAGATGATATCTTCTTCATGGTGATCCCATATCTGTAAGAGTAGATAGATCTGTGTTCTGTAAAGTTTACAAAGTCTGATTTTTCAGAAGTAACTTCACCCAGCCTTTCTTCTGACGTGTCTGTGGGTGGACTTGGCCCTCCATCTTGTCAGTTAGCAACAAAGCACATTACTATTTGTACCAGGAATTCCATGTAGAATCCACCAGGCAGCGAAGAAAGTAGGAACCCCTGGTGGATGCTGAGCATGTTTTTACAAATATTGACCGAGGATTCCCTGTATCGCTGAGAAAAGCCTGAGCTGTTCTAGAAAACAGGAACAGAGGTTGGATCTCAGTAAATAGACTAACTCCTAACAATCATTTGTCTTTTGCTCATAAAGTTAAACTGCTGACACTTCAGAAAGATTTAGGTTTTCTTATTTGCTGTTGGAAGCAGAAATAAAAGAATTTCTTTTCCACTGCAGCATCTCCCAAGTAACAGCTAATTTTAAGAAACAGGGATGGGATAATTTACATCCAGAAGCTGGACTCTTCCCAGATCAGAAGAAGGCTAGTGTTGGTCTGATAATTAGGTTCTCTGGACCATTGGCCTCCAGAGGACTCGCTGACATTGTTAGGTTCCCCTCACATAGACTTGGGTTAAGATGCCTCCATCCAAAGGATTCTCAAACAGGTGAGTCTACTTGTGTACCTTTACCTATCTTTCTAAATAGTATATGTGTACCTTTGCAGGAGATGAAAGAGAACACTCAGCAGATAACCAATAACCATTCTCTGATGGTGATGATATATGGTTCTGTTGGTAGAGAGTAGATTGGTGAAGAGAAACACTGGCACAAGGTCAATCAATGAAGACGGCTTGACCTGGGAATCACCTGTGAGAATTCCTACACCACAAAGCACAGGTGTGTCATTAGACTTCTCCTAGGAAGTCCTAGTTTCCTAGGACTACCAAACAAATTACGAAGAAATGGATGACTTTAAAGAACAGAAGTTTATTGTCTCATAGATCTGGAGGCTAGAATTCCAAATTAGGTTCTCAGCCTTGTCCACTGAACCTTCTGAAGGTTCTAAGAGAGGAACTATTCTATGTCTTTCCCGAATCAGTGGTTTTTTTCCCGAGTGTTGGTGTATCTTTCTCCTGTGTATGATTTTGTGTGTCTGCTCTCCCCTTTATAAAATCCTTGTTAGAAGTCAGAAGGGATTGGGACTAGGAATGACCCTACTCTGGAATGACAACTCAGAACATCTCCAAAGAGAGAATGTTCCCCAAACAAGTTCACCTTAACAGGTACCTGAGTTAGAACTTCAACATAGCATTTTGGGTGACACAATTCCATCCATAACATCCAGGTATCTGAAATTCTTGGTCTGTGACATTTAGCAGGTGAGTATTGCTGTTAGGTACCGTCAAGTCAGTTCTGACTAGCATTTCCGAGGAGCGGCGATGAGCTTGAACTTCTGACCTTGCGGTTCAATACTTATCCCACAGCCCCATAGTAGGTGAGTATACAGAAGGATAATCTATATTTTAGTTATGGTCTTTGGAAACACATAGTCTAATGCATCACTCAGAAGCCTTTTCAAGGTTGTTGTAAATGATAAAGCAGACACTACTTAGGGCTCTAATCCATTCATATCATTATTGAGTAGTGGAAATACATTTGGCTTTGTTTTCCTTGGTGCCTTCAAGTTATCTAACAGCTGCTATAATTGAAATACCACTAAGAGATGACTGTAACAAAAAGAAATTTATTTTCTCACAGTTGAGGAGGCTAAAGTCTGAATTCAAAGTGCCGGCTTGAGGGAAAGGCCCTTGTCTCTTCTGGGCTTCTGTTCCCAGGCAATCTGCATGTGGTTTGCCATCTGTCTTCTCCCATTTTTGCTTTCCAGATAGCTTATTTAATTTCATTTCAATCTCCAAAGAGATGGACTTAAGATACACCCTACATTAATCCTGCCTCATAAACAGAAGAAACACACTCCATTCCCAAATAGGATTCTAACCACAGACATAGAGGTTAGAGTTTTGAACATATTTTTTGGGGGAGGGGCATAAGCCAATCCATAACCTTTGGTGATATATATTTGCTTAGTTAAAGCTACAGAAAAGTTTTATTAGATTGTGTCATCACTTGGACCCAGTACCTCAGATTTTTATTGAGTGAAATGTTCAAACTAAAAACTATAAATCAGATTCTGGATTTTCTGTGTTGACAATAATAAAAGCTGATTTGTATTTATATTTTTATAAACTTCAATCTTCTATTTTAACAGAAGATTAAATCTTAATTTATATAATATATAGTTAACATATATATGTAGATATCTGTATTATTTTTGTTAAATGCTGTCAAGTCAGTTCTGACTCAATAACCTTATACAGAGTTTCTGAGTAGCCTCTGGTAAGTTGAGCTGCCAACCTTGTGGTTAGCACTACACTGCTTATCCTACAGTGCCACACCAAGACTCTCTCTCCACACACACACACACACACACACACACACACACATATATTATGCAATATATAAATTGTATATGAAATTGCTGAAGTGCCATTTCATTCAAAATTTATTAATCTTCAGAATTTCCATCACGGTTGTTAGAAACTATTGGTAGTGGTTATTTTTAGGCATTAGAAAGAAAAATGGACTTTGTATTCAGTTTAGTTCTGGGACAAAGCTTCCTCCTGCTCTCTATTCTCTCCCTCCCCCTTGTCCTTCCATAACTAACTAATTATTGGGTGTTTGCTGTTTCCCAGGATCTGTTTTACTTCCGAAGATAAAGCTAACGGCAAGAGAGGTGTGGGCTTTGTCTTCCTGGAGCTTCCACTCTAGTGCTGGAGAAAGACAGGGAGCAAATGGACAAACAAGGAAATTCATTACAAATTGGGATGAAGTCTATGACAGGCACCAAAGGCACTGAGGATAGTGTAATGACAGGGTTTGAAGGAGAGTCTGCTTGGATTAAGTGGCCAGAGGAGGCCAGGAGGGGTTGGCATTTGAGTAAAGACTTGAGGAAAAGGTGTGGGAGGAGAATTCCAAGGCCAGGGCTCATCCGGAACAAAGCCCTTTTGTCAGGGATGTTTGTCGTGGTTTGGGGATGAAATGAACCCAGGTGGCTGCTGAGTGAAGGGTGGGATGGCAAAGATGAGGCAGAGACAAAGCAAGCAAGGTCACGGGCACCAAGAGGAGGATTTCGATTTTCTTTTCTTTGTATCTAGTGAGAAGCGATTGAGAGGTTTTCGGCAGAGGAGGGATGTTTTAAGTGAGTGAGGTGAAAATTGCTTTTCCAGCCAGTCACCTGGCTGTTTTGGACCCAGCATTGAGCAGTTATTATAGGCCAGGCTTACTCCAAGAGCTTGAAAGTTGAGTTTGGTTGAACCCTGGTGGCACAATGATTAAATGTCCAGCTACTAACAAAAGGTCAGCAGTTTGAGCCCACCAGCTGCTCCACAAGAGAAAGATGTGGCTGTCTACTTCCATAAAGATTATAGGCTTGGGAACTCTATGGGACAGTTTTATTCTGTCCTGAAATGTTGCTATGAGTCAGAATCAACTCAGTGGAATTCAAAACAAAACAAAACAAACAAACCTGTGTAACGGTAACACTAATTCCTAGTATCTTAGGAGTTCAGCACAAGTCAATAGACTTGCTTACACATGAAGTGTGAGGTCGCTGTCCTCCATGTCTTGGCTAAATGTTCTACATTGTTTCTGCCTTGGAGACTTCCCATCAAGACAAACATGGCGCTATGACAAAAGAAGAAAGAACTTGGAGAGTCATCTCCCCAAACTTCCTTCAGAAATGACACTCACTACTTCCTCTCAAGTTTCACTGGTCTAAGCAAATCACATGATCACATTTAATTTCACAGGAATAGGAAAGCAGAGTCTTCCCAAGGGCTCTGAAGAAGAGAATAAGAAATACTGTCGAGAAGCCAGAAAATAATTCCACGTGTTTGTTCCTCACAGTGACTGAAGAACTAGTTCACTATTATCCTAGGTTTACCAGTGAGGAAATGGAAGCACAGAAGCTTTAAGTTACTGCAGTGCCGTGAATATTTTAATGTCTCTTATGGTCAAAGTTTGTAAACTCAATGTCTCTTATGGTCAAAGTTTGTAAACTCACACGAAGTGATTTTTTTCCTGGTGGGTCTGGATAAGAAAAGGTGGGGGAAGATACTAATGGATTATATGATTCACTTGCGAGTGATTGTTAACCATGCTACTTTGATTGTTGAAAATTGGAACACTCACAAGGGTATAAAATGAGCCATCTCAAAAGCAGGGTGGGGAGGGTAGGGAGTGGATCTCACTACCATCAAGACAAACGGGCCAGGAGTGGAGTGTGTCCTTTGAACGCCAAGGTACCTGTGCATTGAACCTTCTCAACCCAGGGACAGAAAGTTATGACACCAGAAGTGTGGCAGAGGTGCCGCAGCAGCGGAACCAAGAACCAGAGCACAAGATAGGGCACCCGGCTTCCCAGCCCATGGAGCAAGTAAAGCTGAGTGGCTCTGGGCAGGAGGCTTATAGAGTGCAGTGCTGAGTTTACTAACCTACAGAGCTGTAGCCAAGTGGCCAGAGTCTGAGGCTGAAGTGGACTGGTGTGGCCTGTGAGCATTTATCAACAGCCCTAAAAACTTTGTAACATTGCTGGAACTAGGCAGAGACCAGGCCAAAAGGCTAAGGGCCAGAGAGAACATGGCAGAGGAGAGGTTGTCCTGACTGGAAGTACTGTGCCCTGAACATTCCTGACCCTGAATTTTAAACTGTCGACTCCCCTAATTAGCCCCATAAGAGAGAGTGTGGTGACTGAGCTCTGGGCAGATACTGCAGGGAATCACTGAAGCCAGCTGAGTAGAGTGTGCTATAGGAGGAATGGTGGACGCCACGTAGTTTTGTAGTGACTTCAAGATCACAGCCAGAATTTAAGGCACAGCATTAGGATGTAAAATATCTACTCTTACTCTCTAGGCCATTCTGCCTCATATATTGATGATTCTTTAATTTTAATTATATCTAGGGCAAGGATAGAGCTTATTGAAAATGCAGATTCCTGAACTCTTGAGACCTCCCCAAAAATTGTTTCAGCATCTGAACTGGGAACTAGTACCTATGTTGTCACCACACACCTCACTGGCTCCTGATGCTACTGGTCCGTGGACTGCAGCTTGAGGAACACTATTTTGAGATCATCCTGGGTTGTATGGGATAGTGGTGGTGGGTATGTGCCGTGGAGTCGGTTCCGAACCATAGCGATCCTGTATAGGGTTTCTAAGGCTGTAAATCGATAGTGGTGGTAGGTGTGTGCCGTGGAGTCAGTTTCGACTCATAGCAACCCTATATAGGGTTTCTTAGGCTATAAATCTTTACAGGAGCAGAAAGCCTCATCTTTCTCCTGTGGAACTACTGATGCTTTCAAACTGCTGATGGTGAGATTAGCAGCCTGACTCGTAACCACTACGCTAGCAGAGCTCCTTGTATGGGATGGCAGTGGATGAGAAAACATTGGTTTTGCTGTTACAGTGGTCCAGGGAAAGATGATGGAAGACTGAACCAAGCTAGAGGGGTTGCCAGAACCTACACATCAACTGGAAATAAGAGACGAGAGGAATGCAACTAGGGTGAAAGTTGGATAAGCAACCAGTTGGATAGAGATGCCTCTTGGGACTGTAGATTTAGGGGAAGGGAAGTGCAAAAGTTCAATTTCAGAGATGAGTTATTGTTGTTGTTGTCGAGTGCCGTAAAGTCGATTCCGACCCATAGTGACCCTGTATAGGGTTTCCAAGGAGCAGCTGGTGAGCCTGAACCGCTGACCTTGCAGTTGGAACGGCTTTGCAGTCTGGCGCATTAACCCACAGTGCCACACCAGGGCTATTAGTATGACATGTTAAATAGGGAAGTTGGAACTTAAGAGAGAAATCAGGATAGAGATGCTAATTCAGGCATCATCAGCGTGCAGGCAGTAAATACTGCAAGAGTCATCTCACCTCTGATCCTCTGAAATTTTTGTTTTCATGAGCTCTCCAACCTGAGTTTCAAATGTTTGTTTTTTGATTAATAATCTATGTGCAAAAAAAGCTACTAGCCACTTCTCATGGCCTCCTTCTTTACTCAGCTGGGTTCAATAATCCACTGTAATGACCACACAGAACTCAAGAGGCACTACTCAGTGATGGGATTTATTAGGGAAGCGAGCGGGTTACAGTTCAGGGTTAGAAATACTCTGCACACAGTTCTTCCAGGCAGGACAATGACAGTTTCTCCTCAGCCAGACCCACTGGCAGGCGTTTCTCTGCCCAGGCAGTGTTTTCAGGCTCCTGATAAATACCCAGAGGGCACACTACTACACCAATAACCTCAGCTCGAAGGCATTCAGCTCTAACCCCATGGCTCAGCAAATCTAGCTCCCCAATGAAGCGCTAGAGTTTCAATGAACTTGTTAACATTCACGCTGAATCATGTTATCCTGTCGGTATCTTCTCTTACCCAGCTCCATCAGGAAAAGATTCAGTTTGTAAGGTTTACAAAGACTAAGACTAGAAGAGACCTATTGTAGTGAGGTGTTGGTGTTGGTTATGTGCCGTGGAGTTGGTTCCGACTCATAGTGACCCTGTATAGGGTTTCCAAGGCTGTACCTCTTTACTGGAGCAGAAAGCTTCATCTTTCTCCTTTGGAACTGCTGGTAGTTTAGAAGTAGCTGACCTTGAGATTAGCAGCCCGACTCATAACCACTACACTACCAGAGCTCCTATATGATATAGAAAATGTTTACTATATCCTGCAACCAAATATTCTCTCCAAACCACACCTGCAATGAATTGGTTGTAAGACACTCATGCATGCTCTTTCATGCTTTTGGACATTTGATATATTTTGGCTTCCACTTAAAGAGCACTTCTTGGCCTCCACCTTTGGTTACACTGTCTGTGGATTTACAGTAGGCCTTTAAGACTCAGATGAGGCTGCTTTTCCCATGTGATGCCTTCCCTGAACCCCACCCTAACTATCTTCACATCCAGGACACCGTAGCCTCCTTTTCTAGTTGATTCTCTTCCTTTTTTACTTTGAGTTGCCGCAATGTTTTCTCCATTTGGTTGTGACAAAAAAATTCTTAAGTGTAACTGATGGTGGTTGTCATAATACAATAAGACCTGCTGGCTGCCACTGCGCCTTTGAGTTTAATAATTCCCTGCAGTGACTCACAGTGTGGGGGTGTCCACCATACTCACACCACACACACACCATACTTACGACAACAGGTTTATCAAAGCTCAAAAGGATACAAATGAAGAGACACAAAGAGTGTGGTCTGGGAGGGTTACCAAAATGACACCGCTACGTCTCAGTGGACATACTGCCCCTCCTAGAACAGATGTTCTCACCAACCAGGAAGCTCTTGGAGCCTTAGTCTTCAGGCTTTGATTGTCTAATCATGAATGCTAGGCTAATTGACCATGCCTCTTAAAGCTAATTGGTACCAGCCTCCCACTTGGGTCTTTTCTGATTGCTCCAGCACAGATCATCAGGTGTGGCCTGGAAGTCCCAGTCCAAGGTGCCCCAATGACCTCAAGTTATTTCTTTTTTCTTTTGCTTTCTAAGTTCAGTTACCTTGGAGTTTACTTAAAACAAGAGAAAAAGGTCAAAATGTTAGCAATACATACTTTGTTCTTTAAATAACAGTTAGGACAACAGCAGAAGGAATTAAGGAATGCTATACTTGTGATCTGTACAAAACACCAACATTTTAGGTTGTACATAAATAAGTATCTCAAACACTTTTCAAAATACTGTAATAGTCAATACATAGAAGCATGTCTGGTCTTCGGTCTTTAGTGTTTAATGGAACAAATCTGTTCTTTAGATGATCCCTATATTCAGGTGGGATATAGTCAAGGTCATATTTTGGCTCTCGTGCACTTGTTTTCATTTTCTTCAGCTTCGGTTTGAATTTGCATATGTGTAATTGATGGTCTGTTCCACAGTCTGCCCCTGGCCTTGTTTTCACTGATGATATG
>NW_006408519.1:26089205-26093120 GCF_000296735.1 Chrysochloris asiatica
TATGTTGATCTTATATCATGCCACTTTGCTGAATCTTCCAATGAGGAATTGCTGGATCATAAGGTTATTTCTATTTCTAACCTTCTGAGGAAGCATGTAGCAGGCTAATTTTTAAGTTGATAATTTTGTATGGCCCTCAATTATTTTAAAAATATTCAAATGGCCCTTGACATACAAAGTGTTCCTCGCCCCTGTTCTAAAGAATACTCTTTGAAATAACTATCATTAACAAAAATTAACTACATTAAAGTGGAATTAACATTTTATATTAAAAACTGTAAGTTGCTCAAATTCCATTTCCAGAGGTAATGACAGTTGATGGGAATTTATTCTTCCCAATTCTTCGATATGGATACAGAAACAGAATAATAGGTGAATATTATAATCAACTGGAGTTCTGGTGTGGTACTGTAGGATAAGCACTGGACTACAAAGTCTGTTTGACAAGGTCAGTAGTTTAAACTCACCAGGCGCTCCTCAGAAACCCTATATACAGGGTTGATATGAGTCAGAACTGACTCAATGACACTTAACAATAGTGACGACATTATAATCAAAGAGTCAGATTATACATCCTATTGTGCAACTTGCTTTTTCATGTAACAATGTGTCTATTAACCAAATTTCCAAATGATTCTGTTAGATAAATAATGTAAAACTCTTGCATTATCTTTTAATTCCATTGTTCCATGAACTTTTAAAAAAAGCTTTCTTGTATACTTGAAGAGTTTCACGTCAATGTTAACGTTTAAGCCATCTATATTTTTTCAGAGATATTTTGCAGTGAGTTCTTTCTCTCAGAATCATAATGTAGGAAATATTACACATAGAAACCTTTGAATAAAATTCTACTTCATGCAAATAATATATTACCTTTTCAATATCACCCTAATAAATAATGACACGGGATGAAGGAAGCAAAAGTGATGTTTATAAAAATGACAGGCAATGATGATTTTAAAAGCAGAAGGAAAGGCCAACAGTATAAATGCATTGCCAGTGTTAGCAGGATGATTTGCTGGTTTGGTAGCATTTCTAAATGTATAAGTATCAGTAATGGTTCATTTTTTTCTATATGATGTAATAAAAAACATATGCTGACATGCCTGAGTAACCATATTTTGTTGTTTATCTTAATTGAATTTCATCTTATAAGAAAATATCCATGACTAATGTCAGAGACTTCAATGTTAATAGCTTAACTGAAAGGAAATTTTATAATGAAATCCAGGGAAGTAAAAATATCCCTTTCAAGGTTTTTCATACTAAAAGAAACATTCTTTGATGGTTATCAAGGATGGAAGGGAAGGTAGAGAAATTCACTAGCTAGAGGGTAGGTATGAGTTAACACAGGTGATAGGGAGGTGACAGATGAAAGATGAAGACAGGAAGGTATTCAAGGGCTCAGGGAGATAGAGATAAACAGTGTTATATACACAACCCTGGAACAACAGAGTTCTGCAGGTAGATACATGGACAGAGACACAGGCTGGATGGGTGTGGGAGGAGGAGTGGGAGTGTACCTGGTGTGGTTCTGGGGGTTAATGTGCTTGACAGCAAGGTGGACAGTCCAAGCTCACCAGCTACTCCTTGGAAACCCTATACAGGGTCACCATGAAGAGATTCGATGGCACTTAACAACATTTGTACGTGCAAACACAACTACGAATGTGGTGGAGCTTACAGCGGGCAAAGTGATGAAAACTTCTTAGATATTATCAGACATCTTATGGCAACGAGTTGCTGGGCCTTAGGCTCAGGACCTTAGTCTAAGGTCAACTGGTATAACAGAGTTCACCAAGACAGTGTTCTGCCTCCTACTTTGCTGAGTAGTGTCTGGGATTTTAAAAGCTCATGAGAGGTTATTTGAGGTGCAGCCATTGCTCTCTCCATTTGGAGAAGAAAAGAAGTGTGCTGAGAATTGAAGATGCTTGGATACAATTAGTCCAACAGACTGATGGAACACGTAAACATCAGTCTTCACAACTCGGAGACCAGAAGAACTAGATGGAGCCCGGCTACCACTAGCAGTCTCTAAAAGGGATCACTTTAGAAAGTCCCAGATAGAGTGGGAGAAAATGTGGACTAAAATGAAAAATTATGATTAGTAATAATAATTAAAAAGACTGGTCAGAAAGAGACTTGAGGAATCTGAGAATCTGGCCCTTGATTACCCAGCAGGTCTGGAAAGGAACCCACCCTTGTGGCCCAAGTCTTGAGGAATCTGAGAATCTGGCTCTTGATTACCCAGCAGGTCTGGAAAGGAACCCACCCTTGTGGCCCAAGTCTTAGTTAGTTGTTGTTGTTAAGTGCTGTGGAGTCGGTTCCGACTCATAGTGAACCCCGTACAGGGTTTCCGAGGCTGTAAATCTTTACGGGAGCAGAAAACCTCATCTTTCTCCCGCAGAACCACTGGTAGTTTCAAACTGCTGACCTTGCGGTTGGCAGGCCAACTCCTAACCAGTACGCTACCAGAGCAGTCAGTAGATAGGCTTATATGGTGGACAACACTGGTGAGGCCTGCTCACCATGAAATGATCAATCATTCAAGATGAAAAGGGCAACCAACATTTACCCAAGGGCAGCGTTGAGAAGGGATGGGCAGGTGGATGGAATGAATAGGAAGCACAGGGAGGAAGTGGGTAACTGTTGTTACACGGAGGGAATTGCAATCACTGAGATGAAACAAAGTGTGTGACTTGTTGAACATATAACTGATGATCTTGTCTGTAAAACGTTACAAAATTCACAATGAAAAGTTAAAAAATATATATCCTTTTCAGATGTAAGATGATTCTCTATGGAAACCAAATAAAACTAACGCTAAGATAGAAATGGGAAATTTAACTTTTGAAGACATTTATCTCCATTTTTCAGTGTCTTGTGGTCTGGCCCAAACCCAGGGAACACTGATAAGACTATATCCTGGTTATACTCTAAAAATCATGCAGCAAGATTGTTAACCAGTTCAGGTTTCCCTCTAAGATGTCATGGTTTGAATGTTAAAGAGAATTTGATTGATCAAAGAGCCGTATGTTTTCACTTTGGTCTTTCTCATACATGTACTATATTATACCTAAAAGCAGGACAATTTGGAGGCTGAACTTTACAAATAAAATTCCTTTCACAAAAATTGCAGTTATCAGATTTGGACACCCCAGACAGCAGCCCTGCTAACATGGTTTCCATGGTTACTGGCTGCCTGCTCTTTCTTGGTGTGTTGCCAGCAGGTCCCATCTCTGATTTCACTGTTGAGTGAGTATGTTTTATCGAACAGCACTAGAGACTGGGAGTAATAGAAAAGCTAGTAAAATGGATGCAATTCTAAAACTGAATGGGCAGGTATGTGGCATCAGTACTTTGTTTACCTTCTACAGCCTCAGGGAAGTTTACTTTTCTTCTGAAATTATCTGTCTTCCCTATCTACTAGTGCTTGCCAAAGGAAATGGATCTATGTCTGCAGGGCTGAAGATAGTAAAAGCAGGCCATTAGCCCAGCAACTAGGTGGATTGTAACAGGCTGGTTATCTGTATTTAGACAGCTGAACAATGATTGTACACCACTTCTAAACCTTAACAATTATTTGTGCTTTGAATTTTCATACCTATCAAACCAGGCACTGACTGCAACAAGAACACTGGTATCTGGAAGCAATCCCCTGCTTTCTTCCTCCTTGCTCTCTTTGTAAAGCCATTGACTACTGTTGTTGTTTGTTAACATGGAATTGGTTCTCCTCTTGGTGACTCTATGTCATCCTGATCGCTGAGGCGAACCCACTGTGTTTGTGACTACCAGTGAAGGAGGCTTCCTGTGGATCCTCTGCAATACATAAGACTATAGGTGGAAGCCTGAACCACATCCAGATCTCCAGAGATGGGAAATTCCCACTTGAAAGGACAAGCAGACCAACCTGGA
>NW_006408519.1:26094420-26109947 GCF_000296735.1 Chrysochloris asiatica
TACCTCCCAACATAGGGCACTCATCTCCTAGCTCTCTATCAGATAGTATTCTGCTATGATTTACAGGGTTTCCATTGGCTATTTTCTGGAGGTAGTTTGCTGAGCCTTTTAACCTAGTCTGTCTTAGTCAAGAAGCCCAGTTGAAACATGTCCACTAAAGGTGACCTTCCTGGTATTTGAAATACCAGTAGCATAGCTTCTAGCATCATAGCAAAAAGCAAGTCACCACACTATGGCAAACATAACGGCATTTATGGACTTATATACTAGCTTGGAGTTATCCATATATTTTTCCCTCAACTAAAGTCTGGATATCTCACCTGAATGCTCATCCAGTTCACAGATGACTTCCTAAATTAGTCTCTGTGTCAGAGGCTATCTTGTTGTTAATATCAGAGTCAATTTCGGCTTATAGTGACCCTGTACAAGTTTTTCAAAAGCAGCTGGTGAGCTTTAACTGCTGACCTCAAAGTTAGTAGTCCAGTGCTTATCGTACAGTACCACACTAGGTACAGCCAAAACAAGTGTATCTATTCCTTGCGTATACATTTGACTGTAGTTTCCCAGACCTCCTCAGTATGACTGCGTGACAGGGTCTCATCAAAGGAATATGTATGTGACTTCTAAACCTAGGTGGTTAAGAAATATATGTGTTCCCTACCTGCTCATCTTTCTCACGTTGTCATCTGACTGCAGACTCCAGGGCCTGTAGAAGGGTGGAGTCGTAGATGGAAGGTGTTTGGGTCTGGAATGGCTTTGTGGAAGGCTGTTGACTGGTCAGAGACATCTGCATGGTTGTGTTACATGACCAAGAATTCAACTTCCAATGTGGTGGTGTTGTCAATGTGTAGTAGTCCAGAAATGTGAGTGTTTGCTCCAGCTAGCATCATGCATGCCACAAGCAATTACTATGCACCTACCGTGTGCCAGGCATGCTTTCAGACGCTTCCATGAGCCTAACAGCACTGTACTGTTGTTAAGTGTTGTTGAGTTGTTTCTGACTTACAGCAACCCTGTACAGGGTTTCAGAGGAGCGGCTGGTGAGTGTGAACCGACCTTGCTGTTCAAGCTGACCTTGTGGTCCAGTGTTTATCCTACAGCACCACACCAGGACCAGGGGCTGGGATACACAAAAGTAAAACCAAAATCACACATACATTCTTTGTACTCAACAAGCTCAACAGATCAGTAGAGATATGTGTATAAATAAGCAAGTATAGCACATAAGACAATGATTGTAACAGATATAGATGCAGGGAACTAATAGAGCAAAGGAGAAAAATTACCTAATGGTACCTGGGGAAGAGCTGAGATGTCTGAAACGTGGCAGACAAGGGCTTGGTCAAGAAGAGCTCGGGGGAGGTGTTCTAAGCATGAAAAAAAGGAAAGGGAACTATCGACATTTAAGAGGGATTAGAATGAAAGAACGGAGCCCGGGTAAGACTGTAGAATAAGCATGGGACTGCTAACTGCAGTATCAGTAATCCGAAGCCACCAGCCACTCCACTGCAAAACGATGAGGCCGTCTGCCCCTGCACAGATGTACAGTCTCGGAAACCCTGTACAGGGTTGGTTGCCATCAGTCAGAAACAACTTGATGGCCGGGGTTTGGTCTTGGATTAAAATGTAAAGGAGACCAGAATGGGCTAATAACCAAAAAATCAGTGGTTTAAAACCACCAACCACTCTGTGGGCTAAAGAGTAGGATGATGAACGTTCCCATAAAGATTTAGTTTCCGAAAGCCTGTAAAGGGTGGCTATGAGTAGGAATCAGCTTGATGGTACTGGATTTTGTCTTGTTTGTTTGAATGTAAAGTTCAAAAACAGGAGTGGATGGAGATGGGGAGGGAAGGAAGGCTTAGTAAGCCTGGTAGGTGCTGTGGTGGTGGTGGATGTACCATCGAGTCGGTTCAAGCTCATAGAGACCTTGTGTAGGGTCTCCAAGGAGGGGCTGGTGAGTTTCAACTGCCTACCATATGGTTAGCAGTCCAGTGCATATACTACAGCGCCACCCCAGGACCACTGTAGGTATTACATGAGTGTTGATTTTAGAATAAGCTGGAATTGATTTGATGGCAACAGATTTAGATGGAGACCCACGATAGTTTGATTTGGGAGTGATATGATGACATATCAATGTTAGAACTATGTGGGGGCTTCAAAAAGATCATTGAAGAAATTCCGTTATCTCTAAGTTCCATTTTCCATGAACTTTTTGAAGCCCCCTCATATCTTCTTGAATTCCATGTTAGGATGGACTAAAGCATGTTTTAGCTTGGTGGATTCTGAAAGTAGACCATGAAACAAGGGTTTGGGTGAAGGCAGTTTATTTGGGAGGAGACCCAGGGAAGCAATAGTGAGACCACAAGGGAAGACAGGGAAGAGGACAGTCAGTCTAGAGGTGTTGGCTGTTGTGGGCACTGCGTGTCACTCTCCCCTTACTAGAATGTAGGCTCCGTGATATACCGAGAAACTTTATATTATTCATGCATGTATCACAAATCCATACAAGAGTTTCTGGGATGTAAATATGCGTTGAATGAAGGGATGTAATACACAAGCTTATTTCCTTGTTGGTGGCGACAGCAAAGTTAGTTGATTAATCATTCTTTTCAAGGTGAAGACTTCTAGCTCAAATTTTCAGAAGAATACACAGATTCACATTTCTCCAAGATTTACTGGCTCTGCATGTACACCATGCTGGTAACAGTGTATCCTAAGAAAGTGACTGGTAATGCTCTTCTAACAAGTTAGAAAAATATTTCGTTTGAACTATGTGAATTTGCCCCAAACTAAAAGACAGATGCCTCATATTCAGAATTTCCTCTACATACTCAGACCCTTTTCAGTCTTGTGACATTACGGAAGATGCCAGGTGGTATCATGATTCCAAAGTGTTGATTCTAAACCATTTAATCAGAAAGTTGATGAGTTGGAGCTCAGTAACAGCAACCTATAAAACACAGGTGTTCCACCAGAAACAGTCTGGCCTTCCCGCAGCTGTTGTGTGTAAGGGTTTAATAGACATTAACCTTGGAATTGAAGACTGAGGGCAGTGAAGGCAGAGTTAGTCTTCAAATACGGGTTTGAAATCAAGAGTTTCTCATCAACGCATGGCCCCGATACAGTGTGACTCAGTCAGAGGCCCTGCCATGCTGTCTTCATGTGGAAAGTACAGCCTAAGCCTTCCCGGCAGCCAGCCTTATCAAAGCTGGCCCTCAGGTAGTGACCGTCTGTGGTACCGGTAGGTTAGCAGAACTCAGATTCACGTTCTCCCAAGGTAAAGCCCAAGCAAAAGGGATACTGCAAAACTACTCAACTCTCCTACTTTAGATTTTTTTTTTTGGACAGAGTTGGAGAAATTTCATTTTCTCTGCAAGAGCTTGTGTTTAAGTTGAAACGGAGCCTTCGTGTCTGTCTTGGAAAGATCATATATTCTTAAATCGGGTTCTATCCAATTCAAACTCAGCACTGGCGAGAAGCAGCAGAAAGCCTCCTGGGCTGCCCCGACCTTGCTACCTGTTCTGTGGGGGGAACTGTGAGCCAGCGGAGACCTGACTTTCTTCCACTGTTGTTCTTGGCTGAAGGGAAGGCAGGAAAGGTAGGAAAACACACCAGTAAGCTGCAGCATACTGAGGGACAGGGGATGTGCACAGGTATAGTGTTTAGACCCAGCGTGGCAGCGTTCCTTCCTTACCAGCAACTCGAGAACATGGCCCATTTGGTGTATTAATAAGGAGACAGTTGGTATCAACCTCACCAGGCAGAGTTTGTCTGGTGATCGCTAAAGAAAATGCCAGCAGACAGTATCATAATTCATCTTGATAGAATAAGTATTAAGCATATGAGAGGAAGGCATGAATGTTTGGACAGAGTTGTAAAGACCTGCCTCAGACTTGAACGCCACATACTGTGGTCCAGCTATGAGGTCTTGCTGCCCCTGAGGTCCCTTCATGCTTGGAGATGAGAGCACACTCTGGTGCCACCATGTCCATTCAGGGAGCACTAGTGAGGCGCCCCCTGATTTTGTATACAGTCTCTCCTATGCAGCCACTCTGCTGGACCCTGGGACGTGTATGTGTGTGTGTGTGTGTGCGCGCGCGCACGTGCGTGTGGAGCTGCTACACTCATTTCTCCTCTAATGTGACATTCTGAAAAGAAAAAAAAGTCCTTGTGTAATGAAATTCTATACTCAAAGAAATGACTGGCCGTGTGGAGAAATGGAGTTAAGGCAGAAAAGCAAAAACATGTAGTCTTGTAATACAATTAAAAAAAAAAAAAGCCATTATAATTTTAAACGTTACAAATCCCTAGTAAATAAAGGCAGACTATAGTGGGATGCTTACAGGATAAGCACCGAACTACTAACTGCAGGATTGATGGGTCAAACCCACCAGCCGGTCCTTGGAAACTCCATACAAGGTCAGCACTATGAGTCAGAACCGACTTGTCAGCCCTTTAGCACCACAGTAAACAGAGACCCTGACCTTAACGTGAGGTTTGCTTGCTGGAGGTCTTTATAGTCAAGGGATATGGCTTTGAGTTGCAGGGACAGGGGAAGATCCTGCTAAATGCAGTAGGACACCACATGGCTGGCTGTGACTTACTGCCCCTGCTGTCTTTCCTCTGAACCAGCCTACGCCAGAACTCTAGTTCTGTGACCTATGTGGCTGCACCTGAGATCTGATGACATAAGGCATGCTCGTGCTACACTAGGTCTGGCCTGTGATCTCTAAGTGGGGCAGGGGACGGGGGTAGGAGAGGCAGTGCCTTTCAGACCCCGCAAAGCAGATGATCCTGGGGTGGTGTCTCTTAGTGAGTATTGTTAAGTGCCATCGAGTTGGTTCTGACTCACGGTGACCCCGTATAGGGTTTCCAACTAGTGGCAAGGGAGAATGAACTGCTGACCTTGTGGTGCTAAACGAGCTTGCGTTCCAGTGCTTTCTCCCACATTGCCACACCAGGACTGCACTTTCAGGGAGTACAATAGCATTGTTCTGTTATTCCGGTGTTGTAGGGACCGAGGTATCAGACGACATATTGCATTAGGCAAATCTGCTGCACAGGAACTTTTTAAAGTGTTGAAGAGCAGAGATGTCAGCTTGAGGACTAAGGTGCGCCTAACCCAAGCCATGGTATTTTCAATAACCTCATATGGATGCGGAAGCTGAACAGTGAATAAGGAAGATCATAGAATTGATGCCTTTGAGTTGTGGTGTTGGAGGAGAATACTGAAAGTGCCATGGGCTGCCAAAAGAACCAATAGATCTGTTTTGGAAGAAGTGCAGCCAGAGTGCTCCTTAGAGGCCAAGATGGCTAAGCTTCGTCTCTCATACTTCGGACACATTGTCAGGAGGGAGCAGGCGTTGGAGAAGGATATCATGCTTGGTAAGATGGAGGGTTGGAGAAAAAGAGGAAGACCCCCAACGAGACGGATCGGCTAGGTGGCAGTATCGATGGACTCAAGTGTGGCAGCAGTAGTGAGGTTGGCCCAGGCTCGGACATTGTTTCGTTCTGCTGTGCATGGGGTCGCTATGAGTCGATTCCGACTCGATGGCACCTAACAACAACAAGAGACCGAGAGGCTATATAGGACACAAGGAAAGAAGTTTGGAAATGCCTTTGGGTAAACCTCCCCTACGATGCGGGACAGAAGCACTCAGGTGGGTGGGAGTTTAGACACAAGAGTTACTGAAGGAACATGGAGGTGGGGTGATTTCTCAGGGCCTGAGAAAATCTGCACCCACGGGCTCTTGTTGGTGACTAGTGGCTGCAGTGGTCTGTTGCCGTCATTAAAGCAGCACTGAACAATTAACCTAGTATGCAAATTTATTTTTATCATTGATAACAATCATATCCGATAGAAGAAATCTATAAAATAATTTATGTGATTGCACTTTCCTGTTAAGGGAGTATCTCTTCCTGACCTTCGCCCACAACTGCCATCACCTGTAGTAGGTGACTTGTCAGTATACGGCTGCTGTCCCATTCTAGGTCACAGGTTAGGAAAAGGCATCAGGAAGAGGTTCCAGCTCATTGTGCTTCTGTCCTCCTACAGCCGGTAGTCTTCAGGTCTGGAAAAGAAAACCAACAAACAGCTGTGTCTTCATCAATTGGTATGTCAATGCCTGAGGGTGACTGTTTTCAGCATTTAAAGGTAAAGTAACTGTTCCTGAGCACCATCTACAAACACTGCTCGCATATCAACATTTGGGTGGGAAGCAGGAACACCAAATCATCAGCAAGTGGGAGAGCTAAGTGACAGTCCCCAGGCCCTTGGAGAGTGTAAGCATCCTGTGCAGGGATTGATTTAGTGCCTTACAAAGCTGGAGTTAAGTTCTCGGTTATCTTCCTAAGCACTATTCATAAAACTCCTCACAGAAAGGATTAGGGTGTTCTTTACAAGAATTTAAAACTCATACAAAGATATGGATTTAGCTTATGAAGGCAAATCTTGACTGGGAAAATTTCCAATTTATACTATTTTATCATGTTAAGTTTCATTTTCACTGGATACATAAAAAAGTAACGGTACAAATGCTGGACTTTTTCTGTGTTTATTTTTCACACCCACGTAGCTGGTCTTTCTTCTCATTTAGATGTGTATAGGATTAGCCACACTTACAATTTACTCCCAGCCATCAATCAAAACAAACAGTTGCCAGGAAAATGCTACAGCAGAATAATCAAGTGAAGCAAAGGAGAACAGAAAGTACACACATTTTACAAGTTTCTTGTTATCTTTCAGGTAGCACATTTGTAGGTACTGGACTCATATGAAACTGTCTGAAGAAAGTTAGAAACAAATACACGTAAATAGGTATTTTTGAGCCAGCTGTAAAAATATTCAATAGTTTGAGTTCCTTTTAAAAGCAGATGAACAGTTGGAGACAACAAACCTAGACCCTTTGTACATTTACATTGTGTTTTCAACTGAATACTCACAAAATACCAGACAGCCTGGCTGTGAAAAAACTGGAGTTGAGAAAATGAACGACGTGATAGTTTAAAACTGTTTACTGTTTAATTCTGAGGAGCTTGGGCACAATAGGCCCCTCTTCTCAGCTTTCTATAACCACAAGATGAGAAAACGGCATACTTTTGTTACTGGGTGTTTGAAAACTCTTTCCAAATATGAAAACTGCATGCAAATTTGGAAATGACAGTTTGGGATGGTAGGTTGAAAGTGGCTCCAACGTGTACCCTTTTAACCTTTGCTGTGTGACTCAGTGTGACGCAAGCTGTTCCCAGTCAAGAGACACCAGTGCATTTGAAGAAACAATTTATCCTTTTGTCCAGCTGGTTCATATAACTACAGCAGGGCGGGCAGTGATGTGACCAGAAAGAAATGCACTCAGCCGATGTCCCACAAGAAGTCTCTGCAATGTTACTCACTAAAATTCAATGTGTTTAGCCAGGGACAAGCTGTCTTCACACCAGAGATTAATTCATTAAGTACAAACGACATGACAATTCCATCTCCCAGTGGCATTTAGCAGTACAACTGGCAAAGTGTCAGAAGGGTCCAATCTGTAAGTGAAGAGCTGTGGCTGCCAGCCTAAAGGTAACAGCGCTAACGAAGCCCAGACTGGTTTCAAAGTAACAGACTAATCAAAATTGGATGCTTCAGAAGCAACGCAGGTTGAGACATAACTACATTTCTGATATTAACTAAATTTTCATAGTTATTAAATATTCAGTTGTTGATAATTGCCATTGAATTGGTTCCACCTCATAAGAGACCCTATATAGGGTTTCCTCCGAGGCTACAAACAGCGACCCTGTATAGGGTTTCCAAGACTTTAAATCTTCGAGGGAACAGAAAGCCTCATCTCTGCATGCTCGAACTGTGGACCTTGTGGTTTGCAGTCCAGTGCTTATCGTATGGAACCACTGTGCTCCTAAATATTCAGTAGCAAGAATCTGTTTTTCACAACGACCTTCAAACAATATCGTTTTAAGCACTATTATCTTGAGTATGGAAGCATTTCTTTAAAAGAACTTAACTTTGGACTTCAGTTTTCTCTGTAAAATGGTGGGTAAATACATTTGGTTTGTGAATAAATGAAAGCTAAAAAAGCATAGGGTTTATACCACAGTTCAAATAGAGACATTTCTATTACTTGTCCCATTTGGATGATTTCTTTTCCAAGAAGAAAAGCAGTCAGTCATGAATCCATGAAGTTGTATATAATTGTTGTAAATTGTACTTAGACCTTAACTTTTTTCCACTACTAATATTTTTTAGTAAAATCTTATTCCAAAACAAGACATTTCAAAGTCTAAAATATAATTTGGATAGTAAGCTACTACTAAAAACTGAAAGACCAGTTTGGTTGACTTGTAGCAATTCTATCCAGTGTATGGATGGAATTATTTAGAATAAGCCATTTGAGACCTCTGCTGACATCTCATATTTCCCGAATTAAACACGTTAGTTGGACAGGTGAAGCCAAGTAAACAAGACTTAGCACTCTTGATACTTTGTCATCAGAAATAGTTCAACAGTCCATTTCTAAAAGCTACACTGGTAGGACTGTTTCATAAGTTTCAAATCCTTTTAATTAGAATGAACAGAAATTACGTTTGTATTCCATTATCAAATTTAAGCTCCAGTTTCTACTGTAAATAAGTCGGTCTTGGTTGTTTAAGTCGGGATTGCTTTTTATTTGAACAAGTCGTGCTGATCTGTTCATCTCCAAAAGAACAGTGCTGTTTAGAATGACTAATTTGAGGAAACTCAGCCCTTGGAAAGGTTGAGGTCTGTGGTTTAAGCCAACACTGAGCTGGTTTAAGTGGGTTGGAAAGTAACCTTGCTCCCCGAGTCCAGCTAATAACTCAGATTGAAGAGCAGCAAATTAAGTTAAATCTACTAGGAAAATGTCACATGGCTAGATGGGAAAAAATTATGGAAACATTTGAAGCTGTCTAGATCTCAGCTCCTTATGGAATGTAAAAAGTTAAAAAAATTAAAAAAAAAAAACAAAACCTTCTCAACTATGTTTGTTTAAATCCGCATGCATTTAAAAGGCACAGAATATTTTTTTTCTCTCTGAGGCAGAAATCTACTAAAACAGAAAATGTGTAGATTTTTAGGGTTGGCAACTTTGCTATCAGAGGGCATGACTTATGCTAACTCCAAACTCTGCTCTCTCCTAGAGCTCTGGAACAAAGACAGTGCCCACCAAGTCCTCTTCCAGTTCTAATAGTTCCAGCTTTTGGAATACGATTTCCCTTTTACAAGCTAGTTGGATCCCCTATTAAGCTCCTTAAATTTATTCCCCCTTTCAAGAAAGACAATTCCAGGGACAATCCTGGTCATCTTTGTACCTTCCCACATCTTTACCCTGAACTCTTCTCTGAAGACATACATACTTCTAATTGCAGCGCACTCTGTAGTGAGTACTGCATCAGGAATGCAGGTTTTCCATGCAAACATCTGTTTTCAAGCATTCATTGATGCTGAAACTTTTAACACTTAGTTTCTCTACAAAGATGAGAGTGTTGCTAAAAATAACTACTAACAAGTGAGAACACACACACACACACACACACACACATATATTTTGGGGGTTGTTTGTTTCACTAGTGTTACAACACTCTACAAGATAATGCAAAGCAAAGTGATTCAAGTTGAAATTTTCCAGTCATCTGGGTTTTCCTAAGAAAAACTCTCACAGAATTCTGTAAAAACGAAAAAGTTTAACAGGATCTAGTTTTACATTTAGCCTATTGTAAAGAAAAAATTCCTAATACACTGAGCATTTTTGTATTTGTCACAATTATTTTGTGGTTTTGTAATGTGTTGGCAAGACTATAATAATTACGGGAATAATCACTGATTGTGTTACAGTAAATTGATCAATCACAGGTAGTTTTAAAAAAAAAAGTTATAATCCCAGTTAGTTAAATTGTGATAAGTGAATACAACTGTTGTTTTTCTCTTTTCTTTAAAGAAAAAAAGGGATGAATTCTACGTGTAATCTTCACAATGACTATTTCTACAAGGCAAACACACATCTACTAAAAGAAACCTCCTAACATAATTCTGCACAGTTGATGTGTCTATGAGATATACAAATATGAGCACACGATGTCTACCCATGATGTAAGAAGTGAGGTATGGAAGTCAGTCCGACTCATAGGGGAAGTGGCTTCTAGAAAATGAGCTTTATCTCTGTGCAAGGTCTTTTATATCATTGTTTAAAAAATACGTATTGAAATTTTTTTCAAGTAAACAACTAGCAAAGGGAAGTTTACTGCATTCTGAAATTAGGTCTAAGAGAAAAATATAATAGCCTTTGTTAAGATCATTTAAAATAATGTAAGTGAAATTACAACAATGATAGCATTTTAGTATTAAACCAATTTTGTTTAAGGTTTAGTTTGCAAATTGTTCTATTGTTCAAAGGCCTTTGGCTTCTTAGAGAAAGCTAATGAACTTACACTTAGCTGAAACATAATTATAGTTTTAATTACTAAATGTGCATCTTAATGTAGACACATACTGAAGTTTTACTGCTAGGGAAACCCAAACCAAGGCGAGTTGTTTCTGTGTCTGATTGTGGAGCAATCCAGGTCCATCTGTTTCAGTCAAGTCTCTACAGATTCCTCATCAGGTTTATCTTTAATAAATTCCAGTGAGTACATTCCAAAGGATGATTATATTCTTGGCTTAGCCATTCTGGCTAGAACAAAAGCATATTTTAAGCAGGTTCTTCCTCCAAAAGGAGATTTCAATCATAAAAGGCAAAGCTACCAGGATTGAGAAATTCCACTGGCATGTCACAAAGCTTAATTGCAATTGTAATGTATATAATATTTACGATTAGAAGTTTCTGGAATGTCAAACAATGAAAATGGCATGGTCCAGTAAGCTATACCTAACAATGATGCTACTCAACTGTGAATTAGTTCAAATTCAAATGTCAGTTCCTTAGTCATATTAGCTAGAGTGCAAACGCTCACTAGTCACATGTGGCCAGTGGCTATTCTAAAAAGATATAGAACTAAAAAATCATCTATTTCTTAGATAAAAAGTTTCTGGTTGATTCAAAATCCACTTTCCTAGTTCCATGCATTCCCCAGCAATAATGACTACCTGGATTTGACATCTGCTCTAGTGTGCAAGGAGACTGAAATGTCAGGTTAGGGTGTACTGAATGGTTTGTCTCTTCTACACTGAGTCTTTGCAATCCCCACCATATGACTCTTTCTGCTAGGTCTGCATGAGAGAAGGAGGGAGGAAGTTACTGAGAGGGTAACTTGACTCAGCTGTGGCTACTAACAGAGTTAATTGTAATTATAAAACTTGTAACTCTAGCATGGTATAAAATAAATCTTCTCAGAGCCGGAACTTGGGTGTGGGGGTGAGTGTGGGTGAGTCAGTGTGTGTTGCATGTGGTGCAGGGTATGTATGTGTGCGTGTGTGTGTGTGTCTTACCACCATCAAAGAAGAGCAGCCAGGAGGGGAGCGCATCCTTTGGACGCAGAGATCCCTGTGCAATGAACCTCTTGGATCCAGAGACAGGAAACTGTGATACAGGAGGGGTGGCAGAGGAGTAGCAGCAGGGGAAATAGAGCCACAGCACCCGACAGAGGGATGGGCTCCCAGCCCACAGAGTAAGTAAAGTTGAGTGACTTTGGGCAGGTGGCTTGCTTGCAGAGTGGGGCTTCTCCAGGCACTTAACTGGGGGAGCTAGGTTTTCTGAGCCACAGAGCTAAGCAGAGCACCCTCCGGCTGGTTCTGACCCACAGTGACCCTGCAGAGGGTTTCCCAGACTATAAATACTTGTGGGAGCAGAATGCCTCATCTTTCTCCTGTGGAGCACCTGGGGCTTGAACTGTCAAACTTGTGGTGTGCAGTCTAGTGCTGATCTTACCACACCTCTCTGGCAAAGCAGAGAGAGGTTCATCTAAAAAGAGGAGGACGCTCAGTGAGGTGGACGGACACAGTGGCTGTCACCCTGGGCTCACCAAGCAGCTTGTTTGTGAGGATGCTGCTGTACACAGGGCCACTGTAACTGGAACCAGCTTGATGACGGCACCTAACAACAGCAACAACACATGCACTGGGGCTGCACTCACACCAATGGGTAGCCCTGGCTCTCGAGGAGCTTGATGTGGTGACAACAGAGCTGGGCAGCAGCTGCTATGTCAGCTTACGGTGGACACTTCATCTACATATGACGTTTAGTGAGACTTCTCAAAGGAGCTGACATCGGAACTACAGGCTAAAGAATGAATGGAGGTGGGTCACCCGAGGGGAGAGAGTGAGGTGAGCTAAGTATGGAAAGCACTCTATAGAATGGGATTCTGGAACACTTCATTGTGGTCATGAAGAACCTGGACAGAGAGTAAGAGGCAGTTTTTTGAACAGAACATGGGGATTCTGAATGGTTTAAAATCAGGAAAGGTGTTTGTCAGGGTTGTATCCTTTTACCTTATATATTCAATGTGTAAACTGAGCAAATAATTTGAAAAGTTGGATTATATGAAGAACACACATCAGGATTGGAGGCAACCTATGATATGCAGAGGGCATACCTTGCTTGATGGAAGTGAAGAAGACCTGAAATGCTTACTAATGAAGATGAAAGATTACAGCTTTCAGTATGGTAGCACCTCAATGTAAAGAAAATGACAATCCTCAGAATTGGACCAATAAACATGATAAACAGAGAAGAGACTGAAGTTGTCAGAGACTTAATTTTCCTTGGATCCACAATCAATGCTCATGGAAGCAACAGTCAAGAAATCAAATTTGCATTAGGCAAATATGCTGCAAAAGAACTCTTTAGCGCATTTAACAGCAAAGATGTCAATTTGAGAATTAAGGTGCACCTGATGCAAACCATGGTATTTTCAATAGCTTCATGTGCATGTGAAAGTTGCACAATGACTAAGGAAGACTAGAATTGGTGCATTTGAAATATGGTGTTGGAGAAGAACACTGAAAGTATCATAGACTGACAGAAGAATGAACAAATCTGGTTTGGAAGAAGTACAGTCAGAATGCTCCTCATGAACCAGGATGGTGAGATTCCACCTCTGGAACCTTGGTAACGTTGTCAGGAGAGACAAGTTCCTGAAGAAGGACATCGTGATCAGTGAAATGGTGGTGGTGAGGTGGGGGGGCGGGTGATCAACAAAGAGGAAGACCTCCAATAAGCTGGACTGACACAGGGACTCTAATGATGGACTCAGCACAGCATTCATTGTGAGGGTGGGGCAGGGCTGGACAGTGTTTTGTTCTGTTGTGTATAGAGTTTGCTAGGAGTTGAAACCAATTTGAAGGCACCTAATAACTGGGGAGTCCTGGTGTGGCGCTGTGGGTTAATGCACCAGACTGCAAAGCCGTTTGAACTGCAAGGTCAGTGGTTCAAGCTCACCAGCTGCTCCTCAGAAACCCTATGCAGGGTCACTATGGGTTGGAACCAACTTGACGGCACTTCACAACAACCACAACAACAACAATGGCAGATCAGAAGCCCTGGTGCTGCAATGGCCACCTGCTAGGCTGCTGACTGAGAGGTGGACCATCAGCTGTTCTGTGGGAGAAAAGACCTGCAACTTCAGAGACACCATGGGGCAGTTCTACTCTGTCCCACAGGGTCGCCTGAGGCTACACATCAACAACAGCTGAACAACGGCAAGGAAGAGGTAAACTGCATTCAAGAGGTGCCAGTCTTTCCCAGTCTGCCATTGCCAGACCAGAGCAGGGGACGGAGATACAATCAGGCTGAAGCAACAGGGAGGAAATAGTGATGGAGAGCTTTACAAAGAGGCCATGCAAAGATGCCTCGGAACAGTTAGATGTGTGGGAGCATGGGGAATCCAGTCACCTTTATGGACGGACGTACACTGTGCAGAGGAGAGTCAAAAAGTGCGGTTTTGCCTTAGTATTTGGATCAAGACTCCAAGTATGGAGAGTCTATGTCTTCTCAGTAGATGACGTTCTCTTCTTGGAGATGCAAGCACTCTGTTTGAGGTTGATGACATTTATCCAACAGACTCTATTCAATCCAAGTAAAGTTATCTACATATCTACAGCCCACAATTACAGGCAGCTACAAACTGCCTTGGACTCACTTAGCAAGGTCTTAATGTAAAGATTTTTTATTCTATAATCTACTTTGCATGTAGGAGCTGAAGAGTTTCACTGGGAATGAATTAAAAAAAAAACGGATTTCATTTTTTCCACCATCATGGACCATATAACATGAAAGAGAATACCAAATTCAGTATAAAAACAACAAAGGTGGTAGGAATGAGAGAATTGAAAACTTACGGAGACCACACTCTTGGGAAGGCGTCTATCTCTTCCTGAGTGTATTCATCTAGACGTCTGGGCACTTTTCGTGGTTGAGGAAGCTCTTCCACTACGTTTTTAAGAATATCTTCAGGAATATCCTATAGTAATAGAAACAAACAACCCACAACTTGCTTTTAACTTCCTTGTATATCTTCTTTAGTGTGTCAGTCTAAAGAGCCCCCGCCTTGGCTCACTCCCGTGCTGTCACCTGATTCAGTGCAGGATCCCTCCGGTGCCACTACCTTCTGTCTCTCTGTGGTAGCAGCCGTGAAAACCTGCCAGACTCTGTCATTTACTCAGAGACACTATGGAGCTTCTTCCATGAACGGCCAACTATGCTAGGTGCTAAGAAGAAAACACTAAATAAAAAGACCATCGTCTCTAAAGGCGGGCCATTTCAGAATACTCAAAAGTCTCTCAGGATAAGTTCTAACTCCCTCCATTCCTACTTCAATTCTCCACATCCTCCGTGGCTTCTGACTGATCAGCCGCCCCCACCCCCATTTTTCTATAAGTTATATTGTGAATTTTGTGATAGTTAACATAGGAGAACATTAGTTTTACATTCGTCTTATTGGATATCATTTCATTGCCATGGTTACAATCCTCTCGATGCATCATCAACCAACCAAAGGGTATACGCTGCAAGCCTGCCCCCCGGTTGTCAGCACACAGCCCCTCTCCCTCTCTGGGTCTACAGTACCCAGCCAATCTATCTCTCCACATCATCCTCTCTGTCTCCAATTCTGGTGTCACTGCTTCTCTGGGTAGGGTCCCGCTCTCTGCTCTTCTCCCTTGATGGTCCCAGGGACCTCCGCTCCTAGACTGCAAAGTTAATCCCCTCCTTGCTATAAAACGTCTACCTTTACATTTCCAACCCTCACAATCAGTCCTGACAACAACTATTCACTATTGTATCACAAGACAGCTATCCGCATTTCCTTTCATCAGCCCCGCCTAGACAGATTGGATACTACTCAGTGGAGATTCTACCTTCCTTCATTCCCTCTGGATCTAGATTCCCTCTTGAAAGCTTATAAGCCAGTCACTTCTTGCCTCTGAAGCCCATCCACCCCAATTTTGGGTAGCAATGTCCAAGTTGCCCATCTCTGTGTACTCTGTATATGGAGGGGGTGGGAATGATCCTTGCTGTAAAGATTTATTTCCTCTTTTGAGCTACTGCATCCATAGGTATAGGTCAAGTCATCAAACT
>NW_006408519.1:26116628-26125073 GCF_000296735.1 Chrysochloris asiatica
CAGATACCAAAACAGAAGAAAATCAGAACAAAGCAAAACCGACAAAGTGTATTGTCCACTTTTGTTCTGAGGTTCCCACACAGTTTTCCATGGTGTGTCTGCTCCCCTGCTTGGTCTTGCCGTTTGGTTTCGCCCAAGTTGTTGGCTCAGGGTCGCCAAGCCTGACAGACTCAAAACTACACGATTTCTTATTTCTGCTATACTAGGTATAAGCCTTCAAACCTTTTAAATATTCCTATGTCTGTGGTTCCGAGTTTTGGAGCTCTGGCCTGGATTTGCTTTGCCTGGTATTCTGTGGTATCCTGACAGTGAACTCCACTGCATCTCCACCCTAGCCGCCATCAGGACCTGCCTTGCTCCTCCCATTTTATAGGTGGGTCCAGACACAAATCTTGGTAACCACAGCACCTAACATTTATTGTCTCGGAGCTCACAAATATTATCTCATTTAACTCCATAACAATCTTATAAGGCAAGTGGTAGTGTTATGTTCAAAGGGCCCCTGATAATGCTGTGGGTTAGGTACTGGGGTACTAACTTCAGGCTAGATAGTTCAAACCCATCACTTTCTCTGTGGGAGATGGATGAGGCTGTGTGCCCCTATAAAGATTTACAGTCTCTGAAACTCTACATATCATCACTATGAGTTGGAACTGACTTCATGGCATGGGTAAAAGCATCATATTCATTTTACAGCTGAGGAGACAGGTAAGAAGTAGCCATCCCACTGCCAGAGAGCTAGCAAATGGGGATGGGAAGGGATTCAAATTCAGGCAGTCTTATTCTATACTGTGGACTCAACTGTTTTATTATAGAACCTCTGGTGACTCCACATATTTTATTAAGGAGGAAACCTAAGCCTTTAAGACAGTATAACAGCAATCAATATTTTTTCCTTCAAGTTTTTGCTTATCTGAATAAATGTGAGTTGGTGTCAGTTTACAGCCATGGCACAGGACAGAGCAGAACTGCTCTTTAGGGTTTCTCAGACTAAGTATTTATTTACAGGAGCAGACTGCCTCATCATCCTCCGTCAGAGTGACTGATGGGTTTGAACTCTCGACCCTGCAGTTAGCAGCTTAACATCAGGCCCATGGCACCACCAGGGTTTCTTAAGGGTTTGATAGTTGAAATGAAATCATGGGACACATCAATCCATGATTCATACAAGTTCTATTGATCACATTAAAAAGCAAACTAAATTCATACTTTGTTTTCAGAGTTAATGAAAATACTACTGAGTAACCACAATTTAACAGAGGATCTGGTCACAATTCTTTAGTCAAAACAAAGCAGGTATCACAACAAAAGAACTTCCATACTTTAGGATGTTAGCTCAGTGATGACACTTTGAATGGTTTAGACAGTTGTTGCTAAGTGTCATCGAGTTGGTTCTGACTCACAGCGACCCTGTATAGGGTTTCCAAGGAGTGGCTGGTGGGTTTGAACTGCTGACCTGCAGTTAGCAATCCAGTGCTTATCCTACATACCCACACCAGCACTAGCTGCTCCTCAAAAATCACATTCCAGCATTAACAACAAGACTCCATATGAATGTGAAAGGAGAATCTGAGACCTAAGTATTTTTGGCTGCAAGAGAAACAGTAATTTTCATCACTTTGTCCGTTACTGTTTTCTTTGGGCTCTATTTGTTTATTTATATTTTCTTGTATTTACTTGAACTACAAAGTTAATACTTAAAATTTTTTCCTACTAAATTATTACTATAAGCACTCACTTAAAAAAAAAATCACAATAAATTTCAGAAGTTGCTTTAGGAAATAAATTTAAAATATTACTATGGCTATTACTTAAAAGAGTAAAAAAAGTTTGAAAATTGTGGAAAAGTATTGTTACCAATGACTAAGGACACTTACCTCATCTGGAAAAAGATGTAGCCTTTGCATCATAGTTCTTCTGTGAAGGTTTTTTGGCAGCATACCATAAATAGCTAGTTTAACAATCTAAAAAAGATATGTATATAGCATTCAGTAAGAAAAATGTGACTTAAGACACAAAGAAGGCAATTTCAATTATAGACAGTAACAAAAATGTTTGGGCTAAGAGTACACATGGGACTCCTGGCGTGATGCTGTAGGATCAGCACTGGGCTGTGAACTACAGGTCAGCAGTTCAAATCTACTAGCTGCTCCTTGGAAATCGCACAGACATTTAACAACAAGACTGCATATGAAAGTGAAATTAAAAACTGAGGCCTAAGTATTTTCAGCTGCAAGAGAAAAGGAAATTTTCATCACTTGTCCATTACTATTTTCTTTAGGCTCTTTTTGTTTAATGTATTCCTTATTTAGAAAAACTAGGGAAAAAAATACCAGAGGTGAAAAATAACCTCTGTATTTGCCAATGTTAGGTAGAAGTAAAGAACCCCCCTAGATCTGTGTAAGAACTCATGTTTCATGTTTGCAGCTGTATCATACGATGGTTAGAGCTGTGACACCTTGGGGGGGTGTGTGTGTGACATCATCCTGTTTTCTCCAGGAGGGAATCAGATTTCCAGTTTATACACTAAGCCTGACCCCACAGTTAGAAGACCGAGTCAACAAGCCACAAATGCATAGCAGTGGCAATGGTTAAAATGGACCAAAAACGCTATGTGGTAAGTGAATTGCATTTATTATTGTGTTTATAATGCTGTAAAGCAGTATTAATATCAACCCCATTTCACAGACAGGTAAACAGGTTTAGTAAGGCTACAGAATGCCCCCAATTTCATGTATCTAGTAAGTGGTATTCAAACCAGGCAGTCTTACTCCCAGACACAGGACATGCAAGTACACCCACAACATGTTTCCACTATAGCCCCTCTTCCCTACCAGACTGATTCCCAGAAGGGCAAATTACCCTTTCAACGATTCCCTTTTCCCCTTTGAAGATCAGTCTCATGGGAGGTTTGAATATAATTTAATGTATTGGGTAAGAAAAAGCCATATAGCGTTGCCCTTGCTCTAGTCTCCTCGGAGTCACCTGGTATCGAATGTCCACAGACAGACAGCAAGCTCTTCATAAAACTATGCGTAGACTTTTAGAATGTTGAATCAACTTTTAACTTTAATCAATCGCCTGTACTCATATTCCAAAGGTATCATTTAAAGATAAATCTACAAAAACAACTTATTTGAGAGGATTTTTTAAATTGTTTTTATTCTTTAATCAAATTAGAGTATAAAACCTTAATTACACACAAAAACTAATGACATCATACAGGATATATTTTTCATCTATTTCCAATGTCAGTATTAAAGCTTTTATGTTCTGGCGATTTATTTAAATTTGGACTTACACTGTTAAATGAAATCAATTAAAAATTTGGCTTCTCAGTCATTTTCAGTATTTTTCAAGGATTCAATAGCCACGTGTGGTCAGTGGCTAGCATTCTCCAGGGCAGACACAGAACATTTCCATATTACAGACAGTTCTATTGAAAACCAGTGATTTAGATGTTACTGGAGAAAAGCTGAGTGTTTACAGTCTTGTGTGGAATTGACCATGGTAGAACTACTCTACATCTTTTCTGGACAAATCAGTCATTAAATCCTCTACATACCTGGTGGTAGCAACTGTATCATATTAGTGGGTTACATGTCATTTGTTTTTCATGTTTTAAAATAAACTTTGTTGTATTTAGTTGAATCACAAAGTTAAAACTTAAAAAAATTTTCCTACTGAACGATGTAACCATAATATTTAAATAAAGGAAATCTGGAATGTAAATAGGTAGTAATGTAATATAGGACAAAAAAAAATTTACAAATAAATAAATGTGACACATGTCCATACGTTTTAGTTGTACAGACATATGCATAACCAAAAAAAAATTTACAAATAAATAAATGTGACACATGTCCATACGTTTTAGTTGTACAGACATATGCATAACCTCTAAACAATTCATAAAGTGGGAAAAATAGCGCCAAAAATAAATGAAAAACAAAACAAAACTCACTGCTGTCGAGTTGATCTCGACTCATTTGTTAGGGGCTGTCGAGTTGGTTCGCACTCACAGCGACCTTCTGCACAACAGAATGAAGCACTGCCCAGTCCTGAGCCATCCTCACAATTGTTGCTGTATTTGAGCCCGCTGTTGTTGCTGTCACTGTGTCAGCCCATCTTGTTGAGGGTCTCCTTTTTTTCGTTGACCCTTTACAAAGTGGAATAGTTAAGGTTCTGTGTCAACTGGACTAGGTCAGGATTCTCAGTGGTTTGGTAGTTGAGTTGTAGTTGACCCCATGATGAGATCAAATACGATGTACTCAACTCTATGAGGAGGTCTGTTATGAGCAGTCAATCAATTGAAAGGAAGTTTACTTGGGGGTGTGACCTGCTTCTAATATACTGGACACTCAGGCAAAGCGTATTTGCTCTCTGCTGGGTCTAGATCTTACATCTGGCTACTCCTCTGACCTCTAGCCAGTTCTTTGAACTTGAGCCAGTGGCTTGGCTCCATATCCTGGAATCATGAGCAGCAGGCCAGCTTACCTGCTTGGACTGTCTGCCTGCCGCCTAACCTGCTGATCATGGTTGACCTGACTCACAGACCTGGCTGGGACTCTCCCACCTCTACAACTGTGTGAGCCATTTCCTTGATATAAACCTTCCTTTATCTACATGTATATAAGCTTCACTGTTTTTGCTTTTTTAGAGAACCCAGCCTAAGACACCAAACATGAAGGGGCTGATCCCTTCTGACAACACGTTCAAAGAATGAGAGACGTAGTTTCACCATCCTCACTCTTAAGCATCATTCTGACTGTACTTCCAAAGCAGATTAGTCTGTTCTTCTGGCAATCCATGGTGCTTTCAATATTCTTTGCCAACACCATAATTCAAATGTATTGATTCTTCTATGGTCTTATTCATTGTCCAACTTTCATATGCAAATGTTGTTTGCCATTGAGTCGATTCCGACTCATAGTGACCCTGTACAGGATTTCCGAGGCTGTAAATCTTTACGGGAGCAGAACGCCTCATCTTTCTCCCGCAGAACAACTGGTAGTTTCGAACTGCTGACCTTGTGGTTCGCAGTCCGATTCGTAACCACTACGCTACCAGAGCTCCTTATAATGAGGCAACTGAAAATACCATGGCTTCAGTAAGGCATGCTTTAGTCTTCAAAGTGACATCTTTGCTTTTTAGCCCTTTAAAGAGATCTTTTTCAGCAGATTTGCCTAATGTGATACGTCATTTGGTTTCTTGATTGCTGCTTCCATGATTATTGACTATGGATGTAAGCAAAATAAGTCTTTGGCAATGTAAGTCTTTTCTCTGCTTACCAGGATGTTATTGACTGATCTGACTGTGAAGATTTTATTTTCTTTACATTGAGGTACAGTTCACATTGAAGACTGTGTGCAGTCTTTGAGCTTCATCAGTAAGTATTCTGAGTCCTTTTCATTTCCATCAAGCAAGGTTGTGTTATCTGCATATCCCAGGTTGTTGATGAATCTTCCTCCAATCCCAATGCTGCGTTCTTCTCCATATAATCCAGTTTCTCAGATTATTTGCTCAGCATCCAGACTGAATATATATGGTAAACAATACACACCTCACACACACTTTTCCTGATGTCAATATCCCCTTGTTCTGTTCGAAGGAATGCTTCTTGGTCTACATATAGGTTCTTCATGAGCACAATGAAGTGTTTTTGTAATATTCATTCTTGACAATGTTATCCATAGTTTGTTATGATCCATACAATTGAATACTTCTGCAAAGTCAATAAAGTACAGTATACAGCTGTCTGGTATTCTCTGCTCTCAGCCCAGATCCATCTGACATCAGCAGTGATACTCCTTGGTCCATGTCTTCTTCTGAATCCATAGTAAGTTTCTGGCAGCTCCCTGTCGATGTACTGCTGTAACCATTTTAAAATTACATCCAGTAAAATTTTACTTGTATATGATACTAATGATATTGTTCAATGATTTCCGCATTCCAATAAGTCTTTTTTTTTTTGTCCTAGGGGCACAAATATGGATCTTAAAACCAGTTGCCCAGGTAGATGTCTTCCAAATTTCTTGACACAGACGAACAGACGAGCGATCACCTTCCAGTACTGTATATCAGTTTGTTGAAAGATTTCAATTTGCCCATCCATTCTTGGACTATTGTTTTTCCACCAATGCCTTCAGTGCAACATGGACTTCTTCCTTCGGTGCCACTGGCTCTTGATCATAAGCTCAATTTCTTTTGGTACAGTGAGTCTGTGTATTCCCTCCATCTTCTTTTAATGCTTCCTGTATCATTCATTATTTTGCCCATAGAATCCTTTAATATTTCTACTTGAGGCAGCTCTTTCAACATCATAGCAACACAAAGAGCACCAAAGTCTGACAAACTGGCAGATAAGTGATGGTTTGATTCACAGAACCCGATAAACAAGAGTAGAACTGCTCCAGAGGGTTTCTATGAAGGTTGTAATCTTAATAGAAAAAGACTGCCACATCTTACTCCCATGTAGTGGCTACTGGGCTCAAACCGCTAACCTTACAGTTAGAGCCAAGTACTTAAGCACTGCTCTACCAGGCTCTTCAAAGATAGAACCAGGTAAGGTGAATAAATGCTCAAGCTCTTCTCTAACAAAAAAAAGTAAAACGTATCACAGAGAAAAAGAATATAAGGAAAAGACTGAATCAATACCCTTATTTGAGATTAGAATTAATCTCCTGAGTAATCATGAAAAAAGGAAGTATTTATCAACCTATTTAATTAAATGCATTGTCTTTTACAAATAATATTTCTAAGACTGCATTGATAATTAGAAAGCTGCATTATGAAATAAACCCTCCTCAAAGCTACACAACTAAATGCTGATTAGCAAACTAGTGTGCTGGCAAAAGACATGCTGTTCTAGACAGTGTTTGACTTGGCATTAAAATAACGGACATCTTACTTAACAACTTATTCTTTCTTAAAAATACAGTTATATTAAGACCTTAGGAAAAAATTAAGATCTTTTAATATGGTAATTATTCAAATGGACTCAAGAGTGAAATGTTTTCTAAGTTTTTATCAAGCATTTAATCATGTCTTTAACTTTCTGTTCAAGAAAAAATAATTTGAAATAATTTGGAAAAATGTTTGCCTTGCCAAATTCTCAATATTGGAAAATTGAACCGTACTGCCTCCTAGTGTACATTTAGCATACATGACTAAAATCAAACTGGTATTATATAGGACGTAAAATATTTATAAAGTATTAAAGGAAAGTGTAGTTTGGTGTAGCAGTTATGGTATATTTTATCTGAAGCCCTCACAATCTTTGAATATCAATATTGCACACCATCTTAATAGTCAAAATATGATTATACTTTATTTGACCTTTAATAGTTGAAAAATCTACTAGTTATATAATAGAGCATTAATTACTTTCCAATGAAGCATGTTCTTTTAACTAGATGTTTAAGAAATAAAAAAATAGGAAAGCATGAAAATGTGGTACAGTAGTTAACGTGCTAGAATGCAAAGTTGGTTTGAACTGCAAAGCCAGCAGTTCAAGCTCACCAGCGTTTCCTTGGAAACCCTCTACAAGGTTGCTATGGGTCGGAACTGATTTGACGGCACTGAACAACAGCATTAAACCTCACTTTACTAAGATATTTCACCTTCTTTTACGAAGAAAATTTTAGGCAGTGGTATACCAAACACTGGATTGCAAGGTACACTTGTGTACCTTGTAGAAGGTATAAGGTCAGTGGTTCAAATTCACCACTCCTAGGAAACCCTATACAGGGTCACTATGAGTTGGAACCAACTCAATGACACTTAACAACAACAAAACATACCAAACAATTGGTTGTATATTGACAACATATATTTATTATTTATTCACCACTTTAAGGAACTAAAATATTATCACCCACCAACTAGTATTTGCTCATTTGTAAATAACTTTGTAAAAGGTTTAAATAGGAACCTTGGGAAACTGTTCTCTCTCCTGTAAGTCCAGTTGAGCAAGAGATCAAGGGCCCTTGTGGACAGTGTGCGGCATCTGGCTGCTAACAAACCCCACAGCTGCTCTGTGGGAGAGAAGGCCAGGCAGTCTGCGCTCGCAGATTACAGCCGAGGAGGCCCTCTGGGGAGTCCACTCTGGGCTCTAAGGCACTGTCAGTCAGAATTGACTCCATGGCAACAGTTTGGTTTTGTTTATCCTGAGCTAAGGAAATAACAACATCGTACAACAGGAGATCTCACTTTTGAGCAATCTTGAGAACTAGTATATGTACTAGAAATGGCTCCTAGTAGAGAAACCAAATGACAAAGTAATAAAAATTAGTACAGTCTAGGAGCGGAGGTCCCTAGGACCATCAAGGGAGAAGAGCGGAGAGCGGGACCCTACTGAGAGAAGCAGTGATGCCTGAAATGGAGCCAGAGATGATGACGTGGAGCGATGGAGCAGCTGGAGACTTTAGATCCAGAGAGGGAGAG
>NW_006408519.1:26125208-26132709 GCF_000296735.1 Chrysochloris asiatica
AAAAAAAAAAAATTAGTACAGCTCATAAATGTTTTAAATTATTTCTTTAAAAACCATGGGATTATTTTGGAGTCCAGAAATGAGAAAGAACCTAGGGCTGGCATTTGCCATAAGGTCATCTGATTATCCAAGATAGTACAAGGATTTGGCTTTAAAGAGGCACCCCCAGGGGATAAGACCAAGACCATCAGTACCATGAACCAGCTAGCTTCCACAGACTGTAGGGTTGTTGTTGTTAGGTAGTCAAGTCAGTTTCAAATCACAGCCGACTATAGAAACACTGCTCAGTGCTGCTTCTTCACAACTGCTGTCATGTTTGGTTCCGCTGTTATGCCACTAGGTTAGGGTCTTCACTTTTCTGCCGTCCCTCCACTTTACTAAGTGTGATAACCTTCTTCAGGCACTGGTCCTTCCTGACAACACGTCCACAGTACAAAGGACAAAGTCTGGTCACCCTTGCTTCCAAGGAGCGATCTGGCCATACGTCTGCCAAAACAGATTCCTGTGTTCTTCTGGCAGGCAATGGTACAGTCAATATTCTTCTGTCAACTCCCTAACTCACATGCATCTATTCTTCGTTGGGCTTCCTTATTCACAGTCCAACTTTCACATGCGTATGAGGTGACTGAAAATAAAATCATTCAGGTGACTACTGTTAAGTGCTGTCAAGTTTGTTCCAACATCACAGCAGCCCTGTGGCACTGCGGGTTAATGTGCTGGACTGAAAGGCTGGTTTGACCTGTAAGGTTAGTGGTTCAAGCTCAGCAGCCACTTCTCAGAAACCCTTTACAGCTCGGAACCGATGCGAAAGCACTAAACGACAAGAACAGCATATGGTTTCTGAGGAGTGGTTGGTGGACCTGAAACACCAACCCTGTGGTCAGCAGTCTAGTGCTTATTCCACAGTGCCAATCAGTACTCCATGTCTTGGGTTAGGCACACCTTAGTCCTCAGACCGACATCTTTGCTTTTTAACACTTTAAAAAGGTCTTTTACAACAGATTTGCATATTGCAATATGTCATTTGACTTCTTGACTTTTGCTTTCAACAGCATCGGTTACGGATCAAAGCCTTGGCAACTTCAATCTTTTCTCCATTATCATAATGTTATTGGTCCAGTTGTGAGGATTTTTGTTTATGGATGTATTTTAGTAATTTGGACAGCCAAAATGCAGGTCTGAAATCCAGGTTGTCAGGGGCTGTCTGTATATTATTATAGGGGCGCTGGTGGCGCTGTGGGTCAGGCTTTGGGCTGCTAATTGTTAGGTCATCATTTAAACCCAGCAACCTCTCTGAGGGAGAAACACGAGGCTTGCTGCTCCCATAAAGATTTACTGTCCTCTGAAAATCCCACCTACTTCCCAGGATTTTAATAAGAATCAAATGGAAAAATGTTTGTGAGAGTGCTAAGAATAAGAAACTTGCTCTTGAGCACAGAGAGGCTAAAACACATGGAAAAATGTGCTGAACAGAAAATTTCAAAGAGCAGCTCAAGACAAAGTCAAGTGTCACAATGGAATGTACAAAGACCTGTAGTCAGAACACCAAAAGAGAAGAACAAGCTTAGCATTTTTCACGCTGAAAGAACCAAAGAAAAAATTCAAGCCTCTGGTTGCAATATTGAGGGATTCTAATAGGTTCCTGGTGTGATGCTGTAGGATCAGCACTGCACTGTGAACCACAAGGTCAGCAGTTCAAACCTTGCTCCTCAGAAATCCTATACAGGGCCGATATGAGTCAGAACCAACTTGACGGCACTTAACAACAAGGGTAAAATAATGAATGATGCAGGAAGCATTCAAAGAAGATGGGAGGGATACGGAGTCACTGTACCAAAAAGAATTGATAGAATGCTTCAATTTCTTCCTCATTGGCTTTATGGCTTGGGCATACATTTGAATCTTCGTCCTATTAACTGGTGTTCCTTACAGGCATATGGATATTATCATATCACAGACAAAGCTGTACTTTAACATAGATCTTGAAATGCTCTTTCTGATGAATCTGACGCATTCCTAGAATAGTAAGCCACATAAGTGTCAGATTCAAAACCATCATTTCAGCTCACTAATGCCTGTGGTATTGATCTGTAAGTGTTCCATTTCATTTTTGATGACTTCCAATTTTCCTAGATTCACACTTCTTAACGCTAAACGTTCCAATTACCGAAGAATGTTTGCAGCTGTTTCTTCTCATGTTGTTGCACCCCCACCAGCAAATGGAGGTCCTAAAGCTGTGTTCCATCTTCATCATTAAGGTCGACTGTACTTCGAGGAGACAGCTCTTCCCCAGTCATATTTTGAGTGTTTTCTAACTGGAGAGGCCCATCTTCCAGTCCTGTATCAGACACTGTTCCATAGCTACTCATAACGTTTTCAGTGGTAACCTTTCAGGAGTAACCTGCCTCAGCCTGGAAGCGGCACTGAAATCTGCCCACCGTTGGTAACACCGTGGGTAACCTTACTTGTATTTAAAATACCAGCGACACGCTTCTAGCATCATAGCAACACATAAGCCCTGACAGTATGAACAATGGCAGATGAGGGCTGGGAATTGGACGGCGGCGGGGAAACTAAAAAAGAATTCTTTCCTGATGGGTCTGTTTTACCGACTGAACTGTGTCCTCCAAAAATATGTGTGGTAAATCTTGACCTCAAAGCCTGTGGTGACGTAGCACAGGTGGTGCAGTGAGTTAAGTGCTGCGCTAACGGAAAGGCTGGCAGTTCAAACCCACCAGCCATTGAGAACAGAAATCCAAATTGGAGCAATTGCTCGAGTGGAAGGCTTTCTCTCTGAGTCATTCACATTTCAGCTTCTATTCCAAGCTTCCTTGACAACCAAGTGGCATGAGAGGGGAGCAAGATGGCTCTATGAAATAAGCAATGGACTGCGAACCACAAGGTTGCAGTTTGAGCCCACTAGGTGCTCCATGGGAGGAAAACGAGCCTGTCTTCTGTAAAGATTTACAGCCTCACAAACCCTAAGCAGGAGGGTCGACTAAGTCCGACAGGGCTGTTAGGAGCTGAACGGACTGATGGTTTCACATCTGTGGTGAACAAGGCCTGAGAGCATAGTTGGTAAGTACTCTGCTCCTAGTTGAAAGGTCAGCACTTTGAATCTACCAGCTGCTCAGCAGGAGAAAGATTAGGGAGCGGGCTTCCATGAACACTCCATACAGTCGTAGGAGTCCTACGGGCTCACTATGACTCAGAGCTGGACTAGGTGACAGTGGGTTTGGTGTCACTGTGGTTATATTCCCATCTGGACATGCATTTATTTGTTATGTTAATGATGAAACAGTAGTGTGGTCGTGTGCCATGGAGTTGGTTCTGACTCCTAGAGACCCTGCATAGGGTTTCTGAGGCTATAAATCTTTACAGGAGCAGAAAGCCTCATCCTTCTCCTGCAGAACTGATGGTAGTTTTGAACTGCTGACCTTGAGATTAGCAGCCTGACTCGTAACCACTATGTTACCAGAGCTCCTTAAACACTAGTGTAGGGGCGTCTTAAAACACTCTCTTTTGAGAAATGAAAGAACAGATTAAGCAAGCAAGCAAATAGAAGGGAAGATATATGCCATGTGGTCACCAAGGAGCCTAGGAATAGACGCTGAAAAGAAGAGTGGACAGAGAGAAAAAACGTCTTCCTCTAGAGCAGACGCTCTGAAATCAGACTTCTCATCTCTCACACTGTGAGACCAGAAGTCTGGATTCAGAGAACCTGCTCTAGGGGAAGACAGGAGACGGGACGTGCTGGCTCTGCAAGATAAGTACCAGACAGCAAACCACATGGTTGGTGGTTCGAGCCCATCAGCCACTCCATAGGAGAAAGTTGAGGCTTTCTGTTCCTGCTAAGATTTATAACCTCAGAAACCCTATAAAGGGCTGCTGGAAATGGGAACTGACTGGATGGCACGAGCAACAACAGCAAACTGTGAGAAAATAAATGTTTGTTAAAGCTACCGACTTTGTGATATTTCTTTTACAATAACACTAGACAACTAAGGCAGACTGACTGCTACCTATGAGCCTGACCTCTTAAGGCTTTCGGAACTCAAATTCACGTCTCTTCTGGGGACTGAAACCTAGTGAGTCAAAAGTCTAATGACAGCTTTGGGTGGAAGAGTCCCATGCACCTGACAGAGTTAAATAAATCTTTTCTGAAGGAATTCACTTTGAGCTAGGTCTCAAAAGAACTGCCACAAATGAATTTCCAAGGTACACAAGCTAAATAAATATCCTGAGCAATTTCAGACCCACAAAGGCTACACATACTAGGATCAGACACAAATGTTAAGAATTATGCTTAATACACGTAAAGGAATTTAAGAAGGAATTGAACTATGTCAAAGGGACAGGACACTAGCAAAACTGGTCAGTAAACTTGAAAATGAATATATAGACATGCGTATATGTGTAAATAAAATGTGTAAGGGCTTTAAAAAATTAGTGAGGAAATTCCATTATCTTTCATTCTCCTTGTCCACAACTTTCTGAAGCACCCTCAGATCTTCAAAGCAAGCTCATCATATTCAAGATGAATATAAGGTGTCAAAAACGAAAAAAATAAGATTAATTCTTTGACGTAAATGCAAAGCATATAAATGTTGTTGTTATGTGCCGTGGAGTCAGTTCCAACTCATAGCAACCCTGTACAGGGTTTCCCAGGCTATAAATCTTTATGTGAGCAGAAAGCCTCATCTTTCTCCCGTGGAACAGCTGGTAGTTTCGAACTGCTGACCGTGAGGTTCGTAGCCCGATTTGTAACCACTATGCTACCAAAACAATTAGAAAATACACAGAATTGAAAGATAATGCAAATATCACTTATTAAAACTAGTGTGACAGCTAGGATGAAGACTTCATAGCTCTGAATAGTAGCAAGAACAGAACAGGAAGAGTAAAACAACACCGGCATCTGACTGGGGCTTTCGACAGGTGATAAAAGAATAAGAGTCCTGGGGTGGCGCTGCAGGATAAGCACTGGACTGCAAGGTCGATTTGAACCAAGGGGTCAGTGGTTCAAACCCACTAGTCGCTCCTTGTAAACCCTATACAGGGTCGCTATGAGTTGGAATCGACTCGATGGCAACTAACAACAATAGACTTACGGCCACTGGGTCCTTCCGGTGAAGCTGAGCAGCTGTGACTTGTTTAAATCCACCCGGGTAGCTGATAAAAGACGTAAAAACATTAAACTAGAAGTAGGCTATGGCACAGGATTCTAAACTGAACATTTATATTAAGAAAATTATTTTTTATTATGAAATCTTAATTGCATCTGGAAACTGTGCTGTTCATTAAGTACTTTTAAAAATTAAGTAATAAACAAGGGTCTTTGAAATATTTCCTTATGTGGTCAACAATCATAAAGAGTCTCATGTCTTAAAATTTTTCTTTCATAATTGTATTTCCATCTGAATTTTAAGTTATTCATCTTCATTCTCTCACTGATTTGGGGGACAGCTTTCTTATTCCTTGAAATTAAAAGAGCAACATGCTATAATCTTTCACATTCCTTGCCAAATTAGATAAAGTGTCTGTATGAGCCAGGCATCCCTGTGCAGCAGTACAGGATAAGCACTGGACTTCTAACCTTAAGGCTGGTGGTTCAAACCCACAGCTGCTCCTTGGAAATCCTACATGGGTTGCTATAAGTGAGATGTGAACTTGATGGCACATAACAGGAGCCAGGCACAAGGTTGGGCAGAATGCTGGTGTTCCATTTGGTTCTGAAATCAATTTCACACTCCAATTAGATGACTCTGTATCCAACTGCCAGTTGACAAAGGGCCACTGGGCAGGAGCTTTACAAATCATGTGGACTCTAAGTAGTAAAATATTTCATTGTGTTAAGATCAAACATTATACATAAACTAGAGATTAGTCCATTAGAAAAAAAATTGGGGGTAATATTGGATATATTTTGGTAACTTGGATACCCAAGATGATACAGGCCCAGAATTTAGGATTTGTCAGGAGCTCCCAATATAATATATAGGAGCCCTAGTGGCACTGTGCGTTAGGCGTTGGGCTGCTAATCATTAGGTCAACAGTTCAAACCCACCAACCTCTTGGAAAACCCCCCTACTTCCCAAGGCTTTAATGAGAGTCAGATGAACAAAATGTTTGTGAGACTGCTAAAAAAAATTAAAACCAAAAACAAGACAAACAAGTTTTTATTAGCCTGAAAGATGAAAAAAACCCAAATCCTTTTCAAGAAAAGGAAACAACTCTGAGAAATGAGTTGACGCTGTAGAAACCTTCAGGTGATCCAAATCTTGATGCCTTTCCTAAATCTCTTTCAAAGAGAGACACAAACATTTTAAAGATGCTTGAACTCTGTTTTAGAAATAAAATGTCAGAATTATATCTGAATTCTTATTGAAAAAGAAGGATGATTTTCAAACTGATAGTCTTTTATTCATTTAGTGGCATTTCAGTTGCAGGCAAAGAAATACCTGTCTAGACTTCCAGTCAGTCCTGTGTGCTTTTTCTCCATGGAAAAAACGACTTTCTAACTTCTACACTAAAAATGATCTTTCTATTTTTAACAGATGGCAAATTCTACAGGCACGCGACCATTTACACTGTATGTCAAGAGACTGGAATTTATCCTGGCAGATCTGAAATGCTAATGAAAAATTCAGAGTCAGGGGATGACTTTAGTAATGCAATGCTCAGCTGACTTTCACTGTTAAAATCTAACTAGACTTCTTCCTCCAGAACAGCCCAGCCTGGAGGGAATAGCAGAAAATTGGTCTGAAACACCAACCAAGCATTTTTCAATTCAAATAAATTCAATAAACACTTGTTATGTGCCATCGAGTCAGTTCTGAATCATAGCGACCCTGGATAGGGTTTCTGAGGAGGTGGCTGGTGGATGTGAACCGCAGACCTCTCAGGGTGCCGATCCAGCTGTGCTACACTGGGACTCCTTACCTTTACGTTCTGCGCAGGGGGTACACAGGTTAAGTACGACAGGATTTTGTCCTCAAGAAAAATCACTAAGTTGTGTTGAGATAATAATCTTTGAAAATACATTTTATTTTCTTTTAAAATTCTATCATTAGAATTTTTAACGTAATATATATATTGGATCTCTTCCATGAAACTGTGATGATCTTACCCAGTATGTGAGGAATATACTTTTTGCTCCCATTTGTTTCCAGAAAATGCAATGTGTCTTGTGTTCATTATGACAACATGGTCCCCACAATCACCTAGATTGAAAAAGACACAAGGAAGAAAGAGATTGTATATGAGAAATCATGACCTTGGTAATTTGTAAAGCTTATCCAAGTCCAAACAAGACATTAAAAAATAAAGCAAGATTCACCGAAGACCCACCTGAAAGAGGGATGTCATCTGCATCTCCATTGAAGCCCCCCCGCCTCCGGCAAGAGCACCAAGGAACCAGCCACAGCAGAGAAGACTTTAAGAACTGTTTAACCCTTAGGGAACTGGTTAAACCTCAGAGACATTCTGCTGCTTTGCTTGT
>NW_006408519.1:26133899-26142439 GCF_000296735.1 Chrysochloris asiatica
ATCAATGTAATGAAACAAGCTATATGAATGAATGAATGGTTGAATGTGAAGCTGATGATGTGCCCTGTAAACTTTCACTCAATCCAAAATAAAAACATTTAATTAAAAAAAAAAAATTAAGTTACACTGCAACACTAAAATCCTTGTAGTTTTTGGTTACTTTTTATATAACATCTAAGTATAGAAAGGGTTGGCTGGCCATTTGAAAATCTGGAAGCTAACAAAGAATTTTAAAAGATGCCAATAACAATGCATCTTTTAAAGGCAAACTTCCATTATTCCTAGTTTGGGTTCTCATTAAAGTTTAGGTTCTCATTAAAGGTTTCTATTAAGTACCTTTAACTAATGGATACAATAACCCCTTCAAAACAGAAAATGAAACCAGTATGCACATGGATGTAAGCAGGTATGTTTTACCACAGCGCAACGGAAAACAAATGGAAGAGAGCACAGTTGATTTTTGTTCTTCTCAAATGTAGAGAACAATAAAGCACCAGGATCTTACACCTGACTACTAAGCCAAGGTTTTATCCACCCACATTTAGCTAGTTAAATTTAAACTGCCACTCCAAGTCGTCAGAAGCATGCTTTACAGAGCCTATTTACTCGATTAATAGAAAAACAAAATGTTAGAAGATTCTTCTGTTGTGTTAAGTTGCTGTTGAATCACTTCTAACTCATAGCATCAGTGTATAGTAGGGATTAATGCTTTTGTTGGTGAGTGCTGTAGAGTTGGTTCTTACTAGAGCAACCCTGTATAGGGTTTCCACAGAGCAGCTAGTGAGTTTGACCCAGCGACATTGTGGTTCAAACCGATCTTGCAGTCCTCCAGTGCTTTAACCCACAGCAGGGTGGGGAACCCTTTTTCTACAAACAGCCATTTTCGCTAACCACGCAACTTCAAAATTAGCCAGCTATAATGTGATGGCTGGAAATGCGGTTGCCTTGGCAGGGCCAGACCAAATGGTCTCTCAGGCCTTATACGACCTGAGGGCCGGATGTTCCCCACCCCTGCTGTATAGGGTTTCTGAGAAGTGGCTGTTGGGTTTGAACCGCCAACTCAATCCTCTAGTGCCACACCAGGTCTCCTAGAAGATTATTATTAAGTGCCATTAAATCGATTCCGACCCATAGCAACCCTATATAGGATTTCCGAGAAGCAGCTGGTGAGCTTGAACCTCCGACCCTAAAGTTCAAATGGCTTTGCAGTCTGGTACATTAACCCACAGTGCCATACAGAAGCATATTATTTCAAGGGGAAAAAAAAAAAAATCACTGAAAAAAATAAAAACTGTAGATATGTACCCTATAGTACAAAGAGAGAAGTTCATAGTCTATACATCCATTCCTGATTTGATGACAAGGTTAAGTTCCAAAGTTCAGGTCGCTATGTGAAAGCTGATGTATGCAAACATGGAGGCCAACCACATCAGATCACAACCTGGAGGCCGAGTCCATAGTCACAGACTGTTACACCACTGAGAACCATGGCCCCGCCAAGCTGACAAACAACCTTCACCATTACAGCCAGCACTACTCTCACCTCATACCTCAATGCTCCTTACACCAGATGTCTATCATTAACGGGCAAAACGGTCAGAGAGCGGACTGTTTCCTATTGTCGTAAATGTGAAACGTCAGATAATAAGATGGTTGATAAGTGAAGAGTAGGTATGTTGGACAAGGATAAAGGAAGGAAAACAGGTAGGTTTTCTTGGCTCGATGAAAAAGAACACAAGAGCGTGGAGAAAAGACCCAGAAGGCTTGCTACTGGTGAGCTGGGAAGAGGAGTTTGACAGTATTTGGTTAACTGACTAAAGTTCCAAACAATGATACATGATGGGTTTCTAAGGCAGTTGGGCAAATGAACCATGCAGCAAATACAGAGGGAGAGAAGAGAGCCATTCACCTAAAAGAATGCTGAAGTCAGCTTGGCTTTAACGCAGACATTTTCCAGGGGACCCAGCCAAGGCCCACGAATAGATTTGCCAAAGCTCACACACTAAGGCATCTCTCTAACACCAGTTTAGGTTCTTTCTATATTATCGATTTGAAGGAATAATGGAATCTTTAAGCATCCCAATAAATAAACTGAATTTATTTTTTAAATGTTGTTTAAATGTTGTGTGCCCTCAATTTGATCCCACCTCATAGTGACCCTAAGAACAAAACAGAACTACCCATAGGGTTTTCTAGGATGCAACCTTAAAGCAGGAGCCCTGGTGGGCAGTGATTAAGAGCTTGGATACAAACTGAAAGGTCAGTGGTTTGAACCCACCAGCAACAGCATTTACAGCCGTGGAAAGCCTTGGGGCAGTTCTACTCTGTACTGTAGGGTTGCTAGGAGTTGGAATCCACTCAAAGGCAACAAGTTTGCTTTGCATTTTGTTTAATCTTTGTGGGAAGAGCTCTCCAGGTCTTTTCTCTTACATAGCCCCTGGGGTTTTGGTTAGTAGCTGAGGCTTAACCATGGGGCCACCATGGCACTTTAAGCTTTAAATATGTACTATTCATCTTGAGCCATTCAAAACCATTTGTAGAGACCGAAAATGATCTCCCAAGAGATGTTACACCAAATACCACAAATCAAACAAAATAACATTTTCTTCATAAACTCTAAGGCGTGAACAGCTAATCTTGGAAAAAGGATCGATCCTCCCTTTATAACTGATGCCAAATTTCCATTAAATGCATTCCTACAAGCACTTCTCTACTGACTCTAAATAAAATTATTCAGCAATTAAACATTTGCTTTGAACTGCTAGTTTAAATTCTGTTAAGATTAATAACAAATATATTAACTTAAATTTTGAATTAAAAAATTTGTATTTAAAATGTAATATGTATAAAATATATACAAATCAGAGTTCTGCTCTGATTAAGAGATATTCTAAGGAGAAAATTTCAAATTAAAATTTAATTTTCAAGTTAGAAAAAAAAAAGAAGTTAGAGGCCATTTGGTTTGTTGCCTGGTTTTAACCATCATGGTAGAGCTGTTACCAACATTTGTGTGCAATTTTACACAAACACAAGTTTTTATTTCTATGAGACAAATGCCCAACACTGCAATCGCTGTGTTGTATAGTAAGTTCCTGGTGTAGTGCTGTAGGATAAGCACAGGACTACTAACTGTGTAAGGCTGGCAGTTCAAATCTATGAGCCACTCCTCGGGAACTCTATATACTGCAGGGGTGGAGAACCACTTGTCTGCAAAATTTATAACATCATTCGTGGAACCAGGAACTATCAGCTGATCTCAACTGATACACCTTGCCAAAATGTTCATTTATATTTAAGGTTTCATAAAACAAACAGAAATGAGTCGTAACAATACTGTAATTCTAACCCCATCAAAATCAAGTATAATGTATGAAATTTATCCATCTCCAAAAGGCTAATGAAAAACTTCCCCCAGCTTTAAAAAATGCATTCGTAGTTCTCCTCAGCTAATTCCCGGCAGTCAAAGGAAAGGGTCCTCATGATCAATGTACCATATTCCTGATCACCAAATGCCCTTTTTTGAATGTATCTGTGAAAATAAAACATGTTTAAAGAACTCCCAAGACACGGACTCTGGAGGGCAGCTCTAATGAGCAGGAAAGAACGCTTCCCTCTTTCTGTTGCCACCTCATTTCTAGCTTGACCCGGATCACATTTTCCAAACAAAATCATCTTAGAAATGAGAAGCTGTTTTCACAGAACAGTTCACAAAGGTCCATTTAACAAATAAAGTAGTTCAAACGTTCTACATGTTTCGTTCAGATACCTTACAGGTTAATCTTAACATCAGACAATTCCTAGAAAGAAAACCACCAATGTGAACACTATTTTTCTGGGACTATGTGCATCACTTTTGAAATAAATGTTTTCACAATGATTATGAGTATGTGCTGGTGGTGGTAGTGTGCCGTGGAGCTGGTTCTGACTCATAGTGACCCATTACAGGGATTCCCAGGCTGTAAATCTTTACGGGAGCAGAAAGCCTCATCCTTGTCCTGCGGAAATGCTGTTAGTTTCAAACTGCTGACCTTGAGGTTAGCAGCATGACTTGTAACCACTATGCTATCAGAGCTCCTTACTTTATGCTAGTTACTTAAAAATGTTTATTAAACCAGTATTGTTACTGTTGTGTGGCATGGTGGGTAAATGCGCCAGACTGCAAAGTCGTTTGAACTGCAAGGTCGGCGGTTCAAGCTCACCAGCTGCTCCTTAGAAACCCTATACAGGGTACTATGGGTTGGAATCAACTCGACGGTACTTAACAACAACAACAACAACATTGTTATTGTTGTCTGCCATCCAACTGGTGTCAACTCATAGTGTTTCTGAGGCTGTAGATCTTTACAGGAGCAGAAAGCCTCATCTTTCTCCCTCAGAGCAGCTGGTGGCGTCCATCTGTTGACCTTGCAGTTAGCAGCCCAGCGTGTAACCCACTACTCCACCAGAGCCCCTATTCAACCTACATTCAAACAAAATTTTTACAACACAATATATTTGGAACTTGAAAATTGCTGGTCATTTTCAGTCTGGTTTTAGTGACACCTTGTGGACATCAGAAGTTTTGCTGCTACAATTTACATTTAAAATTTTAAAAACTCAACCCAACCCAACCCACCACCCTGGAGTTGATTTGGACTCATAGTGACCCTGCAAGGCAAAATCGGTCTGTCCACAGAGTTTCCATGGCTGGAATCTTTGCAGCACATGAGACCTCATCTGCATGTGAAAACTGGACAATGAACAACAAATACCACAGAAGAGTTGGTACATTTCAGTTATGGTGTTGGAGAAGAATTTTAAAGGTACCACAGAGGCCAGAAGAACAAACAAAGCTGTGCTGCAAGAAGGGCAGCCACAATGCTCCTTAGAAGCCAACATGACTAGATTTCGTCTGTCATATTTTGGACACAGTATCAGGAGGGACCAATCCCTCAAAAAGGACATAATAATTGGTAAAGTGAATAGTTAGCGAACAAGCAGGAGACCCCAATGAGAAGGACCGGCACAGCGGCAGCAGCTACGAGCTCCAGCAGAGCAGCAGTTGTAAGGATGGTGCAGGACCGGGCGGAGTTTGTTCTGTTGTATGTTAGACTGCTATGGGTGGGAAATGACTCACCAGCACCTAACAACAGTAACAACAATCTTTGCAGAAGCTGGCTGCCATGTTTTTCTCCAGCAAAGCCACCAGGACTCCTTCATATTAAACATACTGAAACAAACATGCAATTCATGTGAACTTCATATGTGAATTTCCACTTTGTAAGTAAAACAGCTATTCCATAGGACTAGAAAAGATGATTTGATAGGCAGCCTGCTGGCTGTCTTTAGGACAGGTTTGCAAAACTAGCTACCTAGACAGAGGCAGAGCTGTGGCTGACAGGTGAGTGCTATACTTGGAGAAAGAAATTAGGTGACTATTACTAATTCTACTTTCCCTCAAACTATGCATAGTTTGTATTTTTGTGAAGAAAACCTAAGAGGCCTTGCCTAGTATTTGCAGATAGTGGAGTCCTGGTGTAGCGCTGTGAGTTAATGCAACAGACTGCAAAGTCATTTGAATTGCAAGGTCGACGGTTCAAGCTCACCAGCTGCTCCTCAGAAACCCTATACAGGGTACTATGGGTTGGAATCAACTCGACGGTACTTAACAACAACAACAACAACAACAGTACTACTTAGGAAACATCAAGCGAGCAGGAAAGTGAAACATAGTGTACCTAGGTTATGATCACTGGGGAAGAGGAATGGGTCCTAGTGCCCGCCTAGAACCAGGCGCCTGGCCTCTTGTCTTGGCTGAAGTCCAGCGCAGCCACGTGACAGTGAGAAAGTCACTTCATTCCTCCAATTTCAGTTTTCTCATTTGTCAGTGAGGTGGTTACCAGAAATACATGAAAGAACAATCAATTAACCAGTGCTATGAGTTTGTAATTATTATTCTTAGTTTTCTCTCAAATACACATCCATTTGTACATATTCTTTTTTTATAGTTGATGTGTTTCATGATAACAGTTAAACGCAATGTGATCAGCTGCAGCAAATGCTCACAGCAAGATGAAACTAACCCTAGACAACAGAACCTGGCAGCCTAGGCATTCAAGTGCCTAGGTAAGTGAAGGGATTCCAAACCACTGTCCCACCTATCAGCAGCACTCTGCTGCTATGGAAACAACTTCTGCCTTGAGTTGGAAAGAGGATATAAAAGCAAAACTGTTATTGAAAAGCAGTGAAAAGTAAACTTCTAGCCTTATGTTATTGTTAAGTACTGTGGACTCTGTTCCAACTCAGAGTGACCCGATATAGGGTCTCTAAGGAAAGGCGGACGGTTTAAACTGACGACCTTGTGGTTAGCAGTCCAGTATTTATCCTGCACTGTCACACCAGGACTCCTATGCCTACTCAGATGGATATATTTTTTCTGGGGAAAATGGGTTTACACATGAGGGAAAGCTTAATCCCCCATTTTAAGAAATTTTAGATTAAAATACAAATGCGACTATGTGAAGAAGCTTGTATAAAGGAGACCATTTAATTTATTATCCAAATCAGGAGCCTTCTGAGAGTAAATACAGGTACTATTGACAAATTTGCTGGGATAATGGTGCACATTGGGGTTGTCCCAGGAAAATTGATCAGTGTGATTTTCCTAAGAAGAAACCAAATTATTTAGTGCCAAATTACTCTAAGAAAACTGGATGTTGTCAAAAATGAAATGGAATATATATACATCGATATCTTAGGCATTAGTGAGCTGAAATGGATTGGTATTGGCCCTTTTGAATCTCATAATCCCATGATTTATGATGCCAGGAATGACATATTGAAGAGGAATGGTGTTACATTCATTATCATAAAGGACATTTCAAGATCCATCTTGAAGTATAATGCTGTCTGTGGTATGATAATATCCATACACCTACAAGGTAGACCAGTTAATACCACTATTATTCAAATGCATGAATTTATGCACTAAAGCCAGTGATGATGAAACTGAAGAATTCTACCAACTTTGTCAGTCTGAAGTTGATCAAATGTGCAATCACGATGTATTGATAATTACTGGTGATTGGAATGCAAAGGTTGGAAATGAAGAAGGATCAGTAGTTGGAAAATACGGCCTTGGTGACAGAAATGATGCTGGAGATAGCATGACAGAATTTTGCAAAACAATGATTTGTTCATTTCAAATACCTTCTATAGACAGCATAAGAGATGATTATACACATGGACCTCACCAGATGGAAGACACAGAAAACAAACCGACTACATCTGTGGAAAGAGATGATGGAAAAGCTCCATATCATCAGCCAAAACAAGTCCAGGGTTAGAATGTGGAACAGACCATCAATTGCTCATATACAAATTCAGGCTGAAGCTGAAGAATATTAAAACAAGTCCGTGAGAACCAAAATGTGACCTTGAACATACCACACCTGAATTTAGAGATCATCTCAAGAAGAGATTTGATGCATTAGACACTAATGACTGAACACCAGAAGAGTTGTGGGATGGCATCAAGGGCGTCCTACAGGAAGAAACCAAAAGATCATTAAGAAGACAAGAAGGAAAAAGACAAAAATGGATGGCAGAAGAGACTCAGAAACTTGCTCTGGAGTGTAGAGATACTACAGAAAATGCAAGAAATGAGGAGGTAAAAGAGTTAAACAGAAAATTTCAAAGGCAGCAGGAGATGACAAAGTAAAGTATTATAATAAAATGTGCAAATATCTGGAGTTAGGAAACCAAAAAGGAAGAATATGACCAGCACTTCTTAAGTGGAAAGAACTGAAGAAAGATTCAAGACTCAGCTTGAAATACTATAAGGATACCCTGGGCAAAGTACTGAATGATGCAAAAATCAACAGAAGTTGGAAGGAATATATAGAGTCACTGTACCAAGAAGAATGATGTTCAACCATTTCAAGAGGTAGCATATGATGAAGATCCAATGGTAATGAAGGAAGAAGTCTAAGGTGCATTGAAGGCATCGGTAAAGAACAAGCCTCCAAGAATTGATGGAATACAAACTGAAATCTTTCAACAGACTGCTGCAGCACTGAAGGCACTCACTCATCTACACCAAGACATTTGGAAGATAGCTACCTCACAACTGTTTGAAAAAGATCCATATTTGTGCTCATTCCAAAGAGAGATGACCCAAGAGAATGTGGAAATCATTGGATAATATTAATATCGCATGCCAATAAAATTTTGCTAAAGATAATTCAAAAGCGGTTGCAACAGTACATTAAAAGGGTACTGATGGAGGTTCAATCCGGATTCAGAAGAGGACACAGGAAGAGGAATATCACTGCTGATGTCAGAAGGAGCTTGGCTGAAAGTAAACAATACCAGAAAGATGTTTACCTGTACTTTATTGACTATACCTGTACTTTATTGACTATACCTGTACTTTATTGACTATACCTGTACTTTATGGACTATACCTGTACTTTATGGACTATACCTGTACTTTATGGACTATACCTGTACTTTATGGACTATACATGTACTTTATGGACTATACCTGTACTTTATGGACT
>NW_006408519.1:26142539-26150236 GCF_000296735.1 Chrysochloris asiatica
TGTACTTTATTGACTATACAAAGTTTTTCAACTGTGTGGATAATGACATGTTATGGTAAACAATGTGGAGAAGGAGTATTCTGGAAAACTTAATTGTCCTCATGGGGAACCTATACATAGACCAAGAGCCAGTTGTTCAGACAGAACAACTTAAAACTTCCATCAGGAAATGGGTGTGCCAGGCTTGTACTCTTTCACAATAGTTATTTAATTTGTATGCTGAGAAAATAATCTGAAAAGGTGGAATACATGAAGAAGAACATGCCATCAGGATTGGAGGAAGGCTCATTAACAATCTGTGATATACTGATGACACAAAAAATCTTCACCATTGGACCAATAAATAACATCATGATACATGGAAAAAAGATTATTGAAGTTTTTAAAGACTTTGATTTACTTGGATCCACCATCAACTTTCGTGGATGCAGCAACCAAGAAGTCAAAATATTTATTGCAATAGGCAAATCTGCTGCACTGAACTTCTTTAAAGTACTGAAGAGCAAAGATGTCAGTTTGAGGACTAAAGGGTGTCTGACCCCAGCCATGGTATTTTCACATCTCATTGGACAATGAATAAGGAACATTGAGCAAAAATTCATGTATTTGAGTAACGGTGTGGGAGAAGAATATTAAAGTATCATGGAATGCCAGAAGAACAAATAAATCTGTGTTGGAAGAAGTACAACTTCCTAGATTGCTCCTTAGAAGCCATGCTGTGCAGACTTCATCTCTCATACTTTGGACATATTATCAGGAAAGACCAGTCCCTTGAGAAGGACATCATGTTTGGTAAAGTAGATGGTCTGTGGGCAAAAAAGGAGACCCCAACGAGATGGACTGGCACAGTGGCAGCAATAATGGGCCCAAGCAAGTAGCAACTGTGAGGATGTGCAGAACTGGGCTGTGCTTCGTTCTGTTGTACGCTGTATCGCTATGAATCGGAACCGACTCGATGGCATTTAACAACAATAATATCCTGGGGAGCGTGGTGGCTCCTTATGATGAACACAAAGTCTGTGGCTCGAGTGTGCTAATTGTTCCCTGGGAGATTTGATTCTCATTCAATCACATGAGGCTTTCTACTCTCAAGAGTTAAAGCTTTAGAAACCCTCTGTAGGGTCGGTACTTAACAGCACCTGGTCTGTTGGGCAACTATTCAAAAGCAGTTTGAATATACCAGTTGCTCTGTACAAGAAAGATCAGGCTTTCTACTTCTGTAAAGATCTGCTTTGGAAAGAAATCCTATACAGGGTAGCTAGGTGTTAAAACTGGCTCAATGGCACACAACAATTGCCAACTGGTATGGCACTGTAGGACAGGTTGCAAAGTTGGGGGGTTCAAACCCATCAGGTACTCTTCAGAAACCCTATTTAAGGTCACTATGAGTCGGAACAGACTCGATGGCACTTAACAACAATGATATTTAACAAGAATGAAATAAAGGGTGCCCAGAAAAAAACAAATCAAAAACCAGGACCCTGAAAAGCAGCCCAGACAAAGGTCTCAATGATGGTTAAAGACAGACAGGTCTAAAGTGCTACTCACTCAGTTGATGGTACATGGGCTTGTGCAATCCTTGAAGCCTTATGGACGCTACAGCAGCAAGCTTGCCGGGGGGCTGCATTTTCCCATCTAACAGATACCACATTCGAGCAAAAGTAGCCCATTGCTTGGGGATTTAAAAAATAAAAACAAGGTAAGGGAAAATTAAAATGGACATAAATGTGCTTATCATTATACCGTCACATGTATTCTACAGTTAACACCAACAGCTGCTTTGTAAGAAGAAATTATCACTACCTGCTATGAGCTGGGTAGAAAGAATTTTTTTTTTTTTTTTATAAAACTGCTTAGAAATCATGTTTATCTTTCTTGATATCTACCTTATTATCCCCACACATCTTTTGTCAGATTTCTCTCAGTATTTCATGCACCGTATTGTAATTTCTCTCTCTCTCTTTTTTTTTTTTTGGCTAATATGAATATATGGACTCCTGGTGTGGTGCTGTAGAAAAAACACTGGACCTCAAGGCCGATTTGAACTGGAAGGCTGACAGTTCAAATCCACCAGTAGCTCCTTGGAAACCCTACACAGTGGGAACCGATTCGATGGAACTTAACAACAATAAGATAAATATATAGAAATATACTTTAGTTTTATATATTGTCCTGTATCCTGCAACCTTACTGAACTCACTTGTAAGTTTCAGTTAAGTTTTTATAGATTTCAGAATTCTGGTGTGGTGCTATAGTATAAACACTGGACTGCCAACCATAAGTTCAGTGGTTCAAACACACCAGATACTCCTCAGAAACCCTAAACAGGGTCATGAGTTGTAACCGACAGTACTTAGCAACAAGACAGAATTTTCTAAACAATCACATCTACAGCCAGCCAGCCTCTGGCACTTTACTTGTCCAACCACATTCAGTTTATGAGCTAAATTAAAAATAAAAAGTAAAAAGAAACCAACTGCAGTGAGAACAACGATTCTCATCCAAACATTTCATGTACTAGCATTTGTACTTCACTAATTTTTACTCCTGCTGCAAGCTTACTGGTGTACCTTTCTATACAAACTTTGTGACTTGTCAGCCTCATCTTATGGCACGTCCACCGACGCTATCCTACTAGTTCAGCCATCACCATCTCATATGCCCCGCAACAGCTTCCAAACTGTCTCCCCGTTTCCAGTCTTGCTTCTCCTACCCCACCCTGCTCCCCAAAAAGCATTATCCAAGCATCAGAGTATTCTTTTCTTTAACACTTCCGCCAAAAAAATAAATGTATAACTGTCTTATTAACAGCCAAGAAAATTATGACAAAAAATATTAACGAGTGGCTTGCTATTCCAGATTTAAAATATTTTAAAGCCACAGTAAATAAAAAGTATCATTATTGGCAAAGAGACAGTAGGGCAGATCAGAACATAGTAAAGACAACAGAAATAGGACACAGAAATCTAACATGTGTCATTGTTACCATGTGCTGTGGAGCTATCATAGTTTTCTATAAACATAAGAGATTAGTCCTTTGTCTGATATGTCACTGAAAAATTATTTTCTCCCAGTCTGTGTATTCTCTTTACTCTTTTGGTGAAAATTTTTGATGTACAGAAGTATCTAATTTTGAGGAGGTCCTAGTCATTTATTTTGTCTTCTGCTATTTATGTTATTGGTTATGATAACCACCACCACCACCAGTCATGCTTGGTAGCATATTTATGCCATGTATAAGACACTGAGTTTGTCTCTATTTTTTTTTTTTTTTTCATTGATAATCTTTCTAGTTCTAGGTTTTACATTCAGGTATTCAATCCATGTTGAGTTTGCTTTCCTAGATGGTGTGAGATATGGATCTTGTTTCATTTTTCTGCAGATGGATTTCCATTTTCGCCAGCACCATTTGTTGAGGACTATCTCTTCCCCATCTGATATGTTGTGGCCCTTTGTCAAAGGTCAGCTGACTGTATATGGATGGATTTATTTTTGGTTCTCAATTCTGTTTCATTGATCTACGGCTCTATTGTTATACGAGTACTAGGCTATTTTTTGGGGGTTTTTTGAGATTGAATTCTTTTAGAAACATGATTTTTACTGACTACAAGAACTTAATATTTTTTTCCTTTTTATGGTGAATTGAGTGAAGGTTTATGGACAAGATCAGTTTTACATTCCACAAATCATACACTTGCAATCTCCTCCATGCAACAGCAGTTCTCCCACTTCCTCCGTGTGGTTCCCATTTGTATTCCCTCCTCCTTCCCATCCCTTTGAAACTTAGTCCTTAGGTAAATGCCGTCCTTCTGATCTTGAATGACTGACATTTCCATGGGGAGCACGTTTAGTGTGACTCCTCCTATGTACCTATCAACTGCTTAGCTGAAAATTAGTCTATGAGGGTAAGTTCCACTCCAAACCTAAAGGGTAGTTGAGAGCCACCATCTTAGAATCCTCCAGTCTTCTTCTGATCAATAAGTCCAGTCTTTTTTTTTTTTTTTAATATAGTTTTGAGGTTTGTCCCACATTTTCTGCCATTTATCTGGGACCTTCTAATGTGGTCCATTTCAGAGCAGTTGGTAGTGGGAGCTGGAAACCACCTACCTAGTTCTTTTGGTCTCAGAGTCACAATTCTGTCAAATGCCTTTCTGTATCAATCAATTTGATCATGTGGTTCTTTCCCCCGGTTTTATTTATGTGCTGTACCTTAGTCTTTGCAGTGATACCTTTGCTTTTTAACAATTTAAAGAGGTTTTTTACAACAGACTTTTTCAGTGCAGTATGTAATTTGATTTCCATGGGTGTGACTGTGGATCCAAGCAAAATGCATTCCTGATTAATTTCATTATTTCCCCCACTTCTGAGGTTGCTAATTGATCCAGTTGTGAGGATTTCTTGTTTTCTTTAGTTTGAAGTATAAGCTACTGAAGCTTGTATGTAGTCTATGGATTTTGTATTGCATTTTTTAAACTGAAATCTCAGTGGTTAATGAATAAAATTAATCAACCACAGTGTGGTATAGTGAGTTATTCAATGTTGCTTTGAGCCATAGTCTTTGTAAACTAGATGGATCTGGGTAAGAAAAGGTGGTGAAAGATGCTGATGGATGGTACGATCGAGCTGGGAGTTGTTGTAAACAGGGCGAACCGCGATTACTCAGGTTTGTCAACATGCTGGGTATAAAATGAACCACTTCAGCAGCTGGGGTGACTCTTACTACTAATAAGAAGAACCAGAAATGGACCCAGTGATCCCTGTGCACTGAATGTCTTCACCCCGAGGACCGAGAGCTGTGACCCAGGGGGAGCGGCAGAAGCAGAACCAAGAACCACAGCAGAGGGCGCCCAGCCCAGGGAGCAAGCAGAGGAGTGACTGGTCAGGAGGCTTGCTTGCAGAGCGGGCTGACTACAGGCACTTAGTTGGGGCAAGGAGCTGGGTTTGCTGACCCACAAAGCTTGAGCCGAGCGCCTTCAAGCTGAGGCTTATGGTGGAGTGGTGTGTCCTGTGGGTATTTACCAACAGCTCAAAAAGAATATTGTAACTCTGGCCAGACAGAGAGAGGCCTGCCTGTGGGCGCAGCTGGGGTGAAGCTGTCCACACAGAACAACTGTGTCCTGAGCGCTTTCTTGTATTCCATCATGTTAACTTCCCTAACAAACCCCTTAACTGTGAGTAGGGTACAGAGTTCAGTGTGGCCACTGCAATTCTGGAGCACAGCATTGTGCTGTGGAGAAAGACAGCCAGCATTAACAGTTCTGTACAAAGCAACTGTACAGCAAATCTGCACAAGTATAAACTGGAGGTTAGAAAGAGCTGTTTATGAAATATAAGAACCCCAGGAACAATCAAAACTAAATTTAGATCACACAAAAATAATTGATACAATACAAAAAAATTTTACAGAAAAGAGTTAATATCAATATTGTATGAAGACCTATTAAAAACAGACAAGAAAAAGAAAGTTAAAATGCACAAAAGACAGTAATTCATACACAAGCTGATTCAAATGTATGAACACACATGAACTGATATTCAACACCACTAACAGGAAATACAAACCCCGGGATATCACCTCTCTACTTTCAGAATGGCCAATGAGTCAAGAATGCTGACAGAGAGAGACAAAAGGAAAGGTACCCTCACATATTGCTGGTAGAACTGTAAATTGTTAAAGCAGTTTTTAAGGCAATTTAGGAACATTTCTTTAAAAACATAAACATCTCCTACACAGTAACTCCATCCTAGGAAATGTGTCCTAGACGAATAAAAACTCTAATGCATAAATAAATATTCATGTGCATGTTGTTGTTGTTAAGTACCCTCGAGTTGGTTCCAACTCATAGTTACCCTGTATAGGGTTTCTGAGGAGTGGCTGGAGAGCTTAAACTGCTGACCTTGTGGTTCAAACTGGTCATGCAGTCCACCCTATTAATCCACAATGCCACACCAGGACTCCATTGATGTGTACAGTGGATGCTTATCACGACTTTGCATGAATAGGAAAAACTAGAAACACTGCAGACTCAACAGTAGAGTTAATCACTTACAGCAGCCATTACAAAAGAAAAAAGAAAAAGAAAAGTTAGAGAATGACGGCCCTTTCCCACCTGGAATACAGTTATTTCTCCCATCTTACAGCAGTTTCCTTTGGGCATCAGTAAGAACAATGACTACAAGTAGCACATCAAATATGTCTAAACTCAGTGATCAAACAACAACAAAAAAGCATCTCATGACATATATATTTAATGCCACTGAATAATACATTAAAAATGATTTCAGTTATTTTTAGTTCACAGTAAAGTTTTAAAAAAAAAGCTGAGAAAGGCTGGACAAATACATAACTATGACATTTCCCTTTAATGTCTAAATAGTGAATATACACACATGGCAATACATACATTGTTGTTGTTTTTATGTGCTGTCAAGTCGGTTCTGACTCATCGTGACCCCATATAGCATTTCCAAGGAGCAGATGGTGAGTTTGAACTGCTAACCATGTGGTTCAAACTGACCTTATGGTCAAGTGCTTATCCAACAGCACCACACTAGACTCCCTCTCTCTCTCTATATATATACATAGAGTGGAGGGTTGGCGAAAAAGAGGGAGACCCCCCCACCAATTAGATGGATTGGCACAGTCGCAGCAGCGATAGGCGCAAGTGTAACGGAAATTGTGTGGTTGGCACAGGATTGGAAAGTGTTTTGTTCTGTTGTGCATAAGGTCATTATGAGTTGGAAATGACTCGACAGTAAGTAGCAACAAAACATAAATATTTTGTTTTTAGGTGCCATCGAGTCAGTTCCGACTCAGTGATCATGTACGCTGTTTCCAAGGAGTGGGTGATGCGTTTGAACCAGTCCTTACCCTACAGTGTCACACACACATACTTTCCTGGTGTGACACTGTAGGATAAACATTGGACTGCTAATAGCAAGATAAGTGGTTGATAGTGTTAAGGAAATGCCATTAATTTTCCTTCTTGCTTTGCTAAGTGGAATTTAAATTAGTTTTTGAAAGGAACATACTGAAAATATACCAATGAATTACCTGACAAAAATTAGGGATGGGAAGAAGTAGATGGAGGAAGAGATGAAATGAGTTATTTTTGTTTCAAACTGGGTGACACCTACTTTAATACATTTGAAATTCCCTATAATAAAAAAGAGAGAGAGATAAAAAGCAACTGTTGACTTACTTCCCATAGATTACTGCCTCATTTCTTTCCTCTACTTTGCAGCAAAACTCTCCCAAAGACTTGCCTTTAGTTTCTCTGTTCCGATTGTCTCTTCAACTAGCTCCAACCTGGGTTTAGTCTTCTCATACCTTTCACCATCTACTTTCTGCTTGTCAAAGTTACCAAGACCCTTGTGTGCTAAATTCCTTGGTAAATTCTAAGTCTTAAATAAAGTTGATCATTCCCAACCTTGAGAATTCTTTCTTCATTTGACTTCCAGGACACCGCTGTCTGTGTTTCCCCTGCCTTTCTTGCTCTCCTTTATCACCTGTCTCTTAAACATCAAAATATTCCAGAGTTTAGTTCTCATCTTCTGGTCTATATCTATACTTACTCTCTCAAAGGTTTCATTGGGTCTCATCCCTTCAAATGCCATTTGTAGGCTAATGAGTTCCAGATGTACACCTCTAGCTTTAACCTCTTTCTTGAACTCTGTCCACCTTGGCTTCTACACCA
>NW_006408519.1:26150795-26157572 GCF_000296735.1 Chrysochloris asiatica
TGAACTGCCACCTTGCAATTCAAACTAACCTTGAGGATGAGTGCTTACTCTACAGGCCCATACCAGGAATAGTACTTCTCAAACCATCTGTAGTGAAAAACCAGTTTACCCTCAATTTATTGCAGACCAGTAGTTTGATTTAAAATAAATGAAAATGCTGTTGAACTACTATAAAAAATTTTAAGCACTTTCACACTCTGCATTTCTCTCATGATGTGCAGATACCAGTATAAGGATGGAACGACATTTGGAGCAGCACTGGGCTAAGAGGCATCTTGGATCAACCTATCCAAAACTGAACTCGTGCCTTTCCCCCTGAAACCTGCTTAATCATCAGCCTTCCCCATCCAATTGATGGCACCCCCTTTCAGTTAGCAAACCAAAAACTTTGGCGTAATCCCTGTTTCTTTTGCTGTTGGCCCACAGCCAGTCCTTTAGGAAAGTTTATTGGTTCCACCTTTAAAACATATCCAGGACCCAATCACTTATTATCACAATCATCTCTAGCCTGGATTACCACAAAAGCCTCCAAATAGATTCTTTGCATCTACACTCCACCAATCTCAATCTCAGAATGGTTTATTTTCAACCCAGCATTCAAAGTGCTCCTTTTCACATGTAAGTCAGATGTCAGTTCTAGGCTCCAACGCTCTAAGTGCCCATTTCACTTGGAGTAAAGTGTGAATTGTTGCCAGGGTGTGTGTGCCCTAGGTGCTACTCCAATTACTTCAACCCTCTTTCATCAATTACACTAGTTTTCTTACAGAACCCCAAGAATGCTACACAAGCTCCTGTCATTTGTTGTTGGTGCCAATTCACAGAATGAAACTTTACCAACTTCTGCACCATATTCCCAATGTTATTAGCTCAGTTCCATTGTTGCAGCCACTGTGCATTTTGAGCTGTCTTTCAATTTAGAGAGCCCATCTTCAGAGTCTATCTTATTGTAATATATATGGTTTTTATTGGTTAATTTTTCAGAAGTAGATTGCCAGGCCTTTCTTCCTAGTTTGTCTTAATCTGGAACCAATCAGATGCATTTGGCCACAGCCACGAACCTTTAGTCTGTGCTTTCCCGAGGCACCTCTGAGCCCAAAGTCTCAGGTGCCCTGGCGGCTCGGCTACCCTACTAAATCCGTCTTACCCACCACCCTCTTTCCGTGAATGTAATGAGCCTCATCAAGTCACCAGAGTCTGCGCTCACCTGGGGCGCCTTAGAAAAACTCGACATGCTTCCTACCAGCAACACGATCCTGCTTTCTCCAGGATACAGGGTTGGTCCAGCAGCATCAGGCGTCCGTCCGGAAACGCACATAACGCAGCACGATAGTTCCTAGCCCGCCCATTTCTCGTCGCTTCTCCGCCTTTCCTGGGTCCCATTGAGTCTTCGTGCAAGTATCGATGTTGTCATAAAAAGAGAAAGTAACATAACTATTGGGAGTACTACTGGGAGTGTAACATCTGAAAATATCATCACTTGTTGAGAAGCTGCCGGAATCCAGTGTTGGTCACACAGTTTCTAGCCGACCTAAGGGGATAGGAACAGGAAGTGTGTCACTGTGCGCGGCTGTTTCAAGGTGCTAGCGGAGACCTTAAACTGGGGTCGGCTCTGAGCAGATGGATCGCTACCTGCTGCTGGTGATCTGGGGGGAAGGAAAAGCCCTATCGTCCTCCACTGGGGAGGCGAAGCTCGGGCCAGGGGCGCCATGGACTGAGGGCACGGAGAAGCAGCCGGGTAAGTGCGGGGATGAGAAAGGGCGGGAATAGCTTGAGAGGCGGAGAAGGCTGTTTGTGGTCAGGTTCTGTTTGGGTTGTCCAAGACAGCTACGACTCAATCTGGATAGATTTAATAAAGACTAAAAAAGTGCCATCTTCGTGGAAAATAGAGACGAATTTGTGGATGCAAAATTCGAGTGCTCAGAATTACTGTGGCTGTTAACTGCCTTTAAGTGGGTTTTGACGGATAGGTTTCCGAGGAGCGACTAGTGGGTTTGAACCACCGACCTTTTGGTTCTCATTCCAGTGCTTAACCTTCAGCGCCACATCAGGAGTATCAGAAGTTATTGTTGTTGCTGTTGTTAGGTACCATCGAGTCGGTTGCTAGTCATAGCAACTTTTGCACAAAAGAACAAAACACTGCCTGGGCCCTGACCCATCCTCACAGTCCTTAGCTTGAGTCCACTGCTGCTGCCACTGTGCTAATCCATCTTATTCGCTGACCTTCCACTTTACCAAACACCATGCTCTTCTCCAGGGACTGATCCTTGGTAATAAGTCCTTAAGTATGAGAGACAGAGTCTTGCAATCTTGAATTCCAAGGAACATTTTGGTTATGCTTCTTCCAACACAGATTTGTTTGTTCTTCTGGAAGGCCATGGTACTTTTAATATTCTCCAACACTGTAACTCAAATATATCACATCAATTCTTCTTCAGTCTTCCTTATTCATTATCCAACAGTCACATGTATATAACGCTATTGAAACTGACATCTTTGCTTTTGAGCACTTTAAAGAAGTCTTGTGAGGCACATTTGCCAATGCACTAAGTCTTTTGAGTTCTTGACTGCTGCATCCATGAGTGTTGATAGTGGATCCAAATAAAATGAAGTCTTTGACAGCTTCATCTTTTCTCCATTTATCATGATTTTATTTATTGGTAGAGTGGTGAGAATTTTTGTTTTCATTAATTGAGGTGCAACACATAAGGAGCTCTGGTAGCGTAGTGGTTACCAATTGGGCTGCGAACCTTAAGGTCAGCAATTCAAAACTACCAGACGCTTTGCAGAAGAAAGATGAGGCTTTCTGCACCCATAAAGATTTACAGCCTCGCAAACCCTGTACAGGGTCGCTATGAGTCAGAACTGACTCGACGGCACTTAACAACAACAACACATATTGAAGGCTGTAGTCTTTGTTCTTAATCCCTAAGTATTTTAAGTTCTCTTCACTTTCAGCAAGTATCATTTGCATATTGCAGGTTAATGAATCTTCCTCCTATCCTCCTATCCTAATGCCACATCCTTCATATAATCCAGCTTCTTGGATTATTTGCTCAGCATACAGATTGAACTAGTATGGTATAAGAATAACCCTGGTATGCACCTTTCCTGATTTTAAGCCATTCAATATCACCTTGTTCTAACAACTGCCTCTTAGTCTATATATGTGTTCTCATGAGCACAATTTAGTGTTTCAGAGTACCCGTTCTCTGCAATGTTGTCCATACCTTGTTGTGATCTACACAATCAGAAGCCTTTGAATAGTCAATAAAGCACAGGTAAACATCTTTCTGATATTGTCTGCTTTCAGCCAAAATCCATCTGATGTCAGCAATGATAGCCCTCATTCCACGCCCTTCTCTAAATCTAGTTTGAATCTCTGCCAGTTCCTTGTAATGTACTATTGCAGTTGTTTTTAAATTATCTTTAGCAAAATTTTACTTGCATGTGATATGAATGATATTGTGTGATGATTTCCACATTCCATTGGGTCACCTTTCATTGGAATGGGCACAAATATGAATCTCTTCCAGTCAGTTGGCCATGTAGCTGTCTTCCAAATTTTTTTACATAGATGAGTGAGTGCCTCAGTGCTGTATCAGTTTGTTGAAAGATTGCAATTTGTACTCCATCAGTTCTGGTGTCTTATTCTTTGTCAGTACCGTCAGTGCAGTTTGGACTTGTTCTTTTTTGATGGAGGCTATGCCATTCCTCTTCAATTTGTTATTCCTGGTGTATTCAACCATGTGATTGTCAGATTAAAAATGGCGGATACTTGTCAATTTCAGCTTACTAGTCAATTTCAGTCTAGTATATCTATGTTTATGAGTTCCATTTCTTTTTGATAACATCCAATTTTCCAAGATTCACACTTTATGCATTCTATGTTCTGACAATTAATGGCTGTTTACAGCTGTTTCTCATTTTGAATTGTGCCCCATCAGTAAATGAAGGTCTGAAAAGTTTTACTCCATTTACGTCATCACCTCTGCTTTTAGGGGGCAGCTTTTCCCCAGTCATATTTTGAGTCCCGTGCTTTAGTTATAAGAATTAGGCTCTTTGGAAATTAATGCACTCAATAAGTATGTCTGCCTCAGTAAAATGTTTACTGAATAAATTCCCTGCACTTAATTAAGACAGTTCTGCTAGTTGGGAATGTATGCAGTCCTTCACTATTCTTGCCTCCTGTGTTCCAAAAACAGGTAATACAGAAAAGCATAAGATGGAAAGGGTGTCTCTCACTTAGCATTTATATTCTAAGGGGAGGAGACATCTCACAAGTAAACTTAGTTAAAAACAAACGATAGATTTGCAGCAATTTTCATCCATTTGTGATAAGCTTCTGTTTGGTGGTCCTGCCTCGACTTTGTTTTTTATTACATTTTAGTTATGTTTTCTTTCCAACGAGCAGACATTTTGTGGAGGAAGTATCTGGTTCCCCTTCCCTTTGTGGAACACTGTTCTTTTAGAGTAGTTTTGGACATGTGTTAACTGGCTGCTTGTAATTTTTCCTCTTTTTTTCTGTGTGCGTTTAGATATCCTATCACAAACCTGAAATAGATCTTAAGTTGCGTGTAGTTTTAATATTCGCAATACCTTGGTTTTGAAAGTCTCCGATACTTAAATTGGAGTACACCTAGATTCTGAACTTATTCAATGAGTCTGTCTTTCCTTTTTTAGACTTAACAGCAGCTGCTCATGTTTATCACCTCCTGAAAAGAAGCATCAGCGCTTCAGTTAATCCAGAAGATAGCACTTTCCCTGGTAAGTGTACCACTTTTGTTGTTCATTGTCCTCAAATTGGCTCCCACTCATGTCCACCTTATGTAATTCAAAAAGTACTGCCACACATGATACAAATCTTTATTAAACAAAAATATCCAAATGTGTAGCTATTGTTTCTTGGCATATCTTCCATCTCCTTAACCCTTCCCTGCAGAATTCTGTGCTCTTTAATTTACACCTCATCAAAGAAGTCGTTTTGGTATCATTACGATATTCAATTTGTATTCCTTTGAAATGTTCTCTGGGCTTTGGAAATAAGTCCAAAGCTCAGGGCTGTAGAAAGGATGGGATATGGTTTCCTAATGAAATGCTTATTAAACAGCCCATGCCACTTTTGAAGCAGATACATTTTTGTGATAGAAAAAAATTCCTTGATGCAACTTATTTTGCCTTTTTCTCACGAGTGCAGTTTTTCGTTTCAATAAAACTTTTTTTTTTCAATAAGCACCCATGATTGTTCTGTGTCCTTAGGGAAAGTCTATAAAGATTACCCTTTTGGAATTCCAGAAAACAATGTTTATAACCATCTGAGCTGAACTTTCTGCTTTGAATTTAACTGACTCAGTCAGATCCCTGGCCTACTGGTGTGGTACTGTAGGATCAGCACTGGAATGTGAACCACAAGAATAACACTTCAAACCTACCAGCTGCTCCTTGGAAACCCAATACAGGATTTCTATGAGTCAGAACTGACTCGATGGCACTTAACAACAACAACCACAAGTCCCCTAGGAACCCTCTGTTTTGATTGGACACTGCTTTGTGGCTTGTTTTGATAAATCCAACATTAGCTCCCAATTACACTTCATTCCTTATAATCATCATCATCAAATTCACTCCTGTTTAAAAGACTGATGGAAAGATCAGGTCTTTCAGGTAGCTGATTTTTGTGTAACGCTTTTGGCATCCATCAAGCCAAAAGCTTGTTAAGGCCAAGATGTTTGCTTAAAATTGGAAATAACTGAATTGTGTGAGATACAAAGCTCAGTGGCTATCGTATCAATGGTAATTCTATAGTCTAACCAGTCTAGACTCCCAGCACAGTTTCTTGATTTGTCTAGTTTGACAGTCTTCCATACTTTGAGTCACCTTGGAGGTCTTTCTGACCTCCATTAAAATCTGTTGTTTTATTTGGGTTGTTGTTAGGTGCCATTGAGTCGGTACCTACTCATAGCGACACCAGAATGAAACACTGTCCAGTCCTGGGCCAACCTCACAGTTGTTGCCACGCTTGAGCCCATTGATGCTGCCACTTTGCCAATCCATCTCGCTGGGGGTCTTCTTATTCTCTGAGTCTCCACCTTAACAAACATGCCATCTTTCTCCAGCACCTGGTCCCTCCTGACAATATGTCTGAAGTATGAGAGACGAAGTTTGGCCATCCTGGCCTCCAAGGAGCACTCTGGCTGCACTTCTTCCAAAAGACATCTCTTGGTTCTTTTGGCAGCCCATGGCACTTTCAATATTCTCCTCTAAAACCGTAACTCTAAAGCAGCAGTTCGTCTACGGTCTTCCTTATTCACTGTCCAGTTTTTGAAAGCATATGAGGTTATTGAAAATACCATGGCTTGGGTCAGGCACACCTTAGTCCTCAAGCTGATATCTTTGCTCTTCAACACTTTAAAAAGTTCCTATGTTGATTTCTTGACTGCTTCTTCCATGAGTGTTGATAGTTAATATAAGAAGAATTGACAACTTTAATCTTTTCTCCATTGATAAGAATGTTGTTTATTGGTCCAGTGGTGAGGATTTTTGTTTTCTTTACATGGAAATGCAATCCATACTGAAGACTGTGCTCTTTGATCTTCATCAGTACGTATTTTAAGTCCTCTTCACGTTCAGCAAGCAAGGTTGTATTATGTGCATTTTGTAGGTTATTAATGAGTCTTCGTCTAATCCTGATGCCACAATTTTCTTCATGTAACCCAGTTTCTCGGATTATTTGCTCAGCATACAGGTTGAATAAGTATGGTGAAAGGATACAACCCTGTC
>NW_006408519.1:26160602-26162299 GCF_000296735.1 Chrysochloris asiatica
GGGGTTTGAACTTCTGACCTTGTAGTTCTCAGTCTAATGCTGATTCTACAGTCCTAGTAATACTCGTATTTATTTATTTTTCAAGTTTGTATGATTTAAGTCAGTTCAACTATTCTGCAAGAAATTCTTTCCTTTATTTATGCTTCGTTGCTATATGGAAGGAGTCCTAATGTGGTGCTGTAGGATAAGCAATGGACAACTACACCACAAGGTTGGAGGTTCTAACCCACCAGCCCCTCTTTGGGAACCCTACTCAGGGTTGCTATGAGTTGGAACTGACTCAAGGGTGCTTACCAACAAGTATATGTAAAACTTTCTAGAGGTTCTAATGATGTTTAATTTCCTACGTGTCTGGATAGACATTTTTTACATAGGCAGTCCTCGTTTTGCATGATAGTGTGGAGCTATAAAAAGACAGCAAGGTGAAACTGTAATGTTAATATAACAACCAATACGGAAAGTTACAATGATCCCATGACCTTGAAAATAGATGTCAAAGCATTACAAAGTCTCTTATTTGTAACTCCTGTTAAAAATGATAGGGAGTGTGTCCCTTGGCTCTAGTGGGTCTGGGCAGGAGGCCGTGCGGAGGATGAAGGAGTAGAGCGTCACCCAGGCAGCCGAAACGGTGTGTTTTGGGAACACATTAGAATCCTGCTTGTCTCGGAAATGCAGTTGACACATCAGCTGGACCTATTTCCCGAATGCAGGGTGACCGTCCTCTTATTCAGAGATAGGAAAAGTGCTGGTGACTTGTGGGGGAAGAGCCATGGAAGGCACTGTTGATGGCTCATTAATAAATCCTGCAGTGATTGTCGATCCATGTCAGACACTTGTTGTTGTTGGTAAGTCCTTTATTCCGACCCATAGCAACCTTGTATAGGGTTTCCAAGGAGCAGCTGGCGAGCTTGAACCACTGACTTTGCAGTTCAAATGGCTTTGCAGTCTCATGCATTAGCCCACAGCGCCACACCAGATACTTGTAGCAGCAAACAAAGCAGTTCACCTCTACAGTCTGAGAAACATGAAGACAAGAACTTTATCTACTGAAATTATTATCAACTTTTCCCCAAGTAACAATATTTCAGAGGCTTTGAAATAATTAGATTTCTCAGCAAATGACACTTCATTTTTATTTGTTTCCATAAAGAAGGAGAAAAACAAATACATTAAGAGCACCTGATATCCCAAGTAGAAGGCCACCAGGTTTCTCTGAGAACTCTTCCTGAAATAACAAATATTACAGAAGTAAAAAAAGATATATACACTATCTTCAAAAGAGGGAAGTATTGGGCCATTATTAGATGGTGTCATTTGTAGAATGTAAACAAAAGATGTTCTAGGAAATGTCAGAAATACCAAAATTTTCAGCATCCAAAAAAGCAACATTGATTTGTCTTTCCTGATTAAAGTTAATATATAAAGGGGCCTTCAAAAAATTCATGGAAAAATGGAATTAAAATATAATGGAAATTTTCCACAGATTTTTTGAAGTTCCCATGTTAGTTCATTGTAGAAACATTTTTAAACAGAATAGTATAAGGAAGGAAAACACATCCCTAATCTTACATATTTTGATATCCTAGAAGATAAATCACTTTTACTATTATTTATTGTTGTTGTTGTTGTTATGTTCCGTGGAGTCGATTCCAACTCATAGTGACCCTGTCCAGGGTTTCCGAGGCTGTAAATCTTTA
>NW_006408519.1:26164654-26174856 GCF_000296735.1 Chrysochloris asiatica
GATGGCACCTAACAACAACAACAACAGGAGAAGGGATGAGTGAGAAAGGAGTCAAGGATGACATTAGACTCCTGGCTTGGGTAACAGTGTGGTGGTGGCATTTAGTGAGATTGAAGAAGCAGATTTAGAGAGTGGGGCATGCTCAATTTGGAATGTGTGATTACTTCCCAATAAGATATTAAAGTGAAAATGGCTTTTTGTTTCTTTAAATTTGATTTATTATTTTTGAGAATATACACAACAAAACAGGCACCAATTCAGTAATTTCTACATGTACAATTTAGTGACAGTGATTGCACTCTTTGATTTCTGGAACCAGTCTCAACTTTCTTTTACTGAAATGCCTTCTAATTTATTAGTGTAGACTATAAACTCTGCGCGCTAAGGTTCTTATCTAACCTTGCGAGTTGCTATTGTAAGTTTCTTCCCATATTGTTCCTGTTAATTGCAATCCAGTCAGTTCCAACTCTTAGGAATCCTGTAGAGGGTTTCCAAGGAGAAACTGGTGGTTTTGAACTGCCAACCTTGCAGTTAGCAGTTCAGTGCTTATCCTACAGTGTCTCCCATATTCTTGTTGTTAAGTGTTATTGAGTCTGTTCGGACTGCATTGGGTTGCCAAGGAGTGGCTGGTCAGTTTGAATCAACGAGCTTGTGGTTCAAATCGACCTTGCGGTTCAGTGCTTTATTCCCCAGTGCCACCCATATAGACATTTTAAAAAAGAGCATAATGCTCAAGGCAGACCTTTTTATCTCCTCATCCACATACCTTTATTCCCTCCCTTCCAGCCCCACCTGTGGCTGGAACCCCTGCACTTGAGTGACAGCCTGTGACTCTCCCCCACCTGCTTTGCCCAGCATCCTGGGCACCCTGCACTAAGCATGTGACCACCCCCAGAGGCAGCAGCCCCTGGGCCCTAGCCGTCTGTTCTTTCTTGAGGGTGCATTTGAAGGTGGGAGAGCAGCAGTGAGACTCAGCTGGTATAGGGGCTCCTTGGGCCACAACTTGGAACTTATAGGTGAGTGCAGTAGCCGTGGTGGCAGAAACCAGGCTCTCAATGCCCAGGTTACTGAGGGGGCTGTTCAGGAAGGCTAGGATTGGGAGCCCCCTCCATATACTGCAGGCCCAAGGCCATCCGATGAGGAGGGGAAAGCATCCTGTAGTAGCTTGGCTCCCTGGTAGTTGATGCAAAGGCTATCCATCTGCCTCTGGACCATAGCTGTCCACACACACACATCTTTACAGAAGAATTTGAGGGCACCCAGCTCCTTCCTAAAGGCCAGGGTGTCCCAGGCAGCCTCTCAACTACAGCCTGGCCCTTCTGGAAACATGGCTTTTAGAACCAACAGGTTCATCTTCTCTCCCCCAGACTCAGGTCTTGGCTACTTCCCTAAGGCTCCACCGCCATGGGTGTGCACAGAAACTAGAACAGCAGACTGTCTGCTATGCACCCAGCGACCTCCCTATTACTCCGTATTTTTTAGGGGACATTTTTGGTTTACGGTTTAAAGATGATCTGAGGGCAATAGTTTCAGGGTTCTTTCTACTCTCCATGGCTCCAGAAAGTCTCGAGTCCCTGAGAACTGGAGGGTCTGTTGTGCCTTTGCCTCCTTTTCATTAGGATCTTCTATGACTCTTTGATGAAATGTTCAGTTGTGTAGAGATGTCAGTGGAAGCAGTGAGAAAGGTTGGGACTGTGGGTGGACAGTAAGAAGAGCTAGAGATCTTGGACTTAATCCTGAGGCCCGACAGCAGTGTTTAAAGGAATGTGGAGAAGGAGCCAAAAGTACAATCAAGGTGCCACAGAACCTTCACCTTGCCTGTGTCTCAGGCAGAAAACCGTGGGCTGTGTCATCTTTGATCCCTCCTTGTTCCTCCTCTGCTGAGAGGTCAGTGAGAACGGACCTGAGAATGTCAGCTCATGGTGACCTTGGTGAGGGCAGGCTCAGGCTGCAGTGGAGTTATGGGGATGGAAAAGGTGACAGGGAAATGGAGACAGTCACGTATGGATGACACTTTCAGAATGTGCATCCTTAAAGGCAATAAAGAGGGGCAACTGGAAAAGGGTTTAAATGGAGCCTTCCCGATTCCCTTTAAAAAACTGTGTGTGTGTGATGCTAATGGGAAGGACCTGGTGGAGAAGGGAGAGATTGACCTTGTAATTGCCGGCCTGTGGGCACCGAGGAGGTGTGAGGAGTGGCTTTGAGTTGGAAGGGCAGAGCCTCTTCGGTGGTGTTGGTGTTGACTGCTGTTGCATCAGTTCCAACGAGGAGGGGGCTGGTGGGTTTGAACCGCCGATCTTGTGATCCAGAACTGACCTTATGGTCCAGCGCAGTATCCTAAAGCGCCACACCAGGACTCCCCTTCTGTGTTAGCAGGGGACAGTAAGATTAAAGGGGACTGCTAGCAGCACCACGTGTTTGCTGGCAGGATCATATAAATGTTAGTTCCTAATTTGTTGTTGTTGTTAAACTGCTGTTCAGTCGGTTCCGACTCAGTAAGCGACCCTGTATAGGGTTTCCGAGGAGCGGCTGGTGAGTTTGAACTGCTGGCCTTATGGTTCACACTGACCTAGAGGTCTAGTGCTTATCTTTCTAGTTTCCCTGAATGGTTTCCACAGTTTCCTTTGTCCTTACTCAGTGTCGTATTTCTGTGCATCGTGCTAAATTCTTCATGGGACTTCCGACACGCTCTCTTGTGACCCTTGATTACATTTCCTCATATGCTGTTCCACTCCCCAGGAAGAGCTTCTTCCTGCTCTTTTAGCTGGAGCGTCTCTGTACCTTCTTTGTTGCCACTCAGGCTGAACCAGACCCCAGTTTCTTTGTGGTCTTTGTAGAAGCAATTGTTTTCACTAACAGTGACACGCATGATTGTTTGGTGTGCTGCTCAGCAGGAATTGAGTAGGTGTCTTTTCAGTATGTTTATGGTAGGTTTTAATCTGAAACAGTAATCATATTGAACATGAAGTTTTTAATTGTACTGAACTTAAAAAGCAAAAAGTCCTTGTAAGTGTAGGATTGTGCTGTTTTGGTATTGCACTGTTTGAATTTTTAGCAGAGATTTAAATAAACAGACAGATCATATATATAGGATTTAGAGACCTCTGTAATATGTACAGATGCCTAAGTAGATATGCTGTAGCAGATGCTGATTTCCGGCATGCCTGTCTTCTAATAAGTGTGATTTTGCTTTTCAAGTCTGTTCAGTGGGCGGCATACCTGGATCCAAGAAATGGTTCTTTGCGGTGCAGGCGCTATGCGGATTTTATCAGGTAATACTTATTTAAAAAGTCAGTAGTAAATGCCATTGTTCATGTCAATAACTCCATGAATCCATTAGTTAATGCAGTGTTTTGACTTTTTAGTTTTGTAGTTCTGACTGGGATGAGATGCATTTTGATACAGAAAAAGATGAAATTGAAGATACTCTTCAAACAAACATGGAAGAATGCTTGACTGCTGTTGACTGTTTTGAGGAAGAAGATGGGAATAGCAGGGAATCCTTGTCCTTGGCTGAGTATGCTTACCTGCTTTCTTAGCATCCGTAAAATATCTAACAGATAGGTAGCTTAGGTCATGAGGGTGAAGATTAGGTCTTCTAGTAATTACAGGAAGGAAGTTTTAATTAATTGAAAATCTTACCCAGGCCTTCCTTCTAGTTGAGTAGAATTATTTGAAAGGCAGAAGTTGGTGTCTGATAATATTTACCTTCTTATTGTTGTTGGTGCTATCGAGTCGGTTCCAACTCATAGCGATCCTGTAGAGGGTTTCTGAGGACCAGCTCGCCGATTTGAACTGCGGACCTTGTGGTCTGCAGTCCAGGACTGAGCCTCTACTGCCTCACAAGGAGGTCATTTACCTTCTTGACCTTGTATAATCACAAGAGTCATAAAAGTGATATTTTTATTAGTGTGCCACGTTCTTGAAGATGTATGATATGTAGTTTAAAAATTTAAGAGAAACTTTATTTAGCTAGCATTCCAAACAAAACACTGTTTTCATGTTGCTGTTTGAGGAAGAAATCTATGATTTCTTTGCTGTAGTTGTATTTTTGGCATTTCAGATACCTTTCATAATTAAGTATTATACACTTACTTCAGTTCCATTATAGATTTCTGAGTTACAGTACAATGTAACTCAAAAAAAGGTGATCTATTTTGTTATAATTTCTTTTCTTCATGAGATATCCCACATACATCTCATAGTTAATACATTTTATTTGTAACCTTCCATAATACTTTATGGCATTCTGGTGTGCCACTGTAGAATAAGCATTGGACTGTTAACCACAGGGGTTGGCTGTCCAAACCCACCAGCCACTTCTCAGGAACTCTACATTGGGTCGCTATGAGTCAGAACTGGCTCAATGGCACTTAACAACAACAACAGCAGCAACATAATATTGTATAATGTTATTGTTCTTAGGTACAGTCGACTCATAATGATCCTGTATAGGATTTTCAAGGAGTCGCTGGTGAGTTTGAACCACTGAGATTTGTGGTTAGAGAATTGCTTTGATTATGTTTTATGAATTTCTATAAATAGCTACAGACTTTAAAAATCCACTCTTCCTTTTTTTCTGATTTTGCAAAAGGTGAAGGGGGACACTGTGGACTAGTAAGAAGAACATTGAAGCAAGGGTCAAGGAAAGGAGTCTCTTGTCCCTCCTGGGCTGGTCACTGAGGCTTTTGGGTCCTTTGTTTTTTCTGATTCATAAAGTATTGGGGTCATTTTAGATGATGTGTAAGGTGCTTGTCAGCCTTAAAGCTTTATCCCTGTTTATTTTTTCCTGCCACTGTTAAAAGATAAGAACCTCTGGTAGCGTAGTGGGTTATGTGCTGGGCTGCTAACTGTAGGTCAGTGGTTCAAATCTACCAGTTGCTCTGTGGGAGAAAGATGAGGCATTATTCTCCTGTAAAGATTTACAGCCTCAGAAACTACATACAGGGTCCCTGTGAGTCAGAGCTGACTCCACGGCACACCACCACCATTAAAAGGTCTGGTGCTTTAGGGTCAGCACTGGACTGTTAATTGCAAGGTTGGCAGTTCAAACCCACCAGTTGCTCCTTGGAAACACTGTACAGGGTTGATATGAATTGGAACCGACTCGACAACACTTAATGACAATGCTAAAAGTAACTCTACTCCACGGCACACAACCAACACCATCTGGAAAGTGACTTCATAATTATTTCCACAAGAGGGAGCCTAAGAACTATAGTTTAATGTGAAAATGAACCGAAAAAACAAAAACTCACTGCCATCCTGACTAACAGTTACCTCAATTCTGAGGCTGTAAATCTTTATAGGAGCCTAAAGCCTCATCTTGCTCCCATGGAGCTGGTGAGGATGGTTGTTGTTGTTGTTGTTAGGTGCTGTGGAGTTGGTTCCGACTCATAGCGACCTTGTACAGGGTTTCCGAGGTTGTCAGTCTTTATGGGAGCAGAAAGCCTCATCTTTCCCCTGCCGAACAGCTGGTAGTTTCGAACTGCTGACCCTGAGGTTAGCAGCCTGATTCGTAACCACTACACTACCAGAGCTTGTGTATAAACTAAGTTCCTTTTGCTATATAATAGACTAACTGGGGGAACATTTTTATCATGTAGATTAAGCTGATAATGTTTTAAAGCATTTGAGGAGGCTATCCTATTCTCCAGTGAGAGCTAGGGGCTACTTATTACCTGACTGAATCTTTATGTAACCTTCAGAAACACAAGCAGCATCCTCCTCTTGTGAACTCTTCTTAGTGATACCTTACTATCAGGCTTCAGAAAAATACATGGTTTATTAGGTATGATTTCTATGTAGTATATTGTTGTTATTAAATGCCTTCAGTCAGTTCTGACTCATGGGGACCCTGTATAAGGTATCCAAGGAATGGCTGGTGAGTTTGAGCCACCGACCTTTTGGTTAGAAGTCTAGTGCTTATCCTACTGTGTCATTTGTTGTTGTTGTTAAGTGCTGTCGAGTCGGTCCTGACACACAGCAACCCCGTATAGAGCTTCAGAGGAGCAGCTAGTGAGCTTGAACCACGAACCCTGATGCTCAAATGACTTTGCAGTCCAGCACATTAACCCACAACGCCACAGCAGGACTCCACAGTGCCATAGTAAGCTAGATATAATGGAAGGCGTTCTGTTTCTTTGTTTGGATTATTTGGTGTAGCTGCAACTTGGGCTCTGGGTTTGAATCCTAATGCTCATGGCTCTTATGTGACTTTAGGCAACTTATTGGGATAGTAATATAGTGTTACCTCTTAGGGTTGCCAGTGGGGCCAAATGAGATAATGTATCTAACATGTTTCACAGTGTCTATTACATAGAAAGTAAAATTACTATAACCAAAATTAATAGGACTATCTATGGAAAATAAGTATGTGTGCTCTTTTTTTTTTTCCTCCTAATTTGCCTTTTGATTTTAGTTTATATGAAGAATCTGCAGAAAATTTACATCAGTTATCAGACAAGCTTCCTGCACCTGGTAATATTTTATAACTGCTTCCAATAACTTTTGTCTGATGTTAGACTTGTTATGAATAAGTGATAATTCAGTTTCTCTTTTTCACATCTAATCTTGAAATTCAAGATGCAAAAGGATTTCTTAATTGAAGTTGAATGTAAAAAAAGTTTTCCATTACTTTAATAAAACCGTCACTGAAACGTTGCAATTCTGTTAATTATTTAGCTAAACAAAAATTAGAACTTAGAAAATTAGAGCCGTGTCTATCCTCTTACTTACTTGTTACTGAAGACGAATTTTCCCATTATGTGCCATTGTTTTCATTGTATGTTCTGTGGAACACTAGTACTTTGCAAAACTCTTGGCAGAAGAGATTCTTTAGCCTCGATCATGTGGGTAACGTTACTTATAATGAAGTAACTATAAATCCAAACCTGTTGCCATCAAGTTCATCCCAACTCACAGTGACCCTGTAGGCTCAAGTAGAGCCGCACCTCGGCTTTCCTAGGTTCTCCTTTACAGAAGCAGGCCACTGACCTTTGGGCTAGCAACTGAGCTCTTAACCTTGTACAGTGACTCAAGAGCTTCAGAAAGTCTGTGGAAAAATCCTAGTATGTTTCAATTCTGTGTTTCTATGAAATTTTGGAAGCCCCCGCATACATATCACGGAATGGAAAGTTGTGCAGTAAAGAAACCCTTTACTCAGCGTTACTGAGTCTACTCATTCCTTTTTTTCTCTCAGTGATGGAAAGCATCCTTTGTGAAAACATCTATCATATTATTCTGAAACAGTTTTTGTCTTGTTAACCAAATAGCTGTCATCTGAAACTTGGTAAAATTTGGCATCCACAATAACTTTTTTTGAATATTCTCATTATTAAAGGTCATGTACTAAGCAGATATTTGTTGGGTTTATTACAAGCTATGAAGTCCTGGTGTGGCACTAGAGGGTAAGCACTGGACTGCTAACCACAAGCTTGGGGTTCAAACCCACCAACTGCTCTTCAGAAACCCTGTACAGGGTTACTATGAGTCGGAACAGATTGGATGGCACTAAACCACATTAACAATTACATAGAATGCCCCAAACTAAGAACTGAGTAAACAATCATGAGTTAAAGGCATAGCCCCTAGCATATAGCTTATAGGCAGCCTAATCCTCATCTTCAAGGATCATATTATAATGTGAAAGGTCCCACGTGACCAATGACACGATAAACATACAGATCACCTTCTAAATAACATGTGACAAATTCAGAGAATGCACTGAAATACTATACAGTTGCTATTTTGACCAGTAGGAATACTTATTTAATTTTAACTTCATTTTTTTTTTTTTTTTTTTTAGTTTTCTGGTCTTTCAGTAAATTTATAGTTTAATAAAATTTGAAGTTTTATGAACTTATTCTTGTTTCTCAGAATCCAGTAATGTCAGTATAATTAGCTTTTCTTAATGTCTTATTGTCTTTTTAGGAGTAACTTATTTGTACATTATAATTTTATACTAATTCATTCTCTTTTGGATAACAAGATTAAGTAGAGAAAGATATAATGAAACTGCACAGGGGTTTTTTTTTTTTTTTTTGTCTTCTCTGTTTGGTACAACAATAGCATTGATCAACTCAAGAGCAATGTGCATAATTAACCCCAGCTGCAGAATTGACAAGTAATTAAGATCTAGTTTGTTGTTCTCTGGCATATTTAATGTAGCTATTTCAAGCTAACATGGCTTTCAGTCAAATGAACCTTTAAAGATTTTAAACTGCTGAAGGTGTGTATTGTCTTAAAGAATTTCAGTAATTAGAGTTAAATTATCTTCTATCTTACAAAGAAATTTAAAGGACAGTTGCTCACGGTATAATTGTTTTTGAAGCATTTTAGGTCTAACATCTTTTAAAATTTACAGCAATGTCTTTTTCTCTTTCTAGGTCGAGCAATGATCGATATCCTGCTGCTGCCCTCTGACAAAGATTTCCCTAAACTGAAAGACTGTTTGCCTACCTTGGGAGCATTCAAGCATTTGAGGGAATGGCATTCAGCAAAAATCACCATAGTAGGCAATCATGGTGAAACGTGGGTTTCTTTGTTCATAATTTGATTATTGTTCATGTTGTCTGTTTTTGTAGTTAACATGCTACCGTGTCTTAAAAATACTGTCAGCATGTAAGAATGATTTTAATATGACAAGATAAAGTGGAATGCTATGCTATGATTCAAGACACTTAAATCTTGGGAAGAATCTAGATTCTTCTTATTTCACACTTGGTAGTTCTGAGACATGTGAGTTTGTAATAAATGCCCTGGATTGTGAGAGTTAGCAAGCATTTGCGATCCAGCTACGTGGTGATCTTAAATAGGGGAGGATTGTCCATTGAGCAGTGCAACAAATCCCATGGCACCTGGACACACTGGATTTGTAATGCCGCATCTGCGTTGTTTGTATGTGCCAATGCAACGTAGAAATAAATATCCACTGGTGTGCTGTGAAGGAGCTGTGTGATGCACTGCTGACTGCTAGGTCGGTGGTTCAAACCATTGAGCTGCTCCCTAGGAGAAAGATGAGGCTGACTGATCTGTGCAGCTATACAGTCTCAGATCCAATCCTGGGTCACTGTGAGTCGGCATCCACTCACTGGCAAGGGGCTTGTTTGTTTTGGGTTTTGTTGTGCTTTATGACACTTTAGTAAGCATCAATGGTCTGTTGTAGTTTTGATCTTTAAGTAGTATACAAATGACATTAACTTCATGATTTGTTATTCAGTAAGTGTTTGTTGAGTGCTGACTACTCCAAGCAGAGCAACAAACACTAGTGCAATTAAGAAAGTGAAAAGATGTCAACCTTGGTCTCTTTAGTACAAAAGGAAACAGGAAGGCTAACACTGACAGTTACCATTTTCTATGGTCAGTGCTTCGGTAGACTTGTGGACAGAACTGTATGGGGATGTTTTAGAAGGAGAGCAGCTGTTTTTTTCTTAAGATGAGGAGCTGACATTGAGTGCAGGTCTGTGTGTGTGTGTATACACACCTGTCAGCTTTAAGCCAAGAGTAAGAAGCAAATCTCTTTCCTCATCTGTAATCATCAGTATAATTACTTATAACTCGTGGGGATGTTGGGGTGAGGTGAACTTGTGAAAAATGCTCACTCAGAGACTGACATTGAATGCGTGTCTGATTCTTGGTTATTATACTGTTTGTATTATGTTAGAAGAAAAATCAGTGATAGAAGATTGGTGATGCTGCCTTTTAGATTTGTAGTTATAATCATTAAATCTAGTAAAATATGAAACCTTGTACTTAATTATTGCCATCTTTTATTTTGTAGAAATTGTCAGAAAATTGCTGAATACCTTTCTGCTAATGTTATGCCTTTCGAAGATCTCAGAAATGCTATTGACTCAAAGGAGTTATGGAGGGGAAAAATTCATATATGGGAAAGAAAGGTAAACGGGTTTCTTAAATTTCAGTTTGCAAAGCAGTTCTTTCAACTTCACTGACAACACTAGTAAGACAACCAGAATGAATGTAGCTGGGTACGTTTTGCTCTTTGCCTGTTGGCTCATCCCAGTTTTAGGATATTGCTGGACAGGTAAATCTGTAGCAGAATGAACCATCATGCCAGTGGAACTGTCTCACCTGGTTTTTTTTTTTTTTTTAATTAAATGTTTTTATTTTGGATTGAGTGAAAGTTTACAGGGCACATCATCAGCTTCACATTCAACCATTCATATAGCTTGTTTCATTAC
>NW_006408519.1:26175261-26178963 GCF_000296735.1 Chrysochloris asiatica
CAGTGCGAATTCCTCAGTCTTACCAGTCATTGAAACTCATTGCAGCATGGCAATGGCTCTGTCTTAAGTAGCCGAGGTTCCACGTGATCCTTACCAGTCTCTAGCCACACGTCCAGCATAAACAGCCGCCTTCCGAGGAAGGCCTCACCTGGTTTTAACCTTCACAAAGCTCAGTGAAGTAGTAGAAGATAGGACTAGATATAAAAATTGCTTTTGTATTCATTTTTTTAACCTGCTTATTTACAGATGGATAATGACAAGTTCTTTTCATGGCATTCCTTCATGACTGTGATGTGAAGTGTCCACACAACCAAAACATGCATTCCAAACTTGAGGTCATCGTCTTGCTTTTTGGTGGAGAACAGCTTCTAGCCCAGGGGCAATGGAGTGACTAAGGACAGGCTCAGAGCCACCTTGCCCACATTCACATCCAGCTAATTTCTTACTATTTTTGAAACACCTTGAGTAGTAATTCAGTTTCGATGTCACAATTTTCTCTATCTGTAAGATAGGATTATAGTTGTTCTCTCAGAGTTCTTTATGAAGGTGAAGTTCTTTAACGTACATGGCAGCCACTCATGTGCTGCTACTTTTATCGTCATTGTTATTATCATGACCCCCCCCCCCGCCCCTCAGCTGAGATCCATCTTTTCATCAGCAACATCTCTTGAAATCAAGGGGCATGTGAGGCACTGGTCTAAGGATCTCGCAATAAATAAGATAGACAGGTTATGTCTTTGCAGAATTTGCAGGCTGGTGGTAAGCCAGATACTGAACAGGGATGCATTGTAAAGGAAGTTTAGTGCTGTGGTTGCATGAAAGGGCTTATCAGATTTTGTGTACTGCTGCAGGGTCAAGGAATAGGATCCCTGGGGGTGCAGTAGGATCAGCACTGGTCTGATAACAATAGGGTTGAAAGTTCAAACCCACCAGCCAACTCTGCGGGAAAAAGATGAGGTTTCTGCTCCCATAAAGATTTACAGCCCGGGAAACCCTGTACAAGGTTTCTACGACTCGGAAGTTGGTTTTGGTTTTGGGGACCAGGGCCAACGAGGGCTTTTGATGAAAACTTGCAGAGTCTTGGTGTGGTGCTGTGGGTTAATACACTGGACTGCAAGATCGGTTTGAACCACCAGGTCGATGGTTCAAGCTCAGCAGTCGCTCCTCGGAAACCTTATACAGGGTCGTTATGAGTCAGAACCAACTCAATGGCATTTAACAACAATAAGTTAATATTGGAAGGATGTATACATACATGGAAGAGCCAGACTTTTAACTAAGGAGTCAAAAATAAATTGACATGGTTTTATAGTTTTCCTGGCAACTGTTACGTTATTCTAAGATTTAATCATGTCTGTCACTTTATTCAGGATGCCAGTAACTTGTGTCCTTTTGGTTTCTTTTCAGTTTGGATCTGAAATGAGTTTTCCTGATTTTTCATTAAAGGGAGTCACACCTAAGACTTTTAGTACAACTAATTTAAATACTTGCTTTCTTGCTGAAAAGCCGATACCATCAAAGGATAAGAATATTTTGCCAAAGGTAATTGCATATCTAATTAATAACTTTTGCAGTAAGGTACTGGTGCATGTTTTGTTGCTATAAAATATGCTTGAATCTTGAATTAGCATTACTAATATGTGTGCTTAATTGCATAATTTTTGTGCCTAGAAATTATGTATATAAGTTATACTGTCAGAGTTGAAATAGTAACATCCATTTAGAATCACCATGTTGATTTTTAAAATACTGTTATCACTGTTGGAATCGTCCTAATTTTAGATCATTGTTGGCCAGAAACCATCAGTGGTTTGAACTTTACTGTGACCTTTCTAAGTCACAGTTGGGAAGGAATATGATACAGTGTGAAGAGAGTAGGCTTTATTTGGGGCAGGCCTGCATTTGAAACTTGATTGTGTCACCTCTGAGGTATTAGGGAAGTGATTAGCATACTTGTAAAATGGGGGCAATACTAGCATACTTATTTTACAAAGTTACTACTACATTAAATGGGGGGGGGGGTTATTTTCTTACACGGTGGTGGACATGTGTCCAATTAACTGCTTAATAAATGTTAGTTCTTGGCCCATATCACCTCTAGATTTAGTCTTAACATGCAAGTCATTATAAATTTTAATACTCAGAAAAGGATTCTATTGATTTTTTAATATATACTGTGAAAATAATAAAAGATGAGTTATATATAAGAGGGCTTCAAAAAGTTTGTGGAAGAATTCTGTGATCTTTGATCCCAGTTTTTCACAAATGTTTTGAAGCCCCCTCTTATATGCGTTATTGGTGTAGTGCTGTGGGTTAATGCGCCAGACTGCAAAGCTGTTTGAACTGCAAAGTCGGCGGTTCAAGCTCACCAGCTGCTTCTCCGAAACCCTTTACAGAGTCGCTATGGGTCAGAACCGACTTGATGGCACTTAACAACAACAGCACCATCTATGGAAACACTTCAGAAGTCCAATTTAAAAGACTCATTTAAGACTATGCAAAACTTCGGAGAATGAACAAGATGGCGGATTGGGTGGAAGTACAGTGAGGAGCTCTGTCAGCAACAACACAGAAAACCGGACCAAGCAGGCTCAGAGGATGGTGCCGGAACTTTGAACTACATATAAAGGAATATTTAGAAGGTTGGAAGGCTTACAGCTAGGGGAATTTGTAGCAGAAGCAAGAAATCCATTGCTTTCTAATTCAAGACTCTCAGCTGCTCCCAGAGCCGCCATCTTGGGCACAACCAAGCTGGGGAAGGATCAGAGCAGCCACGGACGCCTGACAGAACCGCAGAGATAAAGGTGTGGACATTTTTCTTTTTTTTTTGGTATCTCTTCATTGGTCTCTTGCTGTTTGTGCACCTCCATTCTGGTGACTGGAGGGGGTGCCTGAGTGAGTGGACACCCCACCCCCACCCCTGGAGGGTTCTGCTACACATGAGCACAGATCTCCTCAAAGTTTAAAGAGACAGTTTCCAGTTAAAACCAAATGGCCACATCTGGCCCTGAACTGTTTATAACTAGAAATAAAGGCTTGAACGGGGATTGTGGAGCTGGACAGGCAGACTGAAAAGAAAATAGGCCAAAAATTAAATCCTGAGTTATGTCACAACAACCTATAGTGGCATCTTGAAGTTTCTCAGGAAGAAAAGTGAAAAGGGAAGCCCATCTCCTGATCACATCTACCTGGAGGCAATCAGAAAACATAAAAAATACCAAAATACATACCCATCTAAGTATTAAGGCCACAGATAACTCTTGAATATGCCCCCCCAAAACAGAAGCAGATGACCATATCAGCACATGTCCAGAAACAAGATAAAGTGAGGCAAATGAGCTGGAAGTAAACCGACACTCCATACTGGAAGATGGGCAGACTTTGGAAATGCCTGAGAAGGAATTCATAAAAATGATTATAAAATGTATCAAAACACTATACAATGGAGTTGAGTAAAAATGAGGAAGAAGTCAGGAAAGCACTACAAGAACAATCAAATAAGATAGATACAGCATTGGAAACAATTCAAAACCTACAGAAAGAGGTCCAAACAATTAATAATAGCTTATCAGAAATGGACAATACACTGAAAGGGGAAAGGAGTAGAACTGAAGAGATAGAAGCCAGAACTAGTGAGCTAGAAGATAAATCTCTCAACACTACTAAAATAGAAGAGCAAACACAAAAAAGGATAAAAAAAAT
>NW_006408519.1:26180328-26192807 GCF_000296735.1 Chrysochloris asiatica
CCCAAAACAAAAATCTCAGCATTTCTGGCTACTACAAGAATAAGCGAGCTGTTTGCCAGGAAGACGTCAAGGCTAGCCATCGAGTTCTTTCAGGACAGACTTCCCTTTAAGACTGGAACTCAAAGGGAACAAACAAACAAGCATGTAAGCGTGCTGGTGACCACATTGGTCTACGGGTGAGTGGAAGAGGCCAAAAGGCATCAATGAAGAAATGGGCTGAGTTCAACCACAGTCCATTGACTCCTGTTGACCTGGAGATGAGAGAGAGAAGAGGAAGGGCAGGCTGGTCCAAAGTATGGTGAGACTGGAGAACACTTGAGCCCATGGACAAGGATATAGCCACAGAGTGGCTGATAGTGAAGCATCCAGCTGACATAAAGTGAGGCAAGGATACCCAGACTTGCAGACAGTACCCTTTTGACCTAGCCTCGATGGCTTGATAATCAGAACTCGACTAGAGGAAGATTACAAACAAACAAACAAAAATTTTTTGTGTGATAATGGAAACAAGGGTAAATTACTACAATTTGATGAATCTGACCTATACTCAGTAGAGGTAATTACTCTAAATACCATAAATACCAACAGAGAGGGAAGGAGTCTTCACATCAAGTATCAATGCTATGCCCTCTGTACACAGGGTAGTTAGGGATGGGCAACTTAGACATTGGCTACCTAAAATGAGGGGGGGCGATAAAGTCACGAAGTGACTGGCTTACAAGATTTCAAGAGGGAGTTTAGTTTAAGAGTATGGGGTGAAAGAAAGAGTCCCTGCTGAATAGATTTCATCTTGTCTAAATGGGTCTGGTGAAAAGAGATGGGGATAAGATTCCTATGATTCAGTAGTAATTGTTATCATGACTAATTGCGATGGTCACAACTGTAAAGGTAGAAGTTTTGTAATAAAAAAAGGGGAGTAGTTAATCTCACAGTCCAAAACAAAGGACCCTAGGACCATCAAGAGAGAAGAGCACAAGCAGAATGCGGTACCTTGTATCTAGAGAAGCAGTGACACCAGAGATGGAGGCAGAGATGGGGGCCTGGAGACAGGGAGCAGCTGACGACTCTAGATTCATGAGAAGAGAGGGACTGAGAGGTGGTGGCCTGGAGGCAGACTTGCAGAATGTGCCATTTAGAGATGTAAATTATTATATATGCCTGAGTGTTTTTTTGTTTTGTTTTAAAAGCTGAAGTGGATAGAGAGAAATACCGTTAATTGATGGTACATGGAGGGGATTATATTCATTGTAATGAAACAAGGTGTATGATTTGTTGAATGTAAAACTGATGATCTGCCCAGTAAACTTTCACTACATCCACAATAATAACTTTTAAAAGAAAAAGAATATGCAAAACTTAAGATCATGGAGTTATGAGATTATTTTTGATGAATACTATTTTCTGATCTACAGATCATACAAAACTTAAGATCATGGAGTTATGAGGTTGTCTTTGATGAGTACTCTTTTCTGATCAAGGGATCATGCAAAGACATTTTAAAAACCCATTATTGTGGGGTCGATTTTGACTCATAGAACATATTTTTCTTTTGTCGATACTTACACACATTCATGCACACATACACATGCACATATATACATGTAACCACATATGGTCAAATTAGCTTTCTGTAAACATAAAGCATTGTGTAGTTTCCGCTATAGGGCTCCCATTTTGCCCTACTTGTTTGATATTCTCACCCCGACTCTTGAAATAATCGTTCTTGTCTACTAACTGACTCTATTTCGTTTCAGGCTCTATGCAAGGAAATACCACAGTTGTATTTCTCTGACTGGAGCTTCTTAGATTAACCAGCCCATCTTTTATCTCTTTAATGTCTTCAGTCCTTCTTTCAGCCTATAATCTTGCTGAATGTCTTTTCTTTCCCGTTCCTCAATCATGCAGCCCAGTTCATTTGTTTCTTCAAACCCCTAGCCTCTAATTCACCTGGCTGAAGATAAACAGGAAAGCTTGAGAACTCTTTTCCTCTGTTGCTTGCTTTTTTCTGTACTCATTTTTTTCCCTTTTAAACTCTTTCTGGTTACTAAGAACTCTCCGTATCTGACTCTACTCTGAAAGGTAGAATTGAAATAGAAAATAGAAAACACTTTGTCTATTTCAGAGAGTTAAGTGCTTGGTTTGCATAGTGTGCAAAACCTTTTTATTAAAGGTTCATTTTAAGGATTTAAAATCTTTTTTTGCTAATTTACTCCTTTTCTAGGTTTTCCATTATTATGGGCCTGCTTTAGAATTTGTGCAGATGATAAAATTATCAGAGCTCCCCTCCTGTTACATGTCGGACGTTGAATTTGAATTGTATCCTTTCATTTGCAAGTTCATTTTAGATGACATGTTTCAATGTGTCAGGTAGGAAGTTTTTGGTATTGTCTGGTAAGTATACTGGTAGATACACTTTCTATTTATTTGTATTTGATTGCTTTCATTGCTTGGCTGTTGACGTGCAAGTGGGCTGCCAGCATCGTTATTGTTGGAATTGATGGAAAAGAAAGTTTTCACTTTGACCACATCTTGGGTCATTTACCTGAACTATCACAGCTCTTTCTCCCCAGATAAGCGTTTTTGTTTTCCTTCAATATTTACTGAGATCTGCTCTGGATAGGAAATGTAAAAGTAATATAGAAGTGATTGAGAGTGCATTCCTTAATGAAGTTGTAATTTTTCCTGCCTGAGCCCAAGTCACATTTATTCTCTCACTTACTCTAGCATGCACTAAAACTCTTTCCTTTCCACCTTCTTCCCAAAGGTCCCCCCACACACGTTTTGTGTTTGGTTTGTTTTCTGTTTCCTTTGCTATTATTTTACTGTCGTTTCCTGAAATCCAGGAATGCATCAACATGCTGCCTCCTCATTTTTCTTGATGTTTCCGATAAAGAAATTTGTAACTGAAATACATCAGAGCACATAGTAGGCTCTCAGTAAGTATTATGTATTAGGTCAGCCCAAAGTGTTTATTCTTGCAAACCTTTCTGCAGAAGGAATGGCATTTACAAAGTCTTAACAGAACCCCAGCTGGATGAGAACTGTTTGGAGTCTACCATCACTAAAGAGTAGTGGGCCTTAGGGTTTGGTTTTACATTTGTTGTTGTTCTTGATAAGTGCAATTGAGTCATCAGTTCTGACTCACAGCGACCCTCTATAGGGTTTTCAAGGAATGACTGGTGGGTTTGAACCTCCAACCTTGGGAATAGCAGTCCTGTGCTTATCATAAAATGCCATACCAGGGTAGGTTTATAAGAGATGATATTGGAAAGTCTCTTAAGAATCAAATTAATCAGATCTTAAAAGACCACGTTTATCATATTTAGGATTTTGGAAAAGTTGGTTGAGTTTGAATAAAAGAGTAGCCTTTGGAATGGTTAATAAGCATAAGATACAAGGTGTGTTAAGAATATAAATCTGGAGGACATCCTGAACAACCCTGAGGCCAGAAGAATTCCATGTTGCCTAAATAGCACTATCAACTGCTTCACATTAGTAAGTCCTAGAAAAAGTGGGAGAAAATAGGAAACAAAGCTCAAAATCATTTAAAAATCAAAACGCCAGGCTTATTGGTCAGGTTGAGACTGATTATGGCCCTTGGTCCCCCTTCAGGTTTGAGACTGAATTCTGCCCTATGGCTCAGTTTTCAGCCAAGCAATAGATACCTGGGGGAAGGGACGATACCTCTATTGAGGCAGGCACATCGGACAGTGGTCAACCATTTGAGATCAGGAGGACAGCATTTACTCAAGGACGGGATTCAGAAGGAGGAACCGGAAAGGAGACACAGGGAGTAAGTGGGCTACGTGGTTTATATTCAGGGATTTCAGTGAGATGGAACCAAGTATGCGATTTGTGGAATGTAAAACTGATGATCTGCTCTGTAAACCTTCACTCAACTCATTGTAAGAAGTTAAAAAACAAACAAACAGGGACATCAAGATTTTTTTTATGTGGGGAAAGTAAAGAAGCCAGAAGAAGGTAGGAGGAGCTCTTGTGTTTGATGGGAATCAGTGCCATTTAGTGCGAGAAGAGAAGGTTTCATGGGAAGAAGCGTTCAGGTTTGGAGAGGTTGAGATTGAGTAATAATGTATAGTGGGTAATTTTAATGTTGATTCCTTATAAGGCCATGAATATTAGACACTTACACAGTGTCTGTTTGGGGCCATATAACTAACTAGTCGACTGCCTGACAGTATAGCTGTAGGAGTTGCTTTCAGACATGAGTAATTGCAAATCATTCTCCCTCACTTCATCTGTTAGCTACATATAGGTCAGAAGCTAAATAACTCTTGGCATGTTTATGTCATCGTAAATCCTTGCTTTAGACAAGTCAGTGTCAAGCTGCCTTTCTGGGAATGCCTGGGCTCACAGAAAGATCCTTGGGGCAGTGGGATTGGAAGATGAGATGAGGGCTCCAGGGCCCCTCCCGGACTCCTGGTGTGGCGCTGTGGGCTAATGTGTCAGACTGCAAAGTCGTTTGAACTGCAAGGTCCGTGGTTCAAGCTGGTTCAAGAGCACCAGCTGCTCCTTGGAAACCCTATACCGGGTCGCTATGTGTCAGAATCGACTCGATGACAACAACAGGCCCCCTCCCTTGCTTCAACCCGAGTAGCAGCTCTTGTATCATTTTGGGCTTTCAGCTGAGCTGTCACTTGCTATAGAAAGTATCTGTACCCAAACTGAAAACCATTTTTTACACATTTTTTCTGTTTTCCTGTATGTAGGTGCTAGCCCATGCTATTTAAAAAAAAATTTTTTTTTTTAATAGTACTCCAGTATTCTTTTTAATGCCTGACTTTAAGAGCAATTCTACCACTTGCAAAACAGTCCTTCCGTAAGTACTGTATGGTACTCAGTGCTTATGGAGGAATGTTAGGGACCCAGAAAAGCAGTCATTTCTCTACTGCTGAAGTGTTCAACTATGATGGTTATATAGGCTCCAACTTGCTGATGTATTTTTTTTCTACTTGAGTGAGTTTCAATGTTATAATGTGTCTGAATATGTAATATATTTTAAGTCCTTTTTCAGGAAAATATATCTAAGTGTTTTGAAGTCCTTCTTTTCTTTTAGATAGACACCTTAAGAACAGACTGTTTTGCATACAAATCATAGTTGGAAATGAAACACTATGTAGTTCTTGAATTTTCATTTAGAAACTACAGATTTACCTCAGAACTATCGAGAGGTCAGATCTAGAGCCCTGCAGTAGAGTGAAGGCTGCAATAAAGGGAGGCATAGAAAGTTTTTGGTTTCCCAGTGCATATAAAGGTACGTTTACACTATACAGCTTACCAGGCAGTCGGCAGTGCAAACCCACTCTGCAAGAGGAAAATGAGGCTGTCTGTTCCCATAAAGATTTACCGTCTCAGAGGGAAACCCTACAGAGGGCCGCTACGAGTCAGAAGTAACTAGGCGGCAGTGGATTTGCTGTTTGGAATAGTCGGTTAAAGGAGACTCAGTGGCACTGTGGGTCAGGAGTTCAGCTGCTAACGGCAAGATCAGCTGTTCAAACCCACTAGTTGCTCCGAGGAAGAATGATGAAGCTGTCTGTCCAGTTAAAATGTACAGTCTCAGGAGCCCTGCACAGGGTCTCTATGAGTCTGAGCCCACTAGATGGTAGTGGATTTGGTTTAGTTTATAGTCTATTTTAAAGTGTGTGAGAGTACTGTGAAAAGTTTGAGATGTCAGAATGGCCAAAATGTGCTACAGAGACAGAAAGTGGGCACAAACTGTTGGAAGGTGGCACTGATAGCCTTGCTCGACACAGGGCTGTCCCAGACTGCTCATGGTCATGCTTAGGAAATGCAGTGTCTGGTAAGCGCAGTACAGCACGGCGCCGTGAGGGAGGTTTTTACAAGTTTCCTGTGCTGACCTTCTGTACTCGGGCTATTCACAAGACTGCCTTTTCTTACTGTATATACAATCAAGTCTATAACTAGAAACATCATTTTCCTTAAGGAAAAGCAGTAACGGTGAATTTCTATAGCTAAAATTTTGATAAATGTTTTAACTTGTGGATTTAATAATGAAAAGGAGTAAGAATGCATTTTAGGAAGAATTTTTTGATAGTTGCCATTCCATTATTTCTTTAACTCCATAGCACAGAGGACTGACAAAACACAATACCAAACAGAATTCCACGTTGCTGTTGGAACAGATTTCTTCTCTGTGTGGCAAGGTACAGAAGGTTGTTTTGTTTTGTAAATAGAAAGGAAAAGGAAATGTAGCTTGTTAATCTGATTTTATATGGTAAATTGATTTTTTTTAATACAATAGAACACAAAATTTTGGTCCTTGATCATATTAAGATATTTTGACCTTTCCATAGTAATTCTAATGTGTTTTACAGATGTCACGACTGAAGTTTCTTTCGAGAATATACTTTCAAAAGTAAATCTATGACTGCTTTAAGTTTAAAAATTTTATAACACCACAGATTAGTGTTAACATGCTGTTGAACATCTGATTTCAGTTCTGTGAGAAGACAATCATTTGCTTGTGTTAGGAATTTCATGGGCTCATCTAAAGTCAAGCTCACACCTCTACTGATTGTAAACCATTTAGTGTCCCCTTGTTCTGTTGAAACTATTGCCTCTTGGTCTATGTACGGGTTCCTCCCGAGCACAATTAAGTGTTCCGGAAAACTCATTCTCCACAATGTTGTCTATGACTTGGTAGTGGTCTGAGTGATTTAAAATCAGGAAAGGTGTATGCCAGGTATCCTTCTACCATACTTAATCTGTACGCTGAGCAAATAATCAGAGAAGCTGGATTATATGAAGAATAACTTGATATCAGGATTGAAGGAAAACTCATTAACAACCTGCAGCATGCTGAAAGCAACAAGGACTTAAAATACTTAATGATGAAGATCAAAGACCACACAGCCTTCAGTATGAGTCTCACCTCAGTGTAAAGGAAACAGAAATCCTCACTACTGGACCAATGAAAACATACCAGGATAAGCAGAGAAAAGATTGAAGTTGTCAAAGACTTCATTTTGTTTGGATCCATAATCAACATTCATGGAAACAACAGATAAGAAATCAAATAGAGGATTGCACTGGGCACATCGGCAAAGACCTCTGTAAAGTGTTCAAGCACAGAGATGTCAGTTTCAGACTAAGGTGTGACTGACTGATGCCCTGGTATTCTCAGTTGCCTCATATGAATGTGAAAGTTGGACAGTGAATAAGGAAGATCATACAAGATTTAACGCATTTGCTTTATGGAGTTGGAGATGAATAGTACCATGGACTATTCATTACAAGTACCATAGACTGCTAAAAGAATAAACACATCTGTCTTAGAAGAAGTGCAGCCAGAATGTTCCTTAAGTCTAGAATGGTGAGACTGTGTTTCTCATACTTTGGACGTGTTATCAGGAGTGATCATGGAGAAGGAACATTGTGCTTGGTAAAGTGAAGGCTCAGCAAAAAAGAGGAAGAGCACCAATGATAAGGACGGACACAATGGCAGTAACTGTGAGGACGGCACTGCACCGGGCAGTGTGTTCTGTTGTGCAGAGGGTCACTATGAGCTGGAATCAACTTTATGGCATCTAGCAGCAACCACAGTTGTTGGGTTCCACTTCATTTTGATGACTTCCGGTTTTCCTAGATTCATACTACATTCCACGTTCTGATTAGTAACTGTTTTTTCCCATTTTGAGTGGTGTTGCATCAGCAAGTAATAGTCCTGAAAGCTTTATTCCATTTATGTCATTGAGATCAACTCTCCTTTGAGGAGAGAGCTCTTCCCCAGTCATATTTTGAGTGCCTTCCAACCCCAGGGGCTCATCTTCCGGCACTGATAATAATTCTGCCGCTGTCCATGACATTTTCAGTGACTAGACATTCAGGCGTGGTCTGCCTCTCCTTCTTCCTTGTCTCTTTTAGTCTGCAAGTTCTTCTGAGACCTGTCCACCATGGGTGACCTTGCTGATGTTTTAAATACTGGTGGCATCGCTTGCAGCATCAGAGCCACCCACAAGCCACCACAGACAAATTGTATTAACCTAATGGTGGGCATTGAGATTGCAGCCTTGGACTCTGTGGGTCATTATGAATCAGAATTGACATGATGGCACATACCACCACCACCAACTCTTCAGAGGTTTCTTCCTTCTAGAAAATGAGACTACTCTATGTCTTAGTCATCTCATCTGTATTGTTAAATAGGGATGGTACATGTTACAGGAAAAAGTGTGACTAGAAGAACAAGTCCTCTAGAAAACTTGGGTTTAAGTCCCCGACTCTATGTCTTCCTGGCTCTCAGTCTTTTAAGTTTAAACTGGATATTAAAACCCCTCCTCTACCTTTTTCAAAGATTTGTAACGAAAACCAAATTGGAATGTGTTTTTTTTTTAAGTGTGATATCCGTTCTAGTTGTTAAATAAGTTTTTAATCGTGATGAATATGGATGTTTGACAATATTTGCCATTTTAACCTTCACATGAACAATTTGTTGACATTTATTGTGTACATTATGTTGTGCAAGCAGTACCAATATCCAATTCCATATTTTTTCATCACCTTTAACACAAAGAAGATCAGTCAATAACTTATTTTTAATATTGTCTTGGAAGGATATGTGGCTCAACTGACAGATGTACATATTTCATAAATCTGTAGAATTTTCTTCTAGTCAAAATTAAGCACATAATTAGAATAGCTTAACAAAGGTGTAAGCGAAATCCTTACTCTTCCCAGGAGATGGCTGACAGTAATCCTAGAAGCATGTTGAATTTGATGAATTCCTCATATTTTCGTTTGTTTTGTTTTAATCGTTTTGTATTATTAGATTGCCATTTCTATTTTTTCTTGACCCATGATTGTAAAGTATTAAGACAGACTTAATCAGTAAGTAGTAAGTAAGTGGAATGCGATTAACCGCAGAATATCAATAAACGCCTCTATGCATAAAGATCTAGTCTTTTTTATTAGATCAGGAAAAGACAAAGTAGGATTGTTAAAGAGTCACGATGTCTGCTAATCTTATGGCCAGGACAAAGTTAGGTGAACATTTTCTGTCTTTGCTGCTATTACAGAGGACTTGCGGTTGTTGTTATGTACTCTCGAGTCGGTACTGTCTCATAGCAACCTTATGCATAACAGAACAAAACCCTGCCTAGTCCTGGGCCAATCTCACAATCATTGTTACGTTTGAGCCCATTGCTGCTGCCACTGTGCCATTCCATGTCACTGAGGATCTTGCTCTTTTTCACTGACCCTCCACCTTTGCCAAGCAACATTCCTTCTCTAGGGACTGGTCCCTCTTAAAGTATGAGAAAAGAAGTCTGGCTATCCTGGCTTCCAGGGAGCATTCTGGCTGTACTTCTTCCAACACAGATTGATTTGTTCTTCTGGCAGTCCATGATACTTTTAATATTCTCCTCCAACACCATAATTCAGATGCATCAATTTTACTATGGTCTTCCTTATTCATTGTCCAACTTTCAAATACATATGAGGCTGTTGAAAATACCATGATTTGGGTCAGATGCACCTCGTTCCTCAAACTAACATCTTTGTTCTTGAACACCGTAAAGAGGTCTTGTTCAGCAGATTTGCCTAATGCAATATGTTGTTTGATTTCTTGACTGCTGCTTCAATAATTGTTGATTGTTGATGTGAGCAAAATGAAGTCTTTGACAACATCCATTTATCTTGATGTTATGTATTGGTCCAGTTTGGAAGATTTTTGTTTTTACATTGAGGTACAACCCATACTGAAGACTGTGGTCTTTGATCTTCATCAGTAAGTATTCGGGTCCTCTTTGCTTTCAGCAAACAATGTTGTATCATCTGCATATTGCAGGTTGTTAATGAGTCTTCCTCCAATCCAGATGCCATGTTCTTCATATAATCCAGCTTCTTGGATTATTTGCTCAGCATAGAGATGGAGTAAGTATTGTGAAAGAACAGAATCCTGGCACACATCTTTCTTGATTTTAAACCAATTTCTGTCATTCCCTGCGATTAGGGATGGCCTACTAAAAGGTTGAAAGGAAACTCAGGTCTGAAATGTTCTGTGGCCTTTAAATTCTTGAGATAGAAGTGGCAGCATGAAAGGCGCATCCTGTAAACTCTCAGAGACTATCTCCTGATCTGTGTATGTTGTGGTTGTTGTTAAGTCCCATCCAGTCGGTTCTGACTCACAGGGACCCTGGAGAGGGTTTCTGAGCAGAAGCTGCCAGGTTTGAACCACAAATTGTGTGGTTTGCAGTCCAGTGCTGATCCAGGAGTCCTGATCAGTATGTAAATGAGAACAAATAATCAGAATCCAAGTCAGCAACTAACAACTGACTTACACATTTGTTTGTAGAGAGTTATTGCTGTGGTACTTCTAGCATGTTTATATTTAGATTTGTAGCAATTGCCAAATTAAAAATAGGTTGTCGCCAAACTGTTGCTATTTCTTCAGCTGGTGGATCACAACAGTGCATTTCTATAATACTACAGGGTATGCAAAGAACTGTGGTGGCACAGTGGGTTAAGCATTGATCTACTAAGTGCAAGGTTGGTGGTTCAAACCTACCAGCTACTGTGCAGGGGAACAATGAGGCTGTCTGCTTCCCAAAATGTAGTCTACGACCCAATAAGGAGCCGTTCTGCTCTGTCCTGTAGAGTCACTCAGAGCTGGATACAGCTCAATGTCAGTGGTTTTGATTTGGGTTAAAAGCTACGCCCTGAACTGCGTGTAGCATCCCCAACATGTATAGAAAGTTACAATAGGCTCTGAGCTGGCAGACTCGTGTTACAGACTTGTCGTGAATTTTGAGCTATGAATTTCATTTATACAAGAAAGAATGGGATTTTAGTGGTTAGAAAATTTAATATAAATCTTTCATACTGGCTAGTGATTTTCCTTTGCTATGTATTTGACTTAAAATATATGATGGCTCTAACAGTAAAGAAAACAGTAAGCATGTTTAGCGTTCCTTCCTTATTTTGCTCTTCCAATTAGGAATTTATCTTTATATCTGTTCATTAAGAATAAATGAGTAAAAATAAGAAATAGCAAGGAAACCAGCACATTACAGTATAAATTTACTGACTATCAGACCTCTCATGTGAACTAATCCAATTGGGTAATACAATTAAAAGTGACTTTGCAGTAGACTTAAAAACTTTTTGGCAAATGCCCTACCTAAACTTCTCCAAAGTTTTAAAACAATTTGTGATCAAGATATGTTAATAGATGTAGCTGCCTTCTCTAAATTAATAGGCAAAGTACAGCTTTCAGAATTGCAATTTGGTTTTATTCAATGCTTAATCAAACAGAATTTACTTGAATATAATATGATTTTTTGAACAAATATTTAATAAGCATATGTATGCCCAAGCCTAAGACTACAGAGATGAATGCTGCATTTGCTCACACATCAGTCAGAGGTTGCTATATGTATGTATTCTAGCACATAATCCATTGTCCTCTCTGCAGTCTGAACAAGTAGTATTAAATCTCTGATATCTAGGAGCTAAAGTTCCAAAGTTTCCTTCACATTTATTCTTAACTTAAAGTCAGAACAGTAATTCTTCTAGTTAAAAAATTGTTGAATGATTGCTGGTTATGGCAAGACTTTCTGATGAAAGAATTCCCAGTGTTTCTAGGTTGCAGATCAACAACAAAACTATACCCAGAGCCTGATCTTGAAGCAAGTATTGTGAATAACGAGGTTTTCAGAGCTGTATCCCTCAGTGGAGAAGAGAAGGCCAGCGCTTAGCATGCCTTTCTCTATGGATTTTGTTTGTCTTGTTTTTTCCTTTTTTGCTTTGGGCTGGGTGGAGGTATTATTTTTGTTTTAAAGTCTTTACAGTGGAGAGGTTGGAGGAGCACATTCCCACATTTATGTTAAGTCGGTGAACTATGTATGAATGGAAAATTACCATGTGGCCCCATTCAAGTGTGAACGTCTTTGTCCACTCACTGGAAACGTGTTCTCTTTACACAGGTTGGTGCTCTTTTTGTATTGCCTTGTACTGTTAGTAGCATACTTGTTCCACCTCCCAACCAACTCAGTTCAAGAAAATGGAAGGACTCTATAGCTAAAAAGCCCAAGGTAACTAATGGTAAGTAGTAGATCTTTAAATTATCGGAATGGTGTAACTTAAATAAGGAATGTATCAAATTTTAACATGAAGATACCATTTCCTGAAGGAAGAGAGATTATCAGTATAAATTATTGTACTGCATTAAGGACATGAAGAATAGCTTTCCATTTAAAAAAGTAATTTTTTTTATTTAAGGTTTTTATTGTGGATTCAGTAAAAGTTTACAGGGCACATCGTCAGTTTTACATTCAACAAATCATGCACCTTGTTTCATTACAATGATTATAATCCCCTCCATGTACTATCAGTTACCAGTGTTTCTCTATTCACTGTAGCTTTTTTTAAAAAAAAAAACAACAACACTCAGGCATATATAATAATTTATACTACCAAAGGGCACATTCTGCAAGTCTGCCTCC
>NW_006408519.1:26193072-26196502 GCF_000296735.1 Chrysochloris asiatica
TCTTATCCCCATTTCTTATAACCAGACTTGTCTAGACAATATGAAAACTATTTCTTTCCCCACAAACTATTAAACTAAGCTCCCCCTTGAAACCTTGTAAGCCAGTCACTTCGTGCCTTTATTGCCCCCTCATTTTAGGTAGCCAATATCTAAGTTGTCCATCCCTATCTATCCTGTGTACAGAGGGGATAGCATTGATACTTGATATGAACACTTCTTCCCTCTATGTTGGTATTTAAAGTTACTACGTCCAGAGTATAGGTCAAGTTCATCAAATTGTAGCAATTTGCCTTCATTTCCTTTATCAAAATTTGTTTTGTTCTTTTTTTTAAAAAATTAAATCTTCCTCTAGTCGAGTTCTGATTACGAAGCCATTGAGGCTAGGTCAAGTGGGTACTGTCTGCAAGTTTGGGTGTTCTTGTGCATCTCCCCTCACTTCATATCAGCTGGATGCTTCGCTCTCAGCTCTAGACCTCTGTGGTTATGTCCTTGTCCATGGGCTCAGGTGGGCTTTATCCATTCTTGACTCTTCATAGGGAAAAAGAAAACATGTATACCTCGTGGGTATGGCAGATGCCAGAAAAATCAGAACGAATTGTTGGGCGCTGTGGGTTGATGCGCGGGACGGCAAAGTCGGCTTGAACAAGCTCTGGGGTTTGAGCCTGTTAGTCGCTCTCATGGGAGAAACAGGAGGCTTTCCGCTCCGTAAAGATTTACAGCCTCAGAAACCCAACACAAGGTCACTGTGAGTTGGAACTGACTCGAAAGCATTTAACAATAATAGTAGAAAGCTAGTATAGTATGCTAGTCTATAAAAAAAAACACAAAACTATAAAAAATGAAACTATATTTGTTGTTGTTGAGTGCCATCGAGTCAGTTCTGCCTCATAACAACGCTGTATAGGGATTCCAAGGAGCAGCTGGTGGATTTGAACTGCCAGCCTTGTGGTTAACAGTTTACAGCTTCACTCCAGGACTCCAATTTTAAGGTAATTTATTGGTTTAGAATAGAGGTGCCGTGGGCTGGGTGTTGGGCTGCTAACCCCAAAGATAGCAGTCCATACCAACCAGCCACAGCTTAGGGGGAAGGAGTGGCTTTCTGCTCCCACAAAGATGTACAGTTTCTGAAGCCCTACATCGGATCCATATGAGTTGGAATCAACTGTGTGGCAGTGGGTTTCTTAGGATTTTGTGCATGATTTTCTTTGCAGCTTTAAGAAATATCTGGCTGTGTGACTTGATTAGAATATTTTGGATTATCACATTTTGAAAATGATAACATCTGAATAATCAAACATATCACATGACAATCTTAGAAGTCAGATTGTTGATTAGTGGTGGTGGTTATGTGCCTTGGAATTGGTTCTGACTCATAGTGACCCTGTACAGGGTTCCCGAGGCTGTAAATCTTTACAGGAGCAGAAAGCCTCATCTTTCTACTCTGCTATAAGCTTTAGCCTATAGGTTTTCAGCTCTAGCTCCATGAGTCATTACACCTAGCTCCCCAATTAGAAAGTGGCTGGAGACACCCTACTCCAACTTTTACTTGCTCCGTGAACTAGGAAGCCCATGACTCTTTGTCTTGTACTCTGGCTCTTGGTTCTGTTGCTGCTTCTTCTCTGGTGTCACATCTGTCTCCTGGGTCAAGGAGGTTCAGTGCTCAAGGTTCTGGGGTCCAAAGGACATGCTCCACTCTTGGCTCTTGTTTTTTCATAGTAATGAGAGTCCCCCATTCCTGTTTCTGAGATGGTTCATTTAAAACCCAGCAGGTTGGCAAAATTGACCAATCCTCATGTTGGATTTCCAAATTGTTGCAATCACAGCCCCGTTAACAATCATTAACAACTGAATTACAGCACCCTATCTATATCTTCTCTCACTTTTTCTTACCTAGATCCACCAGAAAAATAAGTTGTTTGGTAAGAATCACAAACACTATGGATAGAGGCCAAATTGTAGACTTCACTGTACTGCAGGCCACGCCCTCGTTCATCCAGCTGTTGGCCCTTTCTTACATGAAGACTTCCAATCGTTTTAATCGGAAGCACACCCATGAAAACTTGTAAACCAGCCACTTCATATCTTTATCTTCCCCTTTTGGGATACCCAATTTCTAAATTGTCCATCTGTATTAGCCTAGAGTTTGATGGAGACAAGTATGTGCCTTGATGTCAGGAATCTTCATTCTGGTTGGAACTTTGAGCATCTATGTCCATAAGCAAAGTCCAGTCATAAACAAGCCATCAAAATTACAGCTGTTTATACCATCTCAATGCATCTGAATTATGGTGTTGGTGAAGAATATTGAAAATACCATGAACTGCCAGAAAAACAAAAAGATCTGATATGGAAGAAGTACAGCCAGAATCCTCTTTAGAAATGAAAATGGCAAGATTTTGTGTCTCATACTTTGGACGTGTGATGACACGTAGGGACCATTCCTTGGAGAAGGACACCATGTTTGTTAAGTGGAGGGTCAGTGAAAAAGAGGAAGACCACCAACAAATGGACTGGCCCAATGGCAATTGTGGGGAGGGCAAGAGGCTGTACAGTGTTCCATCTGGTTGTGCGTGGTGTCACTGTGAGTTGCCATACTTACTTTCAAGGAGCATTTTGACCATACGTCTTCCAAGACAGATTTATTTGTCTGGCAGTCAATAGCATATTTAATATCCTTTGCCAGCACCATCATTTGAAGACATCAAATTCTCTGGTCTTCCTAATTCATGTTCAGCTTCTGCATGCATCTGTGCCCATTGAAAATACCATGACTTGGGTCAGGGCGCACCTCAAAATGGCTCTGATAAGGATCCTTATCAGTACCATTTCCTCTCAGTCAACAGATATTTCTTGTGTGCCTGCTGTGTGCGAGGCATTTTTTATTCTAGAGTTAGGTATACAGTGGCAAACAAGGCAAAGTCCTTTCCTTGTAGCTCTTCCTTAGTCATTGCCAAAATAACTGAATTTGCTTAAAGGAAAACTAGAAAAGTTTGCATTTGTGTCTGTGGACTATATACAGTCAGAGTGGGGGTGTTGGTGATTTTCAGAATAAATGAGAGTACTGCTCACATTGGATCAATAAGGGGTATGGAAGCTGTGCTTCTTCCAGGGTCTGTTCACAGTGAAGGACTGCCACACTCAACATGCCAATAGCACCCCTGTGGAAAATATTTGTGAGAGAACTCTTGAGCTGGAAGACAAATCTCTCAATACTGCTAAAATAGAAGACAAAGCAGAAACAAAGATAAAAATATCTGAAGAAGATCTAAGATTCATGTTGGACAACATGAAGAGGAATAACTTAAAGAATTATCAGCATTCCGGAACAGGAAAAATTACACAAGTCCACAGAGGAGATAGTTGAATAGCTGCTGGAAGAAAATTTCCATAACATTCTGAAAAACGAAAAGATAAGCATTCAAGAAGCTCA
>NW_006408519.1:26198845-26200919 GCF_000296735.1 Chrysochloris asiatica
CAGGAGCCGAAACACTAATCTCTGATAAAATAAACTTTAAGGCAAAAACTAGCTTAATAAATAAAGATGGACATTATCTCATGATTAAAGGTTCAATTGAACAAGATGACATAGCCATAATATCTGTACTCCCAATGAAAGAGCTCCAAAATGTATAAAACAATTGCTAATAGATTTGAAAACAGAATAGAAAATATTTGTGAGAGAAGCCAAGCAAATAGATGATAGATTTAATAGTAACAGGGTATGCATGAATTGTATGTTTGTGTTAAAAACAACTACTCTAGGTGTAGGCATGTATGGTCGTTTATATCTGTTTGCTTGCATATGCTGCGTGTGAATCTAGGTATAAGAGCTAAAACTATAAAGCTATATGACACATGGATATATACCAAAAACATAATCTATTAAAGAAAAAAAAAAAATTAAGTGTCATTGGGCTGACTTAAAGTGACCCTGTGTTTGGTTTCTGACTCTGTAAAGCTTTTCAGGAGCAGAAATCCTCATCTTTCTTCCATGGAGTAGCTGCTAGATTTGAACGGCCAACCTTGTGGTTCAAAGTCCTTTGCTGATCATACAGAGCCACTGTGTTCCCCATGTAAGAACTAGAATGTCAAAACTTGTATAAAATATACATATATATATTTACCAAAAGCATGATCCATGAAAAGAAAAAAACATTTGAGAAATTAGAATCACCAAAATTCAAGACATGAGCTATTATAAACACATTACCAACAGTGAACGGACTTAGCTGCTAACTGAAAGGTTAATAGTGAGAGTTACCAGGGTTTCCTCAGAAGAAAGACCTAAACTCTACATTTGAAAACACAGCCATTGAAAATAGAACAGAGCACATTTCTACACAGACACACCTTGGGTTCCCATGAGTCAGAACCGACTATGCCAAATGGTATGGTTTTGTTTAACAAAATTAGAAGACAAAACTATTGACTTAGTGAAAACAGTTCAAATCATTTATTTAAAAACAGGCAGAATGTTCCCCCAGAAATCCTCTGACAATTTAGTTCAGAAGATAAATGATCCAGTTAAACAAATGGGTTAAAGACTTGAATAGACATTTCACCAGAGAAGGTATATGAATGGTAAATATGTGCATGAGAGCTTCTCAGTCTCCTTAGTCTTTTGGGAAATGCGAATTAAAACCGCAGAGTGAGACCACAATGCACTCGCTAGAATGGCTTGGATGAAAAAGACTATCCAATGGTGGCAAGGATAGTGCGGAAACGAATCCTCACAGGTTACTGGTGAGGATGGAGAATGGCATAGCTCCTGCTGAAGACAGTCTGGCAGTTTCTTTAGACGTCAACTGTTGTACACAAAAAGAACTTTGGTGGTGTAGTGGATAAAGCATGGGTCTGTTATCCCAAAGGCTGGCGGTTTGAACTAGCCGCCTGGCGGAAGAAAGAAGGGCTAGTTGGCTTCCTCTTCTCAACCTCAGAAGTCCCATGGAGCAGTTCAGCTCTGTCCTGTAGGGTCGCTGGACTCTGGAATTGACTCCGTGGCAGTGGGCGGGGCTTGGATACCACACAACACTTCCATTGCTGGGTACTCACAGGAGAAATGAGGGCGTATGTTCACACACAGGCTTGTAAGGAAATGTTTACCAACTGGAGAGCCGATAAAAGTTGTTTAGTGGTGTAATTACAGTGGAATATTCCTCAGCAATAAGAGGGTATAAAAACTTGTTGATGTACTGGGCAATGTGCTGAGTTTATGAATAATATCAGACACAAAAGACTACTAACTGTGTGATCCCTTGTATGTGAAACGTCTATACAAGGCAGAAAACACTTCAGGGTTTACCTGAGGCTCTGGAGGGAAGGACAGTTGACCAAGGTTACTGGGGATCTCTGGAAAAGAATGCATTGATCAAAACTCATCTACGTACCTGCCTTCTGCCATCAACTCGCGTCAGACTCATAGCGACCCGATTGGATTCTCGAGACTGTAACTCTTTATGGAAGTAAACTACCGATCTTTCTCCCTCTCAACAGCTGGAGGAATCAAACTGGTGACCTTGTGATTAGCAGCCTAATGAATAATTCGGCCA
>NW_006408519.1:26201344-26238870 GCF_000296735.1 Chrysochloris asiatica
GATTCGTAACGTATATATATATATATATATATATACGTATATATGTATATATATATGTATATATACGTATATATATATACGTATGTATATATTTGTTGTTATGGAATCAACTCTGCTTCATAGTGACCCTATGCAGGGGTTCTGAGGAACAGCTGGTGGGTATAACCACTGATTTTGTGGTTTGCAGTCCAGTGCTTACAGCGCCACACTAGGATGCCAGTATATATAAATATATGGCTTCAGTGAGGAATGATTTGCATAAATATGTCCATTATTCCTTACTGCCTGAAGGTCCTTTGACCTAAATCTGTTTGTCCTCCTAGGTTAGTGATTCTTAACACAACTTGAAGGTAATTGTTTTCTTGTTTTCCAGTTCCTATGATAACTGTCAGTAAGCCAGAACGCTCACTTACCCTGACTACCTTGTTCCTCGTCACTCTGGACTATGTTTCTTTATATCAAATATATTATTTAACCTTTAGGTCAATAGGATTTTGTTTTATTTTTATTAATCTACTGGGAAAAGAAAGGAGGAGTTAGTGTTTTTAAAACCATTACAAATTTGTGATAAAGACTAAGACTTGATTTTTATTATGTATTTTTTTTCTAATGGCATACTCGTATACATATATTTCTTCATTATAATTTATACATTATTTATAAAATTTTATCCAATTAATGGACAATTGATGGTTTCTGTTTTTCTCAATATAGTTGATCCAAATTGTATGTTTGTTTTTGTGTATGTGTGTGTGCAAAGAGGGTGTGTGCAAGACTTTATTCTCATATAAATTGATAGTGTAAAAATAAAATATAAAAAGAGATACTTTATGTTGTAATCATAATCCCTTATTTGTCTAGGCTGAGCAAAGAGAACTGAATCAGTAAACTAATTGTAAATCCGTTACACTCTGAGGTATTTACATAAAAGTTGTTTAATCAAGTCTTCCATTAACACCTGCCAAGTCTGCAGAGACCTTTTTAAGATGACTACATAGTCATTATGGTTAAGGGAGTTATTTAAAATAAGTAATTTTTTTTTTGGAAGAAAATAAGATTGTGGTAATTTTAGGCTTCAGTAATCATAACGTAAATAAAGGTGATGGGTTTTAAACTGGAAAGGCTGCCAGAGAATGAAGAAACATAGTCAGCTTTCACCGGTAAAGGCTAAGTTGGTAAATGGGTCAAGGACACTATTTGTTGTTGTCGTTCAGTGCCGTGTAATCTAAAATGCATTACGAGCTGCCCATAGCACCTCTCAGCTGTCAGCTTGTCAGACTGTGTTGGCATGAGTGTTAATGTGATGCTGGAAGCTATGTGTCTGGTATGTCAAATGCCAACAGGGTCCTTCGCAGTGGGCAGTTTTAGCAGATTCCAGACTGATAGACTCGGAAGACGAACCTGGCGATTTACTTCTAAAAAGATTGTTCTGTGAAATCCTGATGAATAACAGTAGCCCATTATCTGCTGTGGTGCCTGAAGATTGAACTCTTCAGTTTGGAAGCCACTCTGGATCCAACTAGGGAAGAGCTGCTTCTTTAAAGTGGAATCAGCCTTGCTACTGTGGATGTGGTCAAGCCTTTGGAACCGTCATTTGCTGATACAGCATGATTCCAACTGAGAAGAAACAGCCGCAAACATAAATGGATGGATTGGATAGAGTATGAATCTAGGAAGATTAGAGTTGTCGAAATAGAAATTGAAGGCATTAACATAGATATCCTAGGCGTAGGTGGTGGTATTAGGTGCCATCATGTCGATTCTAACTCATAGCGATCTTGTGCACAAAAGAACAAAACACTGGCCTGTCTGGCACCGTCCTCACAGTCATCCCTAAGCTTGAGCCCATAGCTGCTGATAGTGTGCTAATCCGTCTCCTTGGGGGTCTTCCTCTTATTCACTGACACTCCATTTTACCAAGTATGATGTCTTCTCCAGGGACTGGTCTCTCCTGGTAATATGTCTGACGTCTGAGAGACTAAAGTCTCTCCATCCTGGTTTCTAAAGAGCATTCTGCTGAACTGCTTCCAATAAAGAGTCCCTCAGTGGGTACCATCTTGATGACAACCAGAACAAGATGCCCAGGTAGGCAGCAGAATGCCTTTTACAAAAGGCACCGACCATCCCTTCCCAGCCCTCTACTCAGCTGGATTTGGTAGTCATTGCAATAGCCACAGAACTCAGACACTGTCCTCATAGGTAGGGGTTTATTAGGAAAGTTCGCAGGTCACAAGTCAGGACTCTGTCATTCCCACAGGCAGGCTTCTCTCGGCCCCTTGGCCTGGCCCCCTCCTGCTCAGGCAATGTAACAAAGCTCTTTCAGGGCTGATGAGTGCCCTGCAAAACACTCCATTGTACCCTAAGGTTCAGTCTGAAGGCATTCAGTTCTAGTGCTGTGGGTCAGCTGAGTTCCCGTTGGCACCCCACTCCACACATGAGCCTCCTGGCAAAGGCACTCTACTTGCTCCATGGACTGGGAAGCCTGCCACTCTGTCTGCTGCTCTGGCTCTTGGGGCTGCTGCCGCTTCTCAGGTGTCACAGCTTTCTGATCCTGGATCAGGAAGGTTCAATGTGCAGGGATTTCGAGGTGCAAAGGATGCCCTCTTCTCCTACCTCTTCTTCCTGCGTGGTAGTGAGACTGTCCCTCTGCTTCTGAGATGGCTCATTTTATACCTTGCAGAATGTTAACATTGACCAGTCACAATTAGTCTTGTTAATAGTCACTCACAGCCAAAACATAATCGATTAGCATCTTCCCCAAGCTTTTTTTTACCCAGACCCATCAGGAAAAAGACATTTTCTGGGAGTCTACAATGATTATGGCAATGTAAAGAAAACAAAAATCCTCACCACTGGACCAATAAACAACATTCTTATCAACGGAGAAAAGATTGAAGTTGTCAAGGACTTCTTTCTTGGATCAACTCAACACTCATGGAAGCAGCAGTCAAGAAATCAAGAGATGTATTGTATTAGGCAAATCTGCTGCACAAGACCTTTTAAAAATGTTGAAGAGCAAAGGTGTCAGCTTGAAGATTAAGCCATGGCATTTTCAGTAACCTCATAAGCATGTGAAAGTTGGACAGTAAATAAGGAAGACCATAGAACAATTGTTGCTTTTGAGTTATTGTGTTGGAGGAGAATATTGGAAGTGCCATGGGCTGCCAAAAGAACCAACAGATCTGTGTTGGAAGAAATGCAGACAGAGTGTTCCTTGGAGATCAAGATGGCCAAACTTCATCTCTTATACTTCGGACATATTGTCAGGAGGGACCAGTCACTGGAGAAGGATATCATGTTTGGTAGGGTGGAGGGTCAGAGAAAAAGAGGAAGACCTCCAACAAGATGGATTGATTGGCCAAGTGGCAGTATCAGTTGGCTCAAGCGTGGTAACAGTAGTGAGGTCGGCCCAGGATCGGGTAGTGTTTCGTTCTGCTGTGCATAAGGTCGCTATGAGTCAGCACCAGCTCGATGTCACCTAACAACAACAATGACTATGTTATTGTTGCTAAGTGCCGTTGAGTTGGTTCCAACTCATAGCAACCCTGAATAGTTTCCAAGGAGCGGCTGGTGTGTTTGAACCTCTGACTTTGTGTTTCAAACTAACCTTGCAGTCCAGTGCATTATCATGAGAGCCACAGTAGGACATGAAATGGTTCACTGCACCGCAGCTACTCAGAGGAACGCCTGTCCACGTGTATTCCCTCCTGTTGAGTTTTGCTCCTGCCAGGGCTCTGTTGATTGCACTTTAAAGCAACAGAAGCTGAAAATAGTGGTTGATAGACTCTGAGTGTAGTTGTATAATATAGTGAACCACATCAAAAGTTAGTGAATGAATACATACAAATTTTAGTATAGATAGAATCACATTCTTTATGATTTTCTGCTTTAATAACTTTCTCAACTAACTGAGCAGTTCCTCTTCCTGAATGTAAGCAGGCTTGCAGCTCGTTTTACTGAATGTAAACAGGCTTGCAGCTCGTTTTACAACAGCAGTCACTTCATTAAATCCTGTGATTCAAATGGGTAGTTCTGCCGTGTCTTGTGCTGAGTTTTCAGCTCTTGAGTTAATGTGATTAATTGATCTCGTTTAGTTCCAGATGTTGAAGTGAAAGGAGAGTGTTCTGGCTATTATTTCTTGGTGCAAGGTAATGGCGATAAAAGATGTAAAGCGACTTTGATTTACTCAGCCAACCAGATCAATGGCTCGTTTGCACTCAGTTATATTCATGGGAAGATGAAAGCCAACATTGAAGAGACCAAACCAAGTAAGTGTTAACTTTAGGGAGGAAAAGTGTTTTTAGATTTGTTTGTATGTATAATTGGTGTGGTGTCAAGTGTGAGAAACATTAGACATTTAATGAACAAACTCCAGTTCCCCTCAGTAAATTACCTTTTATTTAAAATATATTTTAACACATTTTACAATCTCAGTGGTTGTTGTAAAGCGCCGTCATGTCTGTTCTGACTCATAGCGACCCTGTGTAGGGTTTCCGAGGATTTGAATCGTCCAGGGAGCAGAAAGCCTGGCAAACTGGAACTGTGAACCTTATGGTTCATAGTCCAGAGCTTATTGTGTGGAGTCACCGCGCTCCCACAATCGAGAATGCAAACATTTCATTCTTTTTATATTGTATTTACTAGGCCAGCCTATAGTTCCAAATAGGAAAATTTGGTATTTTCTCCTTTAAGTAATTTTTTTTTTCATTTATTTCTCATTCTTATTTATATTACCAGTATTAGAGTCCTGGTGTGGTACTGTGGGTTAGTGAGCCAGACTGCAAAGCCGTTTGAACTTCAAGGTTGGTGGTTTAAACTCACCAGCTGCTCCTCAGAAACCCTGTGCAGGGTCTCCATGGGTCGGAATTGACTCGACAACACTTAACAACAACAACAAACCTCTTATTATATTTAATTATTTATCTTAATTAATTATCTTTCTTTTCTCCTCAAATGCTTATGTTTTAGTCATCTGCTGCAATACATCAAACCTTCCCAAATGTAGTGATTTAAAACCACAATGCATTATTACAACTCTCGATCTTGTGGGTTGACTGAGCTCAGCTGGATGGTTCAATATTGAGGTCTCTCGGGTGATTGCAGTCAAATGGCGGCTGGGGCGCGTGCCATTTAAAATCTTAGCTGAGCTTGGTGTCCAAGATCTCTTCTTCTTTGTCAAACTGGTCCCTGGGCCAGCATGGCTGGGCTGAAGAGAGGGGCTTTCTCTCTTTACATGCCTGTTCCTCATAACTGACTGGGGATTCCTTACAACATGGTCTCTAGGTAGTCTGAGACTTCTTACAGGATAGCTACCTCCTGTTGGAACAGTTGTTTTAGGACACCAGGTGGAAGCTTAAGTCTGTCTCTGACCTAGCTTCAGGAGTCCTGTGGGCTCACTTTCTGGAAACCTTGCTGGGTCCCTAAATATGAGCACAGATGCAGAGGGGAAGGAACTACCCACGGACTAAATAGCAGGGAATGTGGTTCCCTGGAGGGGCTCTTTAGAGTCTATCTACTGCATCCTATCTGTGCTTTCTGAAGGAGTTTGAATAGCTGGGTGCTGAGAAAAATGGAGGAAATTCGACTCTGCTATTCATAGTCCCTTTATATAAAAAGCAGATCAAAGTTCAAAATACAACAACTAAGTGAATATATTTATTTGCTGCTGCTTATGATTATTTTATTTGGGAATATGTACTAGTTGTGGAGCTAAGTGATTGAATTCCTCCCCACCCCCTTACCCCCCCCCCCCAAAGTTTGCTTGTAGCCAATTTCCTGGAAACTGACTACTGAGACTTTACTATTAACTGTTTCTGCTTCGCAGGCTCTCCTTTTGACTTCTTGTCACTTCCGCATTTTTCTGGAGAACAGATTGTACAGAGAGAGAAACAATTAGCCAGTGTCCAAGCTTTGGCGTTGAAAGAATGCTTGAGTAAGTAACAATGTATGCGTGTTTCATCCCACTGAGAGGATGCTGACTTGTTCAGAAGTCAGACATCTTCATCTTCCATTAGGTTTATCGTATTTGTACAGTTATTCCTATGCCCTTTGTCTTTATAAAGTTTAGTACTCATTCAAGTCTATCTGCAGAGAGATGATGTAGAGTAAAAGAGATCTGTACTTTTTGTGTTTGGTTGCTCTAGATGCAGAGTACTCTTTTTTAAATTTGTATACTGGTCTTAATATTAGTAAAAATTTCTCCAAGCAAATTTTGAGCTTTATTGCTGTAGATTAGGTCTAGCTGGGCCTCTCCACTAACCAACTCTTTACAGATAAATTGTGGCAGTAGCTGGACAGAGACTGCAACTAGAGGAAAACTCTCAAGTTCAGAAATATCAATATATGAGGGGGCTTCAGAAAGTTCATGGAAAAGTTCTATCATTCTGTAATTGCATTGTACCATGGATTTTTTGAAGTGCTCTTATTTTAACTTGATCACTGATTTGGGAATTTAATCTCAATAACTAAGCACCCTCCACATACCGAGTAAAATGGGTGTAAGGGTTTTGCAAATTAGGAAATTAGCCTTTATTTCAAGAACCATGATTTAAGGTTTTCTTTTTAAATCTCTATCACTAAGTATGGGAAGAAAATTTTTTTGCTCTATTAAAATACAAGAGCCAGTGATACTCAGAGAGGAAATCCAAAGTGCATTGAAAGAAGTGGCAAAGAACAAGGCACCAGGAATTGATGGAATAAAAATTGAAATCTTTCAAGAAAGTGAGACAGCACAAGAGGCACTCACTTATCTCTCCCAAGAAATTTGGAAGACAACTAGCTGGCTGACTGATTGGACGAGATCAATATTTATGCCCATTCCAAAGAGAGGTGACCCAACAGAATGCGGAAATCATCAGACAATCTCTTTGATATCTCAAGCGAGTAAAATTTTGCTCAAGGTAATACAGAAACGGCTACAATCATACATTGACAGAGAACTTCCAGAGGTTCAAGCTGGATTCAGAAGAGTCCATGGAACGAGAGATATCATTGCTGATGTCCAATGGATCTTGGCTGAAAGCAGAGAATACCAGAAGCATGTTTACCTATGCTTTATTGACTACGCAAAGGCTTTCGATTGTATAGATCATCACAAGCTATGGACAACATTGAGAAGTATGAGTATTCCAGAACATTTCATTGTTCTTCTGAGAAATCTGTACCTAGACCAAGAAGCAGTTGTTCGAACAGAACATGGGAACACTGAATGTTTTAAAATTGGGAAAGGTGTGAGACAGGGTTGTATTCTTTCACCATACTTATTTAACCTGTATGCTGAGCAAATAATACGAGAAGCTGGGTTCTATGAAGAAAAACGTGGCATCAGGATAGGAAGAAGACTCATTAACAACCTGCGATATGCAGATGATACAACCTTGCTTGCTGAAAGTGAAGAGGACTTGAAACATTTACTTATGAAGATCAAAGAGCACAGCCTTCGGTATGGATTACATCTCAATGTCAAGAAAACAAGAATCCTCACCACTGGACCAATAAACAAAATTCTTATCAATGAAGAAAAGATTGAAGTTGTCAAGGACTTCATTCTTCTTGGATCAACACTCATGGAAGCAGCAGTCAAGAGATCAGATGACGTGTTGCATTGGGCAAATCTGCTGCACAGGAACTTTTTAAAGTATTGAAGAGCAGAGATATCAGCTTGAGGACTAAGGTGCGCCTGACCCAGGCTATTGTGTTTTCAGTAGCCTCATATGGATGCGAAAGCTGGACAGTGAATAAGGAAGATCGCAGAAGAATCGATGCCTTTGAGTAGTGGTGTTGGAGGAGAATACTGAAAGTGCCATGGACTGCCAAAAGAACTCTAATAGATCTGTTTTGGAAGAAGTGCAGCCAGAGTGCTCCTTGGAGGCCAAGATGGCTAAGCTTCGTCTCATACTTTGGACATATTGTCCGGAGGAAACAGTCGCTGGAGAAGGATGTCATGCTGGGTAAGGTGGAGGGTCAGAGAAAAAGAGGAAGACCCCTAACGATATGGATTGGCCAGGTGGCATCATTGATGGACTCAAGTGTGGCAGTGGTAGTGAGGTTGGCCCAGGATCGGACATTGTTTCGTTCTGCTGTGCATGGGGTCGCTATGAGTCGGTTCCTACTTGATGGCACCTGACAACAACAACAACATTAAAATATTATTTACCAATTTTATTTTTAAAAAAAGTTAAGCATTCATTGTTACCTAATATGAACTTAATTAATATAAAATTTCTAAATATTATATCGAATTTTAAGAACTTAATTAGCTGAGTAGAAAGTGTTATGGTGAATCACAGGGGAAAATGTTACTAGTTCAATTAGATGCACTATAAAATGCTATTATTGATTTTTTTTAAAGCATATAAAATTATTTTGAATTCAACAGCCTTTTGATTTAATAGAGCACATTTTATTTCATTCCAGCACATTTGGCTTTGTTATTAATGTAGGGATTTTCTACTTTGTAATTGTACAACGTTAGGGTACTTATGAAATCCTGTCTTAATTGTCTACGCTGCTGTAATAGACATATCACAAGTCAATGACTTTAACAAACAGAAATGTATATTCCCACAGTTAGGATGCTAGACATCTGAATACTGGGAGCTTCCTCTGGGGGAAGACTTCCTTTCTCCGTCATCTCTGAAGGAAAGTTCTTGTTCCTTGGAACTTCTGCTTTTCAGTGATCCTCATGTGACTTGACATCTCTCTTAAGTCTACTTGGGAATTCATTCTATGGAGTAGACAAAGCCAAGCAAAAACACCACTTAGATGGTAGACTAGGTAGACACATTACACCGGTTCTCTACAACAAAGATACGAGGCACCAAGTAAAACAGACATAGGTGAAAATTCTGACACCCTGATGTTCAGAAGAAAGGTTAGAGAGGTGGATGGAGCACATGCTGGGAGGAAAGGCCTAACAGGGACTGTGAGAGAGGGAGACTGACTGGTGAACAGCTGGCCAGCCGAGGCACCACCGTCCTATGAACAGCTTTGGCAGCAGAATGAGACCTGGTAGAGCAGATTCAAGCAGGCAACTGGAAAGGTGTGATTGCTTCTTTCTCCCCACGCTCCCCTGGTGACCAGAGGTGTGGCCAGCTCCCACTCTCAGTGCTGTGTTTGTTCCCCTGGAGTTGAGAGCCACGTGGTTGGGAGTCACATTCGTGTGAGGGCTGGCTGTGCCACTTTGGCACCTGGATTCAGGTGGGTCTGCTCCAGACCTAACAAACCTACCAGACAAGCATTTAACCAATCATCCTGCCCCCAGCTTCCCTGTGGTCCTAACTGATACTGAAACCAGATCCCTCAAGGATCCCCATGAACTACTGGATTGAATACTCTAAATATAGATAATACCAGACCAATAAAAACTCCATCTAGGGCCAGGAACTCTGCTGTCACATCCCTTCCACCATCACCTCATTAGCTCCTTGAATTGCAGGAGACCCCCTAGAGATTTCTCCTCTCTGGATCTATCCGCTGCACTGTTTGTTTTTATAAATATGACAACCTCGCAATACCCTGAGACGACAGACAATTTTAGCTCACACAAAGAAGCAAAAAAGAATGACTCAAACAATGACCAAGATGCAAAGACAGAAGACATTTCTGAGGACAAAGGTAATGGAACTAACAGAAAAAGAATTAGAAAGAATGATATTTTGATACCTTCAATGGATTGACAAAAAGATCAAGAAAAAAAAAAAAACTTTGGAAGAATACAGAAAAATGCTACAAGAACAAACAGACAACATGAGTGTAAAATTTGAAAACAGTACAAAACCTGCAATTAGAAATCCAGAAGATTGATTCTAAGATTTCAGGAAAGGACAAGACATTGAAAGGGCAAAGGAGAAGATTCAAAGCAATGGAAGCCTGAATTAGTGAACTTGAAGATAAATCTGTGAATACTAGTAAGCTAGAAGAATAGTCAGAAAAAAAGAATGAGAAAATCTGAAGAAAGCTTAAGATTTATATGGGACACCTTGAAGAGGAACAACTTATAATCGGTTGTAATTCTAGAACAGGAAGAGACAATAAGAAGTGCAGAGAAAATTGTTGAAGAGTTGTTGGAAGAAAACTTCCTAACATCATGAAAGATGAGAAAATAAGCACGCAAGAAGGTGAATCCCAAAAGGAAATCACCAAGATATGTCATAATCAAACTTTCTAAAATCAAAGACAAGGAAAGAATCCTGAGCTGCTAGGGAAAAATGAAAAGTTGCCTACAAAGGAGAACCAATAAGACTAAACTCTAATTTCTCAGCAGAAACCATGCAGGCAAGAAGACAATGGGATAGCATGTACAAAATTCTGAAAGAAAAAAAATTGCCAACCAAGAATCCTGTTCCCAGCAAAACTATTCCTCAAATATGTCAGCGAAATTAGAACATGTCCTGATAAATAAAAATTAAAGGGATCTATAACAAGCAGACAAACTTCACAAAAAAATGCTAAAGTGGATTCTTTGAACTGATAACCAACAACAGCAGACAATAACCTAAGGTTACCATACATGATAACACCGCTCAGAACTCAGTCCAGATATGTTGTTGTTAAGTGCCGTCTAGTCAGTACCGACCCGTAGCGACCCTCTTTAGGGTTTCCAAGGAGAAGCTGGTGAGCTTGAACTACCGACCTTGCAGTTCAAACGGTTTTGCAGTCTGGCACATTAACCCACATCACCACACCAAGACTCAGTCCAGATATAGAAGTATTTAAAGTAAAACAAGCCTACATGACTGAAAATAGGGAAACAGAGATATCAGTGTATGATGAAGTCAGCTACAAAGCAAAAAGAGGGAATATTAAAGATACAGAACTTCCAAATGGCAAGGAAGTCAAGTAGATTTCAAGATAAAACAGACCATTTTAAGGAGGAAAAAAAATTAATAAATTACAGGTTAACGTTAAAAAATGTAATAATAACACAGCTGCGCATCAAAATGAAAAAAGAGGAAAATCAGAAAGGTTTAGTAAACAGTAACACAGCAGAAATGAAAAGAAAACCCATAAACGAAATGAACTCAGCATAGAAGATTATGTGAAAATAAGCATCCAGCAGCAACCCCCCACACACAAAACACATACAGAAAAATGACAGCAATCAATTCCTACCTATTGATAATTACACTGAATGTAAATGAATCAAGTGTACCAGTTAAGAGACATAGAGAGCAGAATGGATCAGAAAATAGGCTTTCAATACGTTTTGTACATGACCCATTTAAAAAAGATGGAGACAGCCTAGAGACAGCCCATCAATGGAAGAATGGTTAAACAAACGTTAGTACATACAAGCAATGAAGTCCTGCAAAGCATTGAAGAATAATGATGAATCTGTGAAACACCTCACGGCGTGGTTGAACCTGGAGCATGTGCTGAGTAAAATTAGTAAATCACAAAAGGATAACTATTGTATGAGACCAATGTTAGAAAAAGTTATAACAAAACAAAACAGTTTTCTTGATAAAAAGAAATAATTTATGATAGTTATGGAGGTGTGGGGGAGGTATTCATAGACTAGATGGTAGACACAGGTTAACATGGGGGCCAGGATAGGCAATATACATCAAGCGGGAGGTCATCAGAAGAAAGATGAAGTTAGGGGCAGACACAAGGACCAATTCAATAGTTATAATGAATAGAGGTAAGTTAACTTTTGGTGCATGGAGGGGATTGCAACCATGTAATGAAGCAAAATTGCTGATTTATTGAATGTCAAATTGATGATCTCATCTGTAACCTTCACTCAATTCACAGTAAAAAGTTGAAAGAAAAAAAATCAAAATACTAAATAAAATTGTTGACCAATGTCACTCATGAGTATAAAAATAAAAATTCTCAGCACAATCCTTGCTAATAGAACCCAACCCCATACCAAAAAAATAATAAAAATACATCACGATCAAGTGGGATTTCTATCAGTATGCAAGGGTGGAGAAAATCAGTGTGACCTACCACATAAATAAAGGAACCACATGATCATATCTGTAGATACAGAAAAGACATTTGATAAAATCCAATTCTCTTTCCTAATCAAAACTCAGCAAAACAGCAATAAAAGTGAAATTCCTAAACATAATTAAAGACATATCTTGAGTACCAGTTGTTGTTAAGTTGCCGTCGAGTCAGTTCTGACCCATAGCGACCCTGTAACAGTGTTTCTGAGGCTGTAAATCTTTATGGGAGCAGAAAGCCTCATCTTTCTCCTGCAGAGCAGCTGGTAGTTTTGAACTGCTGACCTTAAAGTTCACAGCCTGATTCATAACCACTACGCTATCAGAGCTGTGGTAGTGTAGTGAGTACCAGTAGCCATCCTTAGTCTCAGTGGGGAGAGACTGAAAGTATTCCCCTTGAGAATAAGAACCAGAAGAATGCCCTTTATCACTTCTCTTATTCAGTATTGTACTGAATCCCACAGATTCTTCTAAAAAGTTACTAGAATTAATAAGATTCAATGAAGTGGCAGGGTACAAGATCAACATATAAAAATTAGATTTCTTTACACTAACGAAGAGAACTATGATAAGGAAATCAGTAGCCACCACAAAGATGAAATACTTAGGGATAAACCTAACCAGGGTATGTATTGTAAAAAATAAAATCGACCTTCATAAATGGAAGAACATACCATGCTCATGGATAGGAAGACTTACCATTGTGGAAGTGTCAGTACCAACCAAAGCAATCTACAGATAATGCATTCTGGATCCAGATTCTGTTAACATTCTTGAAAGATATGCAGAAACATTACCAACTTCATGCAGATAGACAAGAGACTTCTAGATAACCCAAGCACTGCTGAAGAAAAATCAAGGAGGCCTCACTCTTCCTGATCTCAGAACCTTCTGTAACCACAGTGGTGAAAACAGACTGGTATTACAAGTACATAGAGTAATGAAAGAGAATTGAGAACTCAAACGTAAATTCATCCACCTATGGACAACTGATATTTAAACAGAGAATCAAGATCCTTAAATGAGGAAGAAATAGTGTCTTTAACAAATAATGATGTTAATGTCTTGATTTGTCAGCTTCAGACATTACCTTAACTTTCCACTGTAGATGATAAGGAATCGACTTTCCCACATCATCTTTACTTTCCCTTCCCACCCCTTACTGTAAATTCTTAAATTTTAATTTAATCAGTGGTTAGTTTTTACAGAGGTGAAAATAAATTGGCTTTTTAGACTCATGGCCTGAATACAACCTTGTTGTTTAATGCCATCAAGTTGGTTCTGACTCATAGAGTCAGAATGGTTGACTTCTTTGAAGATTGGTTGGTTTCTTTGAACAACTGACTTTGTGGTTAGCAATCCAGTGCTTATTGTACACCATAACACTAGGAGTCCAAATATAACCTAGCTCAGATAAGAGACAGAGAGGAGGGGCTGATAAACACAGGCCTTGCTCCTGCTGCAGACTAACGCAGTGAGTTTGGGGATTGAGGGAGCTTTAAGTGTTATAGAAGTCACTGTGTTTGCACATGTGAAAATAAGGTCCCGGGTAGTAAAGATCCCCCACACAATGACTCCTGCTGTGGTGCTACCAGATAAGCTCTGGACTACAAACCATACGGTGTGAGGTTCAAACCCACCAGCTGCTCCTTGGAAACCCTGTACAGGATGGCTGTGAGTCTGAATAGACTCAGTGGCACTTGACAAAAACACTCTTCCAATAGCTTTCTTTAAATATCCAGTGATTCTTTGTCTGTTCTATTTTGAATTACAAGTTTTATGTGGCCAAACCTTATTTATTACCTTTGTTGTAGGGTGGTGGGGTGACAGTTCCAACGTGTCTGATTGTGAGGTTCCTAGGGACCATCTGAACTTTTAGTATGTGGTAGTGGTGGTGGTGTGCTGTGGAGTTGATTCCCACTCATAGTGACCCTGCTTGGGGTTTCCGAGGTTGTAAATCTTTATGAGAGCATAAAGCCTCATCTTTCTCCCACAGAACACTTGGTGCTTTCAAACTGCTGAACTTGAGGTTAGCAGCCTGACTCGTAACCACTGCAGTACTAGAACTTTTTGTTTATTTCTTTAGTTTTAATCTCTGCCTCCCCAGCTTTCCTTTGTACTTGATGTTTCAGAGTCTCCACTTTGAATATCACCCAGAAAGAGAGCGGAGTTTCCAGGCTGGGGTGGGGTGGGGAACGCAGGCCTGCTTTAGCCTCACAGCACTGTCCTACTGCCTTGTAGATCACTCCTTCCCTCAGCACTAGTCCACTCTGGTCTGACCCCACACTCCGGTTCAGCTGCCATCGTCTTTCTATCTTACAGAACTCTGTTCTCTTTTCATGTCCTTGTATTTCCCTTTACTAAAAGGAGCTCTGGTAGCATAATGGTTACGAATCAGGCTGCGAACCTTAAGGTCAGCGGTTCGAAACTACCAGCCGCTCCACGGGAGAAAGATGAGGCTTTCTACTCCCGTAAAGATTTACACCCTCGGAAACCCTGTACAGGGTCGCAACCGACTCAACGGCACTTAACAACAACAACAATGATTTTAGATTTGGGGAAGAATAAATGAGTGGAAATGGCTAAGCTGCCAATTTATTTTACTGAGAAGTCTCGACAGGTTTTATTTTTCCCATAAACCCCTTCTAGAAGGCCAGTTGTAATGTACCACGTTATATATTTCAAAACTTTTATAAGCTCAGCATTACTGCTTTTCAACTTTTTGATGTTAACAAATTACTTAGTATCTGTTTATCTCACATAAATGGAAATTCTGCCATTAACCTGTAAATGGAATTAAGATGAAAGTAGGCCTACACAGAAATGTTAATTTGCTGGAGAAATTCACTTGTTTCACGTTTGAAAAAATTATTTCCCATAAAAGAGTTGTAGATGAGCTCTAGCAAGATTTAAAACAACAGTCGTATGGTTAAATTGTATTGATTTTGTTGTCTTACAGAAAGGAAAAAGTTGGCAGAGAAGCCTGAAGCAGTTTCTATTGGTGAGCTCAAAACTTTGTTAGTAATCACAAGGGACCTCTTTTTAGATCCGTTTAATGCTATTATTCCTAAGACGACTCATATAAAGACCGACCAAAACATCGCCAATATGTTAAATGGTAAGTTGTTGGTTGTTTTTTTGTTTTGTTTTGTTTTTACAACTTTTAAGGTTTTTTTTGATATGTGATGTCTATAAATTGTATTATCCAAATGAAAATATATTTTATAATATAGAGTAATGGTATTTATTTTTATATACAATTGTATCTGCACACCCACTTCTCACTGATCATCAAGGTCAAGTTCCAAAGACCAGGTCATTTCTACAGAAACCAATATTCTGTGAGAATGGAGATGACAACATCAGATCACAGAATGAAGGGTGACTAACTACATCATTGCAGAACTGCCAAGCCAGTAAGAATCGTGGCCCAACTGAGTTGACACATAACTTAAACCCTCACAGCCAGCATTACTCTCGCCTCAGACCTCGGCATTCATTACTCCCAGACATATGTCAGTAATGTGCAAAACTGTTGGAGAATAGATTGTTTACTGTGATTGTGAATGTGAAATGTCAGATAATAAGATACTGGATAAGTAAGGAGTTGTTGTTGTTGTTAAGTGCCGTCGAGTCAGTCCTGACTCATAGCGACCCTGTTATAGGGTTTACAAGGAGTGGCTGGTGAGCTTCAGCTGCTGACTTGCAGTTCAAACTGACCTTGCTGTCCAACACCACCCCAGGACTCTCAAGTAAGGAGTTAGGTGTACAGATAATGAGCTGAATTTCTCATCTTGTGAACATTCTGTTACCTTATTTTATTAAGTGTATCCAGTGTAATTGTTTTTGAGCAGAGAGAAAGAGAATTTTTAAGTGATCCCTCTCTTGAACTGCTCCTTCTAAGTTGCCAATGTTAGTGAATATTCTACTCAGCTTTGTTTTCATAAAATGGGAAAAGTAGCATCTGCACAGTAAACACGATAGCTCAAACTGTTCCGCCGTATTTCTCCTTCGTTGTGGCGGGGGCAGTCACCAAACTTCACTGGGGTAACAGGACTGGTTTTTATATGGACTTGCATTTTTTCTAAATTTCGTGGTTTCTTGTGCTGTGATGAATTTTGAATAGAGTGAAGCTTTTTCACATCTTAAGATAAATTCCAGAACTGCCTGACACATTTTCAAATGTCTAGAATACTTTCTCATCTGAATTCAGTGAGCATCCTTTTTCATTCCAGGTACATGAGACCATGAGACCATGACCGTAGAATAAAGTTTGTGGGGATATTAATTGAGTGCCTTTTCTGTGTTTGGCCTTTTATTCATTTAGAACTGATTTCACTTTAAATAGCAAATTGTGCTTCAACATGAGCTCTGTTGTTGTTAAGTGCCTTCAACTCAGTTCCAACTCATAGTGACCTGGTATAGGATTTCCAAAGCTATAAAATCTTTGTGGGAGCAGAAAGCCTTATCTTTCTCTCGATGAGCGGCTGGTGAGCTCAAACTGCTGACCTTGTGCTTCATAGTTGGGTGCTTATCCTGTAGAGCCAGTCTACTCCATCTTTGTATTACCTAGCAAAATTCAGCATGTTAATGCTTTTCAGGACTTCGGTGTATTTTGTCTCATTAGATGCAACCCCAATGGAACCTGATTCTTTACATCTAAAGGAAACCAATCCTCTGGAATGGCCAGAAAGGCATGTTCTTCAGAACTTGGAAACTTTTGAAAAAGCTAAACAAAAACTGAGGTAATGTTTGAACTCACTGTAACGCATCTTACAGTCCAGTATTTTTAAATGAGCTTTTCTTAGCCCTTAAACTGTTTTTATGAGCTATTGCAATAAGCTTACAGTCTTAGTATAACTGGGATATATGCTGACTGTTTCTAGATGCGTCCATTGAGCCTCCAGTTCTATCAGTTGTAAAGGTCTGTCAGTTATAAGGCGATGCTTTTCTTCTTGCCCTGCTCTCCTCCTAGCCAGGAATAATCACGGTTAACTTTCTGTTTGTAGCTTCTGAGATCATCTTCCATAGATATGCACAAGTGTACGAGTTTACTAAAAAACCAAAAACACTAAAATGAAGCAAAGACGGTCCTTCCCTTTTGATAAGGGTCCTTGCAGACCATCATACAAAGTTTGGGTTTTTCTTTATGTATTTGGTTAAGGTAAGGAAAGATTTTGTACCAAAAATTGATGGGAAACAAGAGGAAGAGGTTAGGAGCAGAGCGATTATTTGGGGGCTTTCTTCTGTAGGTGAAAAGAAAGGTGACTGTAATCTTAATTAAAGTTGTTGTTAAGTGCCATCAAGTCGGTTCCAACTCATAGGCTTTGTGGGAACAGAAAGCCTCATCTTTCTCCTGCAGAGTGACTGGTGGGCTCCAACCGCAGACCTTGTGGTTTGCAGTCCAGTGCTTGTCCTGTGAAGCTACTGTGCTCCCAAGTAGTGTAGTTGTTGTTGTTGTTAAGTGCCGTCAAGTCCTCTGGACTCACGATGACCCTGTACGGGGTTTCTGAGGAGCAGCTGGTAAATTTAAACTGCCGAGCTTGAAGTTCAAACCGCCCTTGTGGTCCAGTGCATTATCCCACAGCGCAACTCTGACAGGCAGAAATTTGTGATGGATTCTACAGGAGCTTGAGAACACTTCATATCATGTGGAGGAGAGAAGAAGAGCATCAGAGATTCCGTTTCTGGCTTTAACAATACAGTGGATGATATTCTCATTTATATTATGGGGAAGACTGGTAGGAAGTTGGGAACGGTGAGTTTCAGGGAGAAACCCCAAAGTTCTGCTTTGGGCATGTTTAAGTTTGGTCTATATGAATTCTCCAAGTGGAGACACCAGGTGACCTGGAGGAGAGATCTGGAAGTTAGTCTCAAGTTATCGTTAAAAGAGATTTTAAAAACAAGACAGTGGATGAGATCACTCATTGAGGCTTCAGAGAGAAAAAAGGGCTTGTTGTGGTCCTTCCTTGGGGATCATTGATGTTTTCAGAAAGAAGAGTGAGAAAAAGCACAGGTTACCCACTAAAGTACCTCATTTAGAAGATATTAGCTAACTTCCTATGGGTGCTAACTGGCACCCATGTCTCTCTACTTTTTATCATCCCTCTTCTCAGAACCTTGTTATTTGCAATAGACAAATCTTTTTTCTAAAAGTCACCTTCTCCCTGCTCCCCCCCCCGCACCTCTTTGACTTCCTACTTTAATTTGGATTGATCCTTTGTATCCCATCTATATAGCTGTTATCCTGGGATTTCCTTTGATCACATTTCTAGGTTAGGCCTGTATTTTCTCAAATCCCATGTCTTAATAAGAATCTGAGAGCCTGGAGACTAGCAGCTCCCAGGCCCATAGAGGAGGAAGGGGCCCCAGCGTATGTTGTCAGTCCTGGGCCCTGAGGTACCCTTCGTCCTCTTCCTGTCGTAGGATGTGTCCCTCCAGAGTGCTTCAGTAGAGGGGAGCAACAGCAACCTCCACTGCCCCCACCTCTTGCTGGACCCCACCACCACTCTCTCGCCCTTTGCCTCCTTCACGGTCTACCTCAGTCACCTCTTTCACACAAAGAGCTGGAATGGTGACTCACAGTGGGGGTGAGACAGCCTTCTGGAGAGCTGGCTACTTCAGCTGGGAGCCCAACAATAGAATGCTTGAATAGTAGACTTTTCTCTATTGTCATAAATATGAAATGTCAGATTACAAGATAGTCGGTAAGTGAGAAGTAGGTAGGTATACTTGTCTGTTCTCACTCTGTCTTCTACTTTTTCCCTTTTAGCTCATCTTTATACATTATTTTATGAACAAGGGTTATGGGTCTACACATGATCATCTTTTCATAAACTGCCAACTCTTTTTAGCGTAAATAGGCGAATGCTCAATAAATACTTGTGGATACCTCAAAAGATAGGTGATGCCATTAGATTGATGTTTTGGGGTAAAAAATATGGCATATTTTCATAATATGTTTTGTGCTGAAGCAAGTATAGCTGCAGAATAAAGGGCCATTATATAGTGAAACTGAGAAGTCTTTTAAGATTTTGGTTTTAAACAAACTCAGTTATCTGATTGGCTTTTTTGTCTCATCTTTGAGATGAGATCCCAATTATATTCCAGGTATCGAAAACTTAATGAGATAAGGCATGACAGATAGTTTGTAAGGTTGCAAACACTGAAATGAATAAGGTAGTAACCAGTGCTGTGGCTTTTTTTTTTTTTTTTATGTTTTTTTTTTTAACCTAAGTCATATCTTTATAATCACAAACTGGGTTTTAAATTGCTTTGATATTCTTGTGTCCAAGGTCTATATAAATGCAAATTGTGTATTTCCCTATTGCATCCAGCTTGTAAAATGATTGAGAGTAATATTCATTAAGAAACCTTGGGTAAGTCACTACTGCAGTTAGCTATATAGAAATTAAATTGAACTCATAATGTAGTTCTTGCCCTTCTAGCGTATAAAATTCAGAGAAAATATTTAATTGTTTTCTTGTTTGACTATTTTTATTAGGTTTTCACTTTCAATTTTTAAAAAAAGAAAAGGAGAAAAGGGCACTGCCGCTATATTAATGTACAGAAATCTTACCCTCAAATCCTACTGGCAACATTTTAGTCATGTAGTTATCCATGGCTCTTGCACCAGACTGCAAAGCCGTTTGAGCTGCAAGGTTGGCGGTCCAGGCGCACCAGCTGCTTCTTAGAAACCCTACACAGGGTCGCTATGGGTTGGAGCCAACTTGATGGCACTTAACAACAACAACAACTTTGCACAAGCCTCACAGTCATTGAGTTGGTTGCCCGTTGTTGCAGCCACTTTGTCATTCCAGGTGCTGGAGGGTCTTTCTCTCCGCTGGCCTTCCACTTGGCCAAGCATGATGTCCTTTTCCAAGGACTGATCCCTCTCCAGACGATGTGTGAAAGTCGATGAGAAGAGGTTTCGCCATCCTCACTTCTCAGCAGGATTCTGTCTGCACTTTTTCCAAGACAGATTTGTTCAGTCTTCTGCCAGGCCCTGGTATAGCCCGTATTTGTCGCCAATACCATATTCAAAGGTATCAGTCTTTCTCAGAGCTTTCAGATAGATACTTTGTTCAGTTTTCACATGCATATGAGGCAGTTGAAAATACAATTGCTTAGGTCAGGCAAACCTTAGCCCTCAAAGTGATATCTTTGCTTGTTAGCATTGACAGAGGGCTTTTGCAGCAGGTTTGACGAATGCAAGATGAAATTTGATTTCTTGTCTACTGTTTCCATGAGGGTTGATTGTGGATCTACCTAAAAGGAAACCCTTAACAACTTCATTCTTTTAAAATTCATCCTGATGTTCCTTATTGAGCTGGTTGTGAGGAATTTTGTTTTCTTTATGTGGAAGATGTAGAAGTGTAATCCATACTGAAGATTGTAGACTTTGATCTTCAACAATAAATGCTTTGGGTCCTCTTCACTTTCAGTAAGCAGGGTTGTGTCATCATTATTTCGCAGGTTGTTAATGAGTCTTCTTTTAATTCTGATGCTATGATCTTCTTCAGAGTTCAGATTCTTAGATTATTTGTTCATTGTGCAGATTGACTAAGTATGGTGAAAGGCTACAACCCTGGCATGCTCTTTTCAGTATTTTGAATCACACAGTAGCCCCTTCTGTTAGTTTGACTGACTGCCTCTTACTCTGTTTTCATGTTCCTCATGAGCACTACTGGAATTTCCATAATTTATTATGACTCACATGGTCTAGTGTCTTAATCCAGTAAGCATCTTTTTGGTATTCTCTGCTTTCAGCCAAGATCCATCTGATGTAAGCAGTGATATCTCTCATTCCATATCCTCTTCTGAATCAGGCTTGAATTTCTGGCAGTTCCTTGTTGAGGTACGCTGTGACTCTTTTTGAATTATCTTCAGCAAAATTTTACTTGTGATATTAATGATGTTGGATAATTTTGCTCTCTGTTGTATCACCTATTTTGGGAATGGACACAGATATGGATCTCTTCTAGTAGGTTGGCATAGATGATTGAGTGATTCCGGTGTTACAGTCAGGTGTTGACACATGTAATTGATGGTTCGTTAATTTCTAGAACCGTGTTTTTCACCAATGCCTTCAGTGTAGCTTGCAGTTCTTCCTTTAATATCATCTGTTGTTGATTGTGTGCTGCCTTCTGAAATGGTTTAATGTTGACCAGTTCCTTTTGCTTCGGTGACTATATTCCTTCCGTTTTCTTTTCATGCTTCTGGTTTCTTTTAATATTTTGTTCATAGGGTCCTTCAGTATTGCAACTTGAGGCTTGAAATTTTTCTTTAGATCTCTCTAAGCTTCAAAACTACTGAGTGAGCGCATATTTCCTTTTGCTTCTTTAACGCCTGTGTCTTTGCGTGGTTTATTATAATACTTTACTTTGTATTCTTCAGCTGCCTTTTGAATTCTTTCAGTTGGTTCTTTTACACAATTATTTCTTCTGTTTGCTTTACAATAAATTTCAGAGTCTCTTCTGACATCCTTTAGGTCTTTTTTTTCTTTCCTTTTGCTTGCTTCATGTATGCTGTCCTTGATGTCATCCCATAACTCATCTGGGCTTTGGCCATTAGTATTCACTATCTCATAGCTATTCGTGAGATGGTGAGGTATACTCAGGGTTGTATTTTGGCTCTCATAGATTTGTTTTAATTTTCTTCAGCTTTTACTTAAGCTTCTTGTCGTTATGTGTCATCGAGTCAGTTCCAAATCACAGCGACACTGACTAGGGTTTCAATAGCAGCTGGTAGGTTTGAACTGTCGACCTTACGGTTACCAGTTCAAAGCTTATCCTATCGTGCCTCACTGGGGCTTAACTTACACTTGGATATAAGCCATTGATGATCTGTTGGCAGTCGGCACCTGACCTTATTCTGACTAATGACATTGAGCTTCTTGTTGGTGTCTTTTCTCAGATAGAGTCTGTTTTATTCCTACATATTAGATCTAGCAAGGTCAACATGTACTATCACCACTGATGTGTTAAAAAAAGGTATCTTCAGTGAATAGGTTGTTAGCCTTGTAGAATTCTATCATGTGAGCTCTCCAGTGTGTCTAACACGGTCCATATTTTCTATCAATCCTTCTTTGTTTCCAGCTTCTGCATTCCAATCACTGATAATTATCTATTCATCTTGATTGCATGTTTGATCAATTTCAGACTACAAAACTTGGCAAAAATCTTCAGCTTCTTCATTTATGGTAATAGTGGTTGGAACATAAATTTAAATAATACTCGTATTGACTGGTCTTCCTTATATGGGTTACTGATGGCATTGTACTTCATAATAGATCTTGAAATGTTCTTTTTTTAAATGAATGGTGGTTATCAGTGCTGGTGGTAATGCTGGTGGTTGTCAATTTGTCATTGCCGGTAGAGTAGACCATATAAGTGTCTGATTTCAAATGGCCAATTCCAGTTTGTTTCAGCTCACTAATACCTAAGAGACCTATCTTCAAGCATTCCATTTGATTTTTTACAATTGCCAATTTTCATGAAATCACACTTTGTACGTTCCATGTTCTGGTTATTAATGGGTGCTGGTAGCTATTTCTTTTCATTTTGAGTCATGCCTCATCCGCAAATGAAGGTCTGGAGCAGTTGGTTCCGTCCACATCTTCAATGTGGACTCTGTTTTCATGACACAGCTCTTCCTCAGATGGATTTTCAGCGTCTTCCAGCACCATTTCATGCAAGGCCCTGGTGCAATTCAGAAGGCTTTCACTGGTCAGTTTTTTCTGGTGATCACTGGGTCCTTCCTAGTCGTTCGTTGTCTGGAAACTCCATTGCAAACTGTTCATTATGGGTGATTCTGCTGGTAGTTGAAATTGATGGTATAGCTTCCGGCATCATGCAACATACAAGTTACCAAAATACAACAAACTGACAAACAAATGATGGAATAATAAAATAATCAGAAAATAATTGTAATTAATATTAAGTCAGGAATTCAACTCATTTTCTGTGCTGTAGAGAAAGGTTTTATGTTATGCCATGTTAATTAACAATGTGTGATAAAACTAACCTTGAAACGATAGGATTTTCTCCCTTCCAGTTTTTGAAATTTTTTGAGTGCCTGTTGGTTTATAGGCTGGTAGAATGTCCATGGCACCTAATTTGGAATCAGAAAATGTAGATTCTAGTTCTGTTATGTAAAATAGCCGTGTCATTCTAGGCCTGTAATGTAACTTTTTTTATATTAATTTTTATCTGGTAAATAGGATTAATTATATATTAATGTCTTTATATTTCTTTTGTGGGGGTAGGTATTCCAATTTTCACTTATATGTTACTTCATTTTAAGATAAACCCTTCCTTTAGCAAGGATGTTTGTGAAGATTCAGCAGCAGCACATTGTATATATAACTAGTTATACAGGCACCAGATACTACATATATACGTCGAGTATTACAGTGATGGCTCAGTGCTTACTTATATGTCATCATCAATGCTAGAAGGGACTGTAGGCGCATTCCTGATTATTATCTCATTTCATGGTTGTGCTTCACCTAATCTTTCAAATTTATAGAAAACTGGACACTGAGTACCTCTCCACAACTATTTATCATATCGTGGGGTATCAAAATATAAGAGTGTTCAGATTAAATTTTATGGAATTGATAATTTCAAGATTACTGAATAATTCATCATCCTGTCATTTATAAAGAATATCTACATTTTTATTTGCATGGTCATATATTGACATGTTAACTACAGATTTTACAGTGACTTACTGATTAAAAAAAATTGATACTAAATGATTTATGGTGCTTTTACTTTGTTTTTTGTTTTTTGTTTTAACTGAAATGCGTAGTTTCAGTTGTCTTTGGTATTTTCTTAGTTTCTGCTCACCTTGTCTTGTCTTGATTTTGGTGAACCCAAATCCTCCCTTAATAACCATCAACATCATTCTCACAGAACTGGTTCTTTACCTCGATCTTCTGAACAGCTGCTGGGTCACAAAGAGGGTCCACGGGACTCGATAACGTTATTGGACGCTAAAGAGCTGCTTAAACATTTTACTTCCGATGGATTACCAGTTGGAGATCTCCAACCTTTACAAGTTCAAAAGGGGTAAGTAATAAATTTTTATTTGCACTTATTTCTTGTAGTAGTTATTTAAAGTTAGTGTTGTGTCTCATTTTCCTTTTAATTGATGCCCAGTGCTTAGGCAGAAATTGTGTTTGATCTCAGTAGTTATCACTTGGTGTCAGTCCTCATGTTTAACCGCAGCTAGATACTCTACAGTTTGGGGTATTCTGTGCAAAGCAGGAAAATTATAGGCAACCTCAGCATATATCCTACTGACGTCAATAACGTCATTGTTTTGTGTACTGCCGATGGGCCTTTAGGCTGTCTCCATCTTCTTGCTACTGTGAAGATGGATGTGCACATACCTAGTCATGTCACTGCCCTTATGTCTTGAGGATGTGTACCAAGTAGGCATTGCGCTCATGTAAGAATCAAATTGACGACAGCAACTCACAAGATTAGTGGGGAACCGTAGGAGGCAGTGAGTTTATGTTAGCGGTAAAATAACTCAGAGATGAGGGTGAGAGCGATGTCACAGCATGGAGAACATCATCAGGGTTGCTCCGCTGTACATGGAAACGTTGTTGTGCGTATTCTCAACTACAACAGCAACAATAAATATGTGAATAGTGATAAAACGTGGTGCCTTTATTTGTGCTTGCGTACTAGATAGAGACAGAGGGAGCCACCTTGGAAACTGAAAGATCTTAATGATTCCAGGGATCTAACAGTAAACAAAATTGGAACATTATTATTTTTGGTATGAATTAGTGCTTTATTCTTAAACTTTAAAAGATTCCGAAATTTGCGGGTAACTGTTTTCCTCATAGCTTTGAGAAATTGTTAACTTTTCTTATGACAAACAAAACTGAAGAGCTAGAGAGAATCCCTGACTTTCTACGTAATCAGATTGCAAAGAGCCATAATTCAGACTGCCCATTTTTGTTGTGTTTTCAACATCTCATTGTTAGTAATATGTACTTTGTACAATATTGCATTGTGTGTCTCTATGTATATGTGTAATGTTTCCAGACCCCGAAGAAATATACTGAGAATAAAAGGCAACAATAATAAAACCTAATATAAACATTTTTTTAATGAGCTATTTGACTTACCTCAGCTGAGTAGTCTCCAGGATGGAAGCTAGTTGTTAAATTGGGACTACCTGTATCCACATTTTACCTGTTTAATTACTGAGTGATTGTCCTCTCTGGGTATTACGTATGCACCGGCAGAGTCAAAGGAGCTTGCTGCAGTAGAATTATAAAGTGTGGGTGCTTTTTGTCTAGCACGTCTGTCTAGATGAAGTGCAGTGGAAATATATTTAGTTCTTTCTGTAATTCATAAGTGATTTTATTTAATTCTTTCTGTCGTTTATAAGTGATTTTATTTAGGAACATTTGGTATAATTCTTTGATATTAATAAAGAAGTACCTCTTGATCAAATATATCCTTACAGTTCCATGGCATTGAATCAAGAATGTAGGGACTAGTAGTAAATGTCTGCATTTGCAAGGAGCCATCTAGAAAGCTATATTACAGTGCGAGCATGACTCCTGTATACATACTGAAGAAATGCTGACCATTGATAGAGCACAGACTTGCTAACGTTCTTCTTCTAGAAAGAAGAAGGTGTGAATGAAACTAAAGACAAGTAAGTAAAGTGTCTAAGAGGGGTCAGAGATTCCTAAAGAGTTCTGTATTGTAGATTTATTCACTTTATAACAGTCATCAAAATATTGGGGTCATTGCAGTTTATCGATGTTACTCTTGATAGACACATTAAGTGGATATAGCAAAATATACGTGTTGTTTTCCCACGTACGTTAACTAGCATATCTTATGTTTTAATTTAATAATTCCATACGCTTATCGTAGCCTGCTAGACAATTTTCAGTGCCAAATGGACAGTTTTCATTCTTCAGGCTGTAGGCAAAAAATATGATAGCAAATTTATCCTTGGTTCTATGTGACTTTTTTATTTCTTCTCAACTCAAGCTCTTGATACTTCTACTTGTGAGCTATGTAAGGGGCTTTGGTGGTGCAGTAGGTTAAGCACTGGAGTGTAAAATGACTGGTGGGCAGTTTGAACCCAGCAGCTGCTCTGCTGCTGCAACAGTTTATAGTCCCAGAAATCCTATTGAGCAGTTCTGCTCTGCCCATAGGATCGCACAGTTAGAATCGACTTGCAGACAATGGTTCTCAACTCCGTAAAGACTGCTCATTTTGTAATTCTTCCATTACCTCCTAGCCTGCTTGGAGTTTTAGTACTACAACCTACTACACTGGAACAGGGTAGAGAAGGAAGGCATTATTATCTGAAGAACCCAGAGAGCTGCATCTAAATGCACTGACTTCCCCTAGCCCAAGATTTGGATGGAATCCTGCAGGTCGGGTGGAAGGGTTAAGCGTAAATGTTATGACATGCTCCCATCTGATCGTTTGCATGTCTCTGCTGGATGGCAGTGTAGTGCCACAGCAGAACTACAGTTACACCTCTGATCTTCCTACGACTGTCGTCGCTTAAGAGGTGTCAGGAAAACTGCAGTCTAGTAGGAAGTAAATACTTCGTTTTATAACCAAAGATTCAAGTTGCCTTTAATTATGCCTTTGTGAAAAATAAAAGATTTAACTAAATGCATAAACACTAGCTCACGCTACCAAAGGGGAGAAAACCCTTCAGGAAAAATGCTGCTACTAGAATTTCTATTACAAGTGATTTTTGTTGTTGATTTATCCACATCTCAAAGTAAGTCGTGTGCAATAATTAGCATCATAACTTCAGGAGCTTGAAGCACAGGCAATGTAAGGAACAGAGCCTCAGGCCTAACTTTGCTTCATTTCCTTCTTAGACTGTTTGGGAACTTATCCTCTTTCCCTTCTAAGATGTAGTTATAGAAGAGGATGTCAGATTTGCTTCTTTTGACACTTTTTTGCAATTTCTCTTTGACTCTAAATGACAGTTAACTACCAAGGGTTCCTTTTTGTTTCAGGGAAAAGACATTTGTTCTGACACCTGAACTGAGTCCTGGGAAACTGCAAGTCTTACCTTTTGAAAAAGCCTCAGTGTGCCATTATCATGGAATTGAGTGAGTTTCTGTTTTCTCTGAACTTTTCAGTGTGTTTTCCTTGTAGCTTCTCATGTGAGTGTGAAGGGTAACTGTAATAAAACAGTGGAAGTTCAGATATAGACCAAAGAGAACATATGTCAACAGACAGCAATGCACATACAAATAATGTCGTCTGTGAGAAAAAGTGGGAGTCCTGGTGTGGCGCTGTGGGCTAATGTGTCAGACTGCAGAGTCGTTTGAACTGCAAGGTTGGTGGTTCAAGCTCACCATCAGCTCTTTGGAAACCGTGTACAGGGTCGCTATGCGACGGAATTGACTTGACAGCATTTAACAACAACAACAAATAAGAAAAAGTCAGTTGGAGATTGATCAGCTTTAATTGCCTTTCCATGTCTTATTATTAGGTATCAGCTACTTTAGTCAAAGTTATCTTTGTCCTTATGTTATAAATGTATATTAACACTGTGGGGTCATTAATGTCTTCTGGTCACTAAAACTCCATTGTAATTGCTCAGAAACTAAATTAGATAAATGTTATTCTTATTTGTAGCATGTGTAATTTTTATGGAATTTTAATTGACTACTTAGAAAAGTATTTCAGAGGATTCTCTTTTACTTAAAGGTATTAAGTTGTTTCTGGGGTCATGTGCATCAACCATGTACTTGGATTATTCATTTTGTAAGATGTTTAACATTATCAAGTAAAATATGATATTTATTTCGATTTTGCTTAAATGAAATAGAAGGGAATTGACTTTACCTTTATCTTTCAAAAGCAACTTTTAAATCTGTCTGTAAACAACTGAAACTTTCTGTTTTGACTGGCTTTTAAACTTAATTTTTATTTTGTACAGACTTTACGGTTTTCATTCAGGAGCTAAAAACACAGAGGACTGATTACCAGACAATTATTTCTTCCTATAAAAGGCATGAGGAGAAAAAAAACCATAATTCTAGTATAGTATCAGCAGTATTGCAAATAAATGCCAGGAAATATTAGACTGAGTATCCAAGAGAACGTGTAAAATAGGTTTGAAGGAATGAATAAGAATTTACCTGGCAGAAAGAGAATAATTAGGGAGAAGAAAGAGACTCAAAGACACAGACTCTAAGGGAAACTCACATTGTTGGTTTTGAATAAGAGTAGAAAATACACTGACCAGTTATTGTCAAGTTGATTCTAACTCATAATAACCATGTGTAACAGAGGAAAAGAGTCCCAGAGGGTTTCCTGGGCTGTAATCTCTGCCAAAACAGTCTGTCACATCTTTCTCCTGTGGAGAGACTGGTGGGTTCGAACCACCATCCTTTGGGTTAGCAGCTAAATGCTTAGCCACTGTGTCACTCGAGCTCCTTCATATTATATTATAACAAGACCAAATCATGAGCCCTAATCATCATTCTTGGCATGGCAGGGGCATCGACCTTTATATTTGAAGTGTTAAAAACCTGAATTTTTTTGTTCTTTTTTAAGCGTGGGCTTGTGTCATTGAAAGAAATTTAATTTGTGACTTGGTAAATTAAATTGAAATATTTTAGGCAAGAGATATGGTGGGACAAAAATACTGTCTAGAGGCAAATAGCAACTTGAACCGATCAGCTGTTGAGGATGAGCAAGAAGGAGATGGCGAGAGTTGCTCTGGGTTCTAGTGTAGATGTTGTTGTTGTTAAGTGTTATCGAGTCGGTTCTGACCCATAGCGACCCTGTACAGGTTTTCCGAGGCTGTCACTCCTTCTGGGAGTAGAAAGCCTCATCTTCTGCGGAGCAGCTGGTAGTTTTGAACTGCTGACCTTAAGGTTCGCAGCCCAATTCATAACCATTATGTTACCAGAGCTCCTTAGTGTAGAACGTACTGGGTAAATAAATGGTGGTGCAGTTGAGGTCCGCAAGCCATTCTAGCATTGTATAGAGTTCTTGGCATGTTTAAGCAGAATTTGGCTCTTTTATAGATTCTTTTATGGAAACTTTGATGCTGGAGTCTACATATTCAGATACTTTATTTTCTGGCATCAGAATAGAACTCCCTATCAAAGTCAGGAGCAAGAAAAAGATAATACTGTTTAAACCATCGTCATGCATGTTCTAACCAGTTAATTAAAGGAAGAATAACAGGTATTTGTCAGTGTCATTTAAATTAAGTAACATTGAAAACAATCAGTTCCGACATTAGGGACTTGGTTAAATAAATTTTAGTACATCCATAAAATAAAATTCTATATCAGCTTGGCTAAAAGCTGCCAAGATTCTATATGCCAGATTGGCTAAAATTTTAAAAGATGGATAACACTAAATACTGCAAATATGTGGAACAATCTAAACTCTTATACGTTGTTGGTATGTGTGTGAAATGATCCACCTACTTTAGAAAAGAATGTGGCAGGTTCTTATAAAACTAAATGTGTTCATACCCTATGATCCAGCATTTCTAGGACTAGGTATTTCCCTAGAGAAATGAAAACACAACACTCTGAACGAGATGTTCATGGTGGGTTTAGTCATAACAGTCCAAAATTGGTAATAGCCTAAACTTACATTAATAAGAGAAAGAATACTTAAGCGGGCATATCTAAGTGCTGATGTGGTACTATAGGATAAGCACTGAACTATTTGTAAGATTGGCAGTTCAAACCCACCAGCCACTTCTTGAAAACCCTATAAAGGTTTACTGTGAGTTGGAACTGATTCGACAGTGATAAACAACAATAAAATCTAAGCAAAGCAGTACTGCTCAGTATGAAAAGGAAACAACATGAGTGAATTTCAAAACTGTTACACTGAGTGAAAGAAGCCAACTAAAAAAGAATTTGTACTGTATGATTATATTTTTATGATTTTCTAAAATGAAAATCTAATCTATGGTGGGGGATAAAAGTCAAAAATTGTGGTTGCTTTTGTAGTTGAGGGCAGGTAGTGACTGGGAAGGGACAGGAGTGAACTTTTGGTCATGTTCTATGTGTTGGTAGTGGTTTGGGTTACATTCAACATTTCCCTGTCTGCAAATTTTTCATCAAAAGGAGAAGTCAATAGACAAATATTGGAATGTAATAAACAACATGTTTGATGAAGTATTTAGGAAAAAGTGTTCCTATTGGTTCGAGCCCATGGTGAGCCTAGAGGATGTAGTAGAACTGCCCCAGAGGGCTTCCAAAGATGCAGATGGTCTTCACAGAAGTGCATCACTGTCACTTGAACCAGAGTGGCTGATGGATTAGAACTGCCAAACTTCTGATTACCAGGTGAGCACTAACTCACTGTGCCACCAGAGATCCTTGAAAATCTGTACAGATGTTGACAATCTACATTAAATGTTTCAGAAACATAAGATGAGTTGTTGGATGGATGTTAGTTGCCTTGGACTCACGGTGTGACAGACTTGAACTGCCTCATAGGGTTTTTGAGGCTGTACTCTTTAGAGGAGCAGGTCACCCGAACTTTCCTCCCATGGAGCTGCGGGGTAGGTTCTAATCACCAGTCTTTCATTTAGCCTCCATGCACTTAAGTGTTACAGAGCTCCTTGTCGGATGGATAGAGGGCAAATAAAACATGTATAGAAAATGTTAATGGTGACATCTAGATCGTGAATATGCAGATGTGCCTTGTACAGCTCTTTTACCACTTCTTGATATTTGAAATTTTTGATACTAACATTGGAGAGTAAATTCTATGCAGCCATTGAAATTCAAGTTTTGATCTGGGGAAATGGTCACTGCATTATGTTTTAAAGATTGAGTTGTAAAACTATATCTGTAGTACGTTTTAAAATCTGCTCATTAATCACCACATTAGTAACATGTTTTCTGTCATCTATCTTTTTGTAATTTCCAGATTTTTCACTGGGAATGTCTCTTTTTTAATCAGAGGAATTTGCGGGAGAACAAATTAAACTTCTTCCCATTTAGTTGAGTTCTTTTCCACATGTTGCTCACAAACTTCTCTCAAAGTTATTTTAGTTCATAGATAATTTGAGGTAAAAGAAACATTTTTTGTTTTTAAAATGAATGTTTTGGGTTGAAAAATCATTGCTGATATTTTTAGATATTTGAAGTACTACATTTAAAGCTGAAAACATATTACACAAGGGACATTTTCAGATCCTGTTAACTAATTGGACGTAGCTGCTCCCCTCTCTTTGCTTGTTTTCAGGTCAGTAATTTTTATGTTGTGTTTGCTGCAGTGTCAGAAAGTTGTGGAATTACTGGACCTTAAACCTCTGGGTGTCTGAGTGTGAACCAAACTGTTGAGACAAGAATGTGAATGCTTTAAAATGAGTAACAAGAGCTACAACATCCAGGAATGAGCCATTTCTCAGAGAAACTCTGTATGAGATAGGAATTTGAATCTAAGTGGCTCAGACAATACTTTCACAATTGTTTTGTGAACAACAAACAGGCTACTCAGACATATCTATACTGAATAGCAAAAAGGAACATAAGAAATGCCATTTGTTCCAGGTTTTCACATCGGATATTTGACCAAAGGACTCCTTGGTAGAGAGAATTGTTGGTTTCCCCCTAACATCAGTAAGTCAGGAGTAGTTTTCCAAGTTGTAATGAATTTAGCTAAACCTTCTGTTTAAGCTATTATAATTTTAGCTACATACCTTTTTGTGTTAGTGATTACAAATTATATTTGTACTCATTTGGCCATAATCGATTTGAAATGAAAGTTTCTTTGTTTTGGTATATAAAAATTTGATGGATAGGTTATATTTTTCTGTTTCCATACCCTTTAAAATTTTATTAAAGAACTAGAAATTAAACAATAGAGGAAAGCTTATAATAAAAGCTAACAATTTTGTTTCTTATTACTCCCTACTTCCAGTCCCAAGTTTCTGAAGTAAGCATAATAATTGTTTGATTTTTGTTTCCCTAGTGGCCACAGCTTTTATTCTAAAATATCTTTATAGCAGTATTTCTTAATGTCTCCATATCAAATACTGTTTAGTACCTGATATGACACATGAATGTGAACCAAAAATAACTCAAAATTGAGAAGGGGAACCAAATATTCACTTGTTGTTTATTTTCATGTTTTTAATAATATGTTTTAACTAATGTCTTATTCCATAAGCAATAAACAATAGCTGTCAGTTTCTCACACTGTGGCGGCTTGCATGTTGCTGTGAGGTTGGAAGCGACACCACTGGTGTTTCAGATACTAGCAAGGGGGATGGGACACAGAGTAGGAAAAAGGAGTAGGTGGCCACAGTTTTTTGAGGGATTAACCCTGAAAACCGTACAAATGGCAGTGCTCAAAATATAACTGAGGAAAAACTGCTTTCTCATAGTCTGAGCAAAGCTTCTTCATGATGTTGATGGAGCAAAGCTTTGGGGACCTTTACTTGGTGACGGGGCATGACTCAAAATGAAAAGAAACAGCTGCAAACATCCATTGATATTCAGAGCATGGAACGCACTAAGTATGAATCTAGAAAAATTGGAAGTCATCAAAAATGATATGGAATGCATAAAGATTGACATCCTAATGAGCTGAAATGGGCGGTTTGACCACTTTGAATCAGACAGTCAGATAGTTTACTAAGCCAGCAATGACAAACAGAAGAGGAAAGGTGTCACATCCATTGTCAAAAAGAACATTTCAAAGTCTTCAGTTGCAATGATGTCTGTAATAGGATGATATGTGTATACCTACAAGGAAGACCGGTTAATGCGACTCTAATTCAAATCTACCCATGAACCACCAAAGCCAATGATGAAGAAATTGAAGAATTCTACTAACTTCTTCAGTCTGAAATTGAAACATGTGATCAAGCTGCAGTGATAATTACCAGTGATTGCAGTGTGAAAGTTGGAAATAAACAGAAGCGATCGATTGGTAATTGGAAAATATGGTCTTGGTGATAGAAATGATGCTGGAAATTCCATGATAGAATTTTACAAGATCAACAATTTTTTCACTGCAAAAACCTCTTTTTAAATAACATAAATGGAAACTCTACATGGTGACCTTACCAGATGGAAATACACAGGAATCAAATAGACTATACCTATAGGAAGAGACACTGAAGAAACTCAGTATCATCAGCCAAAGCAAGGTCAGGGGCTAACTGCAACAGGCCTTCCAATGCTCAAATGTAAATTCAGGCTGCAGCGGAAGACAATAAAAACAAATCCATGAGAACCAATGCAGCACCTTGAATTTAGAGATCATCTCAAGAACAGATATGACATATTAAACACAAAGGATTGATAACCAGATGAATTGTGGGATGGCATCAAGAACATTATACATGATGAAAACAAAAGGACATTAAGAAGACAGGAAAGAAAGAAAAGCCAAAGTGAATGCCAGAAGAGACCCTGAAACTTGCCCTTGAATGTAGAGTAGTTAAAGTAAATGGGAGAGATGATGAACTAAAAGAACTGGACAGAAAATTTCAAAGGGAAACTCAAGAAGACAAAGACAAGTTTTGTTATGAAATATACAAAGATCTGAAGTTAGAAAACCAAGGGAAGAACATATTTAGCATTTGTCAATCTGAAAGAACTGAAGAAAAATATTTAAGCCTTGAGTTGAAATATTGAAATATTCTATGGACAAACTATGGAGCAATGAAGGAAGGATCAAAAGAGGATGGAAGGACTACACAGAATCACTGTACCAAAAAGAATTGGCCATTGTTCATCGAGTTCAGGAAGTCATATATGATTAACAGCTGATGGTATTGTTGGAAGAAGCCCAAGCTTCACTGAAGACATTTGCCAAAAACAAGGCTCCAGGAACTGATGGAATACAAATTGAAATATTTCAGCAAACTGATGCAGCACTGGAGGCACTCACTAATTTATGCCAACATATTCAGAAGACATCTACCTTGCCAGTTGACTGGAAAAGATTTCTATTTGTGTGCATTCCAGAGAAAGATGACTCAACAGAATGTTGCACTTATCAAATAATATCATTAATATCACATGCAAATAAACTTTTGCTGAAGAGAATTTAAAAACGATTGCAGCCTCACATCAACAGGGAACTGCCAGAAATTCAGTCATGATTCAGAAGAGGTGCTGATGTTAGGTGGATCTTGGCTGAAAGCAGAGAATACAAGAAAGATGCTTACTTGTGTTGTATTGACTGCAAAGGCATTTGACTGTGTGGCTCATAACAAACTGTGGATAACATTGAGAAGAACACTTAATTGTGCTCAAGTGGAACCTCTACATAGGCCAAGAGACAGTTGTTCAAACAGATGAAAGGGATACTGTGTTTTAAAATCAGGAAAGTTGTGTTTCAAGGTTGTATCTTTTACTGTACTTATTCAATCTTTTTGCTGAACAAATAATCCAAGAAGCTGGACTATAAGAAACAAAGTGAGGCATTAAAATTGGAGGAGGAAGGTTGGTAGATAGCAGGGACCTAGGACGTCGCTGGTTGATCTGACATGAACTCCAGGGGACGAAGCGGACAGAACCTTGGCCCAGAGGAGAACACATTCCAACTGTTTATGTTGATGGTAGCTACAGAAATAATGGAAGAAGCAGTGCACAAGCTGCTATGGTGTTTACTAGGGACCTAACAACTCACTAAACATATGTGAGAGGGTTTCTGGAAGACAGACAAACCAAATGGCAGTGCTGAGAGCAGCCCACAAAGCAACTGAACAAGCAAAAAATCAAAATATAGGTAAACTTGCCATTGAACCTGAGAGCAAGTTTGTCATTAACAGCATGACAGAATGGGTTAGTAACTGGAAACAAAGTGTATGGAAAACAGACCAGCCTCTAGAAGAGATGTTGTCAACAGAAATGATTTTGAGAAGCTTGATCAAGCTTGTATATTCAGTGGAAGGATGTTCCTGGCCATTGAGGTGTCAAAGGGAATGAGGAAGCTGATGGACTGGCCACACAAGGAGCTGGATAATCAGACTTTATTTTCATTGTAATTATAGGCTGCTACCTGCTCTCTTGGAGTTAGATTTGCTGTGGCAACTTCCAGAATTTTCTTCCTTTTTCTCATAGGCATCTCCTTGTAAACCTGTTTTCTCCGTTTTATTCTTTACCTTTTTCTATCATTAATAATAACTTCTTTGTTAATTAATAAAAACCTGGACTTTCTGCTTTGAAAAAAAAAAAAAAAGATTGGAGGAAGGTTGACTAATGTGGGGGCCTATTTATATCAAACATAGGTTAAGAAGTAAAAGCAAAGTCGAAAGGATATGTTAAATTAAATATGAAATGACTCTGAACGTTCTCTTACCAGTTAGTTGCCACTGTGGGCCATTAGAATCATTGCAAATTTCCTCTCCTCTCACCTAAAGGACTATCTGGGAAACATGCATACAAATCGCTCAGATGCAAATCAGTGTTTCTTAAGGCAAAATGGAACTTATCTGCTTGTTTTTCCCCTCACTGATATACCCTGTCCTGAAGTGTACGGTGACACTGATGATAAAACCCGCTTTTTTAAAAATAAAAGAACAGATTAAACTTTGCGGCCGTTAATCTGTAACAATCAATCGGTCACACCAGCCTCTTCCACTATCATGTCTTTCATGTGTTCCAAAATATTTGACAATTTCTCCTGCTTTCATTGGCATTGCTTACGTATTTCTCATTACAAAATGACAGTAACTTCATTGTTAGTCTTCAACAGTCTAATGACTCCTCTTTTTCCTTAGAGCCTATAGAGTCTGTAGTTCTTGTTTTGCAAGAAAATGTGGACTATCCATCATTTGTACTACAGTGAATATTTGCTTCATAATCTAGTTACTTCATTGCCTGTGTGCCTTGGTTTCTGTTCCTTTCTTATTTATAAACAACATTTTTGTGTCAATGCCAGATCATAGGATAATCATTTGAGGACTTTTTCTTGTGACTTGAATGAAGGTTTACAGAGAGCATAAGTTTTAGACACTGTTTCATGTCAATGATTACAATCCCCTCCGTGCAACAACAGGTATCCCACTTCCTCCCTGTGGTTCCTGTTTCCATTCCGTCTTCTTACCCATCCCTTCTCAGCTTTGTCCTGAGGTGAATGGTGCCTTTTGATCTTGAATGTGGCCATTCCATGGTGAGCATACCTTACTAGTGTTGTCTCCTGTGTTTACCTACTGCTTGGTTGAAAATTGGGGTACAAGGTCTGAAGGGTGGTTGAGAGCCACTCTCCGTTTTTGAGGACATTTTAAATGCCTATTAAAGTCAACATGTACATAATTTAGTGAAAAAGCTGGCGTTATATGATTAGCTGTGATCAAGAGATGTTAAAACTGGATGGAAAAAATATGTGTCTTAAAATCAAAGTCTTAGAATAGGAAAACATACGTATTTTAGACTTGAAATATACATCTTGTCTCTCAAACCTTTCTTTCAGGTAAATCAGCATTATATTGTCTTTTCCTTAGAAACTTATTTAAAATTCATAGTTTTTAACCTATACTCTGTTGTTGTTGGTAAGTGCCGTCGAGTTGGTTCCAACCCATAGCAACCCTGTATAGGGTTTCCAAGGAGCGACTTGTGAGCTTGTGCCACCAACCTGCAATTCAAACTGACTTTGCAGTCTGGCACATTAGCCCATAGTGCCACACCATAATCTTGTTGTTGTTGTTGTTGTTATGTGCCGTGGAGTTGGTTCCGACTCATAGCAACTCTGTACAGGGTTTCCAAGACTGTAAATTTCTATGGGAGCAGAAAGCCTCATCTTTCTCTGGTGGAACAGCTGGTAGTTTCGAACTGCCGACCTTGAGGTAAGCAGCCCGATTCGTAACCACTACACTACCAGAGCTAAAGCCTATTAATTGTCCAGAAAGTAGGGAGGATTGACCAGTAATTCTTTGATTTTTAATAAAGTATTTTATTATGTAATAGACTAGTGAGAGAAATTATACAGAAAATAGAGTGGCCTAGATCGCAGGCACTACCCTGCTACTAATTCACTTTGTATTTAGTTGGGTGCTCAGTCTCCTCATCTGTCAAACTGTTGGGTTAGATCTGAAAACATGGTGTTGGAGGATAAGCACTGGACTGCAAACTGCAAGATCAGTCCTTAAACCACCCGGGCGCTCTTTGCAAGCCCTACACAGGCTAGCTTAGTCAGAATCAATTCAACCGCACTTAATCACAGCTACATTAGTGGGTTGTACTTTGGGCTGATAATTACAAGATGAGTAATACAAAGCCACCAGCCATTCTGTGGAAGAAGATGATGCTTTCTGCTCCCATAAGATTTATGGCCTCAGAAACCTTTCTAGGGTCACTGTGAGTTGGAACCAACTTGATGTCACACTACCACCACCCCACTCTAGAACCATGGACAGCTTCCAAGAATTGTTGAAGTGGGTTTTGATATGACTGGATATGACCCCATGCCGGGAGCCAGCCCCAGCAGACTTATTCCAGGGTTTTTCCGAAAGTGTATGCGGCGTCGGCGGATTACGGAGTCATAGGCCATAATAAATTCAAAATCTTCTCATTACATGCTTTATTATTATTATTTCTATGGCTACTCTAAT
>NW_006408519.1:26239965-26315623 GCF_000296735.1 Chrysochloris asiatica
GAATGTTTCACCAAGAGAAAAATTCCACTAGGGGTCTGTGCATAAAAATAATAAAACAACTCTTTGTGGCTCTGCCATCCAAAGAGAGAAAGAAAGAAAAAGAAAAAGAAAAGAAAGTATTTCATTGTTGCTTTGCAAAGACAATGAATTCTTCATGCACAGGTTTTCCCCATGTCTCATTGATTTAATTCCTCGATTAATATGTCCCAATTTATTTATTTTAATTCCTTAATTAATTATGGCTCTGGCCTACCCCAGACCAATTAAATCAGATACCAGTGTTTCTTGAAAGTTCTGCAGATGTATCTAATGTTTAGCCATGAATTGATCACTCTGAAAGCTGATTTCGAAAGCTCCTTAAAACTTTGCATCAGAGATGTTGTTGTTAAGTGCTGTCAAGTCATTCCTAACTCAACAGGACACTTCCCAATCCTGCACCATCCTCATAGCTGTCCCTGTGTTCCAGCCCATTGTTGTAGCCACTGTGTCTGTCCATCTCCATGAAGGGCTTCCTCTTTTTTGCTGACCCTCTACATCTCCAAGCATGATGTCCTTCTCCAGGGAATAGTACCTCATGACAATATGTTCAAAGACAGATTTGCTTGTTCTTCTGGCATTTCATGATGTATTCAGTATTCTTTGCCAATGCTAAGAGGGGCCTTCAAACAGCTTGTAGAAAACTGGAATTAAAAATGAATGGAAGTTTTCCATGAACTTTTACAAACCCCCTACACTCCCCCCATAATTCAAATACATCAGTTCTTTGGTCTTATTTATTCATTATCCTTCTTTCTCACATGTTATGGGGTGATTAAAATGTCATGGTGTGGGTCTGGCACATCTTAGTCTTTGAAGTGACATTGCCGCATCCGGCATTGGCTATTCTCTGCATCCCGTACGGAGAGATTAAACCTGAGCAGGGGCGACGGGAGATGAGAAGAAAAAGGAAGACATGACACAAATGAATCAAGTAAAGTTGGGACTAGGTGGGACGCACTAACTCTGATGGAGAAACTGCTACCCAGACCAAGTGTAGCAAGTTTATTTTATACACATATCAAAGGGAGGTGCTTGGGGCAGGGAAAAGAGAGCAACAACATCTAATGTTGTTTGTGCATGCAGTAAGCGGTACTTGATCAGAAGACTGTAACTTGTGGTGGCTAAGGAAACATTAGAGCAGCTAGATGTTTGTGCAGACTAAGCTGAAGGTCATGGCTGTGTACAAGGAAAACCTTTGCAAGTTCCCTGTCCCCCGAGGCAGCCCTGCAAGTTCTCAGGGGGCAGCTTGACTTGGGTACAGCCCGAGTTTCTGGACCACAACTGTTCAGTTGCAATCTTTTGGTTAAACTGCCCCCAGGTCAGAGACCTTCGGCTTAGCTGCTCCCAACATGACATGTGTTTTCTTTGTAACACGGTAGAGAAGTTTTCTGCAGCAGGTCTGCCCAATGCTTCTTGCGAACAGTGGTATGTGGCAATGGCTATGGTCAGGCTCTGAAGGCACTATATGACTATGGGATCAGCACTGGACTGTGAACCCCAAAGCCAGCAGTTCAAACCCACCAGCCAATCATTGAAAAACCTGTACAGGGTGGCTATGAGTTGGAAGCAACTCGATGACTATTAACAGCAACAACAATGGGACATATTTTGTAGCAGACTATAAGATTTGTTACAGTAGAAAGTAACTAATGAGAATTAAAATTATAGCATCTTACATTTATTGGCTGCTTTGCTTGCCATGTTTTAGGCACTGGTCCTAAATGTTTTACATGCAAAGTCAGTGTTTCAAGCTCACCAGTCGCTCCTTGGAAACCCTCCACAGGGTCACTATGGGTCGGAACCGACTCGATGGCACTTAACAACAACAGCAATTCCGGGAATCTTCATTTTAGTTCTTTGGGATAACAACTCCAAGTCCCATATTACACGTAAGGAAACAGAGCGCATAGCTAACATTAAGTAATGTGGCCGACTTCACAAGCTTACAGTAAGTGGTAGAACACGGATTTAAATCCAGAGAGTCTGTGTGCTCAGAAATCAAATATGATATTTTTATGCAAATAACACACATTATCTGGTTTCTTCCAAACTTCTCAGCTCCTTGAGGCTTTAGTGTCCTGTGTACACTGTTCACACTAATGAGTGTGTGAACGTTATTTACATGGGTGCTTTACATATGAAAACATGGTGTGTCTTTGTGACTGGGAAGATACAATCCTTAAAACCTCTGTTAAACAACTGGATGTTAGAACTTTGGTTGACGTTAAAGTGCCATTGAGTTGGTTCTGACTCATAGTGACCCTCTTTAGGGTTTCAAGGACCCTGTGTTTCAAACCGACATTGCAGTCAAGTGCATATTCTGCTGCACCACACCAGGGCTCTATGACATGACCCTTTACAACTGAACTTACAGATTACAAAATTGATTTCGGGGAGCATCTTGGAATGTTACAGGTGAAAAGAATAGACACTTGGGAAAGGTTTTACTTTTCAAGGGTCCGCTGCCACATGAAGAAGAATGCAGATCAGGATGGAAGGAGGACTCATTAAGAACCTGTGCTATGCAGCTGACAGAACCTCATTTGCTGAAAGCAAAAGGACTTGTAGCACTTACTAATGAAGATAATAGACTACAGCCTTCAGTGTGGATTACACCCCAACATAATACAAAACAGAACCCCTCACAATTGGACCCGCAAGTTACATCATCATAAATGCAGAAAATAATGAAGGATTTCATTTTACTTGGATCCATAGTCAATGCCAATGGATGAGGCAGTCAGGAAATCAAATGACATAATGCATTGGGCACATCTTTCACAAAAGACTTCTTGAAAGCATTAAAAAGCAAAGTTGTCACTTTGAAGATTAAGGTGCACCTGACTCAAGGCATGCTATTTTCACTTACCTCATAATGAATGTGAAAGCTAAACATTGAATAAGAAACACCACAGAAGAATTGGTACCTTTGAATGATGGTGTTGGCAAAGAATATTGAATGTACCATGGACTGCCAGAAGAACAAACAAATCTGTCCCGGAAAATGTACAGCCAGAATGCTCCTTAGGAACGAGAGAGAAGACTCCGTCTCGTTATTTTGGACATGTTATCAGGAATGGCATGTTATCAGTTTGGTTAAGTAAGAGGGTCTGTAAAAAAGAGGAAGACCTTCAACAAGATGCGCCGACGCAGTGGCTCCTGCCATAGTTGGCTCAAATATAAAAACCATTATGAGGAAGGCACAGAAGAGGCAAGGTTTTCGCTCTGTTGTACATGGGGACGCTATGGGTCGGCCACAGCACACAGCAATGACACTGCCACTCAGGTGAAACCATTTGAGGAGGCAGCTGGAGACAAGAACGTGAAGAGGTCTCCAAGGTCACACAGTTGATGGGTGATTTCGTGATACACTGATTCGAGGTCCTAACAACATTGCATTCTGAAGCATTCACTGAGCTCATGTCAGACCAATTCCCTGAGTCAGACTTAGCCAGGAACGAGATGCACAGGGACCCAAGTGTCTGGAGGAAAATCTGTCAATCAATAAAGTGGGATGTGGGTTTCAAAGATAAAGTTCAAAATGTTGTGAGCTATGTTTGGTGAGCCCTTTTATTCTTTGTGTTGAAAAAACTTGCTCTTTCTAACATAAGTCGGCGTTTCACACTTGTTACATACCAGTCATGCTGGAAAATCAGAGGCTGGTAGAGCTTTAAAATGTATCAAAATAGCAACTGTATTATTTTGAAAAGAAACCAGAGGATTAACTTAATCTGTTACCCTGAATGCAGTCAAAAAAGAATCAGATTGTTCTTTTCATTTTTTAAAATCTTTTGCCATGTCACATAGCAGGCTAGAAACAGCTGAACTTAGGAAGGAAGCAGACCAGTCACTGAATGTTGCAGTCTTTAGTAACTTCATTTGCTGTACCTTTCCTTAAAGGTACCTACTTCCCCATTTCCTAATTGGCAGGGAAAAAGCTTTGATTTTAATGATCTTTCCCTCATTTTAGATACTGCTTGGATGACCGAAAAGCTTTAGAAAGAGATGGCGGATTTTCTGAACTTCAGTCTCGTCTTATTCGTTATGAAACTCAAACTACCTGCAGCAGAGAAGGTTTTCCAATACCAACTGTGTTGAGTCCTCTTCCGTCCCCTGCCGTTTTATCAGAGCCTGGAAGTGTCCCTGATGGAGAAGCTGTACAAAGTGAACTTCGAACTGAAGTCTCCCGATTGAAAAGGCGATCAAAGGACCCGAAAAGCCTTTATCCTAAAAAAAGGTGATATGTATTAAATGCACAAAAATAGTATCTTAACAGAAAGCATTGTAGTTTCTAAAGTAACTTTTTTTTTTTTATTAATCTTTCTTAGTTCTCTAGTGTTGCTATGACAGAAAGAGCACAGACACTTGTTAACAGATGCTTATTTTCTCACAACTTCGAAGGTTAGAAGCTTGAATTCAGGGTGCGGGTTCCAGCGGAATGCCTTCTTTCTCTTCCGCACAGAAGGAAGTTCCTTGTCTCTTTTTAGCTTATGATCCCTGGCTATCTTCGTATGACTTGACATCTCTTTTCCATGTCTGCTTCCTTGTTTAATCTCTTTGTTTCTCAGAATTGATTGACTCAAGGCATGACCTATGCTCATTAACATAATAAAGACAGCTCTTTCCCAACTGGGACTGTAAACAGAGGCATAAAGACTAGGAGCTACAACACATATTTTTTAGGGACATAACTTAGTCCAAAACACTCTACCTTTGCCACACAGCTCCAAATTTATGTTCTTGACACATACAAAACATACCCTGTCACACCATCTTCGAAGTCTTTAATCAACTCCAGTTTATGAAGCATGTAAATCAAATCTCGGTAAAACATAGGCATAGTCCATCCTGGGACAAAATGCGTCTTCATCTGTAAACCTGTGAAATCTAGAGTACATGTTATCTGCTTGCAGAGTTCAGTGGGAGAGCAAGTACAAGGTAGACATTTTTATTATGAATTGGAGAAATTAGAGGGATAAAAGGGAGAAGAGGCACAAAGCAGGTCCAAAACCTCGAAGAACAGTTTACATTAGCTCTCAAGACTGGAAGATACTGCTCTGCTCTTTGAGACCAGTAGCCTCCGGCTCCAAACTCTGGTGGATTCTAGGTGGAAGCTCTTAGTTCCTGAGCTTCAGCCCCGCCTTCCAGGCTCAGCATTGGCGTCTCCATTTTCCTAGTCCATCTGATGGGCAGCTCCACCCCTTAGCCCCAGCAACCCCATTCTCCTGCCCCTGGAGCATGACAGCGTCATCCTTCTGGCAGTCGTGAATGGCAGCCTCCCACTCTGGAAGTGAGTGGCAAAGATTCACCTCCGAAACCTAGGAAGCCATGGCCCCACCCATTGAAGCCAACAAGAACCTGCTTCCCATGTTCCTTCCAACATTTCTGCAAATCTTAAAGCTGCTCCAGAGATTGTGTGGACCACCTTCTTGGTGAACTTTCGAAGACATCTGTCCTTAGTGTGTATGGTACAATTTTCCAAATCTTTTAAGTTATGTTTTTATTTTGCACAGCTCTTCTTAAGTTCATCTCTTTCCTCTCACATCTTATAATAAGCAACAAGGAAAAATCACGTGGCTTCTGTAATATCTTCCTTAAAAATTTCTTGAATCAGATATCCAAGCTCATCATTTACAAGTTCTACCTTCCACATAACATTTGAACTATAATTCAGGCAACTCCTTTTCCATTGCATAACAAGCATTGCTCTTCCTCCATTGCCTAGTCATGTGTTCATCATTTGACGTTTACATTTCTGGCATCGTTCTGTTTCTGGTGTCATGTGTAGTCTCTTAAGATGGGTGGGGAACCTCGGACTCCGGGGCTTTATCATTTGGTCTGGCCCTACCAAGGCCACCACAGTTCCAGCCATCACGTTGTTGTATGGCATTGAGTCAGCTCCAATTCATAGTGACCCTGTAGAGGGTTTTCGAGGAGGAGCTGATGAGCTTGACCCGCCAAGCCATCACGTTGCTGTTGTGAAGTGCCGTCGAGTTGGTTCCAACCCATAGCGACCCTATATAGGATTTCCGAGGAGCAGCTGGTGAGCTTGAACTGCTGACCTTGCAGTTCAAACCGCTTTGTAGTCTGGCGCATTAACCCACAGCGCCACACCAGGACTCACATTAGTGGTGAGTTAATGAAATGTTTGACCAACTATAGCAGATTAATTTTTAAGTTGATCGTTTTGTATGGCCTACAAATGATGTTATAAATTATGGCAGAAAAAAAGCTTTTCCACCTGTGCTATAAGACAGTAGGGACTTGCTCTAAGGCTTTCCTTCCTTCTTCACCAGAATTACATCTGACATCCATAATTCTACCAACAGTCTTCTCAAGGAAGCTTTTGCTATCAGACACATTAATAGTCTCCCCACCTCCACACGTTACCTAATTCCAAAACCACTTGCATGTTGTATCTGTTCGTTAGAGCAGCAACCCACTCTTCTGGTCCCAAATTCTGTCATTGGTATCTAGTACTACTGTAATGGAAATACTGTTAAGTGGATAGCTTTATAAACAAATTTATTTTCTGAATTCAGGATGCTCGATCTAGTGGCAGGCTCTGTCTTTCTGTGGGCTCTGGAGGAAGTCTTTGTCTCTTTAGATTTTGCTACTTGGCAGTTTTCGTAGTCTTGGTATGTATCCCTCTCCACCACCTCTCCTCAGCTTGCTTGTTTAATCTCTTTGGTGTCTGAAAAGAGATTGACTTGAGATACACCCTACCCGACACCTGTCTCATAACAACAACAACCCATTCCCAATTGGAATTATAACCACAAGCCTAGGGATCAGGAGTTACAACACATTTTAAAGGGAAGTTGTTCAGTCCCTAACAGTATTTCATATTTTTAAGTTGTTCTCTGGGTAGAGTTTACACTGTTTCACTCCTATAGTAATGATCTTGTTTTTAAGTTATAGAAAAGAGAATTGGCTTGGAAAAAAATTCACTGCTTCTTGCTTTATATGCTAATCTACAGTCCATTAGCACAATGGAATTGTAAGGTTCTGAGCCAGGGAATAATGGAGATGTTATCCAATAGATTAAGCAACTGAGCTGCTCTGTTGAAAAGGGTGCTTAGGGATAGGGGTTTTGTTAGCTCTCTCTTCTGTCTTCTCTCACAGCTTGTTGCTTGCATCGTCCCCTACAGGCGTTTCATTAGGCACTGTTTTTAAAACAGCTTGTTATATATAGAATACAGCTTTAAAACCTGCATAATAATAATACACTATGTGAAAATTTTATAGATACCTTATTATTATTATTCTGACTAGGTAAATATTCGAAGTTGTTGATGTTAATTGCCGTTGAGTTGGTTCGAACCCACAGAGACCCTGTGTAGGGTTTCCGAGGAGGGGCTGGTGAGCTTGAACCGCTGACTTGCGATTCAGTCCGACCTCGTGGTCCAGTGCATTAGCCTACAGCGCCACACCAGGACGCCAGTTAAAAGTTTGTAAAATAAGCACTGTGGCTCCCACTGAATGTGTCTGTATGTAGACACTCCTTCAAGTTTCAGTCCTTAACCATCTAAAGAAAGGCTTAAATTCATATGGCACTACTTAAAAATTTTAACACATTATGAGATAATGTGAAGTTGAAACTTGGAAAAAAATGTTTTTCCTCCATTAAAAACCCCAGATTACTATTTCCCTGATAATGAAGAACTAAATTCTTTTCATGAGACCTTTCTAAGTTCTGGGCAGTCTTTATACCTGATAAAGCCAGGAATGCTAATCCCTTTGCTTTGTAACTGAATTCCTTCTTTCCGGCCTGTGACTGATAGGTATTCTAGAAAACAAAGAACTTGTGACCTGGGGAAGGCAGAAAGAAGGCTGTTAAGACCCTGTTGTGTAAAATGAAACTTCGGCCTTGGCAGAAGACAATGGAAACATTCTTAAAAGATTGAAATGAGTGTTTCTTACAGTTGTATGTATATTTGTTTTAGCACTGTTACATATTTTGCACAGTTTCATAGGTACAATAAGATAAGTGATTTCTTGTTAAAATGATCTTAATAGGAGAGTATAAGTACATATACGTTTGTGTGAGATCATGAGTGTTGAATGTGTAAACAGCACCGTCTTGAATGTCATGACAGACTTACATACAGAATTGTAAACCAGGGAAGAAAAAATGCTAATAGTACTTATTTCCCCATTAACTACAATTCTGTTTTATTACTTACTGTTTTTTAGGTTTCAAGCTCTCATTTGAAGAATGAAAAGAACATTATAATATGTAGACTCTTGTTTAAGGCAGTAGTAGCAAGAACTTCTCGCTGCTTTTCTGGGGTCTCTGTGTGAATGGGTATCTGTGCAGTTAATGCAGAGAGGGGACTTCTTTGCTGACTCACTTGCTGTATGTTCTTGATTTGCTTCCCCACAGTAGACTCGTGGAATCTGAAAGTTCAGATTCTCTTCTTTCTCAGACCAGTGGCAGTAGCTGTCTTCCCCATCCTGTGGTGACATCTCAAAGGGCCCAGGCTAAGCGCTCAGCACCCACGGCTGGTCCATCTGTACCAGTTCCGGAAGGCGCACAAGTCACCGCAAAGGACAGAGCTGCTCGAAAGAGTCTGCCAGAATCAAAAACATCCAGGCGAATGAAGGAATCAAGATCACAGAAACACACCCGGGTAAAGACTTGTGTGCCATCTATTGTTGTTCTGAGCCCTGGTAGCATAGTGGGTTATATGTTAGGCTGCTAACTGAAAGGTCAGCAGTTCGAATCCACTAGCCTCTCCATGGGAGAAAGATGAGACGTTCTGGTCCCATAAAGATTTAGAGCCTGAGAAACCGTATCCAGGGTTGCTGTGAATCGGAACTGACTCCACAGCTGGTAGCAGCCGCAGCAGTAACAGCCTTTGTTCTACAGAGGAAGATATTCCCTGATTGGAAGGCTCCAAAATGTGTGCCTAAAAATTTTATGAATGAAACCAAATGAAGTCTAGAGTATACTTTAAAATCCTCTCGTGCAATCGAAATTGTGGGAAAGTGGGTGAGGGTATAAATGAAATAAGCTTAGCCGTGGATTGACCATTGCTGAGGGTGACTGACTGATAGACGTATTCGAGGTGGGAATTTGCTATACAATATTCTCTTTATTTATTTATTTTTTTGTTTAAAAATTTCCATAATAAAAAATAAATGCACACCTATGTGTCTCTGCTGTGTCTAACATTGACACTCAGATTTTGATTCAGACCTCATGATTTGAATTCCTTTCAGAATGTAGTCCAGTCATCTCCTGGTAACACCTATTACTGGGTGCCTCGTATGACCTTGTAAATGTCCCAGCTCTCTTGTCTTCCCAGTCGTCCTGTCTCAATGAGTATATCCTTATTTAGCTCAGAGAAATGATTGTGTAGTTGACAGGATTGAACGCTAAAGCTGAAATAATTTGTCCCTTTTCCAAGAACTATCAGCCCTATGTTCTGTTCTGTTCAAGATATTGAAAGAAGTTGTCACGGAGACCCTGAAGAAACACAGGATAACTGAGACTCACGAATGTTTCACTGCTTGCAGCCAGCGTCTCTTTGAAATCTCCAAGTTCTATCTAAAGGTATAGTGTCTTCCTACTAATGCCAGAAGTCAGTGTCCTGTTTGACATAAAGTCAAGTTTACTGATTGTTTCTATGCGGATTGCATATAATGAGCTGCTAGATTTTTTAAAAAGTAAAATATAAAGGAGATGGAAAACCAAAAAAAAAAAAAATTTATATGATTTATTATAGTTCTCAGACATAGAAAACGACATTTTAACTGGCACCCCCAATATTTTCCATACTAAATTTTTTACTTAGATTGCTAACAAGGTTCAGAACATGATCAGTTAGTCATTTTGTAGCATAGTAAAGGGATGGCTAGAGTTATTTCTGTGTTGGAACCATTCTCAGCTTGTTGTGAGACACTGTGCAAGTCAGTCACTCAGATGATAGCTTTCTACCCGTGACATCAGAGCTCATACGGCTCGTGAAATGATTTGGTCTGGCCCTGCCAAGGCAAGCACAGTTCCAGCCATCACATGGGGCGAGTTAATATTTGACCGAATATAGCAGGCTGATTTTTAAGTTGATTATTTTGTATGGCCCGCAAATGATGTTACAAATTTTGGCAGACAAAAGGTTTCCACGCGGGCCTTATTAGATGGTGTTCCTGCTGGCCCTAACAGTTTCTAACTTGAATCACAGCTGTACGTGGGGGTCGGGCTAAAATGGCAGGTCACAACAACCGAAAACCAAACTGTACATAATGAGACTGTTCACCTTTGTGGAGAATGTAACCAGTGTTGCTGAACAACTTGTGTAGAAATTGTTGACTAGGAACCTAAACTGCTTCATAACCGTTCACCAAAATCACAGTAAAATGTTACTAAGCAAAACAAACAAACAAACAAACCGGGTGTGAACCAGAACTAAGATTATCAAATGTACTTTAAGTGTTTGGAAAAAAAAACCTCTTTGTTGTACCTTTAATTCATCTGTTAAGGAGAAAACAATGCTATAATTAAGCCAGTGTTAAGAGTTGTTGTTGTTGTTGTTGTTGTTAAGTGCCGTCCAGTTGGTTCTGACTCATAGTGACCCTGTATATGGTTTCTGAGGTTCAGCTGGTAACTTTGAACCACCGATCTTGTGGTTCAGACTGACTTTGCAGTCCAGTGCTTTATCCCACAGCATAGGGTCTATGGTATATCAGTGGTATTGGGACTGTGTGCTGAGAGCTCCATGTGTATATGTATGTATCATCTATCCCTGGGAGTTCTGGTGTGGCGCTGGGGGTCATTGAGCTGGACTGCAAAGTCATTTGAACCACAAGCTTGAGGATTCAAGCTGACCAGCTGCTTCTTGGAAACCCTATAAAGGGTCACTGTGAGTTGGAATCGACGCAACGACACTTGACAACACAGTCTATTCCTTTGACTTTCTTAGTATTGATAAACTTACAGAGGGTTTAGGATAAGCTCAGCTTTATTTTATAATAATGAGTTTTTCAATATAATTTAATGTGCGGTATATAAAATGTTATTTTTTTATCACTTAGGATCTTAAAACGTCACGGGGTCTATTTGAAGAAATGAAGAAAACAGCGAACAACAATGTTGTACAGGCAAGTGAATGAATCCTTAAAACTACACAAAATGAATTTGGTGTTTTATTTCAGGACAGCTATAATGGACTCTGAGTGTGGTGCTGGACTGCAAACCACAAGCAGCAGTTCAAACCCACCAGCTGCTCCTCGGAAGCCTTATTTAGAGTTGATATGAGTCAGAACCAACTCGATGGCACTTAGAAACAACAGCAGCATAATAATATTGGAGTCACGGTGTGGTGCTGTTGAATAAGTACTGGATGGCTAACCAGAAGGTTGGTGGTTCAAACCCACCAGCTGCTCCTTGGAAATCCTGTACAGGGTTGCTATGAGTTGGAACTGACTCGACAGCACTTAACAACAGCAATAAATTTAAGATCCTAATAGGCGTATTCAAACAGAGTGTAGTATTTACCAGTCTCTCTTCAGAAACCCTATGCAGGGTGGCTGTGAGTCAGAACTGAATCGCTGGCACTTATCAGCAGGTTGCTGTATTTTAAAAAGTGTTTCTAAAATGATGCTAAGAAAGAAAAAGAAAACAATAAGTAATCCAACGAACTGGGAAAACATTAGTAAGTTTTGTGTATTTTTAAGTTTTTATTGTGAATTGAGTGATAGTTTACATGGGAGAACATTGGTTTTGCACTCATCATTTCATTGCAGTGATTACAATCTCCTCTGGGTTTTTAAATTTTTTAAAAATTTTTATGTACACAGAAACACTCAGAAATATATAGTCATTTAAACAACCAAAGGGCACATTCTGAAAGCCTGCCTCCTGGCTGCCAGCACACAGCCTTTCTCTTTCTGTTAGCCTAGAGTCCTCAGCTGCTCCTTCTATGTCCCCATCTCTGCCTCCATCTCTGATGTCACTGCTTCTCCGAATAGGGTCCCACATTCCACTCATGCTCGTCTCCCTTAATAGTCCTAGGGTTCTCTGTTCCTGGACTGTAAGATTAACTACTCCCCTGTTTTTGTTACAAAACTTCTACCTTTATTGCTGTAACAGTAGCAATTAGCCATGATAACAGTTACTCCTATTGAATCCAGAGGATCTTTTCCCCATCTCCTTTCACCAGACCCATCTAGACAAGATGGAAAAAAACTATTCAGTGGGGACTCTACCTTTCCCTGCACACTCTAAAACTAAACTCCCTCTTGAAACCTTGTAAGCCAGCTACTTTGTGCCTTTATGTTGTTGTTATGTGCCGTGGAGTCAGTTCCGATTCATAGCGACCCTGTACACGGTTTCTGAGGCTGTAAATCTGTACGGGAGCAGAAAGCCTCACTTTTCTCCCGCGGAACAGCTGGTAGTTTTGAACTGCTGACTTAGAGGTTCGCAGCCTGATTCATAACCACTACGCTACCAGAGCTCCTTTGTGCCTTTATAGCACCCCCATTTTAGGTAGCCAATGTCTGAGTTGCCTGTCCCTATCAACCCTATATTAGTTTAGTAAGTTTTTGAGAACTGCTTTCAATGTTTAGTGTAATTTTTTCTTCCAACACTTTTGAAGACATATTTTCACCTAAAAGTGGGGAAGTGGAGCAGAACTTTCATTCTGTCCAGTGAAAACAATATTGTTCACTGCATTAGAAATTCAGCAAAAAGGACTCTTAAGTTCAAACATAAAATGTATTTTTAGGTTGACGATTTGGCCAGGTCACTTTTTATTGAAAGGCGTTTTTATGCTCTTTTGAAGTTTTAGTAAGCTCTTTTTCTAGTACTTAAGTTTTTGATAGAGCTATTCCACAATCAGTTTTTCTTTTCTCTCCCTAGGTGATTGAATGGGTTTTAGAAAAGACAAGCAAGAAATGACACAGAATCATTCTCTGTGACCAGTTATTAACTAGTTTGGAAATTAAACAAATGTTAGGCCTTATTCATCGAGTAGGTGCTGGCTTTCTGAAGAATTTCATAAGTATTCTGTATTTAATGTGGATATTGGGATGTTCAGTTAATGTATTTTTAATTGTATACTTATTTTATACAGTTTCATTCTATTATTTTTAAAGCTAATATTTTATATGTTTTAAAATTTTTACTTTGCTTATCTAATTATTGCAATAAATGGAAAAACAATATTTCTTTAAATGTTTTTATTGTTGTTATTAAGTGCTGTTGAGTCCATTTCGACCCATAATGACCCTATATAGGGTTTCCAAGGAGCAGCTGGTGAACTTGAACCACCGACCTTGCAGTTCAAACAACGTTGCAGTCTGATGCATTAGCCCACAGCGCCACACCGGGACTCCTGGTTGTTTTCTTGTTAGGACTACTTAAATCCCTGTATGTTAAGTGGGATAATTCCAAGGTTTTCTCCAAAGTGTCCCAACAGCATAGCTTATGTAATTGCTCCCAATTTAGAAACTGTTGGCAAATAAATTGACACAGGTAACTGTTTTCCAGTCTCCCTGCCCCAGGGCCCTCACTTGGAGCTATTAGTGTTTAGTTAGGATCAAAATTAAGAAAGAGCAGAGAACTGTGGAAATATGACACACAGAAAATGACTGGAATTATAGATAAGACTCCCAAAAAAAGACTGTCTCCCTTTCAAAAATACCTTTTTCCCATAGTAGAAAATGGAACTATTTTTTTTTAAATTTTCAAAATTTATGTCCTATTCTCTGTGTGTGTGAAGCGTGCTTTTTGCTGAATATGTTCTGAATTTTAGGACATACTAGATTGTAGTTTTAATGACTACATAATACAGGTAATTCATCATTTGTTTAACCAGTCTCCCACTGTTGGACATATAGGTCCAGTTCATCTCTTGTATAAATAAGACTTAAATGACTCTTACATCTTTAGTACAACTGTTTAGATGTGGAGTTTGTAGGTCTTATGCTGGACAATGAGTAAGGAAGACAGAAAAAGAATTGATGCATTCGATTTATGGCTTTGGGAAAGGATCCTGAATACATCTTGGACTGCCAGATGAACGTCTTGGAAGAAGTTCAGCCCGAATGCTCCTCAGAAGTGAGGATGGTGAGTGGGTCATCTTGATAGCATGTACCTTTGGACATGTCATCTGAAGGAACCAGTCCCTGGAGGAGGACATCATGCTTGGTACAGTAGAGTATCAGCCAAAGAGAAGAAGGCCCTCAGTGAGATGGATTGACATAAGAGTTACAACAACAGGGTTAGGACCAGGCAGTGTTTCACTGTGTTATATCCAGGTTCCCTGTGAGTCAGAACCAACTCAGTGGAACATTTCTTTATATTTATATTTTTGTAATTTTATAATTATATAAAAGAAATATCATTTCTTTATAATACAAGGGGAACTCTCTGAATCCCTGAAGTGGAATGAGCAAACCATTCCATTGCAAACATGGGATATTTATTATGGAAAAGACAGATTTCTTTGGGGGGAGAGCCCAGAATAATGGGATTGGTTATTATTCTCTGGTAGCTGAAATGCACTCCCATCAAAGAACAGTCCCTGTGTTGGATTTAGGATGGGTGACCTTGCCAGTTGAATTTCAGAAATGCTAATGACTAGTCCCTTCAAGTGTTGATGACAATGGCTCTGCTCCTGCTGCTTCATTGTATGTTGAATGTCTTCTAGACAGACATTCCATCTAGGCTGGTCCTGTGACTTGTTCTGACCAGTAGAATGTGGCGTAGTCACACGTAGTGTGAGATGGAAGCTGCATTTTGAGGGCCTTGTGGATCTCCCACATAGGAGAGCCAGCTTAGCTCACTATGGGATGAAAGGCTGCATGAAAGAACAGGTGCCCAGCTAACAGCCAACACCAACACCGATGGCCAGACATGTGAGAGAGGAATCTTGAGCCTTGCAGCATAGCAGACATTCTAGCTCACTGCCTACAGCTGCATGTCTGAGCCTAAGCGTGAGTTGCATGTGTGAGCAAACCCCTTAGGAGACTGCTCTGCCAACCCACTGAATCATGAGAAATGATTATTGTCTTTAACCACTAGGTTTTCTGTGGGTTTCGTTGTTGTTGTGTGATGGAGTGATGTGACCCAGTTGCTTCTAGGCCCCGCCCAGGACTCATCTGCATAACCAGGATGACAGCTGCCGCTGCCCTGTGTGTGTGTGTGTGTGTGTGTGTGTGTGTGTGTGGCGGGGGTGGGGGTGGTTAGGCCTAGGACAAGGAGAAAGGCTTAGTCTAGTTGTTAAGGTTACAGTTAAGTTTAAGGATTATTTTAGTAACAATTTTTATGGTTGCTTGTTTTACCCGGAAGCCCTGGTGGTATAAGGCTTACACAATCAACTGCTAACAGAAAGGTGGAATGTTGTTCTCTGATCTATACGGCCACTAAGAGTCAGAATTGAAACCGTGGCAACAAATTTGTGTTTTGTGTTTTGTTTTGCCTAAATATTAGATTCCATTCACATCTAGAAATTCACTGACGAGCAAAACATTTAAAAGGCTACAGAGCATGTCATTTGTTCAGGCCGTAGTGTGAAGCCACTTTATCTCTGGACTAGATTTCCTTTTTTCATGAGAGTCAGAAAACTTACTGAGGAGGAAAGGAAGACTTTTCTTCTCACCTGCCCTCAGGGACAATGCGGTCTTTCCCTGGACATTGCCTTTGAATTTTTAGGAGGAAACATACTTAGTCAATCCCAAGATTTAGAATTGAAAGTTGCTGAAAATGGAGCTGGCTTTGTTTGTTGGGAAGAACAAAGTTTTCTTTCACTCACAGTGCCAGGCCCTGGTTTAGGGCAAGGCAGAATCCTAAAGCCGGATGGTCCCCACCAATGAGATGGCACTTGGAGTTGGGGCTCTTCCTCCTGGTGTTACCACAACCAGTGGCTACTCTGACTGGGCATTGGTTCCCTTCGGCTCCAGCCCAGCTCTGCCCCACACTGCTTGCTGTACCACTTGTCTGAGCTGTGTGCTCCGCATAGAGTCATAGACTTTTCTAAGGAAAAACCCTATTGATGGCCAAGGAATAAAAAATGGACAAAAAATAAAAGGCAGAAAGAAAGATCCCTGATGCTTTCTGTTGTCCCACAGATGTGACTCCACACCCTCCTGGGACATGCCTTAGTTATTCTAATGAGACATTAGATGCCTTTCCCCTAGTGAAGCCACACCCAGTGTGATTTAGGCCACGGGAGTGACATACTCCCTGACTCTGGGCATGCATTCAGATAATTGTATTCAAGATTTGATCTGAACACTATCCATGAAAAAGAAACTTTAAAAGGGGGAATTTAAAAATACTTATTTAATTAAATGTCTTCAAGTTGGTTTCCAACTCATAGTGACCTTGTATAGGGTTTCCGAGGAGCAGCTGGTGGCCTTGAACCTCCGATCTTGCATTGGAAACCGACCTTGCGGTCCAGGTGCTTATCCTACAGCACCACACCAGGACTCCTAGTTAACCATAAGAGGCTTTTAATAAAAATGTATCCCTCCAGCCATCTCTCTATGTAAGTATGTTATGTGTGTGTGACCGTGTGCCATGCCCCTTCTTTATAAGTAGCCTTGATGTCCCCTTTGCTGTCATGAAGGTAATTGAATAAATGGTGGTCTTAACCCCATTTGCCTAGAAAACAAAAGGCAAGGGTGAGTGTGGATGCTTTCTGGAAGGTTCTAGCCCTGGGCTCTGGAGTCCTGGTATGGTGCTGTGGACTAATGCGCTAGACTACAAAGTCAGCTTAAACCACGGGGTCAGCGATTCAAGCTCACCAGCTGCTCCTTGGAAACCCTATACAGGGTTGCAATGGGTTAGAACCAACTCGAGGGTACTTCACACCAACAAGCAGCCCAGGGCACCTTGTAAGTGAAGGGAAAAAGAGGAAGCTTGAGAGAATTACAAGGTGACACACTCACTGGTCGCTGTTTGAGGCCCAAGAGACAGGCAGGCACTCAACTGGTGTCTTCAGCTATGTGGCTGTGTCTCAGGACATGGTGACTGGAAAAGCCAGGCCTCAGTAGTGCATGGGGAAAGGAAGACTTCATCTGCTAAGGATCCTTTCTGGAGCCCTGGTGTGGCGCTGTAGGATAAGCAATGGACTACAAGGTCGGTTTGAACCACAAGGTGGCAGTTCAAACCGACCAGCTGCTCTTTGGAAGGAAACCCTCTACAGGGTCACTAGGAGTTGGAATTGACTCAACGGCATTTCACAACAACAGCTTTGGCAATGAGTTTGGTTTTGGGTTTTAACTGAATGGTGAAAAGTTTTTTAAAAGGAAATTAATTTTAAATAATATATTTTTAACATATGCATTTTAATATAGTGATGCAGGCACACACTAGAAGACACAATGAAGTAGTCAAATGTTTGATTTTTAACTATATTCACCTCAGATGAGACAGATGTAAATAGAGTCAGAGGCAGGTGTTTTGTACTGATGTCTCAACTACTGCGTTGCTTTTGGTGATCTGGTATAAAAAATGTGAACGAGTCTTTGCAATACCCTAAGCAACACAAAAACCCGACTCTTTTACATAGATGGTAGTTGCATTTGTATGGAATTCACAATGTAGTGAATTGGTCCAAAAATGTAAAATGTTTTCAAATGTGAAACAGTCAAGGTCTGTTGTTAAATGTTGAGTCAGTTCTGGGTCCAATTCATACCAATCCTTTATAGGGTTTCCAAGTAGCAGTTGGTGAGTTTGAACCGCTGACCTTGTGGTTCAAACCGACCTTTCAGTCCAGTGCTTTATCCCACAGCAACACACCAGGACTTCATACGCTAAGTTATGAGTGTGTAAATGTCTGTTTTCTAATCACTAGGTATTGTGGTGGTATGCCATGGAGTCGGTTCTGACTCATAGTTATCCTGTATAGGGTTTCCGAGGCTGTAAATCTTTACGGGAGCAGAAAGCCTCATCCTGAGGAGTGGTTGGTAGATTTGAACAGCTGACCTTTTGGTTAGCAGCCTAAAGTGTAATCACTATCCTACGAGGGTTCTTAATCACTACATGTGACATTTTCATCTTAGTAGGAGGGACCAGTGTCTGGTGAAGGACATCATGCTTGGTAAAGTAGAACCTGAAAAATGGAAGACTTTTAATGAGATGGATTCACAAAGTGGCTGTAAGGCCGCTGCCCACACAGAGGCCGCCTGGGGCCTCTGTCACAATCACGAAACCACCAAGTAGTTGATCATGTTGTATATTTGTAATGTAACATAAACTCCACTGGAACTCAGAGGTGAATATTTATTTAATGCATATGTAAATTTTACATGATATTCATAAGCACATTTTGAAAACTCAAGATACACTCATCCCAGCCCTCTTCAGGTGGAACATCTAATATTTATAAAATGGGTCAGAAAGGCCCGCCTGTTAATTTTAGGTGAATCTCTTTATCATTAAGGTCATTATTTCTGACTCTCAGCCAAGGAGCATCAATAACGTTTACAACACAGGGACATATTTGAAGCATTTTAATCTTATCAGGTAATGGGATTAATTCCATAGTTTTCCCTTGATACTTCTCAGTGGACCTGTATAGTTTTGTTTCTCCCACCTGGTTCAAGTAAGAAAAGTTGGCACCTGTACTCGTTGTTATTGTTGTTGTGAAGTGCCCTCGAGTTGGCTCCGACTCATAACGACCCTGTGTAGGGTTTCCGAGGAGCAGCAAGTGAGCTTGAACCACCGACCTTGCAGTTCAAACGGCTTTGCAGTCTGACGCATTAACCCACAGCACCACACCAGTACTCTTTAGGGCTTCTTTAAATCTGCCTGATGGTTTAAGGAGACTTCATCACACCCAAGAGTTCATCTAATCACAACTACTGACCAATGGGCTGCTTCCCACAAAGAACAAATGAAAACATCAGTCATATTTTACTGGTTTTTTGTTTAAAGACAAACACTGTGAATTTAATAATTCATCCGTTCCAATAGGAAATGAATTGGGCACAGAGTGAATGAGACAAAAGCAAGTTTCCCCTAAGAGACCTAGAGTTAACAATACGTAGGTGTGGTCTGAACTTACACTTGGGGCTTTCACACTAACACAGATACAGAGACAAGATTCAAATCTACGGTGTAAAGTCATGTGTGGGCTTCAAAATGAGAAAAAAAAGCAATTGAAATTGAAAGAAAGAAAAGAAAAGATGCATATACACAATTCTCTTAGTAAAATTTTCTATTTCCGCCTAATAATACATCTTAGTTTACTTCAGAAAATATTTAAATTAAATTTTTATAAATGCAGAGACTGTCATTTCTGATGAACCCCACCTAGATATTAATTAACCCAAAATTTAAGTGATGAATAAATGATAGTTGTAATTATGATCATTTTGTCTATAAATATATAATAGAATCTTTGCAACTTAATTATGAGTAATTAACTCATACTTCATGTAGTACTGAGCACCTTAGATTACATATTCTTGAATTAAACTATTGGTATTAACATGTATTTTAATATGTCATTTATAATATGCAAGTACAATAATCGTGTATAACAACATTCCAGTGATTTTGAAAATATATAATGAAAGAGCGCAGTATGATTTACAAATGCATCAAAACTTTCCTATAATATTCAGGCTGGGGCTTCATTCTTCATCATTTTAAAATAGGAAACAAAGAAAGCAAAAAAATGTCCTAAAGCTGTGTTTTCAAAAAAAAAAAAAATTTTAATAATAAAAACACTAGCTTCACAAGATGTTCTATTACAAAGGCATTCTGTAGGTAAGTGTGGATTATGGCACACCATAATCTACTATATAGATTAAAGTCTTTGAGGGGATTTGCATAAAATCATAAACTCAATTTACCATGTTTCACTGGAGCATTTAACAAACATTTTTGATTACCTTATTTTTCCACCTTCCCCAAAACACCACTCAATCAGTGCCCCTTGGAATTAGTGTTACATGGTACATACTTTGGAGAAATTCTGATCTAAAGTAAAACTTTGCAACTCAATAAATATATACATCTGAGTGACCAAGACAAATTCCTTTAAAACAGTGTCACTTTTGAAAGCTCTCTGCATAGGGTTTTTGCTAAACCACAGGTCTAGCCCAGAACTTCTTTCCATATACAAATGACAAGAGAAAGAAGTGATTAAAAATGTTTTCAGAAATCTACAGCTGATTTTCCAGGTTTGAGAAAAGTGATTCCAAAATCAAGTACTAGGTACTATTTTCAGTGAATGAAAATTCAGAAGCATTAAATCAATAATGTCCTATGTCCTGTCTGAAAATATTCTTGTAGAAAAATAGCAAGTCACTGTATTATTTCCCTGGAATTCTGAAAGAACTGCAGATGCTACCCATAGGTTTGTTTATAGTGCTGGATCTATGGGTAAACCCCAGCAACCCCCAGAATTAAATGAGGCTGCACTCTTAACTTGTTTCAAAATGCATGCATACAAGCACAGGCAGAAACCAGTGTCCCTAAGTGCTCAGTACTTCCACTGAAAACCACAAGATGGAGAAAATTCCTTAACCTCAGCCACGTGAGTTGTTCTATGTATTTATATATATCGGATGAAAATCTTTTTTTTAAATACCCATAATATGTTTTCTATAAATAAAGCTATCAGTCTTGGCTGTAGCAGACCTTGGTGTGAGTACCCGCAATGAATCGACTCTCACGTACACAACTCTTAGCAGAGCTTTGCAATTTCAGCTATCTACTTTGGCTCAGATTAGTATCTGATGTTTTATGTAATTCCTGCTTAGCATATGCTAATGAGAACAATTCTGAATCTCTACATCTTTGCAAAATAATTCATTAAAGAAAAAACAAAACAAAACAGGGACAGATGTTTCACACTTAAATAAAAAGTGGGTTTCAATCTGAGGTACTCTTCTCTCCTTACCCAGGGAAAAGTACTGAATTAGAAGCAGGAACTAAATCCCAATCAAACAATGGATCATTGTTACTGGATGGTGGGGGAGAAGAGGTGAAATGTCAATTTCTCATCTGTTCAGTCCTTGCTTACCTGGGTGAACCAGTTGCCTAGAAACTGGTATGATTAAGATCTTCACACACTGTGCCAATGGTGGTGGCCTTGCTGGTCATTTAAAAGCTAACTGTGTGTTTCCGATCGCCCTCATCCCCTCTTGTTGTTGTTGTTGTTAAGTGCCGTCAAGTCGGTTCCGACTCATAGCGACCCTGTACAGGGTTTCCGAGGGTGTAAATCTTTACGGGAGTAGAAAGCCTCATCTTTCTCCCGCGGAGCGGCTGGTAGTTTCGAACCACTGACCTTAAGGTTCGCAGCCCGATTCGTAACCACTACGCTACCAGAGCTCCTTCTAAAGTAACAGTTTTATACTGATGTTCTTTCTGGTGGTTCTTTCCAGTAGCCATTGTACTTGTTGAAATGGACCCAAGTGTCTGGGGCAGTTACACACAACTCTGGAGACCGCGTGCTGACGTGGCATGTCCCATTGGATGCGCTGCTCACTAGGCATGTTTCAGTACCATCTCGGGCCCCCCTTCCTCAAAGGCAAGTCGCCCTCTCTGCTTAAGCCACCAAGCCTAGTCTTGTAATCTTAGCCGACAGGAAGGAATGAATGATGAAAACAATCGGTTTGGGGCAGGAATGAAGGTCCAGTTGCTGAAATTAAAATAGAAGAAAGAATGAGAAAATTCAAATGAGTGCTTGATAAGGAACAGTGATTTACAATCAAACACTAAAAACATGAAGTGCGTTTAAGTGTTAACGAGCGACTATGTTTTAAAATCCCTGCTCACCATTGAGATAAAGGAATCATCTGTGAATTTATTCTTTACATTTCCTACAACTTCTTACATAAATAATTTCATTGCAATTGATATAAACCAATATCATAAATGAAGTCCTGGTGTGGTGCTGTGGGCTAATGCGACAGACTCCAAAGCCGTTTGAACTGCAAGGTCAGTGGTTCAAGTTCACCAGTTGCTCCTCAGAAACCCTATACAGGGTCGCTATGGGTCAGACCCGACTCGACGGCACTTAAGAACAAAAATATCTTAAATGAGGTCCTGATGGGGTGCTATAGGGTAAGCACTGGCCTGCTAACTGCAAGGTCGGCAGTTCAAACCTATCAGCCGCTCATTGGAAACCCTATACAGGGTAGCTGTATATCAGAACCCACTCAACAGCATTTAACAATAACGTCAAAAAATAACAGTCGTACTGTTCTTTACCATCTAAATCATTTCTTTTGGTACTACGAAAGTGATACTATGATGGGACTGCAAGAGCATGTTGTTGTTAAGTGCCGTCGAGTCAATTCCGACCCACAGTGACCCTAACGGAGGAGCAGCTGATGAGCTTGAACCACTGACCTTGCAGTTCAAACGGCTTTGCAGTGTGGTGCATTAACCCACAGTGCCACACCAGGACACTGTCCTAAATTTTACAATTAAAGATTAGGACTGAGTCCTGGTTTCTGACACGTTTCGTAGCTGTATGATCTTGGACGTGTCACTTAAAATTGTTTTCAGTCACAGGGTAGTTAGCATATAGGAGCTCAGTGTCTGACCATACCTTGCAAGCTGTAAGCCAGAAGCAGACATTAAGCACAGTGTTCCCACTGTCCTCTGTCCCTGAACTGTAAGCATGCATGTCGCATCTTTGTTAAGGCAGCCACGAAAGTCTTATCCTTCTGTCTGTGTTCTTAAACCCCACAAATGCGAGGGGGCTTCAGAAAGTTCTTGGGAGAATTCCATCACCTTGTAGTTTCATTTTTTCCCATAAACTTTTTTTTTTCAACTTTTTATGGTGAATTGAGTGAAGGTTTACAGAGCAGATCATCAGTTTTATATTCAACAATTCATACACGTTGCTTCATCACGTGGTTGCAATCCCCTCCATGCACAAACAGTTAACGGTATTTACCTGGATTCACTATTGCATTCCTCCCTGTGTTTCCCATGACCTTCCATGACCTTTCTGAAGCCCTCTCATACACGACCAGAGCATGAGATGCCTTCGGAAATTGAATTTTACCATCAGAACTAATTCAGGAGAAGTGGAGGAGTTGTTCGCAATTCTCTGCTGCTATCCTCAATTCTATTCTGATGATGACACCATTGGGCAATACAGTATCATACAGTATATGATAACCCAAAATCACCCACTGCCATCGAGTTGACTCTGACCCGTAATGACCCTATATAGAGTTTTTGAGGCTGCAAATCTTTATAGGAACAGAAACCTCCCCTTTCTCCTACTGGTGGGTTTGAACTGCTGGCCCTATGGTTAGCAGCCCAATGCATATAACTCACTATGGTGGCACCATTTGCAGCGTGTGGACTTGTATCAGTAGATACAAGAGCCCTGGTGGTGAAAATCATTAGGGATTTGCTACTAAATGAGATGTTTGGTGCTCCAAACCCTTCCAATCACTGAAGGAGAAAAATGCACAATCTGCTTCCAAAAAGATTCCAGCCACGAAAAGCCTATGGGGCAGTTCTAGTTTGTCACGTGGGTCCCTATGAGTCTGCATGAACTCTACAGCCACCACCACCAACCACCAAAATGAAGGTTTAAAACCAACTAGGTTCAGTACTAAATATTTTTTGTGTATGAATTTTCACAAAATCCTATAAGGTAGCTATGTTAATTTTTTTTTTTTTCTTTTAACTTAAACACTTTTTGAGATGGTAGATCTTACAGCAAATAGAAAGTGTGGACTCAAACACAAGCCTATATCTAATGCCAAGGCCAAGGCACTTGACCGTATCATTCACTGTAGTTCACTAACGCAGAAGGGAACATTGGATTTCATTAACACAGTGTAATTTTGGAAGTTACCTTAAAGATACTCACTTCACAATGCTTAGAGGATGCTGAGTTTCTCTTAAAGGGCTATGATATAATTTGGGAATGGGTAAGGGTGCTAGTTATGAAATGTTAACTAATTTGTTACTTATTTACTACTCTAAACACTGGAGTCCTGGTGAGGCGCTGTAAGATAAGCACTAGACCACAAGGTCAGTGGTTCACTCAACAGTTGCTTCTTGGAAAACCTTTACAGGGTCACTAAGAACTGGAACTGACTTGATAGCACTTAACAACAACAACCATAACAAACAGAATGACCTATCAGTCCCTTTATTGTACAGAGAGGGAATTCCAGATCCAAAGAAATGAAGGAACTTACCCAGGAAAGTGGGTGAGTTAGTTACAAACTCAGAAGTCACTTGATACTTGGTTTATTGTTTTTCCTACTGCTCATCTCTGCTCCTTTAGATAAATACTGGGGGCACTGTGTGTGAAATGAAGGCGCCCCTGTGGCATGGTGGGTTAAATGTTGGGCTGCTAGCCCAAAAGCTGCTCTGCAGAAGAAAGCGGAGGCTGTCTGCTTCGGAAAGATTTACAGCCTTGAATGCCCTATGGAGGGGGGGAGGGGGGTGCAGTTCAATTCTGTCCCTTACGGTTTCTATGACTTGGACTTCACAACAGTGCATTGGGAGTCTGAAACTGACCTTCTCAATCTAGTGTACTTGCAGTGAAAAAAAATCAGACCCTCCTAAATTTCCCAATTCAGGTAATAATTACTGGTTGCTGTTGTTGTTATGTGCCGTGGAGTTGGTTCCAACTCATAGCGACCCTGTACAGGGTTTCCACGGCTGTAAATCTTTATGGGAGCAGAAAGCCTCATCTTTTTCCCATGGAACAGCTGGTAGTTTCGAACTGATGACCCTGCAGATAGCATCCTGATTCATAACCACTACGCTACCAGAGTTCCTTATAATTAATTACTGGTAGCACTGCTGAAATGTAAACATAAATGATTTTCTTCGGGGGCAAAAATAGCCTTGAATTTGTAAGCCCAGAGTAAATATAGCACTGATGTTTGCTCATTTCTCCTTTGCTATGGAGTTGTCCCTCACCTTTAGAGAAAAGTACGCAGTTGTGTGATTGATACAGCAACAACTAAGCTGGAAGTATTCTTAGTATAATGTCCCCTAAAGTCACTTCATCTACAAACTGTGCTTTAGGCTGAACTCTCATTCAAACAAGCAAAAAAATCGTATAAAATTCCGTGGATGTGTTTTAAAGGCTAAAAACTGCCTGGCTGGAGATAATTTTGAGAAACTGACTACAGACTACCTGTCAACACAGGGAAGGAGACCTGGCGGAGTGGTGTGTTCATCATTTGGCTGCTAACCAAAAGGTCAGCAGTTCAAGCCCACCAGTCAATCCTTGGGAGAAAGATCAAGTTCTTTGTTCCCATAAAGATTTATCATTTTGGAAACCCCAGGGAGCAGTTCCTACTCTGTCCAGTAGGGGCACTATGAATCGGAATCGACTCAATGACAGTGATGGTGAATCAACACAGGAAGTCAATTTCATCATCCCTACTGTGACACTCATGCTAAGACCTCTCGCACTGGTGTTAGCTGACTCAACAAGATCAAGAAGAGAAGTGCTTGGCAGTCCACTAACAGTTAAGTGCATGACTACTACTAGCTGAGAAGGTTGGTGGTTCAAACCCAACAAGAGGGACCTGAGAAGGAAGATCTAACAATCTGTGTTGGAAAGGAGCAGTGTTTGTCTGCATACGAGGGGTCTCCATGAGCTGAAGTTAACTAGGTGGAAAGCTACAGCAACAAAAACGTTCTCTTATTAATTGTTGTGCTTAACAACCTATGATATGCAGATTGGACAGCCTTGCTTGCTGAAAGCAAAGAGGATTTAAAATACTGATGGAGATCAAAGACTACAGCCTTCGGTATGGATTGCACCTCAATGTAGAGAAACCCAAAATCCTCACCATTGGACCAATAAATAGCATCAAAATAAATGGAGAAAAGATTGAAGTTGTCATAAAGACTTCGGTTTGCTCGGATCAACCATCAACACTCATAGAAGCAGCAGTCAAGAAATCAAATGACATATTGCATTAGGTAAAACTGCTGCACAAGACCTCTGTAAAGTGTTGAAGAGCAAAGACTAAGGTGTGCCTGACCCAAGCCATGGCATTTTCAATAACCTCATATGCATGTGAAAGTTAGACAATAAATAAGGAAGACCATAGAAGAATTGATGCATTTGAGTTATGGTGTTGGAGGAGAATATTCAAAGTACCATGGACTGCCAAAAGAGCAAACTAGTCTGTGTTGGAAGAAGTACAGACAGAATGCTCCTTGGAAGCCAGGATGGCCAGACTTCATCTCTCATACTTCAGACATACTGTTAGGAGGGACCAATCCCTGGAGAAGGACATCATGCTTGGTAAAGTGAGGGTTGGAGAAAAAGAGGAAGCCCTCAATGAGATGGATTTGGCACAGTATAGCAGCTATGGGTTCAAGCTAGCAGCAATTATGAGGATGGCACGGAACTGGATGGTGTTTTGTTCTGTTGTATAGAGAGTCAATGTGGGTTGGAACTGACTCAACAGCATCTAACAACAATAACAACACTGCTAAAAACAACAAAAGAAAAATAAAAACCCCAAACCAGTTGCCACTGAGTCACTCGCAGTGCAGGGACAGCCATGTGTTTCAGGGTAGAACTGTGCTGCACAGAGTTTCCAATGGCTGAGAGCTTTTAGAAGAAGACTTACTTCCGAGGTGCCACTGGATGGTCCCACTGCCAAATTTTCAGTTAGTAGGGGAGCATGTTAACCATTTCTGCCATTCAGGGATGTCAGACCCTTTCTAGGTAACCCTACACAGTTATAAGAGAATTGCTAATAAAATCCCACAGAAGCAATGACAAATGACAATGGAGAGAATGGGGTGGGAGAGGAAGGATTAGAGAAATTAAATGACAATTCCTGGACTTTTCTAAAATTGAGACTTATCTCTGTGCTTTCTATATTCCCCTATCCCTCTTTTCCAACCACTTGCCTGTCAACGTGACATACTGTGTTGGCTTGTGTGTTGCTGTGATCCCGAAAGCTCTGCCACCATTATTTTAAATACCAGCAGCGTGACCCATGGTGGACAGGTTTCAGAATAAGCCAGACTAGAAAGGAGAGGCAGACTACGCCTGAATGTTTAGCCACTGAAAATCATGAATAGCAGGAAAATATTGTCAGATATAGTGCCAGAAGATGAGCCACTCAGTTTGGAAGACACTCAGAATACAACTGGGAAGAGCTGTCTCCTCAGAGTAGAGCTCATTGTGATGAAGTGAATAGTGTAAAACTTTGGGGACTTCCATTTGCTGATGGGGCACAACTCAAAATAAGGTGAAACAGCTGTAAGCATCCACTAATAATCAGAACATGCAATGTACATCTAGGAAAGTTGGAAGTTGTCAAAAATGAAATGGAATGCATAAAGATGAATATTCTAGGCATTAGGCTGAAGTGGACTGCTATTGGCCATTTTTAATCAGATAATCTATGGTTTACTATGCTGGGAATGACAAATGTTATTGCATTCATCATCAAAAAGAACATTTCAAGATCTATTTTCAAGTATAGCACTGTGACAGGATCATATTCATAAGCCTACAATGAAGACTAGTTAATACCACTATTACTCAAATTTACACACCAACCAGTAAAATGATGACATTGCATAATTCTACCAATTTATTCAGTCTGAAATTTATCAAACATGCACTCAAGATGTATTGCCAATTACTGGTGATTGGAATGCAAAGGTTGGAAACAAAAGGGATCAGTAGTTGGAACATATGGTATTCGTAATAGAAATGATTTTTGAGATTACATGATAGGGGTCAGGGTCAGACTGTGGAAGAGATCATCAACTGCTCATTTGCAAGTTCAGGATGAAGCTGAAGAAAATTAAAACAAGTCCAAGAAAGCCAAAATACAGCCTTGAATTTAGAGATCATCTCAAGAACAGAATTGATGCATTAGACACTAATGACTGCAAACCAGAAGAGTTGAGGGATGACATCAAGAACATAATACAGGAAGAAAGCAAATGGTCATTAAAAAGACAGGGGGAAAAAAGACCAACATGGATGTGAGAAGAAACTCTGAAACTTGCTCCCCAGCATAGAGATGCTAAAGCAAATGGAAGAAATGATGAAGTAAAAGAGCTGAACAAGAAATTTCAAAGGGAAACTCGATAAGAAAATTAAAGTATTATAATGAAATGTGCAAAGACCTGGAGTTAGAAAACCAAAAGTGAAGGACACGCTCAGCATTTCTCAAAATGAAATAACAAAAATTTCAAGCCTCAGGTTTCAATATTGACAGATACTATGGATAATATCTATAGAATAAGCATGGGACTAGGAACCAAAAGGTCAGTGCTTTAAACCCACCAGCTGCTCCTAGGAAGCCATATACATAGTCACTATGAGTCAGAACTGACTTGATGCCACTTAACAACAAGTGGGCAAAAAATATTAAGTGATGCAGGAAGTATCAAAAGTAGATGGAAGGAATACACAGTCACTAGACCAGAAAGAATTGGTTGATGCTCAGTCATATCAAGAGGTAGCATATGCTCAAGAACCAATGGTGCCCCCCACCCCAGACGCCTGGATGACCCTCCTGTGGAGGCTTCTGGCTGCCAGCCCACAGGCCCCCTGCCGCCTGCAGCTTCGAGCTGCCTTTGGGCTGGTGGCGGGCGTGACTTGTGTCTTCAGGTGTGAAGGGTGGTTTCATAGCCGAGGGCACAAAAGGGGACGCCAGAGTCTCCAGGCCACTGCCTTTACTTTCTCTTCGTCATCACAAACGCAGTCCTCCTTGGAGATGCCCCGTGGCCGGTGTGATGAGTGCCAACGAGGACCAGCAGATGGAACTAGAAGCTTTGCATTCTATTTATGAAGGAGATGAAAGTTTCCAGGAATTAAGTCCAGTTTCATTTCAATACCGTGAACAGACAACAAATACACAGCGCACATGGTTGGTGGTGGTTATGTACCAGTTCCAACTCATAGCGACCCTGTACAAGATTTCCAAGGCTGTAAATCTGTACCGGAGCAGAAAGCCTCATTTTTCTCCTGTGGAACAGCTGGCAGTTTCGAACTCTCAGCTTAAGGTTCACAGCCCGATTCGTAACCACTACGCTACCAGAGCTCATTTCAATACAAGATAGGTGAAAATGGTGACCCCAAAGCCTTCTTAATTGAGATTTCCTGGACAGAAACATATCCCCACACACCTCCAATTATATCTATAAATGTTTGTTTTTTTAATAACACCATATCATTAGCTGTAAAGCAAAGTATATTTGCCAAGTTCCAGGAAGTAGTTGAAGTTAATCTTGGAACGGTTATTTGACTGTTACTTGAATATGCCAAGGACAATAAGTAACAGTTCATGTAGAACCACCATACCCTTAATTCTACAACATCCATAAGCAGTATCATCTCAGTTGAAACTCCTACTGCAGCCCCATCAAGTAAGAAAAAAGACAAAAAAAGAACAAGTTTCAAAAGCCCAGAAACGTAAACTGGCAAATAAAACAGATCACAAAGGGGAAGGTCCTCGAGGATGGAACTGGGTTGATGTGGTTAAGCATTTAAGCAAATCTGATTCTAAAGATGATGAATAACACTTGGAATCTGAGACAAGGAAAGTGCATCCTTCACAAAAGTAAATGGGGTTCAATATCTACCATCACAGTGTTCTGGTATTGAGGTGGCTTTTTATAAAACACAATTTTTTGTATGTTTCTTATATTTAAAATGTAAGCTAAAACTTCATGAAGAGATCTGATTATATGAAATTATCTTCACAAACTTGCCTTAAATAAAAGGTGAAAATGTTCTGTTTAGTTTACTTTGCAAAACCTGTTAAGCATTGTAAATGGACCAATATGGGGACAAATAAATAATCAGTGTTAGTTTCTATGATCTTATTCTAGTGGATATGGTAAAGGAGTGTGAAACCCTTTTCAAACCCACATCCCAGTGAAGCCAAATACTGAGTGAACAATATTAGTTGGCAGCATGAACCATATTAATAGACTTCGCATCTAAAGTAAAGCCATCTCTTCTTTCTCTTAATTACTGAAGCATAAATGCCTCCAAGAAATTTAAATACAAGTATTTGGACTTTATGCATAATACTCTTTGTAATTCCTTTGTATTTTCCAAGGGTGAACTGCTTCCTTTCAATAAATGAGTATCTGTTTATACTTTTCTCTATTTTGGTGAAGGTGTTCAGTCATGAGAGCTTTGAATAGTATGTGAAACAGGAGAAGATTAAACAAACAGCAACAAAAATCTGCCAAATACATAAGAAAACATTTTAAATGGAAGTGCTGACTCTTTTGAGACATTTCTCTTTGCTGCATATATGATGAAGTAAAAGATGTCTTATTATTTAAATTTTTTATTGTTGGAAACACTTTTAATAAATTCCTATTTATTTGCTATTGTGTGTTTTTAGTTGTTTTATAATTGAGACCTAGATGGTTTAACATAAAACACATTAAAATTTTCTTTTCATAGTATGTTTTCAAGTACATGACCATATTTCTGAATCTGAACACCTTTGTCATAATAAATATTTTAAGACTTACAATTGCTGAATTATAGTACATGCTTTCCTTTTAAAAATCATTAATTGAGTAAATTATTGGTGTCGTTTTATCATATTAGGAAAATTATTGATCTTTATGCATAATTTACAAGGATTCTGTATATACCTCCCAACTTTAAAAACACTTAGAATTATTGATGTGGTATCAGGAAGGGTAAAAATGTTAGTTTCTTCAACTATACTTTGAAATTTTAACCTGAATTTTTAAAGGATAATTAACTTCCAGAGAAGATACACTAGCATAGCAGGAATTTTTGAATTGTATGTGTGATTTTTAATAGATAACATTGGCTTCAGTTAAAACTTTTGAATGATAAAGTAAGTAAAATTACAATGAAGGAGTCTAATTTCATTTGCAAAAGCTGAATTATACTTAGCTTCTTGAATTAATATGATTATTGTTGTTGTCAAGTGCTGTCGAGTTGGTTCCGACCCATAGCAACCCTGTATAGGGTTTCCGAGGAACAGCTGGTGAGTTTGAACCGCGGACCCTACAGCTCAAACGGCTTTGCAGTCTGATGCATTAACCCACAGCGCCACACCAGGACTCCTAGAAACATTTATTTCAGAACCACTGGAATATGCCTGCTTTTATTTTGGAGTTGTGTGTTTGTGGCTTTTTGTTGTTGGTGGTGTTGTGGTGGATTTGTTTTCTTGTATATTTTTTATTTCTTTTAAAAGTAATCAAAATTGTTAGATCTACTCGTGAAGACTCTGAAATCTTTCAGACTTCTGGGGGTTGTCGGTTACAAAGAATGCTAGTTACATGCCAATGAACTATTTTTACTCTTTTTATATAAAGTGTACAAACTTCTGGGGGTGAAGTGTGGCATTGGTTCTTCTTAGTGCCTTGTCTAATACACTTGCACATTCTCATCAACATTGTCATCATCTGTTTAATACTCCCAGTAGATTTTCTCAAAGTCTGTTTTTTTTCAAAATTGGGTGGAATGAAAAACTTAATAAGCAATAAAGCCAGAGTTGCACACACACACACACAAGCACACACACACAGAATCAATGGTGTTGAAGGAAGAAGTCCAAACTGAAGGCACTGGCGATAAACAAGTCTCCTGGAGTTGATGGCATACAAATTGAAGTGTTTCAAGAAACTGATGCAGCGCTGGAGGTACTCACACATCTATGCTAAGAAATTTGGAAGGCAGTGATATGGCCAACCAATTGTAAGAGATCCACATTGGTGCCCATTCTAAAGAACAGTGACACAATGGAATGTGAAGATCATTGAACAATATCCTTATTATCACCTGCATGTAAAATTTCACTGAAGATAATTCAGAAACAGTTGTAGCAATACATTGACAAAGAGCTGCTAGAAATCCAAGCCAGACTCAGAAGAGTACATGGAACTAGAGATATCATTGCTGACACCAGATGGATCTTGGCTGATTGAGGAAGGTATCAGAAAGATATTTACTTGTGCTTTACTGACAATGCAAAGGCATTTGACTTGTGTGGATCATAACAAACAATGGATAACATTGCGAAGAATGAGTATTCCAGAATACTTAATTGTGCACATTGTTTGCACACAACAAGGGGACACTGAATGGTTTAAAATCAGGAAAGGTGTGTGTCAGACCTATATACTATATACAACATACTTATTCAATCAATATGCTGAGGAAATAAGAAACTGGATCATATGAAGAAAAACGTGACATCAGGATTGGAGGAAGACTCATTAACAACCTGCAATATGCAGATGATACAACCTTGCTTGCTGAAAGTGAAGAGGACTTAAAACATTTACTGATAAAGATCAAAGAACACAGCCTTTGGTATGGATTATAGCTCAATGTCAAGAAAACAAAAATCCTCACCAGTGGACCAATAAACAACATTCTTATCAATGGAGAAAAGATTGAAGTTGTCAAGGACTTCATTCTGCTTGGATCAACTATCAACACTCGCGGAAGCAGCAGTCAAGAGATCAGACGACGTATTGCATTGGGCAAATCTGCTGCACAGGAACTTTTTAAAGTATTGAAGAGCAGAGATGTCAGCTTGAGGACTAAGGTGCGCCTGACCCAGGCCATGGTGTTTTCAATAGCCTCATATGGATGCGAAAGCTGGACAGTGAATAAGTAAGACTATAGAAGAATTGATGCTTTTGAATTATGATGTTGGAGGAGAATATTGAAAGTACCATGGATTGCCAAAAGAACAAACAGATCTGTGTTGGGGGAAGTACAGCCAGAGTGCTCCTTGGAGGCCAAGGTGGCCAAACTTTGTCTCTAATACTTTGGACATATTGTCAGGAGGGACCAGTCACTGGAGAAGGATATCATGATTGGTAAGGTGGAGGGTCAGAGAAAAAGAGGAAGACCCAAGCGAGATGGATTGGCCAGGTGGCAGCATCGATGGCTCAAGCGTGGCAATGAGAGTGAGGTTGGCCCAGGATTGGGCAGTGTTTTGTTCTGCTGTGCATAAGGTCACTATGAGTCGGTACAGCAATGTGGGTAAAATATTGAATGATGCAGGGAGCATCTAAAGAAGCTGAGAGGTTTACAAAAAATCACTGTAAAAAAAAAAAAATAAAAAAAGGTCAGAGGTCAATGTTCAACCATTTCAAGAAGTCGCATATGATTAAGAATAAATGATACTAAAAGAAAAAGTCCAAGATGCATTGAAAGCATCAGAGGAAAACAAGGCTCCAGGAATTAGGGGAATACCAATTAAGATATTCCAATAAACGGATCCAATGTTGTAAGTACTTACAACTCTGTATCAAGAAATTTGGAAACCAGTTACCTGGCCTACCAACTAGGAGAGATTCAGCTTATGACCATTTCAAAGAAAGGTTAACTCTACTGAAGGTGGACATTATTGAGAAATGCCGTATGTAAGTAAAATTTTACTGAAGATAATTCAAAAATGGTTGCAGCAGTACATTGACAGGGAGCTGCCAAAAATTCAAGCCAGATTTAGAAGAGGGCACAGAAGGAAAGATACCACTGCTGATGCCACATGGATCTTGGTGAAGAGTAGAGAATATCAGAAAAATGGTTACTTTTTTTCTTTTTGTTTTTTGAGTAGGTAAAGCCGTTGGACTTTGTGGAGCACAACAAATTAAGGATAGCATTGCAAAAGAATGGGAATTCCAGAACACATAATTGTGCTCCTGAAGAACCTCCACAAAGATAGGAAGGTTGTTTGAATAATGGAAAACTGTTTCGCTTAAAATGAGGTGTGCATTGGGGTTGTAGCCTTTCACCATATTTACTTAATCTATATGCTGAACAAATAATCCAAGAAGCTGGACTATATGAAGAAGGAAGCGGTACCAGGATAAGAAGAAACTCAGTAACAGAGATTTACAGAGGACACAACTTTGCTAAAAACAAAGAGCCGCCCAGTATTTACAGAGGAAGATGAAAAACTACAGCTTTCTTTATGGATTACATCTCCATGCAAAGAAAACCAATCCCTGCACTACTGGACATACAGGCAGCATTATGATACAAGGTGAAAAGACTGAAGATGTCAAAGATTTTATTTTACCCGAATCCAGACCTATAGAAGTGGCAACCAAGAAATCAAACAAGTACATTTGGGCGTACCTGCTCCAAAAGACCTCTTCCAGGTATTAAAGAGAGAAGATGTCACTTTGAGAATGAGAAGGTGCGCCTGACCTAAGCCATAGTTATGTTCACCTCATGTGCATGTGAAAGCTGGGCAATGAATAAGGAAGATTGGAGAGGAATTGATGCAATTGAGTTACGGTGTTGGTGAAGAACACTGAATACGCCATGGACTACCAGAAGGAAGAACGAATTTGCCTTGGAAGAAGTATTGTCAGAATGCTCCTTAGAAGCAAGTATGCTGAGACTTTGTCTCACTGGCTTTAGACAAATCATCAGAATGGATCAGTCCCTGGAGAGAGTCACTGTTCTTGGTACGGTAGAGGGTCGGGGTGAAAGAGGATGACCCTCAATGGGATGGACTGACGCAGTGGCTTCAGCCATGGTTCAAAGAGAACAATAATTGTGAAGATACTGCAGGACGGGCCAGTGTTCTGTGGACACAGGGGTCTATGAGTCAAAACGGACTCCATGGCACCTAACAGAAACAATAAGAATGCTTCCTAGAAAGCAGAAAAATGTGCAGTTCTCACCTTTTGGCAAAATGGAATCAATGTAATTTCCTATTCTGATAGGCAGTGGTGATGACAGGAAACTGTGAATTTAAACAGATGGACTATTTGCATTGATACAATAACTATCCATAGTTCCTTACCATGTGTACCAGTTACCACGCAGTAGGCTCTGACTCATGACACCCCATGTGTGTCAGAGTAAAACTGTGCTCCATAAAGTTTTCAATGGCTGGTGTTCGGAAGTACATCACCAGGCCTTTCTTCTGAGGTACCTCTGAGTGGGCTTAAAGCTCCAACCTTTCAGTTGGCAGCCACCCAGGGATGCCCAAATATTACTGTAGGCTGTGAACTGGCTAATTTTGCTGGATGCTATTTGACACTGGAGTCCTAGTGTGGTGCTGTAGGATAAAGCACTGTATCAAAAGATTGGTTTGAAACACAAGGTCAGCAGTTCAACTTCACCAGTTGCTCCTTGGAAACCCTACACAGGAACACTATGAGTCGGAACTGACTCAACAGCACTTAACAACAACATCTGACATTAGGCAGATTTGTGTGGCCTTGTCTGACCATCTCTTTCCTCTCTGTTGGTGTCCTTGTTGCACCCTCTACTCTGTCCCTTGTCCCCTCCCATCCTTTTGCTCTCTGTTCCTGGTGTCAGAGACTGTGTATTTTACATCCCTAACACTGAGCACAATGCTAAGATGATCACTGTTGTTGTTAAGTGTCTTCAAGTCAGTTCTGACTCAGGGACCCTGGATAGCACCACAATGATAATAAATACTTCTCTGGTAGCGTAGTGGTTACGAATCAGGCTGCTAATCTCACAGTCAGCAGGTCAAAACGACCAGCTACTCTGCGGGAGAAAGATGAAGCTTTCTGCTCCTGTAAAGATTTACAGCCTCGGAAACCCTATACAGGGTCGCTATGAGTCAGAACGGACTCCACAGCACATCACAACAACAATAATTTAAAAATCAGTTTTGGAGTTGATTGTTATTGTTGTGTGCTGCTGTAGATACAGTCAGATCCAGCTCATAGGGACCCCATGTAGGGTCCCCAAGAGCAAACAGTGGGTTTGAACTGTCAACCTTGCAGTTAGCAATCCAGTGCTTATCCTACAGTGCTAGGGCCCTATTTGATGAAGATTTAATACTGACTTTATAAAGGATTCATTCCTTTAATCCACACATTTATGAATTCTTATAACAGAAAATGATACATGAGTAAAGAACTTTGAAATAATTGAAACCAATCACTGCTTTTTAAGGATCAAATAAGACACAGGTCTATAATAATTTAGTTAACAGTCAGATGCTATATAAATATAAGGCAGCATTTTTTTGAGTGACATCATAGGTGTGTTGCCAAATGAAATATACAGACTCACATTGTCTGGTAAACAAGCACACTTACAATCTCTCCATCTTTGCCTCCAAAATCTAAATACAACATCCTGATCCCATCATCTGAAGACAGCTTGAGCTTTTCATAAGGAGACTGTAAGATGGTTTTGGTAAAGGCACCCTCCTGGCATTCCGTGGTAATAGAAAATCCATTCTCGTAGTGTATGGTCAAACAGCACTCCTGGTTTTTATAGGTGCATGCTGGAGGAGAGACAAGAGAGACAAGTATGACTATAACATCAACCCATTTTCCCAGGCAGTGAACAGTTCACGTACCCTCAGTCCCAAGGGTCAGCTACAAACTTCTCACTACAGTTAAAAAATAGTAATTGCTCATGAGAATAGTCTCTTTGAGTTTATTTTGATGCTGTAACTTCCCCACAGAACTAAGGAAATAAACTGAAATAATTCCTTTGCAAATTCCTTGTGCTGAGATCTCCTGAACTATGTTTGGGGATCTAACCTTATCCAACCATTTGACAATGAATAGGTCTATGTTGTTGTTGTTCAGTGCCACGGAGTCAGTTCTGACTCATAGCGACCCTGTACAGGGGTATCGGTGTGCTTGTTTTCCAGTTGTCAAATGGACTTCGCTTCAAGCCAGAAAATAAAAAGATGAAACAGAAAAGATTTACAAAACACCAACTTGGAATCATCATCATCACAATCGCTAAACTGTTTTGGGGGAGAAAGAAGCACAAATTCAAACATATTTTACAGAGACCCCTTCATTAAATCTTAAAGAGGACAGAGATAAATCATCTAGATGGATGAGGGAAGACCATCAGCATGGAGCTAATTACAGAGCACAGAGTACAGAAGAAATTTGTCACAAAATCATGATTGGTGGCAGAGCAACTCATCAGAGTCACAGGCAGGGTTACGGAAGTGGGAAAGAGATTGTGATTGGGGTACGGATACTGCTGTAGTTTAGAAAAGTTCACGGGATTGATTCTGGAGGAAGTATTACTCATGACCTTCTGGCTCTGGTACCCCAATTTCCATAAAGGACACACCTAGACAAATCCCTCCCTGGGATGGCTAGGGGTGTCCTCCTAACCCACCTGCAAACAGACTCTGCCTTGAGGCAAAGCTTTTTACAATGTCAGTTACAGGCAGGAAATAACTCACTGGAGCCTGAGTTTATGTTAAGATGCAAAATGGATTTAGATCTCCATTGCAAACCAAGTGTGCAGAATTTAAGCTCTAACACAACACACACACACTCAATGTCATGTCAGTGTTCTGACTCAGAGTGACCCACAGAGTGGAGTACAAGAGCTCCCTAGGGTTTCTGAGGCTGTAGATCCTTTTGGGAGAAGATAACCTCGCCTTCCTCCAGTGGAGTGACTGGTGAGTTTGAACCTCTCTGATGCTGAGGTTACAGCCCAACAAGTAACACACAGCAGGGCCAGGCCTTCCTTACTCAGTGCTGCTACTTTGTAAAGATGTGCTCTCTGATGGGTCCTCGGGACAGAGCTCGCTGGTAAATTGTAGGCTATTTTCTCAGAAGGACTCAAGTCCTCTGTCCGAGGATGACCAAAGACAGAAACACACAGGTAGCTACACCTCTTATGTAGGCTTTTCTTTGACTCACTGTACTTCTACCAAATGCAGAGTATTTGGGTGAATGGACTCTAAAGCTTGACCTTTAGTTTTTTCCTCTGTGCTTGGACTTTAATGCGATGTCACCAGATAATCAACTGATACACAGTTTTAAATCTAGTTGATCTAAAATGGTAGTCCTGGCCTTTGCATAATAGAATCAGCTATCTGAAGACATTCTCAATTTACACAGGATAAATTGAACACATTATCAAGTAATTGAAACCCTGATTAAAAGATAAATCCCTCCCCTCAAATCTCAGCAGGCATCTTTCAGTTTGTAACCAGCTCCCATCTTTGGTCATTTGCATGTTGTCTTCTCTTCTACCACCCATCAATCAACACAAAGGTTTGTTTTTCTCCTTTGGCTAGTCTGTGAACAACCTCCTCATCTTCCTGGTAAAGCAGACTTCAACTTATTGAGGGAGAAATAGCTTACAAAATTTGTTGAGTACAAGATAAACCCTTATTGCTATCCTCATTCTTTCCTAGAATACTCTGGATCTTGCAAGGAGTCTGAACTTCCCTGGAATTACTCATAAAACTTAACTACATTTAGTTTTCACCTGGCTTGGGCTTTTTCTAATCTTCAAGTTCAGTACTCTATCTTGCCATATAGAAGTTTTGTTGTTATTAAATGTTGTTGAATCCATTCTCACTCATAGAGACCCTGTCTAGGGCTTCCGAGGAGTGGCTGGTGAGTCTGAACCACCAACCTTGTGGTTCAAACCGACCTTGCAGTCCAGTGCTTTATCCCACAGTGCCACACCGGTTCCAAATGCTTCCCATCCTTTCACAACAATAATAGGAAACATTTGGGGGCACTAACACGTTTCAAGAAAACTGCATAAGTAGAGGAAATATGGAGGAATCCTATCATATGGTAATGTGTTTTATCTATTTTTTAAAATTAAAGAATTCTTCACCAAGGTGCATGCCACCCTTGTACAGGGGCCATGCTAATCTCTGTATCCCTCCAATTTTAGTGCACATGCTGCTGAAAAGAACAGTCTTTCTTATCTTTTAGAATACTACTCGTTATTGTTTCAACAAAGTGTACACTATTGCTGCTTACTGAATGAGGAAGTTGCACCCTCGTACAATACTACTACTCTGAGTAGTCCATGGACTAGCGGCATCAACAGCACCTACTATTTTGTAAAAAAAAAAAAAAAAAATAAAAACAAACAAGGCTCAGAAAAACATTAAAAAAAAAAAGAAAAAAAAAAAAAAAAAAAATGCAAGTTTTCAGACTCCACCACAGACCTAATGGATCAGAATCTCAGGAGGGTCCAGCAGTCCAACACTCAAGGGTGTTTATTTTTGTCACCTCCTGGCCACCAGCACACAATCTTTGTCTTTCCATGAGTCTAGAGTCCTCAGCTGCTCTATTTCTCCATGCGTCCATCTCTGCTGTCACTGTTTCTCTGGATAGAGTCCACATTCCATTCATGGTCTTCTCCCTTGATGGTCCTAGAGTCTTATGTTTCTGGAATGTAAGATTAACTACTCTCCTCTTTTTGTTACAAAACTTCTACCTTTAAAATTGTGACAGTCGCAATTCGTCATGATAACAATTACTCACTATTGAATCATAAGAATCTTATCCCCATCTCTTTTCACCAGACCCATCTATACTATTCAGGGGGACTCTACCTTCCCCTGCACACTCGTAAACTAAACTCCTTCTTGAAAACTTGTAAGCTGGTCCCTTTGTGCCTTTATGTTGTTGTTATTGTTAGGTGCCATCGAGTTGGAACTGACTCATAGCGACTCTATGCACAACAGAACGAAACAATATACAATTCTGGGCCACATTTGAGTCCATCAATGCTGCCACCTGGCCAATCCATCTCATTGGGGGTCTTCCTCTTTTTCTCTGACCCTCTACCTTACCAAACATGATATCCTTCTCTAGCGACTGTTCACTCCTGACAATATGTCCGAAGTATGAGAGACGAAGTTTGGCCATCTTGGCCTCTAAGGAGCACTCTGGCTGCACTTCTTCCCAAACAGATCTATTGGTTCTTTTGGAAGCCCATGGCACTTTTAGTATTCTCCTCCAACACCATAATTCAAAGGCATCAATTCTTCTACGATCTTCCTTATTCACTGTCCAGCTTTCACATCCATATGACGTTATTAAAAATACCATGGCTTGGGTCAGGCGCACCTTAGTCTTCAAGCTGACATTTGGCGCTTCAACACTTTCAAAATTTGCTGTGCAGCAGATTTGCCTAATGCAATATGTCGTCTGATTTCTTGACTGATGCTTCCATGAGTGTTGATAGTTGATCCAAGAAGAATGAAGTCCTTGACAACTTCAATCTTTTCTCCGTTGATAAGAATGTTGTTTATTGGTCCAGTGGTGTGGATTTTTGTTTTCTTGACATTGAGATGTAATCCATACCTAAGGCTATGGTCTTTGATCTTCATCAGTAAATGTTTTAAGTCCTCTTCACTTTCAGCAAGCAAGGTTATATCATCTGCATTTTGCAGGTTGTTATGAGTCTTCCTCCAATCCCGATGCCACGTTTTTCTACATATAACCCAGCTTCTCGTATTATTTGCTCAGCATACAGGTTGAATAAGTATGGTGAAAGAATATAACCTTGTTGTACACCTTCCTTAATTTTAAAACATTCAGTGTTCCCACGCTCTGTTTGAACAACTGCTTCTTGGTCCAGGTACAGATTCCTCATGAGTACAATTAAGTGTTCTGGAATACTCATACTTCATAATGTTGTCCATAGCTTGTCATGATCCACACAATCGAAAGACTTTGAGTAGTCAATAAAGCATAGGTAAACATCTTTTTGATATTCTCTGCTTTCAGTCAAGATGCATCAGACATCAGCAATGATATCTCTCGTTCTATGGCCTCTTCTGAATCCAGCTTGAACCTCTGAAAGTTCTCTGTCAATGCATGATTGTAGCCATTTCTGTATTACCTTTACCAAAACTTTACTCGCTTGAGATATCAAAGAGATTGTCCGATGATTTCTGCATTCTGTTGGGTCACCTCTCTTTGGACTGGGCACAAATATGGATCTCTGCCAATCAGTTGGCCAGATAGTTGTCTTCCAAATTTCTTGGCAGCGATGAGTGAGTGCCTCCTGTGCCGCCTCACTTTCTTGAAAGATTTTAATTTTTATTCCATCAATTCCTGGTGCCTTGTTCCTTGCCAATTCCTTCAATGCACTTTGGACTTCCTCCCTGAGTATCATTGGCTCTTGATCATATGGTACCTCTTGAAATGTGCCTTTATAACCCACCTCATTTTAGGTAGCCAATGTTTAAGTTGCCCGTCCCTATCATCCCTGTATACAGAGGGGAAGAATTGATCCTTGATGTAGAGACTCGTTCTCGCTCACCTGGTATTTTGAGCTACTATATCCATAAGTATTGGTCAAGTCCATCAAATTGTATCAATTTACATTTGTTTCTTTTATAAAAAAATTGTTTGTTTGTTTGTTTTTTTCTTCTTCCTCTAGTCGAGTTCTGATCATCAAGCCATTGAAGCTAGATCAAATGGGTACTATTTACAAGTTTGGGCGTTTTTGTGCATCTCCCCTCACTTTATATCAGCTGGATACTTCACTCTCAGCTCTAGCCCTCTGTGGCTATGCCCTTGTCCATGGACTCAGGAGTCCCCAGGTTCACCACACTTTGGACCAGTCAGCCCTTTCTCTTCTCTCTCTCATCTCCAGGCTGAGAAGTCTATGGAATGTGGTTGAACTCAGCCCATTTCTTCATTGCTGCCTTTCCCCCTCTTCCACTCACCAGGAACTCAATGTGGTAGCCAGCAAGCTTACATGCCTACTTATGTGTTTCCTTTGAGTTTCAGTCTTGGAGCGGGGTTTGTCCTGAAGGGACTTGATTGCTTGCCTTGATGTCTCCCCACAGAACAACTTGCTTGTTCTTGTAGTAGCCAAACTGCCATTTTCGTTTTGGAGTTTTCCTGCTGGTCTTTCTTTCAAGAAGTATCTTCTGTTCCTCTAGCTGTTCCACGTTGGTCTGCTTGTCCTTTCAAGTGGGAATGTCCCAACTGAGAAGGTTCTGAGGATTCTACCTAAAGTCCTATACATGGCAAAGGTTCCACTGGAAGCCTATTTCACTGGGCAAGTTGAAGAACCCCTTTTAGGTATTCCAATCTGTTATACACTGAAGGCGGGCTTACAAGCTTTCAGTAACCATGCTTCCTGATATTCCTTTTTATTTCACTTAAGTGTCCCCAGGTTCACCACACTTTTCAGTAGTAGGCAAGAGAAACCAATATTCATAAGACAGTCAAGTATGTTAACATTATTTCCCCTCTTACCCATGCGGACTATGCCTCGACCCTGTATCACAGCACCCTGTTGTTTGAAGGATGAGCATGCATCACTATTTATCTCTGTCACATTTAGCCCATGCAAACCTGCCTTGGTGTTCCCTTATCTACCTTGTTTTTCCATCCTGCGTGAAAGCATTTAAAAACCTAGTCCCTACTCAACAAAGTAGAATGTAGAACACTGTCTTTATGAACGATGTTATAAAGTTGCATATCTTTGTAAATGTAGACTGCCGTGTCTTTCTTTTATGGAGTGGCTGGTGGATTTGAAACACGAATATTTGACTTAGCAGGCAAGTGCCTTAACCATTACACCACTTTGCTGTAGCTGTTATGTGCCCTCAAGTTGATTCCAATTCATAGCGACCCTGTATAGGATTTCTAGGAGCAGCTGATGGGTTTGAACTGCTGACCTTGCAGTTTGCAGTCCAGGGCTGACCCTACAGCAACACACAAGGAGTCCTATACCACTTTTGTTGTTGTTAAGTGCCGTTGAGTTGGTTCCGACCCATAGCGACCCTGTATAGGGTTTACTATACCACTGTTGTTGTTATGTGCTGTGGAGTCAGTTCTGACTCATAGCGACCCTGTACAGGGTTTCCGAGGCTATAAATCTTTACGGGAGCAGAACGCCTCATCTTTCTCCCATGGAACAGCTGGTAGTTTCGAACTGCTGACCTTGCGGTTCACAGCCCGATTCGTAACCACTACGCTACCAGAGCTCCTATACCACTAAGGCTCCTTAAATTATATATCAAATGCCTGGTATATAGCAGGTGCTCAGTGAACAGTGGTTCTTCCTTCTTCTCTGCACGCATCGTATTCCTACCACCAGCCAGAACCTTCTTACAGCTCTACCCAGATGTGCACTGCATCACAAGACTACCCTTCTGTCCTGTCTTTACCTCTCCATTCATGCCTGGGCAGGGGGCTCACTTCCTAAGGCGGCACTTTTGCTCTGTTACAGGTGCCGTTGCTTCCTGCCATTTTCAACAACTTGATTCTCCATTTTTCAGTTCAATACTGTGAGCTGTGTAAAACCTTTCTGATACTTGTATTTGGTGATAAATTAAGCAGAATCAGTTTCTGTTGTTTATAACCAAGAACCCAACTAGCACATGCCTCAAAGTTCATCCCTCCAGGTGGTGGTGGGGAGGGGTGCGGGATAGTAGTGGTGATACATATGAAAATGACACCTGACTGTCCAAATTCCTATCTTTCTGGACTGAAAATGGGATAAGGCAATCAAAAACTTAAATTACCTTTCAGTAAGGCCCACAGTACCTTTAATTTAGAAGAATTTAAATGTAAATTTGATACTGGAATTGTAAGGACCCCAAAGGCCAGTAATGGAATCTAATTGGAGGCGAGGATAGAGTTGTAGTGTGACATAGGTAACCCAGAGCCACCCATACTCACCGGTGGTGATTTCAGCGATGAGCTCAGCTGACTGGTGACAACCTTGGACTATGCTCCTTGTCCAGTGTGACAGGTCCCTGCTGATCTCTGCCCTGAAGAGATGTGTTTCAATCCCTTGTCTGGTACCAGTTCGGGTTGCAAAGGATAGATCCACACCAGCCTGGGGTGAGCCCTTCCCAGGACCTGAATGGACCAGTCTGGAATTAAAAAAAAAAAAAAAAGTGATAGAAAACAATCAAAATGGGAACTATTTTATCCATCTGGCGTATCACTTAGAAAATGAAAACATGGTGATTTGCTCTCGTTTTTCTGATCTGAAACTAACGGGTTTCATTTTATTGTTCTCTGCGGTTCCTCCTGCCAGTTCTTTTACCCAGCTCTTCCCTCAATTGTAGGTGTAGGATGAGATTAAGACAATGCCCAAATAACATGACTTTAAATTGTGCAAACTCAACTACTCAAAGGGCCAAAAGAAAAAGAAGAAATAAGTACATGAAAGAGAACAATTTAAACAGTGTATACACTCCTCCTACCACCCTGTCCTTGAGCGTAGATATGTCCCAGTGTGACAGAGACATTGTGCGCTATTGTTTTCTGGGCAGACTTAGTTCCCTTGTGTCTCTTCTAGCTAGAGCATCTGGTAGCATTGAATGTACTTCTAAGTACACATTTTTCATGTACACAGCCCCCAGATGCAAGCAAACTACCGGGGACTCAGTGGAAGAAGCAGCAATCTGTGTTAAAGTTTGAAAAAGAACTGGCAATGCTGGATTTTTGAGAAATACCAGCGAAGTGCACTCCATGGAAGATTTAAGAGAGTTTCAAGAGTAATTTTTAACTACACACGATTTTCACGCTGATTTTAAAACTTTTTCTCAGCATAAAATGTGACTCCCACAGTCAATGTTTCCTGAAGGAGAGACTTAAAAGATCAGGAATCAAAGTGTTCTGAGCACTGTCGTCTGAGCAGATATTGGCTCCAATTTCTTACCTGTCCTGGTTAACACTCGGATTTCTCATGTTCTCACCTACTCTTCACTAACTCAAACTCTTTTAGAGATAGATTCTCACATCAATACTTTGCAGGGTAGCATAAGTATAATTTAGTAAATGTTACTTTTCTCCAGGCGATTTGATTTTGCAGGCTTATCTTTTCATACAGAAAGACACACTTCAGCACTTGTAAGAGGAACACCAGGTGTCTATCCATCTGGTGGGTTGAGAGTTAATAAGCAAAGGGCTTGTTACCCTCTAGATTAAAAATGACACAAAAGAAATTCAATGGCTTATTTTCTCATGGAAATGTAAATATTGTAAGCCAAAGTGATCAGTGCAACAAAATATATTATAGAGGCCTGTTAATTTTCTAGCAACAAGTTTGCTGTATAACTCGAGAGAGCTTTCTTTTACTTGTTAAGCACCATTGGGATGGAGGGATGGTGCACTGGACCACAAGGTTGGTTTGAGCCACAAGTTAGGAAGTTCAGACTCACCAGCCACTCCTCGGGAACCCTGTACAGGGTTGCTGTGAGTCAGAACCAACTCAATGGCACTTAACAACAACAGGAACAACACGCACCATCAAGTCAGCTCCTACTCAGCGACCCTATGCACAACAGAACGAAACACTGCCAGATCCTACACCATTCACACAATTGTTGTTATGTTTGAGCCCAGTGTTGTTGCCACTGTGTCAATCCATCTCATTGGAGGTCTTCTCCTATTTCACTGACTATCTAGTTTACCAGGTACGATGCTCTTCTCCTGGGACTGCTCCCTTCTGATAACATGACCAAAGAACATGAGATGAGATCTCACTCTTCTAACTTCCAAGAAGCACTTCTTCCAAGACAGATTTGTTTGTTCTTCTGGGAGTCCATGATACTTTCAAATTCCTCTTACTTACAAAGTTGAAATTTGAAAGGACAATGATTGACAATGCCAACTTCAAGAAAAAGGTTGGTTGAAAAGTCTTTTGCTCATAAAATTCTTAAAAAGTAGGGAAGTGATGTGCCCTGTAAACTTTCACTCAATCCAAAATAAAAACATTTAATAATAATAATAAAAAAAAGTAGGAAAGTGTCATGAATCTTTTTGAGAGAAGAATTGAGAAAAGTATGAGGGGAAATGTCTGCTGACATGGGAGTCCCACACAGGGATTTGAAATGTTCAGAGTGAGCCAATCACTCAAGAGGAAGAGTTGAACCTTTTGTAATGAGACGTTAGCAGGGGTTACCAGTGAAGCTATTAGAGATTTCAAGATTAAAGTGAGGCTAAAGAAAACCCAAAGCACTTCTCAAAAGCCAAATGCAGGCTTAGGGGTTGTAGGGTCAGGTAAAATTTTATGAAAAAAAGTGTCTACAGAAATCAAGAATTTATATTGCCCTTTCAGGATTCCTCAAAAGTGTTTTATACTCAAAGTGTCAGTGTGTTTTTTGTAAAGTTTCTGTTGCTTTTAGAAATATATCCAACTCTGTCTTTTAAAAATCTAAAGATCTGTACCAGCTGAACACAGAGGGGAGCAGCATGGGAAAGCAAAAAAGAGACATAAGTTTTAGAAGAATGAAAACTTGCATTATTACCCCATTCTGTCATTTCTTTAAATTTTCTAAGAGTTGCTACCTCAAAACACGGTGTTGTGAAGATTATATGAAATAAACTGTATAGTGTACCTAGCAATGATCCTAATATGGTTTATGTTCCTAAAACATTATTTTCATCCCTTATCATCCCTGCCCTCAGTTTTCTAATTTTTAAAATATAATTCCTATTTCATAGGATGGTACCCTGATGTGTTGTTGTAGGATAAGTAAGCACTGGACTGCTAACCACAAGGTCAGCAGTTCAAACCCACCAGCTGCTCCTTCAAAACCCTATAGAGGTTCACTGTGTGTTGGAACCTAATAGTTGGCACAGAACAATAATGAGTTAGAACCCAATAGATGGCACACAACAATAACTTCATAGAATTAGGATTAAATATAACAAAATTCAATTAAATATAACAAAATACAGTTTCTGTAGTCATTATTATGTTCACTGGTGTAGCGTAGCGCGGTAGAATAAAGCACTGGACTGCAAGGTCAGTTTGAACCACAAGGTCGGTGATTCAAACTCACCAGTTTCTCCTTGGAAAGCCCATACAATGTCGCTATGAGTTGGAACCAATTCCACAACACTTAACAAAGACAACAACAATACATGAAAGGAAAGGAGCTCACCGGTTTCTGTACTTTGGAGGCTCTAGATGAAGAGCTAATGTACTTGCTGCTAACTGAAAGACTGAAGGTTCAAATTCACCCAGAAGCACCTTGGAATAAAAAGCCTGGTGCTCTGCTTCTAAAAGGTCAGCCATTGAAAGTCCTATGGAGCACAGTTCTACTCAGACACACATTGAGTCAGAGTAATTCAAGGACAAGCGGTATTTTTGGTATATAATAAAATAAAGGACTTAGTCGAGTATCGAACACACCAATGAATACTGACGCCCTCTATGAATTAACCTGTTCTCACTTTTCATCCCTAAATATCCACTCAACAATTCTGTCACATTCCGGCGGCAGTGGGAAGACAAGATAGACCACCAGGATGGAGAATGTTGGGTTTTCGGTGTGAATTTCCAGCCTTTATTTATTTTACTCTAGAGAGATGAAACAATTTAAACTAATAATAACTAGAAAATCCATTTTGTTAGAAAATTCTCATTTGGTAGCTCAGAGCATGAGGAATACAATTACTAACAGAAAATAACTTGGTCTGAGCAAGCCATGTATCAAGATGACCAGTGACACACATCGGGAGCACTGATGGGAAACTTCAGAGTGTCACAGGAAGTAATGATGAAAAAGCCTCTGGTGGAAGAATGGTCAGTGTACTTTATAAGTCTCATCACTAAACTTTCATTGATGGGCGGGGGGGAAGAGAGAGAGAGAGAGAGAGAGAAATGGATTTCTCAACTAAGTGTGAATTATCTAGCATTTATAGAAAAGAACAAGTTGATTTACTATCGGATAATTAGCAGACACTATGATGTATGTGTTCTTTTAAAGATGCCAACAGTGGAGTCCTGGTGTGGTACTGCAGGTTAATGCGCTGGACTGCAAAGTCGGTTTGAACTGCAAGGTGGGTGGTTCAAGCTCACCATCCACTCCTCAGAAACCCTACACAGGGTCACTATGGGTCAGAACTGATTCAATGGCACTTAACAACAACATTGGTTTAATAAAACCTACAATACTATATGTAAATAATAAGATAAAGCCAAATTGTCTTTTCCACTACCCACTGAGTGTATCCCACCACCCATCTGTCAGTTTGTCATAATGTCGTAGTATATCTTGTGAGTTGCAGAGGTGCTGGAAGATATGCCACCAGTATTTCAGATACCAGCAGGGTGACTCATGGCGGACAGGTTTCCATGGAGTTTCCAGACTACGGCAGATTAAGGAGAAAGATTTGACAATCTACTTCAGAAAATTAGTCAGTGAAAACCTTATGGATTGTAACTGAATATTTCCCTGTGTTAGAAAATAAGCACATAGGTTGGAAGGAACTCAAGAGTGGGACTTAAACATACCACCCATCATAAAGATGGTTCAGAACTGGGCAAAACTGCATTCACTATACATAAGGTTATCATGAGTTGGAGCTAACATAGCAGCAACTTAGAACAACAAATGTGTTTACTAAAAGCAAAATAATATATTTTCCGAATTAAAACAAGGGAACTACGGCAGATACCACATGATGCATGTGGGTGTACGTCCTCTCAATGGAGTAGTAGAAGATCTTAAAAAACATTTTATAACACTCTGCGGAAGTGTGGGGAATGTGTATATATATATAGTAGTGGTGTGGCTCTCTAGGTTAATGTGCTGGACTGCAAAGTTAGTTTGAACTGCAAGGTCGGTGGTTCAAGCGCCTCAGAAATCCTCTACAAGGTTGCTGTGGGTTGGAACCAACTTGATGGCACTTAACAACAACATATATATGGGGGCTTCAAAAAGTTTGTGACAAAACTCCATTATCTTTCAATTCCATTTTCCACAAACTTGTTGAAGCACCCCCATAAGCATACATTAATGCCTGTAAAAAGCTGGAATCAGCATAAGGCAGAAGGAAAACTAAAATATTTTCCACTAATAGAGAATGAGGAGTCCCGGTGTGGTGCTGTAGGTTAATGTGTTGAGTTACAAGGTCAGTTTGAATTGCAAAATGACGTATTGCATTAGGCAAATCTGCTGCACAAGACCTTTTGAAAGTGTTGAAAAGCAAAGATGTCAGCTTGAGGAGTAAGGTGCGCCTGACCCAAGCCATGGTATTTTCAATAACTTCATATGCATGTGAAAGCTGGACAGTGAATAAGGAAGACCGTAGAAGAATTGATGCTTTTGAGTTACGATGTTGGAGGAGAATATTGCAAGTGCCATGGGCTGCCAAAAGAACCAACAGATCTGTGTTAGGAGAAGTACAGCCAGAGTGCTCGTTGGAGGCCAGGATGGCCAAACTTCGTCTCTCCTACTTCGAACATATTATTAGGAGGGACCAGTTTCTGGAGAAGGATATCATGCTTGGTAAGGTGGAGGGTCAGAGAAAAAGAGGAAGACTCCCCAGCAAGATGGATTGACCAAGTGGCAGCATCAATGGACTCAAGCATGGCAACAGTAGTGTGGTTGGTCTAGAGTCGGGCAGTGTTTCGTTCTGTTGTGCATAGGGTTGCTATGAGTCAGTACTGACTCGATGGCACCTAACAACAACAAGAATACTATCAAGATAAAAAGGAAAATCAGAAAGATTTAATAAGCATTGTTGTTGTTAAGTTCTATCCAGTTGATTCTTACTCATAGCATCCCTGTATAGGGTTTCCAAGGAGCAGCTGATGAGTTTGAACCGCGGACCTTGCAGTTAAAACCATCCTTGTGGTCCAGTGCTTATCCTACAACTCCACACTGTTCTCCTTAGTAGATATTAACACAACAGAAAGGAAGAAAATCCACCAACAAAATGAATTCAGTGCCGAAAATTACATGGAACAAAGAAACCATCAGCATCACACCAAAAAACCCCAAAAAACCAACAACAAACAAAACCACCAAAGAAGGAATTCTGTCCCGATTTGTGGTCTTAGTAGCACTGTTAGGACTAACAGGTCTTACCACAAGGTCTGTGATGGAAACTTAGCAGCCATTCTTCAGGAGAAAGATGAGGCATTCTGTTCCTGTAAAGAATTATTTACAGCCTTAGAAACCCTCTCTCTACAGGGTTGCTATGAGTCAGAACTGACCCGGTGGCAATGGGTTTGACTTGATTTCAGTTTAGCGTAGGATAGAAATCTTGGTAGAATTTCTAGCCTCTGCTCTACCCTACGGCCTTCAGACTCTTCCACGCTCACAATCACAACAACCAATTACTTAAAATAAATCTTTACGCCGTCTATTGATCTGTTTGTCTGTCTATCTATCTGTCCCACCTTAGTTCTGTTTCTCTGGTGAACCTTGACTGATAGAACTAAGATGAAGTAGAGCACTGTCCACAAGGTGGAGGCGGCCCCAGCGGATGGCCAACAGGGCGTGTGTTGTCACTCTGTGAGGCTTGCTGCTCATGTATCAAGGGAGACAGGGAAGTCGGGAACATGCTTTGTGCTGAGCAAAACGATCTACAGGAACTCAAGATGAAACATACCAAGATCTCCTGGATGTAGCTGTCCCTCCTCCACTCACTATTCACCACACTGTTTGCTCTCTAGACCCTGATTTCCTAGAGAGTAGGAGCTTTGTCTCCTGTCACTTTAATTTTGTGGTGTCTAAGAGTCCTGCGGTGGCACTGTGGGTTAACACGCTGGATTGCAAGGTTGGTTTGAACCATGAGGTCAGTGGTTCAAGCTCACCAGCCACTCTGGTTCCGACTCGATGGCACTTAACAACAACAACAAGGGTGATACCTGAAACTGGCTATTGTTGTGAAGTGCCGTTGAGCCAGTTCTGACTCATAGTGACCCTGTGTGGGGTTTCCAAGGAGCAGCTGATGGGTTTGAACCACTAACCTTGTAGTTAGTAGTCCAGCACTGATTCAGAAGTGCCAACTCAGGACTCCTGAAACATGATAGGTGTTCATTAAATGTCGGCTGGCTACCTGCATGAATGAATATTTTTTAAAATATAATTTTTTAATGTGAGTTCCATTTTGCAATGCAAAAAACACACACATAAGCGGGTGCCCGCATACTTGTGCAGACACATACATACAGAAACACCCCTGAACTATTTTGAAATGCTTTGAAATTTGGCGTCAATGAAAAGGTTTTCTAAGGGCTCTTCATTTGTAGGTTACACTTAGGAACACATCATGGTGGCCAGTCCTGGGCACTAGTAACAAGTAAATGTTAGCTGGACATTAAGGTTTTAAAGGTCAGTGTTTAGACATTTGAAAAGGTAGGGCTAAGGATAGAATCTGCCTGCTTGAGTTTTCTCCATTCCATTAAGAACAGTCTCTTTATATTCCTCCCAAAGATCTGTCCTGATCTACAGTCTCAGGGGGAATCTGAAATAACTATTATTTATCATTCAATTATTTTATATTTTAAGCTATTTGTGTATCCTTAAAAATATGAACAGCTGTCTCTTATCTGTGGCAGGGACTAAACTGTAACAACCAAGACAATGCATCTCCCAAGAGAGAATAACTTTCTTAGCCAGCCAGAAAAGAAAATACTGGCACCCTGGGGCAGGTTTTCAAGCTGCAATTCACACCCAATTTCTCAATTTTATCTGAAACTGCTAGAGAAACCCAAGGATTTACTTTATTTCCTGGATCCAAACATTCATATCCACAGTCACATGATAAGGAAGCAGAGCACAAACCACAACAGGGTTTTAATTTCCCATTAGCTAGGAATGTGAAAAAGCAGATAAATAAATTCCATTGCTGTAGGTCGGAACCGACTTCACGGCACACAACCACCACCATAGATGCATTGTAGAATAAGCACTGGACCGCTAACCACAAAGTTGGCAGTTCAATCCCACCAGCCGCTCCTTGAAAACCCCATACAGGGTGGCTATTAGTCTGAATCAACTCAATGGCCCTTAACAACAACATCAGTATTAGAAAGTGGAACAAGAGAATGAAGCCACGGGTATGAGGCGATAGAACCGGCACATGTCTGCATTGAAATCTCAGCTCTATCAGTTACATGACTTTGACATAATTTCTTAAACTCTCCAAACCTTGGTTTTCTCAGACGCAAACTAGTAATAATCAAATGCTTATGGAGTCTTGGTGTGGCACTTTTAGAATCAGCAGTGGACTAACTGTGAGGTCGGTGGTGCAAACCCACCAGTCGCTCCTTGGAAACCCTATACAGGGTCACTATGAGTCGGAAATGACCAGATGGCACTTAATAACAATAAACTTCAGGTATCGTGGTGAGGATGAAATGAGTTAATACACGAACACGGAACAGAACTGAGGAGCTATCATTATCATCCCAGTCCCTGGGTGGTGTAAAGGGTTAATGTGCCTGGTTGCAAACTTAAAGTTCTTTTAAACCCAAAGGTTAGTGGTTCAAGATCACTCAGAGGGACTTCAGAAGAAAGGTCTGGTGGCTGACTACTGAAAAATCAGCCACTGAAAATGCTACACAGTTGAGGTCTACTGCGGATCCCATGGAGTGACTAAGAATCAGAATCAACTGAAGAACAAAAGTTACTGGTTAAGCCAAATGAAAACCTAAAAGATGTCTTTAAATATCTCCAAATGCCCTAAGTGGTGGTTTACACAGGCTCAGAGTGGCTACATGGCAAGTCCTGGAGGTGATCATGTCTGGAAATGGTCAAGGCAGGGGTGGACATAAGGCCCTCGAAATCATTTGGTCTGGCCCTGCTAAGGAAACCACAGTTACAGCCATCACATTGGTGCTTATGTGTCGTGGAGTCGGTTCTGACTCATAGTGACCCAGTACAGGGTTTCCGAGGCTGTAAATCTTTATGAGAGCAGAAAGCCTCATCTTTCTCCTGCAGAAAAGCTGGTAGTTTCAAACTGCTGACCTTGCGGTTTGTAGCTGACTTGTAACCACTACGCTATATGCTGGTGGTGGTGGCTGTGTGCCGTGGAGTCGGTTCCGACTCATCGCGACCGTGTACAGGGTTTCCGAGGCTGTTAATCTTCATGGGAGCAGAAAGCCTCATCTTTATCCTGTGGAACAGCTGGTAGTTTCGAACTGCTGACCTTAAGGTTTACAGCCCGACTTGTAACTACCATGCTACCAGAGCTCCTTAGGGATGAGTTAATTAAAAGTTTGATCCAATATATAGCAGGCTAATTTGTAAGTTGATAATTTTGTATGTACCGGGAATGATGTTACAAATTTTGGCACAAAAAAGGTTCCCTACCCCTGGTTTAAGATATGGGGGAGCAGTGGAGATTTCATTCCTATGGAAGACCAAGTTGAGTGTTTCCCTCTCTACAAATAACTGAGATACTGGCTTGTGTTCTGTTTCTGGATCCTGAGGTGTGCCCCTTTACCTTGACGGTTTTGAGAAGTAAAAAAAACCCAAGAAAACTAAGTATGTCTCATAAGAAATTCTTAAGCATTAATTTTATTCTTGATAGGTATTAGAGAGTGTTGCAAAATGTGTTCCATACAAAATATTATTATTAATATTCTTAATTAAAACAAAAACAGTTGGAGCACACAGACTCAGCCAAATTAGTAAAATTACATATTAGGTAACTGGGTTGCTAAGCAATATTACACCCTCATTTTGCTTAATTGCTGTAATTAGCATCTCCCAGCAGATGCCACAATGCAACACACACACAGTACAACACACTTAAGAAGGAGGAAAGACAAAGCAACCGGTCAGATCCCTTAATTGGTGCTGGTCATCTCATATACTTTCATTCACTGGCCACCCTAATGGAGGACAGTGGGCAATCAACTCAAGGGACAAAAAAAATCACTAACAAGTATCAACTGTCGGATGGGAGGGGCTGTCTAGCAGCCACTGCCTAACCCTGTGAGGTATACCTGAATAGTTGCCTCATTTTTATCGTCTCAACTTCTTTCAGCTGGATATGGTGGTGAAAGTGTCATAGAAAAGGTCCCAGCTCTCAGAAAGTTGCTAATATAGATGTTATTGTGAAGAGTCTTGGGACTCAGTTCTGACTCATAGATACCCTGAGCTGGTTGGTTCCAATTGCTGACCTTGTGGTTATGGAGTCCAGTTCTTATCTTACAGTGCCACACCATGATTCCAGCGATAATATTGATGGATGTGGATTCTAAGCAAAGACCAGCTTAATAAGTGCACAGAATAAGTGGCAGAGGAGGTTACAGTCAATTCTTGACTACTTCATGGTATTATTCAGGTGGATTTCCAGAGATAACTTACTCTCCTCAGTGCCTTTCTCCACTACCTTTCATGGCCAGCTTTCTGTCATATTATGGCAGGAGGAGAGGTTGTATTGACACATGATCTCATTTAGTCTCTACATGACACTTGAAGAGTATTAGTATGGTTCCCATTTCTTATACCAGCAATCCAGGGTTCTATGTAGTTAACTACCTAATCAGGATCCCATAGCTAACATCCAGAATTTGAACCTAGGTCTATATGACTACAAGATCCACACTCTTTCCATGACATCAGAGGATACAGTCCACATATCAGATACACAAGTAAATGTGTACCTGAATGTTTGCACTGAGAGACGATGCTGAAGATTCCAGACTGTCCATAAATTTAATTTGTCCATGAACTGTCATTCTTTAGAGTTGGCCCAGACACACACGCTGCTGGATACTCTTACATCATGTTAGTCCAAAGCCTTGAGAAGTTTTTTTCTTTTTAAGTGAACATTCTCTTTATTATTTAGTACTCTCAGTTGCTGTGCCATCGAGTCGGTTCCGACCCATTGCGACCCTGTATAGACTTTCCAAGGTTCAAGCTAGTAAGCTTGAACCACCAACCTTGCAGTTCAAATGGCTTTACAGTCTGATGCATTAACCCACAGCGCCACACCAGGAGTTTAAAATATATTCTTTCATCTTTGGTTATCTCAAATAGTCTCTATTTCCATCTATACTCTAATTAGTTCAGCAAATAAATGCAATATGTATTATAAAAAGACCTCTAAAAAACTTCCTTATAGTGACAATTAAAATCAGACCTCTCTTATTGGAAAAATAAACCACAGGTGAATAACCTAGATTCAGTTCTAATAGCACATAGCTTTTCTATCTCATATTTTGATTTTTCTTATTCTCTCACCATTAGTCCTTGGTACAATGTTTGCACCTAACAGGAGCCTGTTAAAGGTTTCTAAACTGAACTGAGCATTTATTCCCCAAAAAGGAAGCCATCAATAAACCATCTACCTCCTGAAGGAAAAAGTTCAAGGTGCTCTGAAGGCATTGGCCAAGAATAAGGCTCTGGGAATTGGTGGAATACAAACTGAAAATCTTTCAACAATCTGAAGCAGCACTAAAGGCACTCACTCATCTATGTGAAGAATTTTGGAAGAGATCCACATTTGTGCCCATTTCAAAGAGAAGTGATCAAATGAAATGGAGAGATCATCAGACAATATCATTAATGTTACATGCAAGTAAAGTTTTGCTAAATATAATTTAAAAAACAGCTGTAACAGTATATTGATAAGAAACTGCCAGAGGTTCGAGTGGGATTCAGAAGAGGATGTGGAATGAGGGATGTCACTGCTAATATTAGATGGATCTTGGTTGAAAGCAGAGAATACCAGAAAGATGTTTATCTGTGCTTTACTGACTTGGCAAAGGCTTTTGATTGCATAACTCATGACAAGCTATGGACAACATTGTGGAGACTGGGTATTGCAGAATGTTTAAGTGTGCTCATGAGGAACCTGTATATAGACTAAGAGGCAGTGGTTCTAACAGAGCAAGGAGATACTGAACGGTTTAAAATTAGGAAAAGTGTGCATCAGGGTTGTATTTTTTTGTCATATGTTTTCAATCAGTACCCTGAGCAAAGATTATGAGAAGTTGCATTGTATGAAAAAGAACACAGCGTAGGAACTGGAGGAAGACTCATTAACAACCTTGTTTGCTGAAAGGGAAAACCTAATACGCATGTGAGAGTTAGACAATGAATAAGGAAGATGACAGAGAATTGATGCATTCAACTTATGGTGTTGGAGGAGAATATAAAAAGTGCCATGAACTGCCAAAAGAATGAACAATTCTGGGTTGGAAGAAGTACAGACAGGATGCTCCTTGGAAGTCCGGATGGCCAGACTTCATCTCTCATACTTTGGACATATCATCAGGAGAGAACAAACCCTGGAGAAGAACAAGTGGGTCAGCATAAAGAGGAAACCTACAAAGTGACTTGACACAATGTCAGCAGCAATGGGCCCAAGTGTAACAACAATTATGATGCTGGCACAATACCAGGTGGTGTTTTGTTCTGTTGTGCATTGGGTCGCTGAGTATGAGTCACTCGACAGCACCTATCAACAATAGCGTTTTTTACAAGTAGAGTTCAGAGCAAGTTTTTGGTGTGAGTTAAGGGTTTTCAGTCTTCCACCTCTATTTTCCATACTCCTATCCCTACAACGTATTGTATTAAGCATATCTGCTGCATAAGACCTTTTTAAAGTGTTGAAGGGCAAAGATGTCAGCTTGAGGACTAAGGTGCGTCTGACCCAAGCCATGGTATTTTCAATAACCTCATATGCATGCGAAAGCTGGTCAGTGAATAAGGAAGACCGTAGAAGAATTGATGCTTTTGAGTTATGGTGTTGGAGGAGAATACTGAAAGTACCATGGGCTGCCAAAAGAACCAATAGATCCATTTTGTAAGAAGTGGAGCCAGAATGCTCCTTGGAGGCCAAGATGGCCAAACTTCGTCTCTCATACTTCGGACATATTGTCAGGAGAGACCAGTCACTGGAGAAGGATATCATGTTTGGTAAGGTGGAGGGTCAGAGAAAAAGAGGAAGACCCCCAACGAGATGGATCAGCCAGGTGGCATCATTGATGCACTCAAGCGTGGCAACAATAGTAAGGTTGGCCCCAAATTGGGCAGTGTTTCATTCTGCTGTGCATAAGGTCGCTATGGGTCAGTACCGACTCGATGGCATCTAACAACAACAACAATCCCTACAAACCAACCAATCATTCTTCATCAACCCAGTCCTTCTATCTCAGGGACTTTGATTTAAGATACTATGCATCCCTGATGGAATGAAGTCTTACATGATGGTGCTGCTGCTGCTGGTGGTGGTGGTGGCAGTGGTGTGCCATGGAGTTGGGTGGAGTCTGATCCAGGTCATAGCTACCCTGCATAGGGTTTCCAAGGCTGTAAATCTTTACGGGCACAGAAAGTCTCATCTTTCTCCCATGGAACAGCTGATAGTTTTGAATTACTGACCGTGAGATTAGCAGCCCGACTTGTAACCAATACGCGCTACCAGACTCTTATATGGAAAATAAAATAAGTCAAATTATTGATCAGCCATTCACACTTGAATTTCTATGATTTTCTTTGATCCTAACATTTATTAACCACTTATTATGTCTCAGCCATAAACTTTACGTATCACTCAGTTCTATCTGAGACAGTTCTATGTGAGAGAAAAGAGACTATTGCTTTTTCATACACGTGAAGAGATCTGGATTCAAGGAAACTGACTTCTTGCCCAAGGTCATGTTTCTGGTTGTTATTGCTGTTGTTAAGTGCCATCGAGTCAATTCCAAACCATAGTAACCTTGTATAGAGTTTCCAAGGAGCAGCTGGTGAGCTTGAACCACTGACCTCAAAGTTCAAACGACTTTGCTGTCTGATGCATTAGCCCACAGCGCCACACCAAGACTCCCATGTTGCTGGTAGAAGTCTTAGTTTTCAACTCCTGATTTGGCTGATTCAGTGCTCATCTCTCCTTTGCTAAGCTCTGCCGCTCCAACCTTGAGGAACTCATGATTGGTATGAGAGAGGGCAGGAGGCCAGCATCTGCATGAGTATTGTTGTTGTTGTTAAGTGCTGTCGTGTCGGTTCCTACTCATAGTAACTCTGCATAGTGTTTCTGAAGAGCGACAGATGACCGTGACTGCCGACCTTGCAGTTCAAACTGACTTTAGAGCCCAGAGCATTAACCCACAGCACCACACCAGGACTCCAAGAAACTTTTCAATTTGACACAATGTAGAGATCCTTGGGCAGGTAAATTCTTTCATGCAACCTGAAGAAATGCCATGGACTATGTCCATTCTCCCTAAGAATGAGGAACAGCTCTTAGGCTTAGCATGCAAACCACAGGCTGGTTGCAATTTAATGTTTGACAAAGACAGCTGGTCATATCTCCCCCAAGGAAAAAGTTCCTAAAATTTCTGAGGCTTGCCTGAGGCAGCAACTACTTTTAGAACTTAGAAGCAGTTTACTTCCTTGTTGTTGTTAAGTGCCGTGGAGTCAATTCCGACCCATGTTGTTGGTGTTATGTGCCATGGAGTCGGTTCCGACTCATAGTGACCCTGTACAGGGTTTCCGAGGCTGTAAATCTTTACAGGAGCAGAAAGCCTTATCTTTCTCCTGCGAAACAGCTGGTAGTTTCGAACTGCTGACCCTGAGGTTTGCAGTCTGAGTCGTAAACACTACACTACCAGAGCTCCTTAGCGACCCTGTATAGGGTTTCCAAGGAGCAGCTGGTGAGCTTGAACCACTGACCTCACAGTTCAAACGACTTTGCAGTCTGACGCATTAGCCCACAGCGCCACACCAGGATTCCAGTTAGTTCCTTCTTGCTGTTGTTAGGTGCCATTGAGTCGACAACCCAGAGTGACCTTATGCACAGCAGAACGAAACATTGCCCAATCCTGGGTCAACCTCACTACTGTTGCCATACTTGAGTCCATCGATGCAGCACTTGGCCAATCCATCTCGTTGGGGGTCTTCCTCTTTTTCTCTGACCCTCCACCCTACCAAACATGATATCTTAGTTCCTTAGGCACCAAAAATGACTCAACATGTTTGTTTAGTGGAAATGTTGAGTGTCCTCAGGTCCCGGTGGTGACGGAGTAAAGAAATCCATATTTATCAGCTCATCTTTCATTGTCATCCTGAATACTGCCCTCAGGCCCATGGGTCAGAGAAGTGGGCTCAGAATGGTGACACATTTTATCAGCTATTTTCGAATCTTTCACCAACCACAGAGACTGGGAGTGCTGAATTTCTGGGTTAAATCTTCTCTAAAACTCACTGCCATCAAGTTAATTCCAATTCTGAGAAACCCTGTAAATCTTTACAGGAGCAGAATGCTTCATCTTTTCTCCTGTGGAGCAGCTGGTGGGTTTGAAATGCGACCTTGCAGTCAGTAATCCAGCGTTTATCCTATAGCTCCGCCAACCTCCTCTTCACTCCCAGAAATATGTGACCTTAATCCTTGCTCTCTGTAGGCCTGTCTTACTTGGCAATTATGATGACAGTGACAAGAATCAATACTCTTATTCCACATGGGTAAAGGTTTGTTGTTTTTTTTTCCCTAAAAATTAATGTTGAGCAACATTAAAGAAGCTTTGGCTAAGCAAAAACCAAGTTTTCCCAAGGACTCATAAAAAGTTGAAGGTTGAGAATACCTAAATTATAAAACAGATGCAAACTTCCCAAGTGTACTGCTATAAATACACTACGGAAGCACCGAGGCACAAGTTTGCCAGTGAGAGAGAGTACTGCCCATAAACCTCTTCACGTGGCGGTCCCCAGCAAGAATAAGACGTTGTGTAGAGGGAAGTGTAGGGGGCGGGTTTCTAGGATATACCCTTTGGTTGGTTGATGATGCATGGAGGGGATTGGAACCATGGCAATGAGATGATATACGATGGAATGAATGTAAAACTAAAGTTCTCTCATGTAAACTACCATATAATTTACAATAAAACATTAAAAAAAAAAAAAAAAGAATACGATGTTGTGAACATTTCTAGGGCTGTGGTCATAAAGCACAATCACATTTTCATCTTTCAGAAAAATAGAAATTCCATGTGTTGAGACCTAAAATGACCCTTGTAGTACTGTGGTTATTAAGCACTCCGCTGCTAACCAAGAGGTTTATGCTTTGAACCCACCAGCCACTGAGCTGAAGGAAGTAGCAGTTGGCTTCTATACAGATTTACAGCCATGGAAACCCTATGTGGGCAATTCCACTCCATCTCTATGTGTCGGGATCGACACATCAGCAAAACGAACAGGCCTGGTACCTAAACCACACACACACACACAAATAAACTATGAACTGTCAGAGGAAGTATGAACCATAAAGGTTTTTTGCCTGCAGAGCTTAATGCCATCTTGTGCTTAGGTTTAAGTATTCAGATGTCAATTTTTCTTGATTAAGAAAAACTGCATATCTGAGAGCCGAGCTGCTAGAGTTAAAAACAGAATATATTTAAAAGTAGGTTTGGGGCCACATCCTCCAGGCAGCCTTCACAAGAACATTCCTCGGTACATCCTTTAATGGTGGCCTGATTGTGATGTCGTGCCCTGAGAGCCTCAGGGTCTGTGATGACCCTATCTGCAGTAGTCTCCTCTCTGCTCTCATAGGTGCAGCATGCATATGTAATGCATGGCTGCTGCTGTCAGGCGTGTTGGTGGGAGGAGATCCTTTTGTTCTCTGTGCCTCATGAAAGGTCATCACGTGGAAGCATCATGATGTCTACGCTTTCCCTCACCAGGGTGATCTGTGTTTGTAGTTGTCTTATGTTTACTCCTGCAAAAGACAAATAAAGAGTCTCTGTGGAGTCCAGGTGTGGCACTGTGGGTTAATGCACTGGACTTTAAGGTCGGTTTGAACCTCAAGGTCGGCAGTTCTAGCTCACCAGTCACCTTTAGGAAACCCTATACAGGGTGGCTATGAGTCAGAACTGACTCAATGGCTCTTAACAACAACAATAATAATATTTATTTGAAGATATATTTTCTCCTTTGTAACTGGGAGTAACTTGATTTATAAAAATCCAAAGCTGACTTTGATCCTAGCCAGCTACTTTTGTACAGGAAAAAGACAGCCTTCAACACTCTGAAGAAAGCTTTTCCCTACTACCGAGGAGACAGTCAGTCACCAGGCACCTGCTTTGTACCAGACGTTGTGCTACATCAGGCTCCACCTATGTTACTGTTGCAGTTAGTGCCTTGGAGTTGGTCCCGACTCATAGTGGTGCTGCAAAGGGTTTGTGAGGAGCAGCTGGTGGGTTTGAACCACTAACCTTGTGGCTAGCAATCCAGTACTTATCCTACAGCACTTCACCAGGACTCTGTAACCTGTGTTGTTGTTGTTGTTATGTGCTGGTGGACTCATAATGACCCTGTACAGGCTGTAAGTCTTTACGGGAGCAGAAAGCCTCATCTTTCTCCCGCGGAGCAGCTGGTAGTTTTAAACTGCTGTCCCGGAGGTTTGCAGCCCGATTCGTAATCACTATGCTACCAGAGCTCCTCCTGTACCTATGTTAGCATACTCTAATTTTCATATTCAGCCTGCATTAGACAGCATGATCCTAATTTTCAGATGAGGAAACAGGGTCAGAGAGGAGAAATAATTGACTCATATTCATAAGCCTATAAACAGGCCTTTGATGGGACAAAACTGGGTGTGAACGCAGGTGTGTCACCAGTAAATAAAGGAGTTTTGGTGCCACAATGGTCAAGCACTTAGCTGCTAACTGAAAAGGTGATGTTCAAATTCACCCAGTCACTCATGTAAGAAAACATCTTCTCCCATAAATATTGCTGATTACGTGCTGCGGAGTCGATTCTGACTCATAGTGACCCTGTAATGGGCTTCTGAGGCTGTAACGCTTTACAAGGACAGAAAGTCTTATCTTTCTTGCACAGAACTGCTGGTAGATTTGAACTTCTGACACTGCAGTTAGCAGCCCAACATGTAACCAACTACTCTACCAGGGCTCCTCCCATAAATGTTACTGCCTAGAAAACCCTATATTGTTGTTGTTAAGTGCTGTGGAGTCGGTTCCGACTCATAGCAACCCTGTACAGGGTTTCCGAGGCTGTAAATCTTTACAGGAGCAGAAAGCCTCATCTTTCTCCCGCGGAACAGCTGGTAGTTTTGAACTGCTGACCTTGCGGTTCACAGACCGATTCGTAACCACTTGGTTTTATTCTGTCACATTGGGTCACTATCTGTCCAAATCAAATAATTCTACCAACCATATATCAGGTTGTTTTCCTTTTGTAAAAAAGTAGATGCTCTTTGACACATGTTTTTGTTGTTATTTTTTAATTTTCATTTTTTCCTAACATGACAAGTTCTAAAAGGTTTGTTAGAAAGTGCTATGATGTTGACCTGTACATTTTAGTTGGTTACAGTTTTCTGTGTGATGAAGCCGTTTTCACAAATTAGCCAATGTACATTTATAAACACAACAACAGAGAATTGGCTTAAAAATAATGGTAATAATAATAATGACTTTTCACTTACCATGTCTCAGGTCAACTATTCTAATCAGTGTCTACAAGAATCCTTGTATGGTGTTACCACATATTCCATGAGGCATTACAGCATTGGCTTGTGGTTGAAAAGCTGGGATTTCAAGTCAGGTTTTAAGTTTCCAGAACCTGTGCATAAATGCTTCACATTTATGCACCATGCAGCCATTCAAATGAAGCAGGAAAGTGTGCAAAAATAACAAGGAAAAGTGCCCAGAAGATAACACAAAGCAAAAAAACCAGGGCAGCAGCGGCACCACAGTTTAGGAGTTGCTAATGAACTAGATCCCAAACCAAACAACAACAACAAGGAAACAATTCATTGCTGTGAAGCGGATTCCTCCTCAGGGCAGCCCTGCTGGGCAAAAACTTTCACAGAAGCAAACTGTCACATCGCTCTCCTGAGGAGTGGATGGTGGGCTTGAACCACTGTCCTTTTGGTTAGCAGTCAAGCACTTAACTTGTGCAATCCAGGCGCCTATGAACCAGATCACTGGTTGGCTAACTGTTTCCTTAAAGGGCTAGGTAGCAAGTAGTTTAGCGTTTGAGGACCATCCAGTCTCTATTACAACTGCTGGAGTCTGCAGCACAGGGTGGGGACAACATAGGCAGGATGAAAGTATGTGGACGTGACTAAATTCCAATGACTTTTTATTGATGGACACAAATGTAGGAATTTCATATTATTTCCCCTATTTCAAATTATTCTTTTTAAATCTTTAAGATCATTTAAAAATGTAAAAATCATCTTTAACTCACAGTCTGTATAAAAACACATGGTGGACCATATTTGACTATGAGACTTTGTTCTTGTTGCATGCTGTTGAGTCGGTTCCAACTCGGAGTGATCCTCCTGTATAGGGTTTCTGAGAAGTAGCTAGTGGGTTTGAACTGCTGACCTTGTGGCTAGCAGCCCAGTGTTTAACCTACAGTGCCACACCAGGTCTCAGAGACATAGTTTACCAACCCTATGTGGCGCTGTGGGTTAATGTGCTGAATTGCAAAGTCGGTTTGAACCACAATGCCAGTGGTTCAAGCTCACCAGCTGCTCCTCGGAAACCCTATACAGGGTCACTATGGGTCAGAACTGACTCGACGGCACTTAACAACAACAAACCAGAGAAGACCCAAAGACAGTGATCAGTGAGGAAATAAATCATGGTACCATATGCAAAACACTCTAGGTGGTTCTAGCTTTTTGTCTTTTATTACAAATCTGATATGCAAGTGAGTCCTATTTTATCTGTGGTAAGAAACTTCCTGCATCTAGATATGTCTCTAGATAGCTCTAGATAGATCTATGTATGTATCTATCTATCTAGATCTATCTAGAGCTACCTAGAGATATATCTAGTGGTGGATACTTTCTAAAAGAATTATTTGAAATCTAAAAATCAGTCCACAATTAATTTACATGTTCACTGGACTTTGCATTAAATCAAGCTTATGTTCAAGCAGGAGAGTTATCTGTAAGCTCATGATTTCTTACCACCTTCCTGAATGCAGTACCAAAACTTAAACTATTCTCTTGTATTAAGTTGAGGAGAAATGAAAATAGGCAGAACTATTTGGAGGAAGCTGATTATTGCAAGCAAGACTTTGTATAATAATTGTTGTTGTTAGTTACCATAGAGTTGGCTCCAACTCTTGGGAATCCCATGTGTAAGAGAATGAAATGATGCCTTGGCCTGCTGTCATCTTCCCAATCATTGCTATCTCTGAGTCTGTCATTGTGGCCACTGTGTATTTTGAGTGCCTTCCGACCTAAGGGACTCAATTCAGTGTTTTGTGCTGCTGTGCATAAGGTCACTATTAGTTGGTTAATGACTCGATGGTACCTAACAACAACAACAGCAACAACATTGAACATTATACTTTTGACTAATTTTCAGAAGTAGATTACCAGGTCTTTCTTCCTAGTTTGTCTTGGTCTTCAAGCTCTACTGAAACCTGTCCACTATGGGTGACTCTTGTTGGCATTTGAAGTACTGGGGGCAGACTTGCCTGCATCATAGCAACATACAAGCTGACACTGAATGACAAACGGACAGACAGGTGGTGGGTGCAAATTAGTGATGATTTATTTAAGGGTGGGGAGCCCAGTGGCTCTGTAGGATAAGCACTGGACTATGAGCCACAAGATTAATAGCTTGAGCCCACCAGCCACTCCGCCAGAGAAAGATGAGACTTTCTGTTCCCAAAAAGATTTACAGACCCGGAAATCCTATACAGGGCCACTATGAGTGGGAACCAACTCATGGCACTTAGCAACAACAACAATTTAATTGTTATTGTTCTTACGTGCCGTTGAGTGGAGTGGTTCCAATTCTTAGCAACCCCAAGAGAATCAGGAAGCAGCTGACTGTTGCAGCCACTCTGTCAATCAGTCTCGCTGAGGGTCCCCTTTTTGCTGATCCTGTATTTTACCATGCATGACGTCCCTCTCCAGAGACTGGTCCCTCCTGATAACATGTACAAAGTACATGAGACCAAGTCTCGCCATGCTCACTTCTACGGAACTTTCTGGCTGTACTGGAATAACATCAATATTGAAGGATATGCTAGTTTTGACCATTTCCAAGAGAGGAATCCAAGATTAATAATGGATCCTCACCTACAGTTTCCAGAAGGAGCTCAGACCTACCAATACCTCGATTTTGGCCCATTGGGACCAAGCCAGACTATGGCCTCCAGAAACATCAGATAATACTGTTGTTTGTTTGTTTTAAGGCTCTAAATATGTAGTAATTTGTTACAGCAGCCATAGAAAACTAATAAAAGAGGAAAGCAAAGCCAAGAATAAGAGAGTGGAAGCTTCCTGCTCATGGAGCTCTTTAAAGTGACTCAGCATTTGTCATCACAGTTGGAGGCAAAACAATACTTGTTAAGAACCAGAGCAAGAAAGAACTGTTTGAACAGTTTCCTAAAGCCAGAAGTTCTCACACTTGTATCCTGCATCACAAACATCTCAAGGGTTTTCTGAATCACAGAGAGGGTGAGCCCCACACCTAGAAGTTCTGACTCAGTTAATAGTTAGGTGCTGTTGAGTCAGTTATGACCAACAGCGACCCTACACAAAACAGAAGAAGACACTGTCTGGACCTGTGCCAACTTCACAGTCTTTGTTAGTTCTGCGGCACTCACCAATCCATCTTGCTGGGGGTCTTCCTCTTTTTCTCTGACCGTCCACTTTACTAAGCATGATGTTCTTCTTCAGGGACTGGTCCCTCCTCATAATATGAACAAACTATGAAAGAAGTCTCACAATTCTGGGTCTTCTAGCAGTCCATGGCACTTTTAATACTCTTTTTTAACACCATAACTCAAAGGCATCAATTCCTTTACTGTCTTGATTATTCACTGTCCAACTTTCACATGCACATGACGCTTTACCATGGCTTGGGTCAGGTGCACTTTAGTCCTAAAACTGACATCTTTGTTCTTGTACACTTTAAAGAGGTCTTATGCAGCATATTTACCCAATGCAATACATCATTTGATTTCTTGACAGGTGCTTCCATGAGTGTTGATAATGGCTCCAAGAAAAATGAAGTCTTTGACAACTCCATTTTTTCCTATTATCATGATATTATTTATTGGTCCATTGATGATGATTGTTGTTTTCTTTACACTGAGGTGCAACTATAATGAAGACTGTGGTCTTTGATCTTCATCAGTAAGTATTTTAAGTCTTGTCACTTTCATCAAGCAAGGTTGCATCACCTCCATATCGCAGGTTATTACTGAGTCTTCCTTCAATCCTTCTTTTTCACATAAAGTCTTCTTCACGTACTACAGCTTCTAATATTGTTGGGAGCAACTAAACCGAAGGTGTCAGACTTGGGGGCAGTTTAACCAAAGGACTGCAACCAAACAGTTGTGGTCCAGATAATCGGTCTGCTCCCAGGTCAGGCTGCCCCCCGAGGAACTTGCAAAGCCTGCTTCAGAGAACAAGGAATTTGCAAAGTCTTTTCTTGTATGCAGCCATGGCCTTCAGTTTAGTCTGCAAAAACATCCAGCTGCCCTATTTCTGTCTCTTTAGCAACCACAAGTTACATTATTCTGATAAAGTCCCGTGTACTGCTTGCATCAACAACACCAGATGTTTTTTGTATTATTTTCCCAACCCCAGCACTTTCCTTTGATATATGTATATAACAAACTCTCGGTACTAGGTCTGAGTCACAGGATCTCCATCTGAATGCTGTGTCCCACCTGGTCCCAACTTACTATTTTCATTTTGTGTCTTGTGTCTTCCTTTTAATTTCTAATCTCCCGTTGCCCCTACTTGGGTTTAATATATCAACGTGGGTCGCGGAGTAGAGCCAGTTGTCAGACACGACATAATATTATGTGCTCATTATACAGACTGCGTAAGTATGCTGAAAGAATATAACCATGGTACACACATTTTCTGATTTTCCACCAGTTAGGAGCTCTGATGTGATTGTTGTTGTTGTTATGTGCCGTGGAGTCGGTTCCGACTCATAGCGACCCTGTACAGGGTTTCTGAGGCTGTAAATCTTTACAGGAGCAGAAAGCCTCATCTTTCTCCCGCAGAACAGCTGGTAGTTTCGAACTACTGACCTTGTAGTTCACAGTCCAATTCGCTACGCTACCAGAGCTCCTGTCAATTAATTAATTGGACTGCAAAGCTGGTGTGAACCACAAGTTCAGCGGTTCAAGCTTACCAGTTCCTCCTCAGAAACCCTATACAGGGTCGTATATTGGACATTTTGGTCTATTTCAGCTCAATGATGCATAGGATATTGATCTTAATGTGTTCAGTTCCATTTTTGACAACTTGCAAGTTTTCAAGTTTCATACTTCATACATTTCATGTTCTGATTATTAATGGATGTTTACAATGTTTCTCCTCATTTTGAGTTGTGCTCCTTCAGCCCATGAAGGTCCTGAAAGCTTTGCTTCATTTGCATCATCACAGTCAGTCAACTCTTCTTTGAGGAGACAGATCTTCCCTAGTTGTATTTTGAGTTCCTTTCAACCTTAGGGGCCCACCTTCTGCCACTATATCTCACAATATACTGGTATTTGTCATGTTTCAATATTCAATATTCTGGTGCTGACAGAGTTCCACTGCTAATCATAAGATTTTTAGGGACTAAACATTCAGAAGTGTCTTTCTTTCCTCCTTCTTAGTCTGTCTTTGTCTGGAAGCTCAGCTGAAACTTGTCCTCCCTGGGTGACCCTGCTGGTATTTAAAACACTGTCGGCATAGCTTCCAGCATCACAGCAAGACAAACTGACAGATGAGTGGTGGCATTTGGGGGCGGGGCCCAAGGATGTGCATTTCTAATAAACTCCCATGTGGTAGTGGTGATGTAACTAACCTGGGAACCACACCTTGAGAAGCACCATTCTACACCATGAGTAGAAGAACATCTAGTTCTCTGATCATTTCTATTTCATCTTCACTGTGTCGGGTGATCTGCGGCAACACTTTCCCATGGGACAGACACAGAAGTGTGCCGATGGACAACAGCCCAATAGCAATTAGCTTTAAGTTATTGACTGCTCTCTTACAATTAGTCCTGGAAATTGTGGTGGCCAATAGAAACTGCTCATTGGTAACCAACCCCGCCCCCTTAAGTGGCACCCAGGACACACACCATCCCTATCATCCCCTAGATAGATCTTTGAATAGCAGTAGCTACTTAACACATGACTATGTTGTCAGAAAAGCTAAAGACAGATTTACATGCTACGTTCAGCAGATTTTAAAAGCCACTAAAGCACAAGGAAATAAGAGCATGTTCTCGGAAAGCTGTAGAGAGCAGTGGTTGAGCAGGTGGATTCAGGAGGCTGGAATCAGAATCTTAGCGTCTAACTTCCTAGCTCTACCAGGAGGCTGTGAATGCCTCACTTAGTCTTTCGGTTCCTCAGATCATCTCAGCTTGTTTTTGGTGTTAAGTGCCAACGAGCCAGCTCCTATTCATAGTGACCCTGTTATAGGGTTTCCAAGGAACAACCGGTGGGTTTGAACGGCTGACTTATTAACCAACCCAGTTGCTGCTGAGTTCAGTTCATAGGGATTCCGTGTGTGCCAGAGTGCCACTGTCTGGCTGCATCGGGTTTTCAAAAGCTATTGTTCCAAAGAGATTGTCAGTCCTTTCTTTTCCAGGTGGACTCTACCTTCAAGCTTTTAATTAGCAGCGGAGTGCAGGAACCAGCTGTACCACCCAGGAACGTTTGTAAATGAGGTAAATAAAACCTACATCTCATAGGATTATGACAATTAAATGTAGCAATCTCATATTCTACACATGCCTAATTTTTATTAAAAGCACAAACTTCTGTCCTTCTGTTCTGGCCTACTAAGCTGAATTCTCTAGAGCAGGGTCCTAAGAACATGAGTCTTTAATAAGGAGCTAGATGATTCTTAAATTGGGCAAGATTTGCAAACCCTGATGGGATCCATATAGTGTAAGCCGTCTCACCCTGTGCTAAGTGGTCAGTGGAAGGTTTATTGGTTTATTACCATCTTGGTCTAATGTACAGTTGGTATTACCAGGGCCTTCTTGATAATGTTAGCAGGAGGATTTATTAATAGATACCTGGTAGTAAAAGTTTGAAAGACATGATTTTTTATATCCATAACTAAAATCTAATCTAGCTGTACATTTAAGATTTGTGCTGTGTATCAGTTACGGTGCTGGTGAAGACGACTGAATCAAATGACAAAAGAACGAACTCTCTTGGGAGAAGTACAGCCAATGTACTCCTTCGAAGTGAGAATGGTAAGGTTTCGTCTCTTGTATTTTGGAAATAAACAAAGAAAATAGTGCAATTTGACAGGTGACTCACCCAGATCCTTATCGATAAAACAACACAATGAGTGTATGGCATGCATGGGGAAGAATGGAAAGATGCCTTGGGTGAACGTTAACACATGGCTAGGGCACAGCCCAAGAAGCACTAGCTGACTTCTGAAAAGGAAGATTTGGGATTCCCTCTGACCTCTCAGAAGAGCATAGGCTCCATCCTGCTGCCACTTAAGGACAGAAGAGTTTCAATCCTCAACAGGCAAACCCTGCCTCCCACAGCAATTCCTTCAGAAGCCCAGTCCGGGGAGCCACCAAAGGACTATATTCTCCTCGCCTCCTTACACCTGGCTGGTTGTTTGCTTTCCAAAAAGTCTCTGATTAGTTGCATCCACAGTGTCACTAGGGAAGCTGACCGTGACAAGTGCAAGCAAACCACGGTGGTTGGTGGTGCCCAAGTCAAGATGAATATTGAGATTTTTCTTCAAGCTCAGTAATTTTTTTCTTTGATTCAGTTCTACTTCTTTGCCCTTTCAATGTACTATCTATTTCTGAAAATCTTAGTAATCATTTTTTTTTGGCTTTCTAATTGCTGTTTTTGTATGGTTTTCAAATGTTCATTTCTTTGGCTAGTTTGTTCTTATAATGCTTTCCTGAATTGTTCTGAAGTGTTTTTTGTGTTCTCCTTGCTTTCCTTTCTCTCAATCCATTGAAGTTACCTAAATTTCACTTTTCAAAATTCCTTATTGAATAGTTCTGATACCATCTTTGGTATTATATTTTTTGACTTGTAATTTGGTCACTTTTTGAGGCACGCTGTCTTGTTTCTTCATGTAAACTGAAATTGTCAGTTTTTCCTTGACATTGTGGTTTTCTTGAATTTATATTTGATAACTGTATGTTATTGTCTTCCCAGGCACTCACCAAAAGTCTCCTAGTGGATGTGACAAAGACTGGAAGTATGAACGCAGTTTCCTGTTTGCTGTTTGTGTAGCATAATTTAGTGTGGGTTCATGCACCTCTAGAAGCAGGGGTGGTACCCCTGGTACCCAGCCCTAGGCAGGGCCAAGACTGCACAGGAGGTGATGCTGTGACTGCTGGATTGGCTAAGCCAGGGACTGGACATGTCTGCATCAACCAGGAGGGCATGGAACAAGGGAGAACCAAACACCCCTTGCCACCAACCTCCATCCTCATCCTGTGTCTGAAGGCTGCCGGATCACCAGCTGCTCACAATAGCTCACGATGGCTGTGCTGCTCCTCACCAGCTGACAGCTAGCCCAGTTTTCTCCTCTCCTGATTCTCCTGTTCAGCTTCCTCTTCCAGTCAGCACTCAGTTCTTTCCTTTGACAAGCATTCAGGGTTCCAGGATGACCATCTGTATCTTTTTGACTTGGTCTTGTATGGCTTTGTTGTAAAGGGTCTGCTCAGTGTGTCTGCCTACTCCACCATGCCATCTGGGGCTTTGCTTTGGAGGGCTCACACTTGTGACTTTCTTCAGCAGACAGCTCCAAGCTGTTAGCCACTGGAACTAGTGAGCCGGCATGCCTGCCTGTGAGTTGGCGTCCCTCTACGCATCCTTAGCTTGGGACCCACTGCTGTGGGAGAGTCAGCCCAGTAACCTGCTGAGCCGGCAGGAGTGCTGAGGTAGTGATTCACATTCCAGGTCAGTGCTGGCCAACAAAACTGTCTGCAGTGGGGATTCTTCTCCTTCTGCTCTGTCCAGCCTGGTAACCGTGACTGCTGAACACTTCAAATGTGACTGAAGCAACTGAGGAATGGAAATCTTCATTTTTATATTTTAAATGTTTATTTTAAATTAACTTAAACAGCCACATGGGGCTAGTAGTTACCATATTTGGACAGTACAGCTCTCAAACTTCCTGTAAGATCAGGCTGAAGCCAAGTCTTTGCCTAAAACTATACCTTTCCTTGATTTTTTCTTTTCCCTATTCTTCCTTTACTCCCTTCTAAGGTTCTCCTAGGATCCTTTGTTTAAAAAGTCATTTCCAGACATGCACCACCTCTTTCCGTACTTTGTTTCTCCTAGATTGCTTCTGGAATTCAGGTGCTATCTTAAAATTTCTTTTATTCTATTGATTGCTGAGTTCCATTAAGTGCAGAGAATTCTCTAACTGAGGGCTGAAATGACCTGGCAGGAATGGAAGAAGATTCAAACTTCAGTTGGATGGTGGGACCAGATGACCACTGCAGTCCATTCTAGTCCTACAAGGAGTTGTTCTAAACTCCCTCCTGAGTTTATCCCACATCACTCAATAATTCATTCAACAGACACTTTGGGACTTGCTATTGCCAGTAGCTATGGAGTCACTACTTGTCTGTCAGTTTACCATACTGTGGTGGCTTGCATTTTGCTGTGATGTTAGAAGCTATGTCGCTAGCGTTTCAAATACTAACAGGGTCACATGTGGTGGACAGGGGTCAGGAGAGCTCCCAGACAAAGACAGACTAGTGGTCAACATCTTAGGGATTAGTCACTGAAAACCGTACGAATTACAATGGAACATTGTCCAATAGCACCAGAAGATGAACTGCTTCAATAAGAAAGTGCTCAAAAATGATTGGGCAAGAGATGTCTCCTCAAAATAGAGTCAACCTTAATGATGTAGATGAGGCAAAGCTTTCAGGGCCTTTATATGCTGATGGAACACGACTCACAATGATAACAACAGTTGCACTCATCCATTAATAATTGGAATATGGAGTAGTACTATGTGTGAATCTAGGAATACTGGAAGTCATCAAAAATGAAATGAAGTGCATAAAGATCGTATCTTGGGTGTTAGTGAGCTGAAATAAACCTGTATCAGAAAGTTAAAATCAGACAATTATGATTTACTATGCCAGGAATTCAAGAGGAATGGCATCATATTAATCGTCAAACAGATTCAAGAGGAATGGTGTCAGATTATCATCAAAAAGAACATTTCAACATCTATTTTAGAGTACAATGCTGTAGGATAACATCCATACACCTATGAGGAAGACCAATTAATACAACTATTATTCAAATTTACGTACCAAGTATCAAAGCCAATGATGAAGAAATTGAAGAATTCTACCAAAGTTTTTGGTCTGAAATTGATCAAGCATGTAATCAAGATGCAGTGATAACTGCTGGTGATTGGAATGAGAAAGCTGCAAACAAAGAAAAGGATCAATAGTTGGAAACTATGGCATTGGTGATAGAAATGAAGCTGAAGATTGCATGGTAGAATTTTATAAGCTCATGACTCATTCATTGGTGTGGCTCTGTTGGATAAAGCACTGGACTGCCAGGCCAGTTTGAACCACAAGGTTGGTGGTTCAAACTCAACAGCTGCTCGTTGGAAACCCTATACAGGGTCACTATGAGTTGGAACTGATTTGATGGCACTTAGCACTAACAACAACAATACAGTTTTACAGCAACATAAAAGCGGACTATACACATGAATCTTGCTAGATTGAATATACAGGAATCAAACTGACTATATCTTTGGGAAGACATGATAGAGAACATCTCAATAGCATCAGCCAAAACAAGGCCAGGGGCCAACCGCGGAACAGATCACCAAGTGCACAACTAAAATAGAAGAAAAATTTAAAACAAGTCCATGAGTGTCAAAATATAACTTTTCAAGTTGGCTCCAACTCTTAGCAACCCTATCTAGGATTTCTGAGGAGCAGCTGGTGGGTTTGAACCACTGACCTTATGGTTAGCAGCTCAGTGCTTATCCTACAGTGCCACAAAAGGACTCCAATCTTAAGTATATCTTACCTGAGTTTAGAGACCATCTCAAGAACAGATTTGTTGTACTGAACACCAATGACCTAAGAGCCAAGGAGCTGTGGGATGACAACACAAGAACATCACACATAGAGAATGCAAAAGATCATTTAAAAGACAGGAAAAAAAGGAAGGACAAAAGTGAATGTCAGAAGAGACACTGAAACTTTCTCTTGAACAAACAAGTATCACGGACTGCCAGAAGAACAAACCAAATCTATCTTGAAAAGAAGTACAGCCAGAGTGTGTCTTAGAAATGAGGGTGCCAACCCTTCACCTCATGTGCTTTGGAAGGACCAGAATGACATCCTTCTGGGTAAAATAGAGGGTCAGCAAAAAAGAGGAAAACCCTCAATGAGATGAACTGATACAGTGGCTGCAGCAATGGTCCCAAACAACAACTGTGAGGATGTTATGGGATCAGGTAGCGTCTTGTTCTCTTGTACTGATGAGTCACTAATGAGTTGGAATTGAATTGATATCACCCAACAACAACAATATTCTAGGGAGGAATAACGTTTTGCCCATTAGCACAAAAGTCATCAACTTCTTGAATCAAGCATCAGGTCTGATTTGTTCTTATGCTCAGCAAATAGCCCTTTGAAGAAGACAAGTACAGATATGTATTGTTTTGCTTCCCTTCAGGCAACATTCAAGTGCACAGACATTTATGGTTCCTTAAGTTATAATTGCTGTTGTTAAGTGCTGCCAAGTTGGTTCCGACCCACAGTGACCCTGTATAGGGTTTTGAAGGAGCGGCTGGTGAGCTTGAACCACCAACCTTGTGGCGCAAACCAACCTTGCAGCCGAGTGCTTGTCCTACAGCGCTTATCCTACAGAGTTTGGAAATCCTGATGAGAGAACTGGACGTAAGGTATATACTTTGCTAAGTATGAAGACCTGGAGATCTGTTCTGTTCCTCACTAGCTGTCCTGTCCTGTGACTGCTCTGTCACTGGGAAGGCAGAGAAAGGGGGTCCTGTTGACCCATGTATGGCTACCTGTCTTAGTGAGGTGCCTCCTGCAGGGATGGCACAAACACTGTCAGAGCCTCTGAATGGGATGCCCCACTGAAGCTGCTGCCCACTCTGCCGGGGCATCCTGATCACATGACAGCCTCAGCTCCTCCTAGAGTGCTGGCCACTGATCTTAGCTCAGGAGAAGGAGCAGGAACAGTGGCCGACTGGATAGCATGGTGGGTGGGTGGGTGGGGGCTAGGTAAAGCTCTCAGAAGCCAAGTGGTGACCACACAGGGGCCACACACATTGGTAGAGCCCAAGTTTTCATGCAGTTCCTTGGTTCATTGGTCCCTGGAGCCTATCAGTGACCAGCCTGCACACTTCTCTCCTGCATAGAACATGGTGTTTGCACAGTGACAAAATCCCATAACAAATGTCAGGTAGGTGTTAAGCAACACCTACCTGAATATAATACATTATATTATGTTAAGCAACACCTACCTGAATATAATACATTAAGGCAGTTTTTCACATGAAAGTTCTAACACCCAAACAGACATCAGTAGTCCCTGTGCCATTATACAACTAAAGAAGAATCTACTGGATTTCTCAGGTAGAACAAGGCTTCAATGCACTAGTGAAACATTCTCATGTGACATTCTTTGACCCAAGAAATGAATCCCCTTCCTTCATGAATGCATACACATACGCTTGCTTCATCTCAAAGGGGGGGACATGATGATCCAGGAAAATGTCTGTTGTTGTTAAGTGTTGTTGAGTTGGTCCTGACTCATAGCAACCCTGTAGAGGGTTTCCAAGGAGCAGATGGTAGGTTTGAACTGCCAACCTTGTGGTTGGTGGTACAGTGCTGATTCTACAGCACCACATCAGGAGTGCAGAACAGTGGTTAGATAGGGCTAATCCCAGAAATCCCATTGTTTCTTCATGACTGTGAGCATTTTGTGTGTTATCTCATGTTATTACTAAGTGCCATTGAGTCAGTTCAAACTCAGTGACCCAGTGAGGCCAAACATGATATAATTAATAATTAACCTATCGGACTAAAAAATCGTGGCTGTATTTTTGAGGACGGGAGCATTAGTGGTTTGGGGAGAAAGGCCGCCTTCCATATGAGAGACCCGGGTTCAATGATCAGCCAGTGTACCTCATAGGCACCAACTATTAGGTTGTGGATGCTTGGGTGTTGCCAGGATGCTGAACAGACTTTAGCAACACTCCCAGACTATGACAGGCTCAGCAGATAGACCTGGTGATCTACTGAGTGTCAGTCAATGAAAACCCTATGGTCCGATCTGAACCTGATCACAGGGCTGGGGCAGATTGGGCTATGTCTCATTTTGTTGTGCACGGAATCACCGTAAGTCACAGGCCAACTTGACGCGCTAAGAACAACAACCTACTTGAGGAGCTCTCAGCTCCTGACACAACAGGAAGCAATCATATAATGCATCGAAATAACGGCAGTTGCTTTACATAGCACTGAACGTCAAACAAGTCAGCTCCAACCCAAGGCCATTGCTACCTGGTGGCTAGAAGAGGGTATGTGTGAATTGGGCTGAACCAGGCCTCTTTCCTCCGGGGCATGTTGTCATAGATTAAAAGGTCCTTCTCAGTCAGCACAACCAAGGCTGGCTTCCACTGCTTGTCATTCTCCCCTGGCACCTGGAACAGAAAATAGGAACTGTCAAACAGTCGTCTGAGAAAAGGGTGGCTGGAAAGGAGAAGTTGGCATCCCCCAATCATAAAACCCAACAGTATGAGTGTCTTGGATTCAGCTTGCAAGATCAAAATGGGCAGAAGCAAACCATGGTCACATGATACCAGATCCTGAAAATATCTGTCTCCAGAGCCCTGATACATGTCACCGGAGTAGTCAGGAAGCAGCCTGGCTGCCAAAGAGCTGTCACTGTCTCTCACCTGCCAGTCTGTGCTGAAATCTTTATTTCCTAGTGGGAGGCAAATGTGTGGCGGAATAAGCACTCCCAGCTGGTTCTCTGGTAGTGTGCATTTTTTAAAAAATGAAAAGGTAATCTTTGAAAGCTTTGGAATAAATATCCAAAGGCTCTGGAAAACGTACTACTGAGGCAAGTGTCTATCTGAGCAGGTGTGAGCCATCATCATAACTTCCCCTAGTTTCTCGCACATTTTTAGGTTGGTTCTGTGATTCAGGTACTACCTTGAACTTTCTCTGGTTCTACTGAATGTCCATATAATCTGAGAAGCTGGATTATATGAAGAAGAACATGGCATTCGGAT
>NW_006408519.1:26316423-26360845 GCF_000296735.1 Chrysochloris asiatica
TTGAATGTTGAATTTCTTTCACTGTTGATGATTCTCTAACTCAGGGCTGATATAATCTGGCAGAAATGAAAGAAGATTCAACTTTTAGTGGGATGCTTGGAACAGGTGATCAGTATACTTCATTGGAGCTCACACTTTACTTCATGAGCTTTCTCTCTGACCAGTGTTGATCCTTCCCAAACTCACTAAAGATTGTTTCCATATATTTGAACCTGGTGCAAATTTTTATGTAGTTTGGGGGGAAAAAAATCAATACTCTAATGTTGGTATTCAAAGCATGGACTATGTTCCATAAGCATCCTTATCCTGGGAGTTTGCTAAAAATGAAGAATATTAAGTCCATCCAATTGCATTTTAACAAGATCTTCTAAGTGAGTGATTCACACAAGGGCACTTCATAAAGTTTGTGGAAAAATTCCATTGTCTCTTAATTTCGTTTTTCCATGAACTTTTTGAAGTCCCTTCATATGCCCATTATATATTAGGAAACGCTGCTCTAGGTGAAGTTAAGATCGTGTTTGATGTTGTTGGTGTTGTTGTTAAGAGCCTTAAAGTTGGTTCTGACTCACAGTGACCCTGTATAGGGATTCTGAAGAGCATCTGGTGAGTCTGAATTGCCAACCTTATGGTTTGCAGTCCAGTGCTTATACTGACAAGCAATTCAGTGACAATTCAACTTTCTCATAACAAGCCACCATCCAAAACCTTTTCCAAAATACACATATAGTAAACTAGACAACAAGCTAAAGAGATGATAAAGTTAATTTCTTCTATCTATATCTTATGATCACCTTTTCTAAGTGATCATAAGACTAGAGAAAGAAGAAAGTATATTGAGTGGAAGCAGATGGGAATGGGTTGTACCTTAAGTTAACATTCATGACCAATATATTAGGAATGCGTGATCTTCAATCAGATAATGTGCTGAATAATTGTTGAATTTTGTAGGTTATGTAAGCCATGACATTTTCAAATGTCTCATATGCAGGTGAAAGTTGGGTAATGAATATGGAAGAATCAATTAATTTGAATTATGGTGTTGATGAAGAATATTGAAAGTACCATGGACTGCCAGAAGAAAAACCAAATCTGTCTTAGAAGAAGAACAGCCAGAATGTTCCTTAGAGGCTAGGATGACGAGACTTTGTTTCTCATACTTTGGACATATTATCAAGAAGAGATAGTCTCTGGAGAGGGACATCATGCTTGGAAAAGTGGTTGTTGTTATTGTTAGGTGCCATTGAGTCAGTACCGAACAAAACACTGCCTGATCCTGCACCAAACCTCACAATTGTTGCCATGTTTCAACCTGTTGCTGCTGCCATTGTGCCAATCCATCTTGTTGAGGGACTTCCTCTTTCTCCGACCCTCCACATTATCAAATGAGATATTCTTCTGTAGGGATTGGCCCCTTTTGATAACATGTCCAAAGTATGAGAGATGACATTTGGCCATCTTGGCTTGCAAGGAGCATTCTGGCTGCACTTATTTTAACACAGATTGGTTTGTTCTTTTGGCAGTCCATGGTACTTTGAATATTCTCCTCCAACACCATAACTCAAATGCATCAATTCTTCCTTACTCACTGTCCAACTTCCATATACAAATGAGGTTATTGAAAATACCAGGGCTTGCATCAGAAGTTCTTTAGTCCTCAAATTGACATCTTTGCTCTTGATCACTTTAAAGAGGTCCTGTGCAGTAGACTTGCCTAATGCGATACATCATTTGATTTCTTGACTGCTGCTTCCATGAGTGTTGTTGACTAATATGAGCAAAATGAAATCTTTTCACAACTTCAATCTTTTCTACATTTATATGGATGTTGTTTACTGGTTCAGTAATGAGGATTTCTGTTTTCTTTACTTTGAGATACAACCCATATCAAAGGCTGTGCTCTTTGATCTTCATCAGTAATTATTTTAAGTCCTCTTCACTTTCAGCAAGCAAGGTTGTATCATCTGCATATCGCAGGTTCTTAATGAGTGTTCCTCCAATCCTGATGCCATGTTTTTCTTCATAGAACCCAACCTATCAGATTATTTGCTCAGCATACAGATTGAATAAGTATGGTGAAAGAATACAATCCTGGTGCAGACTTTTCCTAATTTTAAACCACTCAGTGTTTCCTTGTTCTGTTCGAAAAACTTCATCTTCATTTATGTACAGGTTCCTCATGCACACAATTAATTGTTCCAAAATATCCATTCTCCTAAATGTTGTCCATAGTTTGTCATGATCCACAAAATCGAAAGCCTTTGCATAGCACAGGTAAACATCTTTCTGGTATTCTCTGCTTTCAACCAAGATCCATATGATGTCAGCAATGATATATATCCCTCATTCCATGTCCTCTTCTGGCAAAGTGGAGGGTCAGCAAAAAAAGAGGAAGACCCCCAACAATGGGCTCAAATATAACAATAGTTGTGAGGCTGATGCAGCTCCGGGCAGTGTTTCATTTTGTTGTGCCTGTTACGTAGCACTAACTGCATTATGCTACAATGAGGAATAAACAAGACCATGCGGATAATGTGCTTTGTAAGGTACCTGGCAGATGGTAAAGCCTTCAGGAAAACTTAAGGTAGAAAACCTGATTTTAAAAGACCAGCTGATTTTAAAAGGTGTCAAAATAATCTTTGGAAAACGGCAACAGTGCAACAAAACACTGACTTTCCTGTAGGGATTTTGTTGTTGTTTTCAGTGCCATTGAGTTGGTTCTGATTCTTAGTGACCGTCTCTATGTAAGGTTTCTGAGGAGTGGCTGATGGGTTTGAACCACCGTCCTTGTGGTTAGCGGTTCAGTGTTCATTCTGCAACACCACACCATGACCCTTTTGTGGGGGGAAAGGGGCTTAATTGTAAAAAGATAAATCACCTTTGCAAATTCAATGCTTTTCATAGATACAATGGAATGACACCAGTTACAGGAATCACGTGCAACCACCACTGATATTCTTTAGGAAAAAGCTTAAAGTAAGCCAAGAATATTATTGGTACTGACAATTCCAATACCTTTTCCTTCCCTTCTCTTGAATACTCTCCAAGAAAGAACATATTGCAGAATGATGACCCTTATTTTTTGATGTTTCCCTCTAACAATTTCAAATCAAAACCACCCTGTTTAAAAGGAAGACGCCCACTACAAAACTATTTAGACTAGAAGGTGAATGACTGCCTGGCCTTCCTTTATGCATTTAGAAGAAACACTTAGCTTTATCCTATTACTTTTATAAGAAGATTTTTCTCCAATAGCAGCTTCAAGAGATTAGATGGATTGTTACAAAAATCAATGTCACACAACTCACAAGGTGAATAAGCTGTGGTCTCAAGGCATAAAGTGTTTGGGGGTGGGAGGTTGGAACACTTTTTTTTTTCCAGCCTCTCCATTAAACTTAGTAAATTACTTTTCCAGCTCATTAAATAGAACTGAGAGAGCTACAAATGATCCTCCCAAAGTGATTCTCTTACTAACCTAGTCATTTCTGAGCCATTAACTTTGACTGGAACCAGTCATTTCAATGTGAACATGACTGACAATGATTCTTCAAAAATAATATTCAGTTTGCAAAATAAACCTCAATAATAAATAGTAACAGTAAAATGCAGAACTCTCTACTGGGGTGGGGGGGTTCATAAAATCATACACATGTCAAGAGGCATATGTTGGTCTGAGCAATTCCAAAGCCCTATAATATTCTGCAATTTATTAGAGGCCAGAGTAGGATGGATATATTAACTCTGTTGTAAGACCACTTCATGAGGGCTTTTCCCACCATTCCTGTGTGCAGAGCTGCTATTTTCTTACTGTGAGGATGCTCGAGGGTGGAAGTGTCCATGAGGACTATGGACTGTTGTTCCAAGGAGACAAAATTCATGTGAAAGAGCAGGGTTTTAAAATTGTATCTTGTGTCATGGAAGCCTCACATTGCAAATCCTTCTCAACTGTAAAAAGAACAATCTTCTCAATGCTCAAGTGTATGTGTTATTGTTCAGGTGACAACTTCTATCACAAACCCCAGTTTCCTGGAACTTAAAGATATCCTAGTATTGATGCAATGGTTCTGGAGATGTGTTTACATTTTCCTCAAATGTGATATTTGAAACAGATGTGATGACTTCCATCTCAATTCCAGTTTTCTGCCACTTCTGCTTTAATTGTCACTTTCTGAAGAACTACTCATGCGTCAGACTGCAAAGTCATTTAAACTTCAAGGTTGGCGGTTCAAGCTCACTAGCTGCTCCTTGGAAACCCTATACAGGGTCACTATGGGTCAGAATCAACTCAACGACACTTAACAACAACAACTCATGATGGAATACCAATTAAAAATTTTCAACAAAATCCTCAATGAAAAGAAATTTGGAAGACAGCCACCTGGAGAGTCAACTACAAAAGATCGGAATCTGTGCCCATTCCAAAGAAAGATGATCCAACAAAATACAGAAATTAGCAAACAATACTATTAGTTAACTGGCAAGTAAAATTTTACTGAAGATACTTCAGAAATGATTGCAGTAGTATAGCAACAGGAAATTGCCAGAAATTCAAACCAGATTCAGAAGAGGAAATGGAACAAGAATATCTTTGCTGATATCGGATGGATGTTGGCTGAAAACCAAGAATACCCAAACAATGGTTACTTACGTTTCATTGACTATAGAACAGCATCCAACTATGTGGATCATAAGTCATGGATAACATTGCAGAGAATAGGAATTTATTCCTATGAAACCAGTAGATGGACCAAGGAAGAGTCATTGGAAATGAACAAGGGTATACTGCACAGTTTGAACACAGGAAATGTGTGCATCCAGTCGGTATTGTCACCGTATTATTCAGTTTGTATGATGAACAAATAATGTGAGAAGCTGGACTGTATGAAGAAGAACATGGCATCAGAAATATGGGAAGATTCATTAACAATCTGTGATAAACAAATGACAAAATCTTGCTTGCTGAAAAGGAAGCGAACCCGAAGCACTTACCAATGAAGATCTAGAACTACAGCCTTCAGTATTATAGGATTACAACTCAACATAAAGAACACAAAAATCCCCACCACTGGACCAATAAGCAACATCATGATATAAATGGAGAAAAGACTGAAGCTGTCAAGGATTTAAGTTTATTTGGATCCACAATCCACACACATGGAAGCAGTAGTTAAGAAATCGAAAAACATATTGCATTGGGCAAATGTGCTGTAAAAGACTTCTTTTAAGTGTCAAAAAGCAAAGATGTCACTTTGAGGACTAAGGTGCGCCTGTCCCAAGCCATAGTCTTTTAAGTTGCCTCAGATGCATGGGAAATCTAGATAATGAATAAAGAAACTGAAGAATGAATGTTATGAATTATGTTGTTGGTGAAGAATAATGAATATGCACGAACTGCTAGAAGAACAAACAAATTTCTCTTGGAAGAAGTACAGCCAGAATATTCCTTGGAAGCCAAAATTTTATTTCTACCCAGGTTTCTATGCTTTTTATAATAACCAGTTGGACATGTACGGCACACTTATATTTTGGTCTCTCTTGTGTCTTGGGGATGCCAGTGTTCCACTCATGCTTGTACATGCTGTTATTTGGCAGGGACAGGTAGTTTGACCCACTCATGCTTGTTTGCCAGCCCCTCCCCAACTCAAGGTACTTTCATAAGCCGCTATGCTAATTTTTGTTACAGCACTATGTAACAATGGGGGCAGATGTGACCAGCTTTCCTTCTGGCTCTCTCTCCTCAGGTGGCTTATTTGTGGGGTGGATTAAAGAATAGACCCTTCTTTTTTGTGAAAAACGAGTCAGGAATAAGCAGGGAGATGTGACAGGTTGCAAAGGATGTATCTGTCAAGAAACTTCAAAGGCCACATAGAGAATGCTGCCCTAAGAAGGAGACTGGAATGACAATTATGTGCAGAATGCCTTATGTGTTAGTCCATATTTCCAAAACTCTCACACAATAAAACAAATTTACTAAGAACAAATGCTTTTTCTCATGCCTCACCAGCTGCTCCTCAGAAACCCTACACATGGTTGCTATGAGTCGGAACCCACTCAACAGCACTTAACCACAAAAACAACATCTCACCTATCCTACCTCCAGAGTGTAGGAAGACATACGTCTCCTGTCCTGATGTCGCACTGTGAGTTAATGTGCTGCACTGCAAGATTGGTTTGAACTGCAAGATCAGTGGTTCAAGTTCACCAGCGCCTCCTTGGAAACCCTATACAGGGTTGCTATGAGTCAGAACTGACTCAATGGCACTTAACAACAACAACAACAAGATTTCAACACGACTCCATTATTCAGCATTCATTTCATGACTGAAAACTCTTATAATCAAACACATCTAATCAACAAAATAATTGAGTCAGATAGGGTTAAACACCGACTACAGTGTATGATTCCCAAATTCATTTCCACAGAGTGGGAGAGAAAGGGCTTATACCATGGGAAGAAGAATTTAAAAGCAATAATCTTAGGAAATCACTAGCAAGATTTGTGAAAAGCGGCCTCATTGAATCTTACATTTGAGATGGGTCTCATAAATCAGCTAGTGGAGTTGTCATTGAAGCCTCCATCCCTAGACACTGCAGGTGGAAGTACAATATGAAAATGATCAAAGCACAGCTCTTTTGAGGGGGCGTCCTGGTTGGCCTCCCAGTCATTTTCTCTCCTTAGCCTTCCACCAGTTACTCATCTTAGTACGGTTCTTAGTGCTCTATAGAACACAGCTGGAAAACTTCAGAATCAGCCTCCTCTAAAGAACCTACAGTATGCAGCTTATTTCGAAGAGACTGCTGTCCCGATTCTTTTCAGTGTCTTTCCTGTAGATATTTCTCAAGAAACTTAGGGAGACTTGCTGTAATAATTCAATACATGCACACATCAAGGAAGCTTAAAATATTAATATTTAATAATCAAATCACTAGGCTATTCTCCCTAGCATTAGGAGCACTGGTGGTGCAATGGGTTAAGTGTTGGGCTGCTAACCCCCGAGTTGGCAAATTCAAACGCACCAGTCACTCCAAAGGAGTCCTGGTGTGGCACTGTAGGCTAATGTGTCAGATTGTAAAGTCATTTGAACCGCAAGGTCGGTGGTTCAAGTTCACCAGCTGCTCCTTGGAAATCCTATACAGGGTCACTATGGGTCAGAATCAACTTGATGGCACTTAACAACAACAACAACAAAGTCACTCCAAGGGTGAAAGATGAGACTGTTGGATCCCATAAAAATTTACAGTTTCAGAAGTCCTATAGGGTCTCTACGAGTCAGAACTGACTCAATAGCAGTAGGTTTGTAATTTTTGGGGTCTCCCTATCACATTAGGGCTCCTGGTGTGGCGCTGTGGGTTAATGCGCTGGACTGCAAAGTTGGTTTATACTGCAAGATCAGTAGTTCAAGCTCACCAGCTGCTCTTCAGAATCCCTATACAGGGTCACCATGGGTCAGAACCAACTCAACAACACTAAACAATAACAACTATCACATTAAGGACCCATGGTGTGGAGCTGAACTTCAAACCACAACGTTGCCAATTCAAACCCACTGTAGCCAGCTGCTCCTTGGAAACCGTACAAAGGGTCGTTATGGGTCAGAATCAATTCGATGGCTTTAAGAACAACAGCCATTCTAAACAAGCTAAAAATACTATTAGAACGACCAAAATGTGACAGAGACACGACGTGAGCACGTGCTGTTGGAAAAACGATACCAACAGACTTTCTTGAGGCAGGGTTGCCACAAACCTTCAATTTGTAAAAAATACAGTGTCTGAGAAGGGCAACAAAGTGAAGTGTAATAAACCAAGGTCTGCCTGGAGGCCGCTCAGGGAGAGACAGCTCAAAAAGGAAGGTTATTACCTTTAGTTTTGGAGATTGTGGCTACCTTGACAACTTGTAAATTTAAGTTCATTTACCTCAGCTTCCTAGGTGTTTAGAACAAAGGACAAGATACCAGTGTCATAATAATTATCATTATCAACTTTCAAAAGCTTTCCAAACAGTAGATAACTAATCCCTGCACCACTGTTGCGCAGGCAGATAAAGATCATCTCCACTTTACTCAAAGACAAGGAAGAAGAGCTTTAAAACCAGGTCACACAGGAAGGAATAAGCAAGCCCACTCAAACACTCAGCTCTTTCAGTCAGCCCTGAGGAACCCCAGGACAAGTAAGCAGGAGCCAGAGGGGGCATCTTCATTACGGGCAAAGGTGAATGAAAGGGGGAAGGGAAAAAGGTTAGGAAGAGAATGTGCAAGACAGGATCCTGAGGGGGCCTAAAATTCATAGGACAAAATCTCCCCCGTCTTACATAAATCCCAAGTGGTTGGATACCTGGATCAACAGCTGAATTCAAGGGTGGATGGGAGTGGAGGACAGAATGAGTGATCATCCTGCTTGATGGGTTTAAGGTCATAGTGCAAAAGCTGCTGGAGGAAGCAAAGTGCAACCTATGGGACACCAGTGGTCTGGCTATGGAACATTTAAAGAAAGTTGTTATGTATTGGCTTGTGCCCCCCATACAGTGTTTCAAGTTCTAACCTCTATTGTGGTTCTGTAGGATAAACACTTGACTGTAAGGTCTGTTTGAACTGCAAAGTCGGCAGTTCAAACTAACCAGCCACTCCTTGGGAACCCTATACAGGGTCACTGTGAATTGGAACTGACTCAACGTCACTTAACAATAACAACAACATACTTGAGGTTAGGGAGCCCTGTTGGCATGGCCTTTTCTTCCAAACTTGATTCCTTCCCTACCAAAAATTCTGAAGCTGGTTCTGAACTGATATTATCCAATAAAGCCCCAGATGCCAGGGTCATAACTGAAAGGCTCTATAACGTCAAAGTACAAAAGGTAGCATGGTGGAGACTTTGCTTGGATGGTGCAGAAATCAGAGTGTATGCCCTCCCTTGAATTTCAAGATATACGGCACAGTAGGAGCCGAATAAGCCAAAGGAAAGAAAGAAAAGGTATCCAGCTTTTAAAGGAAGATGTAAACCTGTCTTTATTTGTAGGCAACATACATACCTGTGTGGAAAATTTGAAGCTATTTACCAAAAAGCTACTAGAAGCAATACGTGCGTTGAGCAAGGTTGCAGGCTGCAAGATCAACGTATAAAAATCAATTGAGCTTCTATATTCTGGCAACTAACAGTTAGAAACTGAAAAAACAAAACAAAACAACAACCTTTTACGTTAGCATAAAATATGAATTTCCTAAGGATCAATGCAGCAAGCAAGGTGCAAGGCCCATCTACTAAAACTACAAAACCTTTCTGAGAAAAATTAAAGAAGATAAAAATTAAAGGGAAGATATACTATATCCATAGGTTATAAGATCAATATTGTTAAGATCTTAATTCTCGCCAAATTGATGTACAGACTGAACACAATCATAGTAAAACTCCCATTAGGTTTTTCATAGAAACTGACAAGCCAATTTAAAAATTCATGTGGAAATGAAAAGAACCTAGAATAGACCAAATAAGTTTGAGATAAATAACACTACTTGACTTCAAGTGTTTATTAAACAGCTATACAAATCCAGAATGTGGTATTAGTGTAAAGCAGACAAGTAGATCAAAGGAACTGAATAGAGAGACTAGAACAGAAAAAGATTCATACATGATAGATTACTAAAATTTGAAAAATAGGAAAGGCAATTCAGTGGAGAAAGAATAGACTTTAAACAAACAGTGCTGCAAATATTGATTGGGTATCTATCGGTATACAAAAAGGAACCATAGTGGCACTGTAGGATAAGCACTGGACTGCTAACTGAAAGATCACAGTTCAAACCCACCAGCCACTCTGTGGGAGAAAGATGAGACTGTCTGCTTCCAGACAGATTGGTAGTCTCAGAAGCCCTATACAGGGTCCCTATGAGTCAGAATCAGTTCAACGGCAGTGGGGTTGATTTGGTTTGGGTACACATACAATAATAATAATAATAATAATAATAATAATAATAATAATAATAATAATAATAATAAACTTCATTCTGTTTCTCACAGCACATTTAAAAAGGGACCTCAGAATAGATCATAGTCCTAACTGTAAGATACCAAACTGCAAGACTTTCCAGAAGAAAACAAGAGAAAATCTTTGACCTTGGATTCGGCAAAGATTTCTTAGGTATGATAGCAAAAATATGATTCACAAATGAAAATAATAACAAACTGGATTTTATTAAAATTTGAAACTTCAACTGTTTGAAGCCTTTTTAGAGAATGAAGAGACAAGACAGAGACTGGAAGTAAACATTTACAAAGCATATATCTGATAAAGGACTTGTATCCAGAACATATAAAGTAACCCCAAAATGCAATAATAATCAGGATACAACTCAACAAAAAAATGGGCAAAATATTTAAGTAGACCACTCAAGAAGATACCTAAGGAGGCTTCAAAATGTTTGTGGAAAAATGGAATTAAAAGATGCTGGAATTTTTCCATTAACATTTTGGAAGTCCCTTGCACACAGCTGCCAAACAATCACATTAAAAGATGCATATCATTTGTTGTTGTTATTAAGTGCCATCGAGTCGGTTCCAACTCATAGAGACTCTGTATAATAGGGTTTCCGTGGAGCAGCTGGTGGGTTTGAAACAGCCGACCTTGTAGATTACAGTCCACTGCTGATTCTACACTGTTGTTGCATGCCATTGAGTCAGTTTCGACCCATGGTGATCCCGTATAGGGTTTCCGAGGAGCAGCTGGTGAGCTTGAACCACCGACCTTGTGTTCAAACCGACTTTACCAGTGCAGCGCATTAACCCACAGCCACACCAGGACTCGGATTCTATATCAGGGCACAACAAATAAAACCATATGAATTATCACTACACCCTTATTAGAACGACTAGAACTAGAAAGAATGACCACTTCAAATATTGGTGAAGATATGGAATAACTGAAATTCTCATATACTACTCTTGGGAATGAAAACTGATACAACAAGTTTGGAAAACAATTCAGCAGCTTCTTTAAATGTTAAATATATACCTATCATTTCAGTCAAGGAGCTCTGGTAGCGTAGTGATTATAAGTCGGGCTGCTAACCTCAAGGTCAGCAGTTTGAAACTACCAGCTGTTTCGTAGGAGAAGAATGAAGATTTCTGCTCCCATAAAGATTTATAGCCTCAGAAACACTTTAAAGGGTTACTATGAGTAGGAACTAATTCCACGGGACATAACCAACCTTAACCAACCAAATCATTTCATCCAGCCATTCCACTCCTAGATATTTAATCAAGAGTAGTAACAATATGTGGTTATACAAAGACATATATAAATGTTCTTAGCAACTTTGTATGTAACACCCTAAAACTGGCAACAACCCAAATGTCCATCAACAGATACTTGCATAAACTGTATATATCCATTACAACAGAATAACATTGGTAACAACAAAGAGGCATGAACATGCATGATTCTCAAAAAAGAATATCTAGTATAATCTGTTCACAAAAAAAAATCTAGAAAATGCAAACCAATCTTTAGTGACACAAAGAAAAATAGTAGCTGTCTGTGAAAGATAAAGAATGCATATCGCTGGTTGGAAAAAGCTTTACAAAACAATAATATCGCATGATAACTACTTTTGTAAAACAAACACACTGAGGTATTCCTTCCCAAATGGTGGGATTTGGGGTGATTTTGTTTTACTATTTTTGTTAAAATTCATTAATTTCTAAACTGTGAATAAAAAGCACTTAGATAATTTTTTAATATTATAATAAAATAATTTTAACAGAAACAAGAGGGTACAGAGCATTCTGCCTACAGAACTTCCTCTGGAGGTATAGCACTAAGAAATTGATCCTAATTGCCAGAACCCACTACATTTTCAATCAATTTTACAGTTTTCTGACTTTCTCTGAACCCTTGAAAATATAAAAGTTACCTTATTTACTGAGGGCACAGAAGGTCAGAGGCTCTATTAAATGTAATGCCCGCATACTGGCATGGATGCAGCCAACACCCATACCCAAGAAGAAAAGTGCACAGCCAGTAATATAAACACCCTCTCACCAGGATCACGCAAGGGCAAGGTGGGAGGCAGGGTCTCCATGGCACAGGGGGCACTAACACCTGAACCTGGCCTTGTAAATGCTTTTGCGAGTAAGATAACTGTTCAACATGGTAACTTTCCAAGGCCCATTCTAGTAAGTGGATTTCATGGCTTCTCCTTGCTTTAAAATGGTTGTGGGCGTGGGTCTATTTGGGAATCTCATTTCAGTATCTCTGTGTAACTGGGATTTTACGAGAAACATAATCAAGTGGGACCAACACATTGAAGAACCTTATCCATCCACCTGGAGCCTGTCTTCTAATTCCCATTCTTTTGAAATGCATAATGCCAGCCTTGCCTCTTCCTACCAGGAGGAGTGCTATCCACCTCCCTTTGTTCCTTTGTCTATTTCAGGCTAATTAATACTCCTCCCAAAGAAAGAGAATTGTTGTTGTTGTTGTTAAGTACCGTCCTGTTGATTCTGACTCATAGTGAGAATCAACTATTTTGAGTAGGGTTTCCGAGGTGAGTTTGAACCACTGACCTTACGGTTCAAACTGACCTTGAGGTCGAGTGCTTTTCCTCTGGTTGTTCTGGGTCTGGAAACTGTCATTGGAAATGTTTTTTTTCTAGTGTTAAAATCTTTATGCGTTGAAATCGACTCAACATCAGTGAGGTTTTTTTTAAGTGCTAATATATATATAAAACATAAAAGAAGCCATTTAAACCATTTTAAGTATATAATTCACAATGTTGTCTGACCATCAACACTGTTTCCAAAACGTTTTCATCACCCCAATAGAATCATTGAGCAATACATACACTCAGCAATAACTGGCGCTTCTCCCCTAGCCCCTGGGAACCCCTAACCTACTTAGGTCTGGGTGCCTATTCTAGTTATTTCATAATGTGGGGTCATGTAGTGTCTGTCTGCTTGTTTTTAGCTTGTAGTCGTGGTATGTATCTGACATTTATCTCATGTCTGAATACCAATGCATATTTGAACAGTTTGTGGGAAAATGGAGTTAAAAGAAAAAGAATGAGTAGTGGCCTGGGGCCGGAGCTGTGCTTTCGGGTGGCACGTCTGGGGAAGGGGCAGCAGGTGCTATGTTGTACGGTGAAGGGGGCAAGAAGGCCCTGAAACAACCCAAGAAGCAGAACAAGGAAATGGACGAGAAAAATACGGCTTTCAAGCAGAAACAAAAAGAAGAAACTCGAAGAGCTAAAAGCCAAGGCTGCGGGGAAGGGCTCCTTGGCCACAGGTGGAATGAAGAAATCTGGCAAAAAATCAGCCTTTAATTGTGGCTGAGGGGATGGTGACCCTTGATTCCATTTCTGTTTAAACATTTGAATTCCCTGTAAGAACATCTCTTGCCACCTCCAGGTAGATTGAAGTGTTGTCTTGGAGCCTGTTGTACATTGAAGAATAAACTTTTGTAAAAAAGGAAAAAGAAGAAGAAAAAAGAGACCCTACAGTGGTCCATCTCTGTAGGCCTATTTTAGTCATGTGGTCAGTAAACCCAGGCCGGCATCCTGCCAGCACTGCTCTTCAGTCTTTGTTATGCCCAGAATTCTGTACCAAAGGGAATTAAAGCAACTCATTTGAATAATAATAATAATGGGACTTTTCCAGGAAACTTTTTAAAACCTTCTCTAGGCTAAGCACTGAATTACTAACTGCAAGGTCAGTGGTTCAAACCCACCATCAGCTCCTTTGAAATCCTAAGCAGGATTGCCATGAGTCAGAAATGAACTCAAATGCACTTAACAACAATAACAACAACAACATATATATACAGGAGCCCTGCTGGTACCCTGCTAAAGCACTCTGCTGTGGACTCACCGGGCTCTTTAGGGGAGAAAGATAAGGCATTCAGCTTCTATAAGATTTACAGCCATGGAAACACTTTAGGGCCGTTCTATTCTGTCCTATAGGATCGCTCTGAGTTGGAATCACCTTAAAGACCATGGGTTTGGGGTGCGTATGTGTACTCACTCCACTACTTTTTGTATCCATGCATCTGATAACAGACTCAGGCTGTTTGCACCTTTTGGTGTATTGTGAATAACACCATGATAAACACTGGCATAACAGAATTTGTTTGAGTCTCTGCTTTCAGTTTCTTTGGGTATTTAGCCAGAATTAGAATTGCTAGGTCAGATGGTAATTCTAAGGAGACCTGGTACCCCAGAGGTTAGCACTCAGCTGCTACCTGAACGGTCAGTGGTTGGAATCCACCAGCTACTCCATTGTCTGCTCTAGTCACTGTGAGTCTGAACTGATTGTATAGCACACACCAGCATGGCAACTCTCTCTTAACACTTTCAGAAGTCGAACACTGTCTTGCACAGCCTCTGCATCATGTTCATCTTTGGGTGTCTTTTAATAGCAGGTAAGGTCATGTTTATCAGTGGTGGGTGTCAGGGGTCATTTCCAAATTTCTGTGGTGAAAACATACCTACTATGCTGAGTCTAGGGGCAGGTTGGCCATTAATGTCCACAAGGTTGACTCATTCTATAGAACCAAGATTCAGGAGAGGGTAGAGAAAGTAAGAGACGTCACTTGTGATTACAGGAAATGCTGTATATAATTTATCCTTTATCAGACTTTGACATTAGAGTGCATCTGAGACTTGTCCAACTATTAAAAACAAAATAAAACAAACCCACAAACCCACTTCATCGAGCCACTGCTGGCTTATAGGAACCATTTATAGGATCCCCGAGTCTGTAAATCTTTACAGGAGCAGAGAATCTCATCTTTTTCCCACAGAGCAGTTGTTGGATTTTCATCACTGACCTTCTGGTTAGAAGCTCAATATCTATCCCACAGCACTACAAGGGCTCCTTTGATCAGCTATTCATAAATGTAATTTTGTTGTTTCCCATTCCAGCATTCTCACTGGTGTTCATTTGGAAACTCCAGAAGGGACAAGGGATGAATGTTTACATAAAAACATACTGCTCTGAGTGTCCACTACTTAGCATTCTGGGAAAACCTGGCCCTGAAGTTGGACAGTAGTCGGGATTCTGTTGTGTCCCTCTTGTCACCTATACTTTGAATAACGTTGTCTGCTTCCTTCTCTTTCTGAGCGAGTTTTATCCTCCTCCAAAGAAGACTCAGTTCCATGACCATGAAGCTACTTAACTCAGTTGGATCTAAACCTTTCTGAATTTAGACCTGCTCACCTCTGTCTGTCCCTTCTCCAATCATTGAACCTCAGTGACTGATTTGGACCAAATGTTGATGACTGAATGAAACGCCATCCTACGAGACTGTATTTCCAGCCATTCTGTTCAGTCAAAGTACCTACCAGTGACCTACTTGTGTCTGGGCCCAATTAGGAACATCCTGGCTCCTCCCCTAGGACACAGTCACTTCCTTTAGACAACTTCAAAATACTAGTTGTTGCAATGAAGACCAGAGACTTTTCTAAACATGAATTCCTCACAGTGCATAATAATGATCTCTTCTTTTAAAACTGAGTACCAGGATTTAAAAACGTTCTTTTAAAATCTTGTTTGCCTTTGCTTAGCATATCCTTTTCTGATAAAAATGTGTAAGTACATTTCAACTTTATGCCTTGCCTAAATAATACAATATTACAATTGAATAATATAGGAATTGTTTGGAATTTTCTATATCTTTGGATAGGACTCCTGGGTGGTGTAAACAGTTAGGTACTTAACTTGTTGTTGTTGTTGTCAGGTGCCATTGAGTCGGAACCGACTCATAGCGACCCCATGCACAGCAGAACGAAACAATGTCCGATCCTGGGCCAACCTCACTACCACTGCCACACTTGAGTCCATCAATGATACCACCTGGCCAATCCATCTCGTTAAGGGTCTTCCTCTTTTTCTCTGACCCTCCACCTTACCCAGCATGACATCCTTCTCCAGTGACTGTTCTCTCCGGACTTAACTACTAACTACTTAAGCACTTAACTACTAACCCCAAAACTGGCAGTTCAAACACAGCCAGAGGTGCCTGGTGATCTAAAACTGAAAGGTCAGAACCATGAAGATTTTATGGAGTACAGACATAGGGTCACCCTGGGTAGGAATCAACTTGAAAGCCTGAGGACATGAAGGGGCCTCTCATAAGAAAGGAAAGGGGAGATGGTGCGGGAAAATGAAGCACGTTCTAAGGGGAGACAGCTGGAAACTCAGTAGTCACATCCCCGCTAGCTGGAGTGTCCACGGCCCAGCTCTGTAACCTCACATACCACACAGCAGGCACTGCTTCCTCTGGTGGCCCTTCCTTTTTGCCCTTCTTTCCCACCTCTTGGTGCATGGGGTCTCATTCAGACATCAACAATTTGGTCTAAGTTCCTAAATTCCCCTCCATGTAATCAAAGACCTTTTGTCCCAAAGTCATACATCTGATTAAAGGAACTCAAGACTAAGGCATAAATGACTCATAAGCCTTAATATGCTGTTCCACTCTGGGCTCTTTCTATTTATAACCAGTAGCGAGGACAAAATGAGTCTCTTATGTTTACTCTTCATTGCACAATTGGAGGGCTACTCAATGAAGCATAATTTGTTCTCTCAAGGAGGTGAACCATCCCATTTTGCTATACATTTAATTTGGACGTTATTGTTATTTTAGCAAACCTTGTTCTTTGCTCCTGATGCTCATCTCAGTACAAATATTTACAAATACTAAGACAGTGAAGTCTACCTTAATATAGTGTGTTGTTTGGGATGAAATATAGAGCGAATATTTAGCAGCATACAGCAGATGAGTACTATAGGCTATAACATAGGGTTTTGGCATTTGTAACTACCAGACTTGTCTAGATAGCTGAACCACTAGAATCTTACCTTCCATCTAAGCACATGTTTTCAGAAGTGCAATGGTGTCTATTGTAACCACAGAATCTTCTAAGCAAGGAGTGACAAATTCAGATGCCTTTAGTGGACCAGGTAAAAGTAGAAATATTTTTTTTGAAAGGGAAGTTTCTTTCCATCGTTAGCTTGTTACCAGGAACAATGGTGAACAAAGTATTTCTTCTCTAAATCTTTAAGAGAAGCCAGATCCGCATTTTACATGTGAATGCACCCTATTTTTCAAAGTCAGTGTATTCATTTTCTATTGCTGCTACAAGAAATTACCAAGAATTTGGTGGCTTCAAAGCAAATTATTATTTGACTGTTCTGGAGCAGGCCTGTGTTACTTTGTAGAGACACTAGGGAGTCCTGGTGCACTGCTGTAAGATAAGCACTAGACTGCTAACACCACAAGGGTGGTTTACAAACCCATCAGCTGCTCCTCAGAAACCTTGTACAGAGATGCTGTGAGTCAGAACCGACATGACGACACTTAACAACTACGGGAGAATCCATTTCCTTGCCTTTCCCACTTTCTAGAGACCCCTGCATTTCTTGGTTTGTGGTCCCATGTCATAGTGTCTGTTCTCCTGCTTCCATGTTCACATCGCTTTCTCTGACCTCTGACCCCACTGCTTCCCTCTTAGAAGGACTCTTGTGACTACGTAAGTCCCACCCTTATGATTCAGAACACTATCCCCATTTCATGACACTAAACTGAATGACATCTGCTAAGTTCCTTTTCCTATGTAAGATAACACGTCCATTGGCTCTGGGGAATTAAGATATGGATATCATGGGGGTATTATTAAGCCTGCCATTGTTGTTGTTGTTGTTATGTGCCGTGGAGTCGGAACCGACTCATATCGACCCTGTACAGGGTTTCCGAGGGTGTAAATCTTTACGGGAGTAGAAAGCCTCATCTTTCTCCCGCGGAGCAGCTGGTAGTTTCGAACTGCTGACCTTGCGGTTCACAGCCCGAGTCGTAACCACTACGCTACCAGAGCTCCTTGCCATAGATGTTGAATAATTTAAATGGTTGTTGTTGTTGTTAGGTGCCATCAAGTTGGTACCTACTCATAGCAAGCAACCTTATGCACAACAGACTGAAACACTGCCCATTCCTGGGCCAACCTCACTACTGTTGCCACACTTGAGTCCATCAATGCTGCTACTTGGCCAATCCATCTCACTGAAGGTCTTCCTCTTTTTCTCTGACCCTCTACCTTACCAAACATGATATCTTTCTTCAGTGACTGGTCCCTCCTGGCAATATGTTTGAAGTATGAGAAATGAAGTTTGGCCATCTTGGCCTCTAAGGAGCACTCTGGCTGCACTTCTTACAAAACGTATCTATTGGTTCTTTTGGCAGCCCATGACACTTTCAATATTCTCCTCCAACACCATAACTCAAAAGCATCAATTCTTCTACGGTCTTCCTTATTCAGTGTCCAGCTTTCACATGCATATGAGGTTATTGAAAATACCATGGCTTGGGTCAGGGGCACCTTAGTCCTCAAGCTGACATCTTTGCTCTTCATCACTTTAAAAAGGTCTTGTGCAGCAGATTTGCCTAATGCAAATTTTGTTTGATTTCTTGACTGCTGCTTCCGTGGTGTTGATAGTTGATCCAAGAAGAATGAAGTCCTTGACAACTTCAATCTTTTCTCCGTTGATAAGAATGTTGTTTATTGGTCCAGTGGTGAGGATTTTTGTTTTCTTTACATTGAGATGTAATCCATACCGAAAGCTGTGCTTTTTGATCTTCATCAGTAAATGTTTCAAGTCCTCTTCACTTTCAGCAAGCAAGGTTGTATCATCTGCATATCGCAGGTTGTTAATGAGTCTTCCTCCAATCTTGATGCCACGTTTTACTTCATAGAACCCAGCTTCTCATATTATTTGCTCAGCATCCAGGTTGAATAAGTATGGTGAAAGAATACAACCCTGTCGCACACCTTTCTTAATTTTAAACCATTCAGTGTTCCCATGTTCTGTTTGAATAACTGCCTCTTGGTCCATGTACAGATTCCTCATGAGCAAAATTAAGTGTTCTGTAATATTCATACTTCACAACATTGTCATTCAAATTAGAACAACCTATGGCGTGAAATGATATGAGCATCTCACTGTAACAAGCACTGTTGATTGTTGAACCTTTTTCCTGATAGTGTTCCAATATTGGCCCTTCACAATTCCAGAAAACTGTAAGCATCAATTTTCCAGCTGAAGGGTGACTTTTGAACTTTTTCTTGGCCAGTGGTTGAGGATGTTTCCATTCCATATTCTGCAGTTTGCTTTCGGGCTCGTAGTGATGAATCTACGTCTCATCACCAGTAACATATTTTTAAAAGAAACTTTTACTTTCCTTTGAGTATCAGTATAAATTTTGTTTGCAGATGTTCAAACATTTCTGTTTATGCTCTTCCATGAGCTCTTTGGGTACCCACTTTGTACAAACTTTTCAAAACACAAGTCTGTCAAGAATTATTTCATAGGAAGATCCATGACTGATTTGAAAAATGATTTGCCAAATAATCCACTGTCACTCATCTATTTGATAGAATCATTTCATGCGCATGCTCAATGTTGTCATCAGCTGGGGATGTGGCATTTGAGTATAACCGGAGTGTGGATAATCTTTGACTCACCCTCGTATTAATGATATTGTCATATGATTCAGCTTTCCATAGGGTCACTTTTCTTTGGAATGGGCACAAATGCGGATCACTTCCAATCAGTTGACCAGGTAGCTCTCTTCCAAATTTCTTGGCATAGATGAGTGAATGCCTTCAGTGTTGCATCATTTTGTTGAAATATTTTGAAAAAAATAAATTGATTTGTATCAATTCCCAGAACCTTGTTCTTTGCCAATGCCTTCAGTACAATTTGGATTTCTCTTTTCAGTACCATTGACTCTTGAAATGGTTGCACATTGACTATTTCTTTTTGGCACAGTGACTCTTTGTATTCCTTCCATCTTCTTTGGATGCTTTCTGCATCATTCAGCAATTTGCCCAGAGAAGCCTTCAACATTGTAACTTGAGATTTGACTTTTTTCCTTCATTTCTTTCAGCTTGAGAACTACTGATCTTGTTCTTTTCTTTTGGTTTTGTAACTCTAGGTCTTCACACACTTCATCATAATATTTGACTGTCTTCTTGAGCTGCCCTTTGAAATTTTCTGTTTAGCTCATGTGCCTCCTCATTTCTTCTATTTGCTTTAGCATCTCTATGCTGGAGGGTAAGTTACAGAGTCTCTTCTGACACATTTTTGTCTTTTCTTTCTTGTTTTCTTAATGATCTCTTGCTGTCTTCCTGTATGATGTTCTTGATGCCACTCCATAATTCTTCTGGTTTTCACTAGTATCTTTCTGGCTTTTGAAAACTTAGCTACAGCTTCATCTTCCACCAGAAGGCCTGTGGAAAGTCCCTTATATGGGAAGCCTGTCCTCCATGTAACACAGTTCTATTTGGTATGTATCCTCAGTGCCGATGTTACACTTCTGATGGTCCTTTGGGTCTTTTTTTCAGAAAGAAAGATGTGCATGTAGAAAATAGTGGATAGCAAGCAAGTTTTACTAAAAAAAATACGTTCTCACAGGCAAGAATGGGCTTGCACCAGACACAGGGTGGAGCCCTGTGCTTTCCTGCTCTAGCCCTTTTTTCTGTTTCCAATTCCATCCCTCTACAGTCCACCCTCCTGGGCAGCCTTTTCTATTTGATTGACATATAAAAAAGTACATGGTTTTACCCTCAATTCAGTCACTCTGCCCACTAGGGGAGTCAAATCTACAATGCAAATTTATTATAATTAAGATACAGGTCACCTCAGGGCATGTCTTATTGCCTCTGCACATGTTCCAAGCCTTGGAAACTCCCTATGGGTCTTTGTGGTTGCCTTGTGGTTCAGTGAAAAATGTTTTCATCCTTCTATTGGATGGGCAATCTGGGGTTCTTATCCTCCTTCCCTCCTTTACCTACCTAACACCAAAAGGCAGTGGTGGTTCAGGGGTTGTACTTTCACCTCCCAATGCACCTCATATGTAGGCACTGTTTGTCTGTCAGTGAAGACTTGTGTGAGGCTGTGAGCTTCCACAGTAATACAGAGTAGGAAGAAAGGTCTGGCAAGCTATTTCAAGATATCAACCAATGAAAACTCTATGGTTCACACCAGTCATGGGGATGGCAGAGAATTTGGCAGCATTTCATTTCACTAAGCACAAGCTCACCATTAGTTGGGTGCCAACTCAATGGCAGCTAACAGCATCCTTTGCATCTATGTAATGCCTGGGTTATAGTGAGTGTTTAGTAGATTCTGGCTGAACATGGAACAATTCAATCATTCCTAGGTGTCTTGCTATAGTTGTTTAGTGCTGCTAAATCCAACTCAGCATTTCTGTAGAAAGTTTCTATACAAGGATATTGGTAAAGTGGAGGGTTGGAGAAAAAGAGGGAGACCCCCAATGAGATGGATTGGCGCAGTGGCAGCAAGAATGTGCTGACACACAGCAATGATTGTGAGGTTGGCACATGGGCGGGCAGTGTTTCCTTCTGTTTTGCATAGAGTTGCTACGAGCAGGTACTGACTTGATGGCACCTAATGCCAATAACATAGGGTTTCTGAGAAGCAACTGGTGAGTTTCAACCACCAACCTTGCAGTTAGCAGTCCAGTGTATATACTACAGTGCTACACCAGGATTCCTATGCATCTTCTTGTTGTTGTTGTTAAGTGTTGCCGAGTCAGCCCCAGTTCATAGCAACCCTGTATATGGTTTCTGAGGAGCTGCTGGTGGATTTGAACTGCAGACCTTGTAGCTCACACTAACCTTGAGGTCTAGTGCTTATCCTTCAGTGCCACACCAGAACTCCCCTAGGTCTCTCAGGCTCCCTGATAAACACTGTGAAGTGTATCTGACAAGCTCTGTTTCAGCAGTACAAGGGCTTTGGGCCTATGTGCTCTTCGATGGACATTCTTCCACACATCCATGACTCCAACCAATTCCCTTTTCCTTCACTAGATGTGGGTTGTCCATAATCAGCTTCCAGAAATAGATGAAAGCTACTTCTAATCTGTGACACTCACAGATAATTAAATTAAACTTTTCTCAGTCTGATTGGGAAAAGCTATTTTATACTTTCATTAACTCCAAAGAGTCATTTCAACTACATTCCCTGTTTAGTGAACATGTTATCTTTGACTTACAGCCTTTATTTCCCTAACCCCCAGGAAAATGACTTTTAAAAAGATGCTGATATGCAGCAAAAATTCATAATTTTTAAAAAGAATCTTATGAAAGGCAGATAACAGTATCCCTACATTTGGAAAGAGCAAACTTAAAAAAAAAAAACACACACACACATATTTTAGTATCTTCTGTTTTGTTTTCAGAGGATAAAAGAATGGGTGAGTTTGTGAACTTACTTGTCCAGTTCCTCATTTTATTTATTCTTCAAAAGAGAAATTGAAAAGTTTTTCATATGAAGGGATATTAAAATGTAGGGAGATTTGGCCTTATTACAACATTAGCATTTTCTAAACTGATTGTCTGAAGTTGGAAGTATGATCCAGCAACCCCAATACTTCATATATATCCTATAGAATAAAGAGCTACGACACAAATAGACATATGCACACATCCATGTTCATTGTAGCATTAGTCACAAGAGCAAAAAGATGGACATAGCCTATATGTTCATCAATGGAAGAATGGATATACAAACTATGATATAAATACACAGTAGAATACTATGCAATGATGCATATCTGCAAAAAACATCTCATAGCATGGGTGAACCTGGGGACTATTATGCTGAGTGAAACAAGTCAATCACAAAAGGACAAATAGATTATAAGACAATGATTACAAAAAGTCAGGAAAAGATTTTCACACTAAAAGACATTTTTTTGATGGTTACCAGGGGTGGGAGAGGAAAGGTAAATTTACAACTACAGTGTAGATACACAGTAATTTGGGTGATGTGGCGGGTAAAACAAAAAAAATGCTGTTGTATGCATAAACTAGAAAGAAGCAAGGAAGGAAAGAATGAAAATTTAGGCATCGAATAATGTCAGAACCATACACTATTCACCTAAAAATATTATCATGTTAGCTTTCAGTTGGATCTTATATAAAACTTCGGAGTAAACAAACACACACAGATTCATTTCAGAGAACTCTCTATACTTAGGAGTCCAAGGACCATGTGACAATCACACTCTAAGGTCCACTTATTCCGTTAGAGTTTAAATACCTTCATAAAATCTGTCCAAGTAATAAGATACTTTTTCTTAATTTCTCTCTCTCCAACCTCCTGCAGCAAGGGGAAAATCTACTATTAAGAACATAAATCTTATGGTCAGACAGCTAGAGTTTGCCACTCAGCTCACCTACTTAGGGCGTGATCTTGAACAAGTTCATTGTCTTCTCTATGGCTCTGTTTCCTTGTCTGTAAAACAGGGGTAGTAAAGGCCCTTCTCTGGAGGACTATCCTTGGTGACATTGTGGGTTAAGCATTGGGCTGCTTAAGCACAAAGTCATCAGTTCAAACCCATCAACCACTCCATGGGAGAAGGATGAGGCTGTCTGAAGTTCTACTCTGTCCTACAGGATTGATGAGTTGGAATCAATTCTACAGCAGTGGGTGCCTACAGGATTATTAAACAAACAAAAAACAAAACCCAAACTTAATTCCATCAAGTCAATTCTAACTCCTAGCAACCCTACAGAGCAAAATAGAACAGCCCCATAGTGTACGAATACTGTAATATTTATGGAAACTCAAGCCACCAACTGTAAGTTAGCAGCCAAGCATTTAACCACTGTGCCACCAGGGTTCCTTCACAGGATTATTAGGGTCAACATGAAAGTAGCTGGTGACATTGGTGGCTGAGTTTTTATAAAACAAAGTGAAACATCTTGTAAAGCCTAAATACTCTATCTTTACAACATGACCGGAATCCAAACTCTCTCTTTTAAAACCAGGCATATTTGTTGACCTAAAAAGAGAGTTTTGGTGTGTGTGGTTCATCTGTGCTCAGAGCACAAAATCAAACTAACAGTAGGACATCTGAAAATATCGATCGTCCTCCAAACCTCTGCAAAGAATGGCAGCCCATTAGAACTGATAATGAATCTTTATTGTCTCAACTATTTCAAATTCTGTTATCTTGCATTTTGCTTGTCTGGGAAACAACCTAAATGCTTTTCATAACAAGGCCTTGAATACATAAATATATATTACAGAATTGGATCTCATGATAAAACTTGAGACTTCTACTCTTTTGGCTAGTTATTCAATCTGTACACTAAGCAAATAATTCGAGAAAATGTATTAGATGAAGAAAAACATGACATCTGGATTGGAGGAAGACTCATTAACAATCGATAATATGCAGATGATACAACTTTGCTTGCTGAAAGTGAAGGAAGGGGACTTCACTTACTGATGAAGATCAAAGACCACAACCTTAGGTATGGGTTACACCTCAATGTAAAGAAAATAATATTCCTCACCATTGTAACAATGAATAACACTCATATAAATGGAGAAAAAATTGAAGTTGTCAAACAATTCATTTTTTTCAGATCAACCATCCACACTCATGGAAGCATCAGTCAAGAAATCAAATGATGTATTTGCATTAGGTAAAACTGATGCACAAGACATCTTAAAAGTACTTGTTCAAGAGCAAAGATGCCAGTTTGAGGACTAAGGTGCACCTGACCCAAGCCATGGTATTTTCAATTCAATAACTTCATATGCATGTGAAAGCTGGACAGTGAATAAGAAAGACTGTAGAAGAATTAATGCATTTGAGTTATAGTGTTGGAGGAGAATATTGAAAGTACCATGGACTGCCAAAGGAACAAACAGAACCATGTTGGAAGAAGTACAGCTGGAATGCTCCTTGAAAGCCAGGATGGCCAAATTTCATCTCTCATACTTCGGACATATTGTCAGGAGGGATCAGTCACTGGAGAAGGAAATCATGTTTGGTAAGGTGGAGGTTCAGAGAAAAAGAGGAAGACCCCCAACAAGATTGATTGGCCAAGTGGCAGCATCAATGGGCTCAAGCATGGCAAAAATTGTGAGGTTGGCCCAGGATTGGGCAGTGTTTCATTCTGTTGTGCATAGGGTCACTATGAGTCAGTGCCAACTCGATGGCACCTAACAATAACAAAACAACAACAGGCATTGGCTTATAAGCATTCCCTTATTTAATCTTTAAGACAAACCTATGAGGTGTGTGGTTATTATCCTCATTGTACAATTGAGCAAAATTTCACTGAGAGAGCCAGTTAACAAAACATAATATGTGAGAACTGAATGCAAGTTTGTCTGATTCCAAAGCCTTTTATTCTGTTAAGCGACTAGACTAAATTGTTTATTATCAACCAATACACATAGGATGTGAATTGCCAACACCTAGAATAATGCAGAGTTAGGACTAACAATGGCAGAAACCAGGAGCATATGGCAGAAACCATATACTATGGACTACAACAAGAATAAACAAATCTGTCTTAGAAGAAGTACAGCCAGAACGTTCCTTGGAACCAAGGATGACGAGAACCCATCTTCCGTACTTTGGGCTTATTATCAGGAGGAACCAAGCCCTGAAGAAGGTCATCATTGCTTCTTGGTGTAAAGTAGAAGGGCAGTGAAAACCAGGAAGACCCTCAATGAGATGGACTTGCAGTGGCTGCAACATTGGTCAAACATAGTAACGAATGTGGGGATGGGGCAGGAGTCAGCAGTGCTTAGATTTGTTGTACACAGGGACATTATGAGTTGGAACTGATTCAATATCATCTAACAATAATAACAACACAGTGCTTAGCATATAGTAGGTGCTCAGTAAGTATGGAAGACCACATGGTAAGAGATCAATGGGAAGAGCTTTCGCTGGGAAGCAGACTGTGGTTACAGAATGGTTTCCCTCCACACTTTATCTCTATCAGAAGCAGAGGACTATTATACTCAGGCTCCGTAGGGCAGTTGGCTGGCTTCAAAGTCAAGCAACGTGTGCCTAGAAGGGCTCTGCACTTTGTTTCAAAGTGCCTATTGCCTTCTTAGAATTCTTAACCATTTTGGAACAGGGATCCCATGTTTTCATTTTGCATTAGTCTCACAAGATATGCAGCTGGTCCTGACTAGCATATGCGCTCCATGAGACCAGAAAGTAATCGGTTCACTGCTTTATTCTCAGCACTAAAGACAATATTTGGTACAGGGTATAGACCAAGATATGAGGAGGCTTCAAAAAGCTCATGGAAAAATCCCACTATTGAATACCATGTTTCCATGAACTCCTTGAAGTCCCCTTGTATACATATGTGGTTTTTGCTCCCTCCAGGAACCTAAAGTTTAAGAGCAGCAAGTGGACGGGCCCCTCCCAGTAGACACTGGAAACAGAACATCAAACTGAGTTTTCTTTCTCATCAAACACATTCCTTTCAGTAGCTTCTTAGGAACTTGGGGATAGTTTTTTAAGACTAGAACCTTTTCTCTTTGATGCTCCATACAAAGTCATGAGGAAAATAGCATGTATCTGTAACATAACAAAAATGGTTTTTCTATTAATATGTATCAGTCAGATTTCAGTCAAGAAAACAGTGTCTTTCCTGGCAGTTCAGAGAGGACTGAATGAATATACGCAACTTGTTAAACGAGCCAAAGTGGGGATGAGGAGGCAACCCAGAGGACAGCCAGGGCACAAAGCTCTACATCATAAAGTTGAAGCAACCGTGGGAGGAGGTGATGCTATCTGAGCTCAGGATCTGGCGGAAATGGCAAGGACTACAATCGGGAGCATGAACCACGAAAAAGACATTGGTGATCAGGAGCTGGAAATACATGAAGCACAGTTTCTTTCGAAGATGTCTCTCAAAGCATCTTCGAGAAAAGAGCAGGAGAAAAACCTAGGCTTCTCCCTCTAGGCTCCTACCAGTGCCTCACACAGGTCTCACTTAAGTAGACCTTAAGATTGTGGTGAGGATCAATTGAGACAGCATACAAAAAGTGAAAAAACAGCTAAGTATTAGATAAGAACACTTGGAACAACAACAACAACAAAATGTTGCCACTGAGCCGATTTCGACTCATGGTGACCCCATGTGTGTCAAAGTACAACTGTGCCCAATAGCTGATTTTTGCGAATGAGATCACCAGGTCTTTCTTCTGAAACACTTCTGGGTGGACTAGTAACTTTCAATCTTTCTGTTAGCATCTAGACACATAAAACATTTAGACTATCCAGGGACTCCACTTGAAACAGCAAGTTTTGTAAACGTGTACACCATTATGAATAATGTCTCCCGGAGGCCCCGTGTTCCCTGCTTGCCTTGAATGACCCCTGGAGCACGAAATGATGTCCACTGTCATATCAGAGGTCCCTACTACTGCTATTGTTGTTCTAACAGTCATGTAAGTTCCAACTCACAACGGAATGAAATACTGCTGCGTCCTGCACTATGCTCACAATCACTGCCCACTCTTCAGTCACTGTACCAACTGCCTTCATTGAGGGTCTTCCTCTTTTTGCTGGCTTTCTTCATAATGTTCTTCTCCAGGGACTGACTCTTCCTAATAACAAATCCAAACTATGTAAGACAGTGTCTAGCCATTCTCAATTCTAAAAAGCTTTCTAGCTGTACTTCTTCCAAGACATAAGATTTGTTCATTCTTCTGGCATTCCATGGTATATTGAATAGTTTTCATCAACACCATAATTCAAATGCATCGCTTCTTCTTTGGTCTTCCTTATTCATTGTCCAGCTTTCCCAAGCTTATGAGGTGTTTAAAAATACCACAGTTTGTGGATGGGCCCCTAAGGTATACATACCTTAGTCCTCAAAGTGACATCTATGCTTTTTTAATACCTTAAAAGAGGTCTTTTGCAGCAAATTTTCCCAATTCAATGTATCATTTGATTCTTGACTGCCGCTTCTTTGGGTATGGATTGTAGATCCAAGTAAAATGAATTCTTTGACAACTTCAGCATTTTCTGTATTTAACATGATGTTGCTTATCAGTCTATTTGTGAAGAGTTCTGTTTTCTTTAAGTTAAGGTGTAATCCATACAGAAAGCTATAATCTTTGTTCTTCATCAGCAGGTACTTCAAGTCCTGGTCACTTACAGCAAGCAAGGTGGTGTCATCTGTATATCACAGCTTGTCAATGAGTCTTCCGCCAATCCCAACGCTCCATTTACACTTTCCTTCATATAGTCCAGATTTTGGACTCTGTACTCAGCATATAGATAGAATAATTATGGTGAAAGGATATTAGTCTGGGATCTCCTGGCACCTTTCCTGATTGAAAATCAGGCAGCATCCCTTGTTCTTCTGGAATGACTGCCTTTTGACCTATGTACAGATTCCACATGAGCACAATAAAATATTCTGGAATTCCCATTCTTCGTAATGTTATCCATAATCTGCCATGGTTCACACAGTCAAATACCTTTGCACAGTCAATAAAACACAGGTAAACATCTTTCTGGCATTCTCTGGTATTCTTGTTTCTGCCACCCCTGTGTTAATTATAGGTTTCAACACAACACAAATGCCATCATTTGTGATTCTCTGGAATTGTATGTAGGTGAGGCATTTACAGAAGTGGATAACACACAAAACATATACTGAAACTTTTCAGATCACCATTTCCCAGGCACTCCACTCCCACGTTTTCCTCCATCCTTGAATCATCATGATATTCTGAAAATCAGTCATTCAAAAGTCCTAGAAAACATGGTTCATTTCTTTTCACCTGTTGCTTCCCATAAGTTACATCTCCTATGTGATTTTCATGATCAAACTTGGTCACATTTAGCCCACTTCATCTCTGCCTTTGACCCTTACAGAATTGGTGTCCTTTTTCCTTTTATTCACTATAATCCTTGATCCACCTTAAGACCTTAGGATCAAAGGTATGCACGAATGGCTGGATACAATCACCAGAGATGCATGGCAACCCCTAGACCTGCTTGCTCTGTGCCAGGTAGGATTGTCTAAGAATAAATCTGCCTTTATACTTCATAATGTGGTGAGTTTATGGTTTTGAATACAAAATACATTGTCCCTGACAATGCTGTGGGTTGTAGTGAACTATAGCTACTATCAGCTATTGCTCCATTTTATGAGTCTATAAATGCTTCCATCTCACTCTGGACTTCTTCTTCTGGCCTCAAATTAGCCTCCTCCCTACATAGTTGGGGGAGTATTCCAGTCTTGTCCCTCTAAGTGTCCTATGCAATTTCTGTGTATTTCCTTTTCTTCATCCCTATTGTAAACTTGGTTCTCAAATCTTCCACACTTTGTGCACAGAGGTGTAATGTGGGTTCAAGAAAATTATTCCTTGGATACACAAGCATTTTGGTCTCAGTGACTACAAAGATCCATTCTTATTAAATTAAGGGGAAAAGGATGGATTTCTGAACATGATGACAATGGAAATGATCCATCAAGTAAAAGAACTGTTGTTGTGCTGTTGGTAGGTGTCGCCAATTTCTGACTCTTAGAGACCCTATGCACAACAGAATGGCATGCTGGTCAGTCCTGTACCATCCTCATTTGTTGCACTCCCTGTGTCAGTGGTCTTCCTTGGGGTCTTCCTCCTGTTTGTTCACCTTCTATTTTGCCAAGCATGATATCCATCTCCAAACACTGGTCCATTCTGATAACATATCCAAAGTACATGATAGGAAGGACCACATAAATTACACTACTTCTCATACAGGAAGCTTCGATTCAGGATCAATATTGTCCTACTACTTCTATTGTACTATTGTAGGTTCAGTGTAGTGATGAATTATCTAAAGTTGATCCCATTCACGAGAAAAGCTACATCATCCATGCACAGTGATTTTTTTTTTAAAGTAAGTGTGATGTTGCTGAGCTACTCAAGAAAAAATATGAATGAGCACTCTTATATCAAATGAAAAACCAGAGAAAATCCTTACCAATCCATTTGACTCCACTAGAGAGTCTACCTCAACTAAATGAGATAATATGCACTCAATCATTCTACAAATACTTACTGAGCACATGCTATGCGGCAAGTACTGTGCCAGGATCTGGGCATATTGTCACGAGGTGTAAAAACGATGTGGTGGAGGGATGTGAGCTCCTCTGACTTCAGGAGAGGGAGAGAAAATCTATACCAGCATTAGTCCAAAGCTGACTCCTAAGAGGTGGAGAGCAGATAAGTCTTCTGTCTGTAAGCTTTTTATCGATTCTGACACCAGTTGTCCCTCCCACAACATTTTCACCTGTTCTGCTGAATTCAATCATTTCTTCTATTGGCCACACAGAACTCACATACCATACTCATGATTATGGGGTTCATTAGGGGAATAACAGATTACAATGCAGTATCAGGAACAACTTGGAATACAGTTCTTTGGTTGGGACAGCTTGTCCACAGGCAGTCTCCTTTTCAGACCCTTGACCCTCTTGGACTGGCTAGTCTTTGTCCTGCTCAGGGAAGTGTTTCAAAGCTCTTCAGCACTGTCTGTAAGTGCCCGGAGGCACCCCATTCCACCAGCAAGCTCCTATCCAAAAGCAATCAGCTTTCTTGCTTTGGGACTCTGTAAACCTAGTGCTGCCAGGTGACTAAAGGCACCCTCTTCTGCTAGGAAGCCTCCTGCCTGAAGGTACCCAGCTGTCTCACTCCACGGGTCAGCACACCCACTGTAACTGCTGTTCTATGCGCCAGGAAGCCCACAGCACCATCTCCTGCTGCTCTTGGTTCCGCAGCCATGGTTTCTCTGTCCCTGGATCAGTGTAAGGACCCTAGGTCCAATGGATGTGCCCCACTCCCAGCTCCTTTTCTTGGTGGTAGTAAGCTTCCCCTGTGCACTTCTGGATGACTCATTTTAAGTCTAGTGGGAGGGCAAAACTAATCAGTTTCTTTGTTCAGGTTCCATACACTTTTTTTGCATGGTCTCACCCCAATAAGGGTGATACGTACGTTTTTTGCATTATTAGCTAAGGTGTCCATTCTCCTTGCAGGGCCACAAGCACCTTATTTGCATAGTCTCTTCCAATCGTTTGAATGGAGAGTGAAGTGAATCGTTTGAGAGTGAAGAGAACTTAAAATATTTACTGATGAAGATCAAAGAACAAAGCCTTTTGTATGGATTACATCTCAATGTAAAGAAAACAAAAATCCTCACCACTGGACGAATAAACAACATTCTTATCAACGGAGAAAAGATTGAAGTTGTCAAGGACTTCATTCTTCTTGGATCAACTATCAACACTCATGGAAGCAGCAGTCAAGAAATCAAACGACGCAAATCTGCTGCACAAGACCTTTTTAAAGTGTCGAAAAGCAAAGATGTCAGCTGGAGGACTAAGGTGCGCCTGACCCAAGCCATGGTATTTTCAATAACCTCATATGCATGTGAAAGCTGGACAGTGAATAAGGAAGACCACAGAAGAATTGATGCTTTTGAGTTATGGTGTTGGAGGAGAATATTGAAAGTGCCATGGGCTGCCAAAAGAACAAAAAGATCTGTGTTGGAAGAAGAGCAGCCAGAGTGCTCCTTGGAGGCCAGGATGGCCAAACTTTGTCTCTCATACTTTGGACATATTGTCAGGTGGGACAAGTCCCTGGAGAAACATATCATGTTTGGTAAGGTGGAGGGTCAGAGAAAAAGAAGAAGACCCCCAGAGAGATGGATTGGCAAAGTGGCAGCATCAATGGGCTCAAGTGTGAAGTTGGCAACAATTGTGAGGCTGGCCCAGGTTGTGCATAGGGTCACTATGAGTTGGTACCAACTTGATGGCACCTAACAACAATAAATCCAATTGTTTGGTGGGAGTTACAAGGTCATGGCAAGAAAGGGATTATAAAATTGATCTAACACACTGCCCAAGGGAACCATACAAGACACACCCTGGATGAAACTTCTAGACTGGTAGAAGGGGCAAATGCTAAATAAATTATCAAACAAATGGTAACTACATAATTATAAACTATAGTAAGTGCTGCTATTCATCAGGAGGTTCATTAAGGGAATCTATTAAGTGAAGTTCACGTTCTCTTACTGTAGGGCCTGGGCTGTTCTTAATTCTCTGAGTTCAAGGTCACTAAGGGCCCTTAGGCATTCTCTTAGAGTATACAATGTGCACACCTGGAAAAACAACTGCATCACCCTTGTCATAACGGTACTGGCTCTCTGTAAATATTTCTGCAGACAGCAGATTCCTTTGCATAGAATCCTTCACCCATGCCCTGTTCCCATGCCTTTTTTGGGCAAATGTTTAGACAGCGGTTACAAAAGAAAACAGAAAAAGAGAAAAAAAAATTGCGTCGGGGGGCTCTTAAAAAAAAAGAAAAAATTGCAACCAGACACTCCTTTCCTGTGTTAAGTTTTCATTTTCTCAGACTTTAAAAAACCAAGTCCAAAGAGTGATTGACAGGATGGACAGTCAAGAGAATTGTGTGGTCCCTGAACTTTCACTGTGGTACAGGAGTAATAGTCAAAATATTTAACAATGGTACAACCCCTCACTGAAGTGGACACCAGCTGGAAAGAACTGGAGAGGTTCCAGTGTACACACCAGAAGAGCAATGCTGGCAGCAGCTTCGCTCTCTCACACCACACTTCTGCCTCCCATTACGTTCCAGCACCTAAGTTCTTTCATCCATTCAGATACTTGTTTAGCACATCCTCTGAGATTCCATCCTAAAAAAAGTTGGTGAATAAGGTACAAGTTATCTCTGCTGTTGGCATAAAAGATCAATATGCTTTACTATTGTGGGTTAATGCGCCAGACTGCAAAGCCATTTGAACTGCAAGGTTGGTGGTTCAAGCTCACCAGCTACTCCTCGGAAACCCTATACAGGGTCACTATGGGTTGGAACTGACTCAACGGCACATAACAACAATTAACCAAAGAGTTGGAGGTTCAAGTCAATCCAGAGTCACCTCAGAAGAAAGACTGGCAATCAACTTGTGAAAAATCAGTCAATGAGAACCCTATGAAGTATAGTTCTTCTCTGACAACGGGGAGTCTCCTAGAGTTGGAACCAAGTAGATGTTTTTGGGTTTTTGCTTTTTCTGTTAGTCCCTGCCCTCATGGAACTTACAGTCTAATGGTGGCTACAGCCATTAAGCAAGTAAACACATGGGATAAGAAATAAAGCAAGTGATGAGCTAGGAGAGCAGGGAGAAGGAATGTCTTCATTTAAATAAACATGTCCTTATAAAACTGTGAAGTCTCAAAGAGTCAGTCTTATAAAAGGTATTTGCATCTGAAGAAGGGACAAACCATTAGGCCAAAGAAATGAATTGCTAATGACAGGATTTCAGCCATAAAACGGCATAATGAGAAAATTATTTGGGAGATGGCACACTGGGCAGGCCTTTTTGCTAATCCCATAAATCACCTCATCTAGGAAGCCATCTGGGGAGCCATTTTTTAAAAGCTGGCCCAAATTCATAAACACAAAAAAATCCTGTTTGAAATCAGGGATATCAAACCGTTCCTGGGGTTCCTTCTTAGGATAAGATTGGGCAGGGAAGTCAAGAAGGACTTCCACCATTTATTTTATTAGTTTTGTTTGAATTTCTTTGAGTCTTTAGTACCTTTGTCTTTTACAAAGTGGAGCAGTGCTTCTAAAGAACCCATGTGTTAATGTAGAAGCTTCTGATGGTTTTGGTATTTATTTCAAACTATTCCAAAGTTGCAGTTTCCTCCAATAGTATTCTAGAACTTCAGATAGAAAGTTCTGCCTGAAATGTCAAAGTGAAGACAAGAGTCAAGCAACTTGAACAACACAAATGTATTGTCTTTGAAACTCAAGTGGAATACATAAGCAGGCATGTGGTCTTGCTGCTAACCACATTGGTCACCAATAAGGGGAAGTGGGGGAGAAACAGCAATGAAGTTGTGAGCTAAGTCCAACCATATTCAATAGACACCTGTTAACCTGGATTGAGACATGGCTAACCAGCATGGGACTCCTGGGCCCAGGGGCAGAGACATGGCCCTAGAGGACTAGAGTGGAGTGTGAAGCGTCCAGCACATATGAAGTGAGGGGAGATGTACAAGAATAGCCACACTTACAGATAGTACCCTTTTGACCTGGCATCAATGGCTGGATGATCAGAACATGACTAGAGGAAGAAAGTAGAGGGGAAAAAAAGAGTAACCCACTACAATTGGATGAATTTGACCTATGCTTGTGGATGCAGTATGACAAAGGAGCAAACAAATCTTTACAGTGAGGACCATTCCCACCCCTTTGGTGCACAGGGCCGACAAGAATGGGGAATGTAGACATTGGCTACCCAAAATGGGGGGGCTAGAAAGGCAAGAAGTGACTGGCTTACAAGCTTTCAATAGGGAACCTAGCTCCAGAGGATACAGGGGAAGGCAGAACCTCCACTGAATTGTTTCGGGCCTCACAGTGAGTGTTGGAAAGGTAAATGTAAATGTTTGGTAACAAAAGGAGGGGGGTGGATCATTTGCAGTCCAGGAGAGGAGATCCCTGGAACCATCAAGGGAGGGAGAAAAGTGAAGTTTGGGACCCTGTCCGGGGAGGCAGAGACACCAGGGATGGAGACAGAGATGATGACGTGGAGAGAAGGAGCAGCGGGGAACTCAGGACTCAGGGAGGGAGAGGGACTAAGTGCTGGTGGCCAGGGAGGAGTGGGGGCAGGCATGCAGGGTGTACCCTTTGGATGTTTGATGAGTCCTTACAATGAAACAAAACACGACAGGATCAATGTAAGGGCAATGTTCTTCCATGTAAACTAACACATAATTCACAATAAAAACTTTAAAAAAACCAAATGTATTGTCTTATCGTTTTATGTTGTTGTTATGTGCCGTGGAGTCGGTTCCGACCCATAGCGACCCTGAACAGGGTTTCCAGGGCTGTAAATCTTTACGGGAGCAGAAAGCCTCATCTTTCTCCCACGGAATAGCTGGTAGTTTTGAACTGTTGACCTTGCGGTTCGCAGCCCTATTCATAACCACTACACTACCAGAGCTCCCTATAGGTCCTAGCTACGTCTGACTTAGAGTCCTGGTGTGGCGCTGAAGGATAAACACTGGACTGCTAACTAAAAGGCTGGTGGTTCAAACCAATTAGTTGTTCCTTAACAACCCTCTACAGAGTCACTATGAGTCGGAACTGACTTGAGGGCACTTAACAACAACAAGTCTGACAGGAGACTAATCAGACTAAAAAACAATGGTGTCAGTATGGACATTTTTGCACATCAAGTTTTGTCAGAATTCAGTTCATTGTGGTTGTAGGACTTTGTCTTGCTGGCTGTCAGCTGAGTCCCATGTCCAGCCTTTCCAGGCTGTCTGAATTCCAGGGCTCTTTCCTCTTCCTCTTTCCAGGAGCCCAGGAATGTTACATTAAAAGGCAAAGACTTTGCTTATGTGATTATATTAAGGGTACACAGAGGAGACTTTTCTGGGTGAGTCCCCAGTGCAGTTAAAAAAAAAAAAGTGCTTATAAGGGGAAGGCAGAAGGAGACTTCAGAAGAGGAAAGCTGTGACTAGGAGGCAGCCATGGAGTGATGCAGTCACAGTCTAAGGAATGCTGGCAGCCACCAGAGGCTGGAAGAAACAAGGGAGAAAGTCTCCCCAGAGCCTCTGGGGGAAGCACAGCCCCATCGATGCCTTGATTGCAGTTAGTTAAGCTGATTTCCAAATGCTGCCTTTCAGAACTCTGAGAGGATACATTTCTGTCGTTTTAAGCCACCGTATTTGTGGTAATTTGTTACAACAGCCATAGGAAACCAATACAACATCTTGGGGGTAGGGTATTTATATGCCAACTACATAAGGAGTTATGGTGTGGTGCTATAAGATAAGAAATGGGCTGCTAACAAGCTGCTCCTCAGAAACCCTATACAGAGGCTCTAGGAGTCAGAACTGATTCGATGGCACTTGGCAATAATAATACCTGTTAGGTGCCATCAAGTCAATCCCAACTCATAGCAGTCCCATATGGCAGAACAGAACAACCCCATAGAGTTTTCTAGGCTGTAACTTTACAGGTTTCCAATGTTGCATCCCTATTCAACTCTGGAAGTGCTTACTTACTACACCAAGAAATATGCCAAGTCAGATACTTGGCCAAACCTACTGGAAGAGATTCATTCAAACAAAGGAAAGTCACTGTTGCTGTTGTTGTTAGGCGCCATCTAGTCGGTTCTAACTCAGACACTATGCACAGCAGAATGAAACACCGCCCAGGTCCATGCCAGACACACAACTGTTGCGTTTGAAGCCTTTGTTTTTGACATTGTTGTTAATCCATCTTGTTTGAGTCTCCCCCCCCCCCCCCCCCCCCCCCCACACACTGTATCAATCCATCTGTTAGGGATGGACTGACATCTTTTTTGTTGACCCTCCACTTTACCAAGCATGATGTCCGTCTCCAGGGACTGCTCCCTCCTGATAACATGTCCAAAGAGATGCAGTCTCACCATCTTGGCTTCTAAGGAGCATTGTGGTTGTACGTCTTCCAACACAGATTTGTTAGTCCTTCTGGCAGACCAAGGTACTTTTAATATTCTTCTTTAACATCATAATTCAAATACATCTACTCTTCTATAGCTTTCCTTATTCACTGTCCAAGTTTCACATGTATACTGTTGTTGCTGTTAAGTGCCATCAAAGTGGCTCTGACCCATCGCAAGCAACCCTGTATAGGGTTTCCAAGGAGTGGCTAGGGAGCTTGAACCACCAACTTTGTGGTTCAAATGACTTTGCAGTCCAGCACATGCGCCCACAGCGCCACATCAAGACATGCATATTAGGTGAATGAAAATACCATGGCTGGGACAGGTGCACCTTAGTTCTCAAACTGGTATCTTTGCTCTTTAACACTTTAAAAGAAGCCTTTTATAGCAGATTTGTCTAATGCAATATGTCTTTTGATTACTTCATTGCTGCTTCCATGGGTGCTGATTGTGAATCCGAGCAAAATGAAGTCTATGACAAAGTCAGTCTTTTCTCCATTTGGTGTGTTAGGTGTGCTCAAGTAGGTTCCAACTCATAAAGACCCTATGAACAACAGAAAGAAACACTGCCCGATCCGGCACCATCCTCACAATTATGGTAATGTCTGAGTCCATTGTAGCTGCCACTGTTCAATCCATCTCTTTGGGGTGGGGGGGAGGTCTTCCTCTTCTTCTCTGATCCTTTACTTTACCAAGCATGATGTCTTTATCCAGGGACTGACCCCTCCTGATAACGTATCCAAACTATGAGAGATGAAGTCTGACCATTCTGGCTTCCAAGTAGCATTCTGGCTGTACTTCTCCCAACACAGATTCATTTTTACTTCTGGTCGTCTATGGTACTTTTAATATTCTCCAATACCATAACTCAAATGCATTGATTCTTCTATGGTCATCCTTATTCATTGGTCAACTTTCACATGCTTTTGAGGCTATCGAAAATACCATGGCTTGGCTCAGGCATACCTTAGTCCTCAAACTGACAGCTTTGCCCTGTGACACTTAAAAGAGATAATTTGCAGCAGATTTGTCTGATGCAATACTTTGTTTGATTTCCTGACTGCTGCTTCCATGAATGATGATTGTGGATCCAAGCAATCAAAATTGAAGTCTTTGACAATTTCAATCTTTTCTCCATTTGCCATGATATTACTTATTGGTCCAGTTGGGAGGATTTTTGTTTTTCTAACATTAAGGTGCAATGCATACTGAAGCCTTTGGTCGTCATCATACTGAAGTCTTTGATCTTCATCAGTAAGTATTTTAAGTCCTCTTTGCTTTCAGCAAGCAAGGTTGTATCATCTGCATATCACAGGTTGTTACTGAGTCTTCTTCCAGTCCCATTGCCACAAGTTCTTTAACATATAATCTAGTTTCTCAGATAATTCACTCAGCATTAGGCAAATCTGCTGCACAAGAGCTTTTTAAAGTGTTGAAGAGCAAATATGTCAGCTTGAGGACTAAGGTGCACCTGACCCAAGCCATGGTATTTTCAATAACCTCATATGCATGCGAAAGCTGGACAGTGAATAAGGAAGACCATAGAAGAATTGATGCTTTTGAGTTATGGTATTGGAGGAGAATATTGAAGGTGCCATGGACTGCCCATAGAACCAACAGATCTGTGTTGGGAGAAGTGCAGCCAGAGTGCTCCCTGGAAGCCAGGATGGCCAAACTTCATCTCTCACACTTCAGACATACTGTCAGGAGGGACCAGTCGCTGGAGAAGGATATCAGGTTGGGTAAGGTGGAGGGTCAGAGAAAAAGAGGAAGCCCCCCAACAAGATGGATTGGCCAAGTGGCAGCATCGATGTACTCAAGCGTGGCAACAATAGTGAGGTTGGCCCAAGATCGAGCAGAGTTTCGTTCTGCTGTGCATAAGGTCACTATGGGTCGGTACCGACTCGATGGCACCTAACAACAATACAGACTGAATAAATACAACCCCAGTGTACATCTTTTAAAAAAAAATTTAAAACATTCAATATCTCTTTGTTCTGTTCTAATGACTACCTATATACAGGTTCCGCATGAGCACAATTAAGTGTTCTAGAATACCCATTCTTTGCAATGTTGTCCATAGATAGTAGTTGAAAGCCTTTGAATAGTCAATAAACAAGTAAACAACTTTCAGGTAGTCACTGCTTTCAGCCAAGATCCACCTGAGGTTAGCAAGGCTATCTCTAGTTCCACGTCCTCTTCCGAATCTGGCTTGTAATTCTGGCAGTTAACTTCAGTGTACTCTTGTAGCAGTTTTTGAATCATCTTCAGCAAAACTTTGCTTGCATGTTATTAATGATATTGTCTGATGGTTTCCACATTCCATTGAGTCACTTCTCTTTGAATGGGCACAAAAATGGATCTCTTCCAATCAGTTGGCTACATAGCTATCTTTAAATTTCTTCTCATAGATGAGTGAGCACCTCTAATTCTGCATCAGTTTTTTTGAAAGATTTCAATTCGTATTCCGTCAATTCCTGGAGCCTTGTTTTTTGAAAATGCCTTCAGTAGTACTCGGAGTTCTTTGTTCACTACCATTGATTCTTGATCATAAGCTATCTCTTGAAATAGCTGAACACTGACCATTTCTTTTTGGTGTAGTGATTCTGCGTATTCCTTCTATTCTCTTTTGATGGTTTCTGCATCATTTGATATTTTTGCCCATAGAATCCTTCAATATCACAAGTAAAGGCTTGAATTTTTTCTTTATTTCTTTCAGCTTGAGAAATACTAATCATGTTCTGTATCTTTTGGTTTTCTAACTCAAGGTCTTCGCACATTTCATTATAATACTTGATGTTGTCTTCTCAAGGTGCTCTTTGATATTTTCTGTTTAGTTCGTCCTGATTTCTTCCATTTGCTTTCACTTCTCTACGCTCAAAGGTATGTTTTAATGTCTCTTCTGACTTCCATTTTGGTCTTTTTTTTCGTTCCTGTCTTTTTAACGACCTTTTGCTTTCTTCCTACATGACATTCTTGATGTCATTCTACAACTCTTCTGAGTTTTGGTCATTAGTGTCTAATGCATCAAATCTGTTCTTGAGATGGTCTTCAAATTCAGGTGGCATATATTCAAGGTAATATTTTTGGCTCTTGTGGACTGGTTTTAATTTTCTTCAGCCTGAACTTGCATATGAGCCATTGATAGCCTTTTCCACGGACAGCCCTGGCCCTTGTTTTTACTGATATTGAGCTCTCCCACCATCTCTTCACACAGATGTAGTCAATTTCATTGCTGTGTATTTTATCTGATGAGGTCCATGTGTACAGTTCGTTGACTTTTATGTTGTTTTAGAAATGCATTTGCATGCCTGACTTCCTTTCACAACAGTGAGCTGCCACTAAATTTTTTCAAAAACATTTAGATCACAGGCTGTTGTAATGGAATGTGTAAAAAGCTGGAATTGTGCTGTACGTGATGGTGTGAGTTTGTAAAACAGAAAAGGCATCATGGTTAGTACATAGAGGGTCAGCGACAGAGAGGAAGATCTTTAACAAGAGGGACTGACACAGTGACCGTGAATATGGACTCCAATACAGGAAGACTGATGAGGATGGTGACGGACTGGGCTGTGGTACATAGTGTTGCTTCGAAATGGAACCAGCTGGATGGCACCTAATAACAAAAACAGTATTACAGGGGCAGTTCACCAAGTCTTTCTCCCACAGAACCGCTGGGTGACTTTGACCCACCAAGTTTTCAGTTAGCTTTTGTATGCTTAACTGCTGGAAGCCCAAGCCCTGATAAGCTTCCAGGTAGTGATGCAGATTTTTATGTGTGGGTTGAATATTCTGCTTCCATAGTGTTCTTTCTTGCTAAATTGAAATTTTCACAGCATGGCATTTTTCAGTATGTCAAAATGCAAAATGTTGCCCTCTGTTAGGAATGAAAGAAAAGGAGTTTTATTGAGGAATAATAATAACTGCATTTGGTCAGCACACAGTGATATTACTAAGGGTTCCAAAGTATGGTGGTGGTGGTGTTAAGTGCTGTCAAGTTGGTTCTGAATCATGGTGAGTCTGTATAAGGTTTCTGAGGCTGTAAAACTTTGCGGCAGCAGTAAGCCTCCTCTTTCTCCCGTGAAGTGGCTGGTGGGCTTGAATTGCCATCCTTGTTGTTCGCGGTACAGTGCTTATCCTACTGAACCACTAAGCTTCAAGGCATAGAAAATGTGAAACCCCAAACCAAACCCACTGCCAATGAGCCTATTCTGACACATAGAGACCCTCAGGGTCTCTGAGGCTATAAATCTCTACGGGAGCAGAAAGCCTCATCTTTCTCCCACGGAGCGACTGATGGGCTTGAACTTCTGACCTTGTGGCTAGCAGTCCAGTGCTCATCTTACAATGTGACCAGGATTTTTTGTGGGGGAGAAGTTGAGAGAAACAGTATCCATTAGTCATACATTAGGTCATCTACAGACATCCTAGAATCAGCTTAAGCAAACATGTAGAAATGGTTCTTTCCACTTGTCTTCCAAGGGCAAGGCAGCTTGTATGAAAACATTATGTCTGAGGACAGCCTCAGTTTTGCCCCATCCCCTCGTTGTCCCAGAGATGGAGCAGATGAACCCAGTCCTGGGGGTTTGGCCAGAAGGCTTCTGATTCTTTTAGGTCTTCTAGTCTAAATACCAGGGCCTCACTGAAATGACTAAATGAGCATCCTTCACAATGAGACCAGAAAGAAGGATCCTAATTAACGAGTTTGCTAATTGGTTACCATTTTGACTGGTAAGATCTAAATGAGGATGCAAGCCATCAGTTAATTATATAAAACAAGAGGTTGGGAGCATCCTCATTGGAGGAGGCAAAGCTGACTAATGTGCTGAACTCTGCAAACCAGAATCGATCTGCCAGAGTGGAGTATCCTGGCCAGCAACAGGACAATGCATGGCTCCAGGGCTCTGTGGACAGCTTGAGGTCTGCCCAGGCCTGAAGTCCTGGAAATATTGAGAAACTGCTGTGGGTTAATGTGCCAGACTGCAAAGCTGTTTGAACTGCAAGGTCAGTGGCTCAAGCTCACCAGCTGCTCCTCGGAAACCTTATACAGGGTCGTTATGAGTTGGAACCCACACTTCACAAAAACAACTTATATATAAGGAGATCTGATAGCGTAGTGGTTACGAATCGGGCTGCTAACCTCAAGGTCGGCAGTTCGAAACTACCAGCTGTTCTGCGGGAGAAAGATGAGGCTTTCTGCTCCCGTGAAGATTTACAGCCTTGGAAACCCTGTGCAGGGTCACTATGAGTCCAAACCAAGTCCACGGTACTTAACAACAACAAAAACTTATTTATATACAATGCAAACCAAAAATAAGACAGCTTTAAAACACAGAATATATAATGTATGTGGAAATTAAAAGAGATTATACATTTAATTGAGATGAAATCATAGTCAACTGTATGCTTGAAAAAAAAAAAATCTTCATTAATTCCTCAAAGATAAGGCTTTCTCTTTGGTGGAGCAAGTGGGGCCTGATCTGCTGATTCTTCTACTCTCTACTATGGAGTTCTGGTGTAATGTGCTGGCCTGCAAGGTCAGTGGTTCAAACCCACCAGCCACTCCTCAGAAACCCTAGACAAGGTCGCTATGAGTCAGAATCAACTCGATGGCACTTCACAACAACAATGACAATACTGCCTATTAGATAAACAATCACTGTTCTACCAATCCAAAGCTATCCAGCTGAAAGTACCACTTCCAGCTTTCACTGGATCCCTTTCCAATCCCAATGCTTCTCCATGAGGCTTTCTAAGTCCTCTGTGATCTGACGTCTGTCATTCTTGCAGGGAGAGGTCTCACTGCTTCTCCATGAGAACTCTGATTTATCTGGACATTTTTCGGAGTCCCAGAAGCGCAGAGTTAATGCTTCATTCTCAACTTTGCACAATTGCGTATAATAGCGCACCCTATATATAAGCTCTCCCCCACTTAAAAATTGTATTTTATTGTGGTGAATTTGTAGATCTAACCAATGGAAAACATCAAAGTTTTTCACATGTGCAATTCAGTGACATTGATGACATTCATTATATTGTGTAACCATCACCACTATGCATTTCCAGAAATTTCCATCACCATTAACGGAAATTCAGTGTCCCCCTAAGCTCTGACTCCCCCATTCCTTCCTCCCTACCATCCATGGTGCTGGTGGTGGTGGTGATGTGCCGTGGAGTTGGTTCCAACTCATAGCAACCCTGCATAGGGTTTCTGAGGTTGTAAATCTTTATGGGAGCAGAAAGAGTCATCTTTTTCCCACGGGACAGTTGGTAGTTTTGAACTGCTGACCTTGAGGTTAGCAGCCCAATGCGTAACCACTACTCTACCAGAGCTCCACTAATAAACTTTGCTTGTTCATGGCAGTGCTCTTTATCATAGTCAGTGGGTGGAAACAACATAAATGTCCATCTAAACATCAAGTACACTCATGTAATGACATTCTGTTATAAAGAAAAATGGCTCTGAGGGCTAATGCACTGGAGTGCAATGTCGATCTGAACCACAAGGTCGGCAGTTCAAGCTCACCAGTTGCTCCTTGGAAACTCTTGACAGGGTTGCTATGGGTCAGAACCGACTCGATGGCACGTAACAACAACAACAACAATATAAGCAACAACAAGGAACTCTGGGAGCATAGTGGATTGTGAGCTGGGCTGCTAACTGAAAAGTTAGCAGTTCTAATCTACTAATTGCTCTGTGGGAGCAAAAGAAGACTTTTTGCTGCAGTAAAATGTTGTAGCCTCCTAAATTCTATACAGGGTGGCAGCTACGAGTCAGAACTGACCACAGCACACAACCCCTACCACTTCTTAATGTCAGGGAAAGCTCTATCCACTGTTGAACTTCCAAGTACGTCCCTCAAAAAGCCTTCTTCAGCAAGCCTTTTACGGTGCAAACATTTAGTACACATCTACTGAGTCTCAAGCACTGAGCTGGAGGACTGGAGAGAGCAGTGAAGAGGACAGACCTGCAACCCATCTTCTGGAGCTTGCTGTCCAGTGAGGAAGATGATAAAATGAGGCAAGCAATCAAAGAATTCAAATTGTGACAGGTACTGGATTAGTTTCCTATGGGTGCTGGAACAAGTCACCACAGATTTGGTGGCTTAAGGCAACAGATATTTATAGTCTTCAAGTTCTAGAAGCCAAAAGTCAGAAATGGCTTTTACTGGGCCCAAATCAAGATGTTGGCAGAATTACGCTTCTTCCCAAGGCTCTAGAAGAGATAAGGAATACAAAGAATGTATATATAAGGAATACAAAAAGTTGTTTCTTTTTCCTTTCCAACTTTTAGAGTTGCATTCTTTGTATTCCTTAACCTCTGTCTTCAAAGCCAATAGGTAGTAACTTTTCTCTCTGAATATGCTTCACTTGGCTTCTGCTACTTGGTCTTCTCGTCTGTGTGAAGTCTCCTCTGTCTCCCTCATATAATTGTGAGGACACTTAGCACCAACTAGGTAACCCTGGTGGTGGTGGTTATGCGCTGTGGAGTCGGTTCTGACTCACAGTGACCTCATATAGGGTTTCTGAGGCTGTAAGTCTTTACGGGAGCAGAAAGCCTCATCTTTCTCCCATGGAATGGCTGGCAGTTTCAAACTGCAGACTTTGGGGTTAGCAGACTGATTCGTAACTACTACGCTACCCTGGACACTGCCCAATGTCCATGTGCTAGACTGCTAACCAAGATCTTGGAAGACTGAGTTCACCCAAATGTGTCTCAGAAGAGAGATACAATGAACTACTTCAGAACAATCAGCTAGTTAAAAGTCTGTGGAAATGAAAGAAATGAAATCCCTATAAAAAAACTGAATTTGCTAAAGTTGCATGATAGTTATATTTACAACAATGACAAGAGAGAGAGTGGGAGCAGTTACTGCAGCTGCTTACCTATAATCAAACATCTCATGGGAGCTGGTTCCTTGGTCAGAGTAGGGGTGGGGAATCTTTCTTTTGCCAAGGGCTATTTGGATATAACATCATTTGCAGGCCACACAAAATTATCAACTTAAAAATTAGCCTGCTATATTTGGTCATTTAATTAACTCACCTCTAATAGAAAGGTGTGAGATA
>NW_006408519.1:26361775-26372200 GCF_000296735.1 Chrysochloris asiatica
TAATGCGCCAGATTGCAAAGCCGTTTGAACTACAAGGTTGTTGGTTCAAGCTCTCCAGTCGCTCCTTGGAAACCCTATACAGGGTTGCTATGGGTCAGAACCGACTCAATGGCATTTAACAACAACAATGTAAAGGCTGGAACTGTGGTTGTTTGGTAGGGTCAGATCAAATAATTCTGAGTGTCTTATCGGGCCCCCAGGCCGAACGTTCCCCACCCCTGTTATAGAGGTTTAGGGTCATGGTTTCATGGCTCATCCCAGTTAATTGGCCTAATAATGTGTTTAGTGACTCTGTTCTACATCTTAGTTCAATGTGTAGATCCTGAGGCATTAGGAGCTTGAAAGAGGCCATCCAAGAAGTAACAATTGGTCTGTATTCACCTGCAGCAAAGGAGGAAGGAGAAAGACACAGAATGTGGGGCTAGTTGCCTCCATGAACAACTGCCTCCTTTGCCACGAGACCAGAAGAACTGGATGGTGCTTGCCTACTGTTATGGGTCATTTTGAGCAAAGATTCCATTGAAGAATTGTCATCAAAAGGGGAAAATGCAGAACAGAATTAAAAATTCTCATGGACTCTAGACTTGAGCATTATGCCTTTTTAAAAGCTATGTGAGATTTAACTGACAAGAGCAACTCAGACAAAAGATTAGAAAGGAACCCCAGAGGGTAGTGAGTTTATGCTAATGAGGGTGGAAAATTCAGAACCAGAGAGTGAGAACAGTTGCACAATTTGAATGTCATCGATGTTGCTGAAGTGTACATGTAGAATCTATTGAACTGGTGTATGTTTTGCTATGCATATTGTCAACAACAAGAAAATAAATAAAATGTACAAGGAAAAAAAATCTCTATGGAGTTCTACTCTGATATACATGGAGTTGGCATGAGTACATGGCCCAGGATTCCCTCCTCAACTCAAGGTATTTAAGTTAACCACAAAAAGGGCTTGGTTGTCCAGTGGTCATACACTCGGCTACTAGTAAAAAGATTGACAATTCGAATGTCCCAACTACTTAGTGGGAGAAAGATGTGGCGGTCTGCTTTGGTAAATATTTATAGCCTTGAAAACCATATGGCGCAGTTCTAGTCTGCTCTATAAGGAACTATGAGTTGCAATTGACTGGAAAGCAACAGGTTTATTGGTAACTTACATGTGCAAAGGCCCTTTCAATATAAGGTGGCACTCACAGGTTCCAGGGCTTGGGGCCTGGATATCTTCCTGGGGGTGGAGTGAGCATTATTCTAGTGATAACAGGTACTATGAGAGAATTTCAGAAAGTTGTGGAAAAATATAAGTATTTTAAAATTCCATTTTCCACAAACTTTTTGAAGCCCCCACAAGGTCAGTGGTTAGAAACCAACAGCTGCTCTTTGGAAACCCTACACAGGGTTGATCTGAGGTGGAACCGACTCAGTGCCACTTAACAACAACAAATATATAGAAGGAGTAAGGTGGTTGTGTAGGGTAAGCACCGCACTGTGAACCACAAAGTTGAGAGTTCGAGCCCACCAGCCACTCTACAGAAGAAAGATGAAGCTTTCTACTCCCTATAAGATTTACAGTCTCAGAAACTATATAGGGTCACTGTGACTCGGAATTGACGCCATGGCATTTAACAAGTATGCAGGAAGCAAAACAGGTGAGAAGGAGGAGTCTGTCTTCAATAAGGTGACCAGGGAAGGTAAATGCGATGAGGGAACATTTAAGCCAAGTCCCAAAGAAGGAGAAGGGCTCTTGTTGATTATTAATCAATGACTATTTCCTATATAAATACATATTAAAAATTCATCAGAATCTTAAGCTTGAGGTGAAATGTATAAGTAACCATGAGCTGGATAGATGTGTGCTGTGGATATTACATTAGAATCGAAGCTACTTCTGCTTGAAACAGGCAAACAAGCTGTCACCGCACCAATGCAGATAGTTTCTTGTTTGTTTCTGAAGCTAATTGCCGGTTGATGCTTTTGTTGAAAAATCCTGGTTTTATATTTATTGATGTCTCATTTCAAAACAGGTTTGAAAAATTAAATACCACTTTGACAATGGTAAAAGCTTTGATAAGGATATAGGCCATTGGCTAATTCAACAAAGACTCAGAAGCAGCATCCAACTGCCAGGAAAACCCACTTCCATTCATTTGTTGTAAATCGTTGGATACAAGACAATAGAGCCCTAAAATCTGTAATTTGGAGGATAGTTAAGGGTCTATGATTATTTTGCATATGTAAAAGATGTGTTTTACTTGTAAAGAATAGAAAATGGTAAGAATTGTTTGTGTGTGTATGTGTGAACAGATGTTTGTCTTTTAAAAAAATTGTAGAAATGATAGTAATAAATAGTAATAATTTGCATGTCAGTACATATATGTTCAGTTTGTTCAAATTCATCAGGCTGTAGTAATAACATGGCATCCTGGTGTGATACTGTAGGCGCAGACTGGACTGCTTAAGTGGCTCAGTGTTCAACTGCTAACCCAAAAGTCCGCTGTTCAAACTCACCAGTTGTTCCATTGCAGCAGGCAGCCTCTGCAAAGATTACAGCCTTGGAAACCCTCTGGGGCAGTCTACACTGCCCTATGTGATTGCTATGCATAGTATGAGTAGTACTTGATTTGACCACAATGGGGTTTGGTTTTGTCCATCTATTTATCATCTCTGGTTAGAATCCCTCATTGGCACAAATAGCCAACACCCAGCTGCTAACCAAAAAGTTGGGGGATTATGTCTATCCAGACATGCCTTGGAGGAAAGACCTGGTGACTAATGGGGTCACCATGACTAGATTCAAGATGGTCACACATTTTCTCTCCTTTCTGTTATGAGATGTGGAGTCCTGGTGTGGTGCCCATGCAAGATCGATTTGAACAGCAAGGTTGGTGGTTGAAGCTCTCCATTCGTTCCTTGGAAACCCTTTACAGGATCACTATGGGTTGGAACCAACTCGACAGCACTTCAGGACAACAACAACAATGTTAAGAGGTGCATTCTTTTTCCCTCTTCTAGGCTGACTCTTGACTTGTTTTCACTAATGCAGTAGGCATGATGCTGTGTAACTTTTCAAGGCTGGGTGCTGAAAGATCTGTAGCTTTTGCTTCTGTGCACTTGGAAGACTCCCAGTTTGGACCTAGCCACACGCTGCGAGAAGTCCAAGTCATAAAAGAAGGTCACATGAAGGAGAACCAAGATGTTTCATTGACAATCCCAGCTGAGCTCTCAGCTGACCACAGCACCCATGGCCAGCCCTATTCAGGTACCATCTTGGATGGTGTAAATCAAAGTATTCAGATGACTGTTGTTGCTATTAAATGCCATTGAGTTGATTCTGACTCATAGTGACCATGTATAGAGTTTCTGAAGAGCAGCTGGTGGGTTTGAACCATCAACCTTGCAGTTAGCAGCCAAGTGCTGATTCTATAGCACTTCACGTAATATCACATGAAACAGACGTCAACCCATAAAATATGGAAAAGAATAAGATCTTTTTAAAAAAATCACTATCCTAAATCAAATAGTGATTTAAAAATTATTATGATGATGATTTAGAAAAAGTGATTTTATTTTCTTTCAACAATTTATGGGTTGACTTCTGTTACCTAATCAAAGGAAGTCCTAGTGTGGTACCTCAAGGTCGGTTTGAACCACAAGATTGGTGGTTTAAACTCACCAGCTACTCCTTCGAAACCCTATACAGGGTTGCTGTAAGTCAGAACCAATTCAACGGCACTTAATAACAACAGGAAATCCTAATAAAAAAGTACAATAATTAAGTGTTCAGCTGATAACACAAAGAATGATGGTTCGACACCCCGCCCCCCCCCCCAAGTGGTTCCAAGGGAGAAAGATCTGGCAATCAAATTACATAAAGGTTGTTGTTTTTGCTGTTGCTAAGTGGCGTTAAGTCAGCTCCAACTCATAGTGACCCTGTATAGTTTTTCCATGGAGCAGCTGGTGGGTTCGAAATGCTGACCTTTAAGCTAGCAGCTCAGTGCCACACCAGGACTCCACATTAAGATTGTTGTTGTTGTAAGGTGCCATCGAGTCGCTACTAACTCATAGTGGCCTTATGCACAGCAGAACGAAATACTGCTCGATCCTGGGCCACAGCCTAGAAAATTCTATAGGACAATTCTACTCTGTGAGATCATTATGAATCTAAATGAACTAGACAGCAGCTACCAACAGCAACAACCCCATCCACATAGCAACAGCCCGCTGAAAGTCTCTGTAAGCCTGCTACTCTATCAACTAACTGATGTATCAACAACTCTACCAACCATACTCTATCCTGGCCCGCAGAGTGTAGTGGCTCTAAAGGCAGACTGCAGGGTCAGCATGACCTGTTTCACGCTGGTCATGAGGTGGGGGTAAGGGCTGAGGGAAAAGGGGGCTTGGTCTGAGGAAGTAGAGTGGGGTCCAGCTTCAAGACTGGTGTAAAGGAGGTAGTCGTACAAGACACAGAGCAGGGTTACCCTGGGAAATCGGACTGAAGAAACTGAGGAAAAATGAGAGCCCAACACAGCCAGAGAAAAGGGGCTGGGGATGGGCTAGCCTGAGGAGGAGGGAAAAACAAACAACTCAGATGGAGGGCCAAACATGCCACCACTTGTTAGTGCCCAAGTCCTTGTTGGATACTGTCAAGGCCATTTCGACTCAGAGGAGAACTGTCTCATAGGGGTTTCTAGGCTGTACTACTTACGGAGTCCTGGTGTGGTGCTCGGAGGTAATGCTCTGGAATGTAAAGTCAGTTTGAATCAGAAACTCTAGGAGTGGGATCCTGTGGTCTGTGTTGCAGCAAACCCTCCAGTTGGTTCTGAAGCCTGTGGAAGTATGAGACCTACAGGGCATGGCATGAAGGCTAGAGGCTCTGAGGTTGTGTGCTCTTGGGTATCTCAGGAGAAAGGGCAACTGCTAGGTCCCACATCACCCAGAGATCCCACAAGATGCAAAAGTCAACCAGGAATCACATCACACAGGATGTTTAGACCTAAAATTCAGTTCCATGATGAATGAATTAATCACATGGGGTAACAAGCTCTTTCTAAGAGAGCTAGGAGGTGAATGGATGAAGTCCCATTTCTCCAGTGGTGGTCAGACTAAAGATGATGATGAGCAGGTGACTGCAGCCCTTCTAATTAGGGATTAAGACAGTTGTCAGGTCAGGCTTCTGGGCCTACCTGGTCCCCCAAGATTCCAGGCTTAAGGATCTGCCAATGACAGGCTGCCGTGGCCAAGAAACTCTGATTACAAAGAATGAAAGATGATCCAAGTGGGTCCAAACAAAGAGAGAGAACCTAAAGATCTCAGGGAACCCAAAGATCAGGAGGAAATCTGAGCTAGGCCTCCTGAGAATGGGAAGCCATGAGAAACTCAAACCATTCATCTCTTCCTGTCTCAGTATCACCGTTGCTTCTCCATCTTTCTCTGCAGGTAAATTTCCTCTGATCACTGTGGATCCTGGTGGTACTCTTCATTTCTAAGTCTCTATGAGATGTGAATTAGGGTGCCATAGCTCAGTGGCCTGCTCTTGCAGTGCCCCATGCATCAATTCATGTTTTCTCAGATCATATCAATCTATGGAATGGATGCTTATGATTTTGTGTTTGGTATTCTTACACCCATTCCATACATGGAAGCAGCAGGTCTAAAAATGGAACCAGAGTAAACATTTCTTTGCAAGAAAGAGATAAATCAGGGTTCAAAGCCAGACATTTTTTCCCAGAAAACCATTAATCATCTGAAAACTAAGAAGACACATAGTATATATATATCATAAATAGTTTCTGAAATGGTGAAAGTGCTTAAATTCTCACAAGGGGCATCTTGAATCTAAGAGCAAGTGTCTATAGCAAACTTTAGTCTCCATTCTTGTTTTTGAACACTTCATTTTTGTTAATATTGAAAACATACACAGAAGAACATACACCAATTCAACATCTTATACATGTATAATTCAGTGGCACTATTTTCTTCATGTTGTATAACGAATCTTACCATCCTTTTCTGAGTTGTTCCTTCCCCATTAACACTGCCTCCTAAGCTTCCTATCTAATCTTTTGAGTTGATGTCATCAACTGAATCTTACATACAGCTGACCCTTCATATCTGAGGGTTCCACATCCACAGATTCAACATGGCAGATAATATTCAAGGAAAACCCCCCAGTAATTCAGTGGTTAAAACAATACTCAAAGACTAAGTTGTTATTGGTAGGTGTCCTCTGAGTTCCAACAGAAGGAAATACTGCCCAGTCCTGAACCTCCTCACAAATGTCCTCGTTTAAGCCCACTGTTGCAGCCACTGTGCCAATCCATCAATCCGTCTCACTGAGGGTCTCATTCTTTCCCATCCACCCTCTACTCAACCAAGCTTTGTGTTCTTCTCCAGGGACTAGTTCCTCCTGATGACATGTCCACAGTACAGGAGAAAAAGTCTGGGCATCCTCACTTCTAAGGAGCAAAAGTTAAGAAGGAGCGTTTAGGTATTGGAGTCCTGGTGTGGCACTGCAGGATAATGTGATGGACTGCAAGGTCCATTTGAGCTGCAAGGTTGGCAGTTCAAACCTACCAACCGCTCCTAGGAAACCCTATACAAAGTCGCTATGAGTTGGAACTGACTCAAAGGCACTCAACAATCACAACAGGTATTGTAAACAATCTGGAGATGTTTGAAAGTATATGGGAGGACAGGTGTAAATTCATTGCCATTTTATTTAAGGGATTTGAGCATACACAGATTTGGGTATCGGTATACCTTGGGATTACTGTAGATTGTTCTTTTTTTTGGTTGATTGGTCTTTAAAAGAGAACAATGTGTGTAACAAAAGGAGGGGAGTACTTAATCTTACAGTCCAGGAACAGAAGACCCTAGGACCATCAAGAGAAAAGAGCAGAGCATAACTTGGGACCCGAACCAGAGAAATAGCGACACCAGAGATGGAGGCAGAGATGATGGCACGGAGAGATAGAGCAGCTGAGGACTCTAGACTCATGGATAGAGAAAGGCTGTGTGCTGGTGGCCAGGAAACTGACTTGCAGTATATGTCCTTTGGTTGTTTAAATGATTATATATTCTTATGTATTTTTGTGTATATAAAAAAACAACAACAACAAAAAAAGAGGGAATAGAGGCTAATACTATTAACAGATGGTGCATAGAAGGGATTGTAATCATTGCAATGAAACAATATGCAATAGGTTGAGTGTAAAACTGACATTCTCCCATGTAAACTATCACTCAATTCACAATGAAAACTTAAAAAAAAAAAAATCTAGGATTATAAAATATACATTATTAAACATATTGCTTAAGAAATCACAGCTAAAAGCAGTTTAATAAAATCAAAATAAGAGAAGAGAAGGTACACACACACACACACACACACACACACACACAAAGAGCATAATGCTCAAGACAGACAGGCAGCCACTCTTGTATTAACAAATGTGTGACATTGGATTGGTCATAGCACCCACCTTCCTGCATATATGAGGCACCAGCAGAGTGATGTGTAATAAAGCCTTTCTCCTCTCTAGCCATCTGATTCTGCAGTGTTCACACAACACTTCCCTTTCTCCAAAGCTTGGAAGAGCAGCAAGTGATGTGTGGAAGTGGGTCCCCTCCCACAATGCCTGAATTAGAAGGCAGCGCTAAAGTCAAAGTCAATTTCAGGCTATTTGTAGTTCATGTGGTTGGCTTCCTGACCAAAACAACAACACCAGGCAGAGAAAAATTAATGGGTTAGAGATTTTCTCTCTTAAGCTGTAGTTTACTTCTTTGTCAAAGAGAAGAGGCTGGACATGGTGACTAGCAAGGCCCAGTGGTCTTTAACCATATGATAGGGAACTATGTCCAGGGACTGAGAACTCTGCGGTGGACAAATCACAGGACCGCCATCTGCTTGCAAAAATCAGTGTCCTCTTTCCAAGGTGTGTAATTACACACCTTACCAATGAGGCAGTTTTTTCTTAGACCTTCTACAGGGTGTTGCGATGAGTCGGAATCTACTCAATGGTAAAGAACTGGTGGTTTCCTATATAGACTGCCAAACTCCCACAAAATAGATGTAAGATAACAGGTTGGAAAGCTGCTTAGAATACCTGACTGTGCTTCTTTAAAAACTTCACTTAGGACAAGAAAGAATAGCATCCATTGACCATGACACGTATCCTTGACATGTATCCTTGGCTGGCGTTTGTTAAGTAGCTATGGGAAGTTAGGCATTCAATTATTTTTATGTCTCATGTGCTTACTAGTGAGGCTTGAGAAGTAGATGCCTAGCAGATGTTTATTGTTGGTGGAGATAAAGATGGCATAATGTTTTAAAACCAAGATTTATGAACTGGGAACATTCTGCAAAGATATCTCACACTTGCTAAGAGGAAAAAGTTCAATATTACACTGTGCAACTGCTATGAGCTGTGTATGGGATTACATTTTAGGGAAGTGAGTTTAATCCATGGCTTGTCATATTAGTTTTAGAGAATCTATGTGTTGTTGTTGTTCTGTGCCATTGAGTCACTTCCAACTCATAGTGACCCTGTGAAGGGTTTCCAAGAGTGGCTGGTAAGTTTGAACTGCTGACCTCTTGGCTAGCATTCTAGTACTTGTTCTACAGTGCCACAAAAAAAGCTCTATGGACTCTTTACCAAAAGTCAATTCCAACTCATGTTGACCTCCAAGTGTGTCAGAACACAACTGTGCTCCACAGAGTTTTCAGTGGCTGATTTTCCCAAAGGAAATGGCTGAACCTTTCTTCTGAGGTGCCTCTGGGTGGATTTGAACTTTTAACCATTCCCTTAGCTGTTGAGTGACTCATCCAGGCACTCCTGGACATGAATTAGAAAGAGGCACCCCTTCCTGGAAGACACAGTCCTGCAGTTCAACAAGTAGCTACAGACTAGACCTTTGTGTTGAAGAAAAAGGCGTTCCTTGCTATGAGAAACACATCCCTCTGCCATGGCATGGACTTGGGCAAGGAGAATGACAGCTGCCATTGACCCTACTTGTCCTCTCTGCAAGGAGCCCTGGTGGCATGGTGGATTAAGCATCGGACTGTTAGCTGGAAGTTCAGAAATTCGAACCACCACTGCACCCTGCTGGAGAGAGATGTGACAGTCTGCTTCCGTAAAGAATGTCGTTATTGTTAAGTGCTGTCAAGTTGGTTCCAACTCATAGGGTTTCTGAGGAGCTGTTGGTAGGTCTGAACTTCTGAACTTGTGGTTGGTAGTTCAGTGTTGATCCTACAGTGCCACACCAAGAATCCTTCATAAACAATGGTGATGGAGGTGGTGGCTATGTGCCGTGGAGTTGGTTCTGACTCATAGTGACCCTGTACAGCCTTGGAAATCCTAAAGGGCAGTTCTTCTCTGTGCTGTAGGGGTCGTGATGAGTCAGAAGTGATTTAACAGCAATAAGTTTGAATGCGTTTATCATAGCAATGCGTTGGAGTGCGCTTATCTGGTAACCCAAAATGGGTAAAATTTCCATGGGGAGATATAGTTGAAGGTCACTGACCACTGAGGTTAACTTTTCAATAAATTGTCCATCAAGTCAGTACTGACTCGTAGTGACCATATACACAACAGAACAAAACACTACCCAGTCTTGTGCCAACCTCACAATCATTGCTACACTTGAGCCCATCACTGCTGTCACTATGCCAATCCATCTCGTTGTTGTTGTTGGTGGGGGTCTTTCTCTTCCTGTTTAAGTCAGGGGCAAATACAAGAATGTCCTCTTATCCTTCTATTATATAACACTGTCAAGAAAGTATTATTAATCCAGCAAAAGAAATAAAATGGAGGTATAAAACGTTACAAAGAGAGAGGTAAAATGATTGTAATTTGTGGGTGAGATGATTGCATGCCTCAAAAACCCAAGGGAAGCTATGGGAATCTATTATTAACAGCAAAAGAATTCAGCAAGGTGGTTTGGTACAAAATTAATGTATAGAAATCATAACCTTCATATATGCCCTCAATAGTCAGTTGTTGGAAGGAAAATGGAAGGAAAGACTACACATATGAAAGCTAAAAGCAAATAAAGTAAATAAAAAAGTACAGCTCTATCTGTCTATCTATCTATCTATCTATCTATCTATCTATCTATCTATCTATCTATCTATCATCTATCAAGTTCAAAAACCAATGGAAGTATATGGTGGTTGTGGTGGTGTGCAGTGGAGCTGGTGGTCATGCCTAAAGCGTTGGAAGTTGTAATTAACATTCATACAACTATTGGGATGCTGGAGAACTTGCACAGTGAGTGAAAAGGTGGATAGAAATTTTTTTCTTGCCAACATCCTAGGATCTGGATAGAATAAAAGGTTACTGGTGATCATTTAAACTATAGGCATGCGGGCCTGGAGTTGGAACTTATACTGCCTACATGAGTCAGAAAGTGAAGATCAAAGAGCACAGCCTT
>NW_006408519.1:26372894-26379942 GCF_000296735.1 Chrysochloris asiatica
CGATGCCACCTAACAACAACAGCTGTCTCCCCTTAAAAACCAAACCCACTGTCACCTAGATGATTCAGATTCATAAAGACCCTATAGGTCAGAGCACAAATGCCCCATAGGGTTCCCAAAGTTGTTATCTTTACAGAAGCAGATTGCTACATCTTTCTCATGCAGAGCAAGTAGCCTGAGTTCAAATGACTAACCTTTGAAGTGCTTAAGGAAAGTTTCATTATGTCTCTCTGACCCAGGCACACAAAATTCCTTCAGTTAGATCCCCATGGAGACAATCTCACAGTCTAATATTTGAAAGCACATCGGGTAAAGTCCTCCATGGAAAAGAGGGAATAGATTATATGGTATTATAAGAACCCAAATAATTTACTATATAATACAGTAGCACACAATGTAATTGAAGTCTGTTTAAAATAAGAACAGCAAGGAAATAATTGTTTTTGGGTGCCTTTGAGATGATTCTGAGTCATAGAGATTCTATACGATATGGTAGAACTGCCCCATAGGATTTCCAAGGTTGCCCAGGTCTTTTCTCCCTATTGGGTGGGTCTGAAGAAGGAACAGGATTCTAGCTAAAAAAGAATCATTAAAAGAAGAGGAAAACAGATTCTGAAAGAAGAAAGGGAATGTGAACAATGAGAAGCAATTAGTCCACCTGTGTGCAAATCTAAGCAATATATGTTGTGTACAAGGGATTAAAGCATTGATTGGTTAGTTGTTATTAAGTACCATCGAGTTGGTTCTGACCCATAGTGAGCCTGTATAGGGTTTCCAAGGAGTGGCTGGTGAGCTTGAACCTCTGACCTTGTGGTTCAAATTGACCTTGCATTCCAGTGCATGAACCTGCAGCACCATACAATGATTCCATTGATTGGTTTGTGTTGTTGTTGTTGTTAAGTGCCGTCGAGTCGATTCTGACCCATAGCAACCCTGTATAGGGTTTCCGGGGAGCAGCTGGTGAACTTGAACCAGGATTGGTTTGTTGTTGTTGTTGTTGTTAAGTGTCGTCGAGTCAATTCTCACCCATAGTGACCCTGTATAGGGTTTCCGAGAAGCAGATGTGGAGCTTGAACTGCCAACCTTGCAGTTCAAATGACTTTGCAATCTGGCGCATTAACTCATAGCGCTACACCAGAATTGGTTTAGGGGGTGTCAAATGAGGTGGCCGACACGTATCTGTGAGTTTGTTGCTCTGTGTTGCTATGATCCTGGAAGTGATGCCACTGGTACTTGTATTTGTACAAACAAGGTCACCCGTGGTGGACAGGTTTCAGTCATGCTAATAGATTAAGACAGATGAAGAAAAAAGGCCTCACAATTTGCTTCTGAAAGTAAGTCAATGAAAATTCTATGAATTACAACTGAATATTGTCTAATATATTTCTCCCTAGGTTGGAAGGCATTCAAATACGCAGTGGCCACAACAATGCTGTTGTTAAGTGTCATCGAACTGATTCCGATTCACAGCCACCCTGTATAGGGTTTCTGGTGAGTCTGAACCTCTGACCTTGTGGTCCAGAGCATTATCCTGCAGCACCAAACCAGGACTCCACACCCACAGCAATGGACTTTAGCATATCAGCAATTGTGGAGATGGTGCAGGGCCGGGTAAAGTGTCAATCTGTTGTACATGGGGGCACTTTCTATCGGAGCCAGCCTGAGGGCAGCTAGCAAAATGAGATGGTCAATGAACACAATATACAGAAGGCAGGAGTCCAGTGAGAGTTTCCTAAGATCCCTGATATTAGGGCAATGACTTAGAAATACTCATTTTGTCATATATGCCATTAACAACCAAAGGGGAGTGAACAAAGGGGCAGAAAAGGAATATATAATTTTCAAAGTAAATAAAAATTTAAAAAGTGAAGAGCACTGAGTAGCAGCCAAGATAACAAACAAAAAAGAAAGAGAACTCAACATGAAACAAAATGTGTAAGTATAAGTATTGTTGACTGCAAAAGTGATCTGCTCTGTAAACCTTTTCAATTCTCAATTAAAAAGTTAAAAGAAAAAAGAGAAGAGAGAAAAAAAAAAAACTTCGAATATAGGAAGACCTTGGTATAGACCTGCCAGCTGCTCCCTTGTGTGGTGGATGGTTGTTGTTGTTGTTAAGTGCCATGGAGTTGGTTCTGGCTCATAGAGACCCCATATAGGGTTTCTGAGGAGCAGCTGGTGAGCTTGAACTGCCGAACTTACGGTTCAAACGACCTTGCAGACCAGTGCATTAACCCACACCAGGACTCTTGGCGGATAGCTGATGTTCCTTACATAGAAGAAAACGGTGGGAAGACCAGACCTACAGTATGAGGCTGCTTCAGCTTCTCCCTCACCTCTACCTGTGGAGGTGATCCAGTGATCACCTGCCAACAGTGGTCCGGACCAGGACATCTGAGCTACCAGAAGGAACAAAGTTCCTTCACCATCTTCCACCTTACAGTCCTGAAGACTACATCACCACCAGAGCATATATGGCAGAGCTGCCCGGTCGTGCAGAACCGCCCTTCTCAAATCTCTAACCCATTGTCAAATGAAAGGAAACCAATTTACAGCGAGCACACATGAACTGTAAAACAGAAAATTCATTTAGAATTCATGAAAACAAATGGAAAAGCAGACTGTGCGATACTCTCATCTTTCCTCCCGCTCTTCCTGAGATGGGGAGAAGGGAATGAGATGTGTCTGGCATCATCCAAAATTCCACGTCTGCTGTTATTAGGTTGTAATTTGTCTCCTCTTAGCCAGGTAAGAAGGCTTGCTGGTGATGCAGTGGTTAAAGTGCTTGACAGCTAGCTGAAAGGTCAGCGGTTCAAACCCACCAGCTGCTCCTCAGGAAAAAGATATTGTGGTCTGCTTCCACAAAGATTCACAACCTCAGAAACCCTGTGGGCACGTATACTGTGTTCCTTAGGGTCACTGTAAACTGGAATCGACTCAGATGGGTTTCTTTATATCTGGAATTCTCAGAGCCTTTCCCACACCCACTTGTTGTTGAATCAGGGGAACTCATGGCAACCCCACGTGTTTCAGAGCACAACTACGCTCCATAGAGTTTTCAGTGCTTGATTTTTCGGAAGTAGACCACCAGAACTTTTTTCCCAAGGCCCTTCAGATTGACTCAAACCTCCAACCTGTAGCAGCTAAGAATTAGCCACAGATAGAATTTAGCTTTCCCCGCCTACTTTTAAGTTATTTGATCATGGATCTTCTCCTTCTTTTTCTAGTGCATAACCAACTTAAACTGCAGTAGCAGAATTTGGAAAATGGTACCTTGGGAAAAAAATTAATAAAAATGATTTATACTTACATGGGGGAACAAGTTTTTTAGGATAAACCCTGCTTGGGCTGTTAAACACAAAGTTGGCAGTAAAGCCCACCAGTTGCTCCTCTGGAGAAAGATGAGGCTTTCTGTTCCCACAAAGATTTACAGCCTTGGAAACCCTATACAGTATTGTTATGAGTCAGAATCTACTTGATGGCACTTAACAATAACACTTGTATAGGGCTCTATAGTTTACAAAATGTTTTCACAAGCATCAATAGTAACACTTACAGGGGAGGATATATAAGCTCAGGGAACTATTAATGGTTTTCCCAAGAAGAAGCAGCCCATCAAAGCAGAGTGAGGTTCAGAACTGAGTCTCTTGGGCAACACAGTAGGCACCTTGCTTCTAGTATAAACCTCGGTGTTAAGGGGAGGTTGTGTAAAAATAGTCAGTCATTTCTCTGTTGGACCTCAGTTTTCTCATCTGTACAATGAGGCAGTGGATTATGCATTGGACCGCTAATCACAAAGTCAGCAGTTCTAATCCACCAGTTGTTCCAGGGGATAAAGGTTACGTTTTCTGTCCTTTTGGTAAAGATTTACAGAGAAGGTTGTTAGGAGTCAGAACCAACTCAGAAGCATCCACAGCAGTAGCAACAACAGCCAGCTCAACCAACCTGCCTTGAGTTGCATCTACTCAGACTCAGGGACACTTCTAGGCCTTGGGGTGCAACAAAACATCAGACACATTCTCTTCTCTAGCATATTCCATCTCCCAGAAACTTTTTACACAGCTTCTTTTTGAAAAATATTGCTTTGAAGGCTAGAGTTGTATGCCCTTTTGTGTGCTCTGACCTGCCATCTCCTAAAAAAACAGCAGAACACTGCCTTGAAATGTCACAAAAGTCCTTGTGGTCAGTGCCACAAGGCCACGCAGGATTGTCTTAAATCTACTGTTACTCAAACAGCAGGGCAGCAAGTCAGTGTCCTTTTGGTAATAAAAGTCCTTACTTGATTCTTTAAATAGTCTAACTCTCCTCCACATTTTGTAGTTCATAAAGCACCCTCTGTGATACGCAGATTAAAAAATATATATATTATTTCTTTAAGATACAAGATCTAAGACAGCACGTTTGGTTCACCTCTTGATTGCTTATTACATCCCATAAGCTACGAAACGGGAATTCTGCGACTTTGCTTTTCCACTTGCTCATGTTTATTCAGGTGCTAGTTCACTGGGGGTCTGGTTGCCCTCCCCCATCCTTATCTCCCTGTGAATTTGGCATTGATACCACCAGAGCCAGGGTTAATATGTACACCATGCAACTCATTAGTACCCGAGCCAAGAATCAACATGATGGATCCAACAATATGTTTGAGCTTGGGTCAGAGCCTCAGCTGAGGGCTCACTGAATGCAAAGGTCAGCAACTTGGCACCAACCCTGCAGCCCCACACTGAGCACAATGTGTGCAAAGTAGCCATTGGGGAAGACAAGGAATATGGGGCCTCATTAAAAATTAAGAGGAAAAAAATCCCTTTGCAGGACCCGAGAGGCTCTGTAGTTATCGATTTGTCTTTCTGTTCACACGAAGAATTTATTGGGTTGATCACCAAAGTAAGGAAGGTGGAAAATCTCAATGTATGCTCATCTTTGTAGGATTCAAATATTATTCATTAGGAATCCAAGCATGCAGCTCCCAAGTTGACAGTGTGAAAGCCAGTCTCTTTAAACCCAAGTATTACTTTTGTAATCAGAATAACATAAACTGGTTTACATCCAGTGAAGGAAAATGATTACAGCATTTGTTTCTTCCTCCTCTCTGTCCCTTTTTCCTTCCTTCCTTCCTGTTTTCTCTTTTCTTTCTGTCAATATCTTTCATGACAAGATGTTGCAACACATAGCTCTTAAAAACTGAACAGTTCTTCCCAGAGTCAGGCTCTTAAATCATCCCCTGCAATGCATCATTTGGCACACAAATCCTGCCTCCAACCATCTATTCTGCGAGTGCAACAAACCCTAACAGGAGCAGAAGAAATATTTTATCAGCAAAGGAAAGTTTTCTCAGACCTCTAGGTCAGTCATATTTCAAAGTGATTTTTTTATTTCATTGTCTATTTTAGGTAGGATTGCCATTCTATTACCAGGAATTTCTCTTTCTTTATGGGTATAACTATAGGACAAAGACTACCAGCAGTAGAGAAGAAGCATTGGACTGCTAACCACAAGGTTGGTGGTTCAAATCTACCAGCTGCTCTTTGAAAACCCTATATAGAGTCACCATGAGTTGAAACCAACTCGAATGCACTTAACAACAATAACAACCAATAGCAGAACAATATGGCGCAGACTAGCAATAGTTGGTGATTTTAGAGATGATTACGTAGCCCAACCAACCCCTGTCGTAAGTCCATTCTGACTCATAGCAACCCCATTGTACAGAGTAGATCTAGCCCACCTCTTTCTCCTGAAGTTTCTGGGTTCAAACCTCTGACCTTTTGGTTAGCAGCTAAAATCAGCCACCAGTTCCTGTTCCTAACCCAACAGTGGTGTTTAAAATTAGCCTGATGTTTTTTTAGTATTGGTTTGAAGAAGGAAAATAAAAAGTTCCACGTTTAAAATGACAGAGCATGTAGGACTCTCAGTTCCATAAAAACACTTAAAAATTAAAGGTCAAACTAATCATTCCAACGCTGAGGATCAGCTTTCTTGTCAGAACCATTCCAGGAGTCATTTTTATTCCCAATTTCACACCATTTTTTGGCAGGAGCTCAGTGAGCACTTTGTACCATGGCAACCAGAGGTACACAAAACATCGCCGAGGATGCCTGTGATCTCTCCTGAAAAGGAATATGGCTCCAGCAGAACTTGGCGCCCACACTATGCTAGGGACACAGCCTCATGCACAGTCCCATGCTCCCTCAGGAAAGCAGCGTCTGAAGTTCAGTGTGCGGAAAATTGCTTTCATGGCATGGTCAAAAGACCCTGAGTTAGGAATCCAAAACATGGGTTCAAGCCTCTTGGACTGTTTTTGAAATTGTGTTGAAATATATATAACAAAAAACCCTTTAAATTTTTTTAAATGAATAGTTCATGGACTCCTGGCGTGTTGCTGTAGGACCAGCACTGGACTTGGAACCACAAGGTCAGCAGTTAGTACCCACCAGCTGTTCCTTGGAAACTCTATACAGGGTTGCTATGAGTTAGAACTGGCTTGACGGCACTTAACATCAAGAACCATTTCATGTCATTAATTACATCCACTATAATTGTACAATAAAGATAAAGGTGTGGACATTCTTTACGTTTGGTATCTGTTCATTGGTCCCTTGCTGTCTGCGCTCCTCCATTCTGGTGACTATAGGGGTGCCTGAGCGAGTGGGCACCCCAGCCCCACCCTCGGAGGGTTCTACTACGCATGCGCACAGATCTACTCGAAATTTAAAGAGACAGTTTCCAACTAAAACCAAATGGCCACAGCCGGCGCTAAACTGTTTACCACTAGAAAAAAGGCCTGAACGGGGATTATGGGGCAGGACAAGCAGACAATAAAAGGAAATAAGCCGAAAATTAAATCCTAAATTTCATCAGAGCTCGGTCAACAACAACACGGAACACTGAGCCAATAGGGCTCACGAGATAGTGTTGGAATTCTGAAACAAATATAAAGCTATGTTTGGAGGATTGGAGGGTTTACAGCTGAGGAATTTGAAGGGAATCCAGAAATCCATTGTATTCTGGATCAAGATACTCCGCTGTTCCAGGAGCCGCCATCTTGGGAGAG